>NC_133413.1:73452500-74066666 GCF_049350105.2 Macaca mulatta | reverse complement strand
ATGAGTAAAACTTAAAACCCAGATGTTCATCATGTAGAACATTGGCCCGAGAAGCACACATTTAAAAACAGTTTGGAAGGAAACTAATAGCGCTCAGAAGACATGCCTAGTTAACCAATGGACCTATAATGCAGGGCAAGGTAGAAGAATACTTTTTAAAAACTGATCAGTTAATCGATGGACTTATCACGTGAAATATAGAATACCTTGCTAAGGATTGAATAATGGACCTATGACATAGAATGAAGTAGATCACTTTTTAAAAACTACTAATAATCTACTGACTATTCTATGAGCCCATCCAGATGGAAAAAATACAGAGCCCATAGTTTGCAAACAAATCATTTAAAAATCCAGAAAGCTAAAAGTCTTCAAGAGGAATTTTACTTAGTTTGAGATCTTCAATCAGATATTCCAAGCAAGCAACCACTGTTTACATTATTAAAATCTGAAAAAACATTTGGAGACTACAAAATTCAAG
Source organism: Macaca mulatta (assembly GCF_049350105.2). Lineage (NCBI taxonomy): Eukaryota > Metazoa > Chordata > Mammalia > Primates > Cercopithecidae > Macaca > Macaca mulatta. The sequence continues at coordinate 74,066,185 of NC_133413.1, read as the reverse complement.
CAGTTTTCCTCAAACCAAATTAACTTCCTTTGTTGTACTTTATGAAGTTTTACCTAATCCATGTGTTTTCCTCAGAGGTATGACAGCCATCATTCCCAGGGAAACTCAAGGCTTGCTGTGGATAAGAGAAATAAAAGAGAAAATATCTGTAGAAGAGCCAAAAAAAGAAAGAATAAATGAAAGAGAAAAATAAATGTGCTCCAAATAAGTGGAATAAAATGATTCTTAGCATAAATATTACAGACCAAAGTAAAGCCTCTCTCATTTAAACCCAGAGAGAGCAGAGTTACCTTCCTGTCATCTCTGTTTGCCAAGCCAGAAACAAAGCTTGCCAATTGGCATGCCTTAACCAGATTCACAGAGCTCAAAACCAACTTTCCATTTGGAGCAGACCCCCGTTGAGGAAAAAGACCTGCACAATGGCAGAAGAAATCAACACCAATTAACTATAATAATCAACTTAGACCCTTATAAGTAATTCTAAAATGAGTTAATAAGAAGTTGCTCAGCATTTGAGAAGTATCAACAATATGAAAGAAAACTGAAAAGATAAGGAGAATGAGTAATTTTGATTAAAACAAGATTATTTAGGGGAATGGAAGACAACTTTTCTAAAAATCTAAATTTGATAAATTGATTAATTAATGACGATTATGATACCCAGAAAACAAGACTGCCATCTATAAAACAAAAATTATATCAATCAAAGAACACAAAAAAGATTTTATAAAGTAAAAATATGATTGGAAAAAGAATCAATAGGAATGTTGGATAGTCAAGGTACTCTCCTAACCTTTTAGCAAAAAAGACAAAAAGATTTTTAAAAATAGAAAAATGTCATATAAGATGAGTTAAAACAAGAAGAAACTACAGAAAAAAATAGGAGGGAAGTAATAGTCAAAGATGTAGTTGAAGAAAATATTTTAGAGCTGAAGAAAATTACTAGAATAAATGGTATCAGAAAGATAATTGAAAAAGCTTTATACCTAGACGCATTCTATTAAAATCTAAGAACAAGGATACTGAGAAAATTCTAGAAGTATCCAGAAAGAGAAAACAAAAATAACAAATAATCATATTACTATATTTCATTCAAAATAGTTCATGTTGAAAAGCAATGGAGCAATGTCTTCAAAGTTCCAAGGGGGAGAAATCAATACGACTCTAGAACTCTTCACATGACTAAACTTCTAATAACATTCGAGCACAAAATAAAGACATGCAAAAAATTTGAAACTTTTTCACAGATATATTTTATGTAGAAAAAAATCACTACAGGAGATAATTGAACAGTATTCAAGTCAGTAACTCAAAAACACTGACAGCTGAATGTATTATACACACAAAAAGGGGAACCTGGTAGGAAAAAGACAAAATGTTGAAGCCACAGGAACACATTTCCTTTTCTATGGGTGACATCTTACTGCTTGATTGTTCACTAAATAGTAGGTCCTCAGAGTTTAAAAGTAACCTAAAGACAAAAATAGGATTCTTAACTATATTTATAATACTGTAGAAAAACATTAAAATCCTTGAAAATTTATAAATAAAAATATTGAAATTTTTCTCACTTTACATAGACAAAATCAAAAGTTAACTATCTGAGGTTAATTAAGAAATGGATTGAAGTATAATATTTAAAGTTATAAATGTACAAGAATAAGGAATATTATAATTATCAAAAATTATGAGTAGGGAGAAAAGTGTAAGGGTGACAGAAGTAAGTTAATGTCTCCTTTTTATACTGGAGTGTAAACAGATGTTGTTTAAAGTTGCTAAATACAGAAAGAGACATAAGATTTAAACCAGAAGAATTAACAGAAACTGTGAAAAGTGATTATATCTAAAAAGTGGGTCTACAGTTGAGTAATATCATAGGAGATTTTTCATTTCATACTTTTTTGCATGATTTCAAATTTTTCCATGGGCATATATTACTATAACAACATTAGCAACAATAAAGATAATTATTCCAAATGCTAATCAGGATATGGGTTTCCAGCACCCCACTCACCATATTTAACTATGAGAAACAGAACCCCAGAATCTACAGTTATTCTAGCACCTCACTCACCATATTCATCTATAAGAAACACAACCCCAGGATATACATTTACTCCCAGTTCTGAGCATCAAACACAAGTCTTACGTCAAGATTTTATTTGATATTTTTAGGAGAAACAATACTCTTATAATTTAAATATGATAAGAACTCAGGTGGGAATTCCTGAGTTCCCTCTTTCTTGTTGCACTAGTAATTTTAGCAATATAGTTTTTCACTTACCGTCATTCTTTATCAAGTCAAAAATTATAGCTTGTGAAGTGGAAGAAACAGTTCCTCTGTTGAGACATTCAGTAGATCCTGGGACACCAAGAAATTATCATAAAAATTCAAAAATCTCTCCAACAATTTTGTTCTTCTTAACCCTTTTATCCCAATAGTTCAATCAGGAGTACAAATAGGCCGCAGGTTGAGGATAATATGAGAGGAGAGGAAATTGATCACTTTCTGCCTAGTCCAAAGAATCCTTCCTAACTGTGCCAGTAAGCAGAGAGAAGATAATTATAGTTCTGCTTCTCAGATCACCATAGTTCTGCTTCTCAGATCACCCCTAGGGCTCCATTATGTGCTTTCATCCCGCAGGATCTGTTTCTTTTAGTGAAGAATTATTCATTCAGATTAACTCAACTTACAAAGGAGAAGAGTTCCAGAGACACAATCCTCTCTTCTGCAATGTGTCCCAGGAGTGGCGTGTGGAGCACACCCCAATCCGGTCATTTCGATGTCCAGAGATAATTACCTCCACCATGGAGAACTCACAATAAATAACAGTTCAGATTATTGGTATCAAGTCAGACATCCAGTAGCCTATTTAAACCAAGTGCAACTTCTCCAGGGAAGGCTTTTGGATTTTCCTTTGAAACCAAACACCTTGAAGTCCTAAGAATAAGCAGGGTGGTGGTGGTCCGCTTACCTTTGTTTACCTCTGTTATTTTGCCCTTAAAACAAAAGGTTTGAAATCATGGGTATAAAACATTGCTATTAACATTGAGATAATATTAAAACCTATCAGGTTTTAGATCTTTATTTTTGAAACCCCAATGAACCACATTTCAAAAAGGAATCTTAAGAAGTGGCAATTTTCAAAAAATCTAATCATAAGAATACAGCTTTTCTTCTTAAGATTTGGTGGCTCAAACACTGCAGCTGTTGTCGATAAATAAAAAGGCTCCCCAAGCTCATCAAAATCCACGTGGGATAATCTACAGACTTTTTATGTCATAATACCCAAACTGGAGAGTCTCATGGTGATTTGTACAGACTCCAGAAGAAAAACCTTCACACAGGAAAAGAGGAGTCGATAAATGAATGGGATTCAGGTAACAGTTACACACAATAAATATAATTAGTGTATTTATCTAATTGTACTCTTAAGAGCTGTGCATTTACTATATGTAAAGTTTACCTCAATTTAAGAAAAAAAGAAAGAAAATGAATCACCCTGAAGTTCTAAGCCTCCAGGAAGGTGAAGATATAGAAAGTATTGCTTTATTTGCAAATAGTTCTTACTTTGCACAGTTCCAATACACGTGAATTTCAATTATCACAAGTGAGTTAAATAACAACAGTTTCCCAACAACACAGTTTAAATTTCACTTACCACAATAGCAGTCTATTAACAGAACAATTGCATAAAGCAGAAACTGCTGCTAACTCATCAGTTCACAAATCACTACGTAAATAACAGATGCACTGATGATCGGTGAACAATCACATCATTTACTTCAAAATCTGTTGGTGACAGGCCAGTGGTATCTGAGGTTCAGTTCACACAGTGTGTAGTTGTGTTGCCTTCAGGTCTCTTGGAAATAAACTCATGTCACATTTCATGAAAATAGATACTCAAAAGAAAGAATTGGCCAACAAAGATGAAAGTGCAATGAAGAAACTAAAAGTGATAACGGTATAAGTAAAATTTAAATCAAACATACACAGCACAGAAGGCACAGTTGACTGGGAACGTTGACACCGCAGCCATTCAAGAGAGTCTGGATATGCAACCAGTGGAATTTAGCTAAGGGTAACAACTTACCAGCAAACATAAGCAAAGCATTTGTGACAAAAAAGAAAAGAGGAAGACGTCATAGAGGAAGTGATGCCAGGAAAAATGTTCACATTAAAGGAAATATCAGAAATATTTCACATTAAAAGCACAAAAGATAAACTGCTGGAAGCTAATCCAAACTTAGAAAAGAGTGTGACAATTCACCAAGGAATAGAAAAGATATTCATTCTACATTGTAAGTTATGTGAGAAGGCAAGCACTGTTCAAATCATTTTTGATATATATATTTTTTACAAATAAATAATGGACTTCAACTCTCAATGTTTCTAATGTTTTAAATTATGGTGTAATAAGTAAATATTAATTTAGCTGTTTTTTTTTCATTTTGCTATATATTTGCAACCTATAGGAAGAGAGTTTTAGTGTTTTAACGTTTTTAAGAATTGAGGACAATTGTAATTTTTCTCATTAGTTATTAATATTGCTTTGCATAGATTCAGTTTGCATGGTCTTTTTATTATTATTATTGTCCCACAGACTATGCAAAAACTGTCTCCTCAGACTGGATTGTTAGTGAACACTGAAAAGCCGTTTTAGAGGGGAACAGGTTTCATTGAGAAAAGAACCTCCTGATCATTTGAACCCTCTAAATGAATCATGTGAGAGGTCTAGTAGAAACGTTCATGAAGCTGGGCGAATCTATACTACAGCCTTCGATCTGAATCAGATCACCTTTTACATTGCCTAATCTTTCCTCTGGAAAACAGTACAAAGTATTAAGGAAGTCCAATCTCAGCTGCCTCCCTTGGCCACAAGAGTTTTCTCAGTGAGTAGCAGAGCACTGGCTCAAAGGACAAAAGGATATTTTCTCCCTTCAGTTAGTACTGTCCCTTCTCCCATCAATAACTATTAATGCCTTATTTTTGTATTCTCACGGTAGCAGTCCTAACCTCTATCCCAGGCCTTGTCTCCTCCTAATCCTCATCTCCAGTGAGATAGAGAGTTCCATCTGAATAAGAAAGATTACTATCTACCAGTGGGAGTCAAGTAGGTTTTATTTCCCATAGTCTAGAACTTGTTTTTAAGATGACTCTTATAGCAGCACCCATAAATTTTCCCCCAAGAATGTCTACCAGGAAGCTCAACATTTCTTAAGGACATATTTGGCCAGAAAAATATTAGGAGGGACTTTCCTCACATATCATCTCCTTTTGCCTTTCCACTCTTGTCATTCATACAATTTGATTCTACTTAACCCAAGTCCAAATTTTTAATTCAAGTGGACACAGATTTGCTTTTTAAAATGCCTTTAAATTTATTGGATCTCTTTTACAAGCCCTATCAGTTGAGAAATGTATGTGATGCGGGGGTAGGGGGACAGTCAATAACTTAAAACTTCCTTCAGGTAAATGCTCACTCTTCCAATGTAAAGCTAAAAGATTTCTGTTTCCCTCTTCCGCTCCCCTACAAACCAGTGTTTGAGTGTATGGGGGGACATGGCTTAAATGTCCTGGTCTAGGCAGAGTTAGAGGGTCTGAAACTGCGTTTGGTGTCTTTCTGCTGCCCCGTGGGCCCTCACTGTCAATTTCTAATTTGATGCTGTTGAATCAGATGTGTATTGTAGTTCTCTCTCCCTCTCTCTCTCTCTCCCAATCTCTCTCTCTCTCTCCTTTTTCCTCTCCTCTCCCTTCCTGCTCTTTTCTCTAGTTGTCTAATTTGAAATCTCTCTCTCTTTCTCTCAGGTACCAGTTATCATCCCCAATTGTTTCGCCCACTTCAACTTTCCCCAGCTCTGAAGATTCCTTGATTACTGGATGTGACTTCCAATTAATTTTTACCCTGGCAGTATATTCTACAATGCTTGACATCAGGGCTACACTCTCCAGAAAGACCTCAAATCAGACTTTCAGCTAACTCCCTTGTGGAGAAGGTAGGTCCCATCCAAGACACATGAGAGCCAAAGTGGCCAAGATCTAATCTCATAATCTCTGCTACTCAATAAGGATGTCAAGTATGCTCTACTGAAGCCATACCCTCTGCTCTCCATATTCCCTGGTTTTATCCAGCACATACCTCCCTCAGGGTCTTCAACCCAGAAAAGAGAAACCAGAGCCCTGCCTCCCTTCAACACTGCTGTTTGGCAAATCCCTGCACCATGTTGGAAATGCTCTGCTCAGGGCTTCTTCTAGGCTCTGGTGCCTAGAGTCTTGCAGGCCCACCCACCTGGGGAATCAGGTCACTTGCCACTAGCACTGATGTTTTCTACGTACATGTGTCTACCTGAAAGTTTCCTTACTGTCACTTTCACATCAGGTGTTGGAATTGATTAAAACCCTAGTGCCTGCTCTGCTCTCTCCTATCTGACTCCCTTTTACTTCTCTTCATCTCTCAGGTTAGGCTCAGCTTATTCTTCTACCGTAACATCCATCTGCTAGGAGAGCAGGTTTCTTAGTCTAGAATTGCTAGAGGAAATATTTTCTCTACGCTCAGGGTAGAAAATAAATGTTCACTGACTACCAGTTTTAGTTCTTAGTATGCTAATTCAATCTCTACAAAGAGCCTAGATTTTCAGGCAGTCTTGTTGCAAATCCTCTTTTGGATACTAGCTGGTAACTATTAATGTCTTCTCTTTGTATTCTCATGATAGCAGTCCTAAACTCCAACCCAGGCCCTATCTCCTCCTTATCCTCATCTCCTGTGAGATGGAGGGTTCCATCTGAACAAGAAGATTAAGCCATGAAAATGCAAAAGAGAAGGGGATATTAATGTGCGTCAAATATTATTTCTCTTAATTAAAATAGGTGAGATAATGAGAAATATCTCCATGCCAGGAGTGCCCAAGAGCTGTCTGCAAAAAGATGTCTGTGGCCCCGGAAAGAGTTGCAGCCCAGTAAATCTCCTGAGAGGACCATGGCTTTTATAACACTACAAAAAAGGAGAATTCCACTGAGGGCAGCAAAAGGGCAGTAGAAAAAGAGTTCAAGGTGATTGCCAGGCTCCCCTGTTAAGGATGTTTATCTCTGCTGCTTCCACTTTGCCTAGCAACTATTACGTAAGCAAATCAAGAAAAAGACTACTTAAAATATTTAAAATTTTTGAAATTAAAATTTAAGTGCAAGAGTGACATACATATAAAAAAAATAGAGGCTAAAAAGTAAGTTAAAAACTCGAAAAAAAATGAAAAATTTAAAAAGAGAAAACAGAAATTTGCAGAAATAATTTGTCACGCTGGGCTATATCACCTAAATTCACCCCTCAAATATTAAAGACTTTCTCCCCCACCTCCAGTGAAGGTTTTCTGCTGACTTCTCAGGTAATTGTCCCCATGAAGAGAGTCAATTCACCCTGAGACAGCTGTATTCACTGTGGGGACATAAATCATTGTGGGAAATAAAGGCTAGACCCTGTTATGCCAACTGGAGAAACCCTAATCAACCATCCTAGCTTCAGATCTCCCAAGAGTATGACGAGTTCTTGATAAGATGCATGAGCTTCAGGCAATGTGATATTCAGGGATCCTTTAATAATATTTTTAGGAGTACAGTGGTCTATGACATTTTGGAAAATGCCCATTAAGAAAATAACAAATTATCACATCCCACGCTATCCACCACAAAGAAGAAAGCACTATGCAAGGTAAAACTATTTATGTTCTAGAGGCAACATATTGCACCTGAGAATACTGTTCCCAATATCAGGTAGCACAGAAGGCTACCAGCCTTGAGAGAGACCTAGAGCAGGGGAGGATTCTATTTTGAGCAGGTTTTAGGCTCAAGTGCCAGTAGCCCTGATGTGTGACCCATACAATGCCTCCATAGCAGCCATATCCTATGATGCTAGAGTTATCCATTTTGGGAAACTGTGGAGTTTATAACAAGCTCCAGTGGGAGAATTACAACACACACCTCCAGGGATCTGGAGCAAGGCCATTCAATCTTCAGCAGAGAACGATGGATTACAGCAATCCATTGTGAAATGCAAGTTGTATAACAGGGATTAAGTATAAGCAGGAGTGAAGAGACAAAGCAGGCTGAATGAGCAGGTAAACTAGACCCCATGTGCCCCGTTGTTGCACCTGTGCCCCTTCTTTTACTAATACATACGGTTACATTTGTGGAGAGAACCAAAAATCAAGAAGAAAAAATTAAAAGTGCCATTCATGAATGGGTCAGCTAGGTATTTGGGTTTGTTAAAGTGAACTAAAAATGGCCTGAGAAGGAATCCATACTTCTATATTTGAGTCCTTGTGGATGAACTGTAACTTAACTTAATAGGTAGACAAGATTGAAAATCTAACTTAGGAGTATATGCCTATAATAATAGTCAGTCTTGGTCAATTCCAGTAGCCATGTTTCAACTACTCATACACTGTCGAGTGTTCAAACTGTATTCAAATAAGGCAAATGTCAACCTGCAGTCAACACAGTTGTTTCTCTATCTCACTTCCAATTTATGTACATCATCTCTCTTTTTTGTTTACAAATTTGTTCTGACCACCAGGCATCCCTAGAATCTTTCTGAATCTGCTGATTCTGAGGGCTCCCTGACTCACAAATCATTCATTGCTCAATTAAATCCCTTTAAATTTAATTCAGCTAAAGTTTTTCTTTTAACAGAAGATTGTTTGGAAAGCTAAGTCTTCCCTCTATCAGTGAGTAAAGGTTTTTCTTTTTCTACAATTTTCAGTCATCGTTTTGGCTAAATGAATGACTTATGGTTACCTGGAATTCTATTTCATAATATCAAGTGTTTTAAACCTTTAATATATTAGATAGGCTTCCCAAAATCCAATTTCAGCTTCCAAATTATCTTTTCCTTTTTTTTCATCTCTTTATAGAAAACGTAATTTACATGACAGGGCTTTACAAATGAGTACATTTTTTATTATCTTTTTTTGTTTGTTTCAATAGGCTTTTGGGGAATAGGTGGTGTTTGGTTACATGAATAAGTTCTTTAGTGGTAATTTCTGAGATTGAAGGGCACCTATCACCCAATTGGGTACAAATTGTGCATTGTACCCAATATATAGTCTTTTATCCCTCACCCCATCCCACCCTTTTCCTTGAGTCCCCAAAATCCATTGTATCATTCTTATGCCTTTGCATCCTCAGAGCTTAGCTCCCACTTATGAGTGAAAACATACGATCTTTGGTTTTCCATTTCTGAGTTACTTCACTTAGAATAATGGACTCCAATTCCATCGAGGTTGCTGCAAATGGCATTATTTTGTTCCTTTTATGACTGAGTAGTATTCCATGGTGTGTATACATATATATAAAAAACACTTTTTTTATCCACTGGTTGATTGATGGGCATTTGGGCTGGTTTCATATTTTTGCAATTGCAAATTGTGCTGCTATAACGCATGTGCACGCATCTTTTTCGTATAATGACTTCTTTTCCCCTGGATAAATATTCAGGAGTGGGATTGCTGGATCAAATGGTAGAGCTACTTCTAGTTCTTTAAGGAATTTCCATACTGTCTTCAATAGTGGTTGCACTAGTTTATATTCCCACCAACAGTGTAAAAGTGTTCCCTTTTCATGACATCCATGCCAACATCAACTTTTTTAAATTTTTTGATAATGGTCATTCTTGAGAAGTAAGGTGGTATTGCATTGCCGTTTTCATTTGCATTTCCCTACTAATTAGCAATGTTCAGCATTTTTTTTTCTGCTGATTTGTTTGAGTTCCTTGAAGATTCTGAACATTTGTCCTTTGTCAGATGTATAGATTGCAGAGGTTTTCTCCCACTTTGTGGGTTGTCTGTTTACTGATTGTTGTCTGTCTATTGATTATTTCTTTTGCTGTGCAGAAGCTTTTTAATTTAATTAAGTCCCATCTATGTATCTTTGTTTTGTCGCATTTGCTTTTGGGTTCTTGGTCATGAAGTCTTTGCCTAAGCCAATGTCTAAAAGGGTTTTTCCAATGTTATCTTCTAGAATTCTTATGGTTTCAGATCTTAAATTTAAGCCTTTGAGCCATCTTGTTGATTTTTGTATAAGGTGAGAGATGATAATCCAGTTTCATTCTTCTACATGTGGCTTGCCAATTATCCCAGCACCACTTATTGAATATGGTATCCTTTCCCCACTTTATGTTTTTGTTTGGTTTGTCAAAGATCAGTTGACCATAAGCATTTGGCTTTATTTCTGGGTTCTCTATTCTCATTCCATTGGTCTATATGCCTATTTTCATACCAGTACCATGCTGTATCTTGGTGGCTAAAGAAAATGACCAAAAGGGAGGAATTCCTAAAGTGAACTAAAAATGGCCTGAGAAGGACTCCATATTTCTTTGATTCTTTATGGATGAACTGTAATCTAACTTAATAGGTAGACAAGATTAAAAACCTAACTTAGGAGCATGCCCCTCTAACAAACAATGAGTCTTTGCCAATCCCAGCAGCCATACTTCAACCACTCATACATTGCTGAGTGTTCAAACTGTGTTCAAATAAGGCAAAGACCAACTTGCAACCAATAAAGCTGTTTCTGTACCTCACTTCCAATTTCTGTGTGCCACTTCTCTTTTCTTGTTTATAAATTTGTTCTGGCCATGAGCTATCCCTGGAGTCTCTCTGAATCTGCTGTCATTCTGAGGGTTGCCCAATTTGTGAATTGTTGATTACTTGATTAAACTCCTTTAAATTTAATTCAGCTGAAGTTTTTCCTTTAACAGGTTCAAGCTGAAAATGGACAGCAGCTGTCCTATATACCTACTTGAACTTTAAAGTGCCCCTGAAGGACAGTGCTGAGAAGGAATCCTCCAAGTAGGCCTATTTTCAGGTGGTGCATTTGATCAACTACTTTGAGTGGAAGGAAAAGTGGCCTGAAGTTAGCTCAGCATTTCTAAGAATTTATGGGCAGTTGCAAATGCCTCAACTGATTGGTCAGGTGCCTAGAAATAAGTTTATCAGAACATCATGGACTAGGAAACTATAGTATAGGTATGTGATGAACCAAACAGGAGACATAAAGTGGGAAGATCTAAATACTACACGTTAACATCCACTAGAAAATATCCACCATAAAAGAGCCACCAAAAAGCCAACTGGACACAAAGACTCAGCAAATTGACACCAGTCAGCCTCTGACACAAGGGGTGTATGAATGGAGCAGCTGTAGAGGCAGAGATGGATGCTATTAATAGGCCCAAGATCATGGGCTCCCACTTATCAAGGCTAATCTAGATTTTGCAGCTGCTGCATGTCTAGCCTGCCAGCAATAGATGCCGAGGCAGAGGCCCAACCACACATTGAAAAGAACAACTAGTCACAGGGTATCAAGTTGACTCTATTAGAGCCCTTCTGTCCTGGAAGGTATTTTATCGTGAATTGCCATATAGTCTGTATATGGCTCAGTCTTTCCTTCCTGCAGAGCCTCAACTGAGGGCTTTGAGAGTATTTGTTTCACCAACACAGCATCTCATATAACACCACATCAGAGCAAGGAACCCACTTGTCATCAAAGGACACATGACATAGTATCGCCTGTGCCTATCCTATGCTACCCCTCCCAGAATCTAGCTGCTGGACTAATAGAGCAATGAAATAGCCCATTAAAGACTCAGCTGAGGCACCAACAAAGATGATATCCAGTAGGGACAGTGTTATCCTCCAGGACACATTATAGACACTAAAACAATAACCATTATGTGGTGCTCTATTTCTATTAAGAATATATGGGTCTTGGAACCAAGGAGTAGAAGCAGGAGTGGTCATGCTTACCATCACTCCCAGTGGCCACTTAGGGAAGTTGTGCTTCCTATCATCTTAACCCTGAGCTCCATGCACTTAGAGGTCCTGGTTTCCAAAGAGATACACTTCCATGAGGGACACAGGAAGAGAACTTTAAGCTGCTGATGCCATCTCATTCCAGTCCCCTTGAGTCAAGGGGACAGCAAGCAAGAATTGCCATCTTGGCAGAGGCAATTGACTCAACAGGCATAGTAACCAGGGGCTAGCATCCCTCAGAGAAAGGGTCTGTGCCCTTCATGAGCTCAACCAATAAATCACCCGTCATAAAAATCGAAGGTTAGCAGAATCTAGATCAGATCATAAAGGAAGGAAATGAGTATTGGCTGTGGACTCAAGACCACATGTCTCAACAGGGCCACTACCTTTTCTTCTAAGTTTTTTATAGTTTCTCCCAAGAAAAGAGACTATTAAACTCCCAAAGGAGCTGCTTTGAGAATATAAATGAGTCTAGTAGATACAACAGTACTAGGGGTATACAACCTTGAGTACTGTGTTATGAGCCACCCAGATCCCACACTGAGGACTAGAGGGCTTGTTCCCCTAGCTTTGGGAATGTTTGTTGATGAACAGCTCCCAGCTGTCAGCCATCTAGAAGGAACTGCCTCAGTTGAAGAGAGACACAGGCCCAAGGGCTTCCCAGAGTAGCCTGAATTCCATAACTCATTGACATGGGAGGCATAAAGACCCAGCCACACCCACCTTGTGGCAACTCCAAAGAGTAATCCCAAATACTCTTCTAATCTCCTTTTTGGTGATTGGTACCCAGACATAAACCTGCAAGCTATCTTCTAGGCCTTCCTCTCACAACCCCCAGTAATGAATGAGTGATTTCCATGCCCCAAACCCTATACCAAGTACTTTGCCTGCATAGCCTCCTTTATACTTCCCCACTGCCCTCTGAGACAGTGACTGATACTATTTCCACTTTATAGATAAGGGCAACCCAATTTGGAGATATGGAGTAAGTTTTCAAAGTCACACAGCTAGTAAGTGAAGAAAACATTAACTTCTTTTTTTATTATTATTATACTTTAAGTTCTGGGGTATGTATGCAGAATATGGAGATTTGTTACATAGGCATACATGTGCCATGGTGGTTTGCTGCACCCATCAACCCATCATCTACATTAGGTATTTCTCCTAATGCTATCCCTCCCCTAGGCCCCCAACCCAAAACAGGCCCCCGGTGTGGTGTTCCCCTCCCTGTGTCCATGTGATCTCATTGTTCGGCTCCCACTTATGAGTGAGAACATGTGGTGTTTGGTTTTCTGTTCTTGTGGTAGTTTGCTGAGAATGATGGTTTCCAGCGTCATCCATGTCCCTGCAAAGGACATGAATTCATCCTTTTTTATGACTGCATGGTATTCCATAGCGTGTATCTGCCACATTTTCTTTATCCAGTCTATAACTGATGGGCATTTGGGTTGGTAACAAGTCTCTGCTATTGTGAACAGTGCTGCAATAAACATACATGTGCATGTGTCTTTATAGTAGAATGATTTATAATCCTGTGGGTATATACCCAGTAATGAGACAGCTGGGTCAAATGGTATTTCTGATTCTAGATCCTTGAGGAACTGCCATACTCTCATCCACAATGGTTTAACTAATTTACACTCCCACCAACAGTGTAGAAGCATTCCTATTTCTCCACATCCTCTCCAGCATCCGTTGTTTCCTGACTTTTTAATGATTGCCATTCTAACTGGCATGAGATGGAATCTCATTGAGGTTTTGATTTGCATTTCTTTAATGATCAGTAATGAAGAGCATTTTTTCATATGTTTTTTGGCTGCATAAATGTCTTATTTTGAGAATTGTCTGTTTATATGCATTGCCCAATTTTTGATGGGGTTGTTTGTTTTTTCCTTCTAAATTTCTTCAAGTTCTTTGTAGATTCTGGATATTAGCCCTTTGTCAGATGGATAGATGAATAAATTTTCTCCCAATCTGTAGTTTGCCTGATTCACTCTGAGGATAGCTTCTTTTGCTGTGCAGACGCTCTTTAGTTTAACTAGATCCCATTTGTCAATTTCGGCTTTTGTTGCCATTGCTTTTGGTATTTTAGTCATGAAGTCTTTGCTCATACCTATGTCCTGAATGGTATTGCCTAGGTCTTCATCTAGGGTTTTTATGGTTTTAGGTCTTATGTTTAAGTCTTTAATCCATCTTGAGTTAATTTTTGTATAAGGTGTAAGGAAGGGATCCAGTTTCAGCTTTCTGCAGATGGCTAGCCAGTTTTCCCAACACCATTTATTAAATAGGGAATCCTTTCCCCATTGCTTGTTTTTGTCAGGTTTGTCAAAGATCAGATGGTTGTAGATGTGTGATGTTATTTCTGAGGCCTCTGTTTTGCTCCATTGGTCTATATATCTGTTTTGGTACCAGTACCATGCTGTTTTGGTTACTGTGGCCTTGTAGTATAGTTTGAAGTCAGGTAGCATGATGCTTCCAGCTTTGTTCTTTTTGCTCAGGATTGTCTTGGCTATGTGGGCTCTTTTTTGCTTCCATATGAAATTTAAAGTCGTTTTTTCCTATTCTGTGAAGAAAGTCAATGGTAGCTTGATGGGGATAGCACTGAATATACAAATAACCTTGGGCAGTATGGCCATTTTCATGATATTGATTCTTCCTATCCATGAGCATGGAATGTTCTTCCATTTCTTTGTGTCCTGTCTTATTTTGTTGAGCAGTGGTTTGTAGTTCTCCTTGAAGAGGTCCTTCACATCCCTTGTAAGTTGGATTCCAAGGTATTCTCTTTGTAGCAATAGTGAATGGGAGTTCACTCATGATTTGGTTCTGTTTGTCTCTTATTGGTATATAGGAATGCTTGTGACTTTTGCACATTGATTTTGTATCCTGAGACTTTGCTGAAGTTGCTTATCAGGTTAAGGAGATTTGGGGCTGAAACAATGGGTTTTCAAAATATACAATCATGTTATCTGCAAACAGAGACAATTTGACTTCCTCTTTTCTTTCTCTTGCCTAATTGTTCTGGACAGAACTTCCAATACTTTGTTGAATAGGAGTGTTGAGAGAGGGCATACTTGTCTTGTCCTGGTTTTCAAAGGGAATACTTCTGGTTTTTGCCCATTCAATATGATATTGGCTGTGGGTTTGTCATAAATAGCTCTTATGATTTTGAGATACGTTCCATCACTCCCTAGTTTTGAGAGTTTTTAGCATGAAGGAGTGTTGAATTTTGTCGCAGCCCTTTTCTGCATCTATTGAGATAATCATGTTGTTTTTGTCATTGGTTCTGTTTATGTGATGGACTACATTTATTGATTTGTGTATGTTGAACCAGCTTTGCATCCTGGAGATGAAGCCGACTTGATCTTGGTGGATAAGCTTTTTGATGTGTTGCTGGATTCTGTTTGCCAGTATTTTATTCAGGATTTTTGCATCGATGTTCATCAGGGATATTGACCTGAAATTTTCTTTTTTGTTGCGTCTCTGCCAGGTTTTGGTATCAGGATGATGTTGGCCTCCTGAAATGAATTAGGGAGGATTCCCTCCTTTTCTGTTGTTTGGAATAGTTTCAGGAGGAATGGTGCCAACTCCTCTTTCTATGTCTGATAGAATTCAGCTGTGAATCTGTCTGGCCCTGGATTTTTTTTGGTTGGTAGGCTATTAATTACTGCCTCAATTTCAGAACTTGTTATTGGTCTATTCAGGGATTCAACTTCTTCCTGATTTAGTCTTGGGAGGGTGTATGTGTCCAGGAATTTATCCACTTCATCTAGATTTTCTAGTTTATTTGCAGAGGTGTTTATAGTATTCTCTCATGGTAGTTTGTATTTCTGTGGGATCAGTAGTAATAACCACTTTATTATTTTTTATTGCACCTATTTGATTCTTGTCTCTTTTCTTCTTTATTAGTCTTGCTAGCAGTCTATCTATTTTGTTGGTCTTTCCAAAAACCCAGCTCCTGGATTCATTGATTTTTTGAAGGGGTTTTCACGTCTCTATCTCCTTCAGTTCTACTCTCATCTTAGTTATTTCTTGTCTTCTGCTAGCTTTTGAATGTATTTGCTCTTGCTCCTCTAGTTCTTTTAATTGTAAATGTCCCTCTACACACTGCTTTGAATGCGTCCCAGAGATTCTGGTACATTGTGTCTTTGTTCTCATTGGTTTTAAAGAACATCTTTATTTCTGCCTTCATTTCATTATTTACCCAGTAGTCATTCAGGAGCAGGTTGTTTAGTTTTCATGTAGTTGTGCGGTTTTGAGTGAGTTTCTTAATTCTGAGTTCTAATTTGATTGCACTGTGGTCTGATAGACTGTTTATGATTTGCCTTCTTTTACATTTGCTGAGTAGTGTTTTACTTCCAATTATGTGGTCAATTTTAGAATAAATGTGATGTAGTACTGAGAAGAATGTATACTCTGTTGATGTGGGGTGGAGAGTTCTGTAGATGTCTATTAAATCTACTTGGTCCAGAGCTGAGTTCAAGTCCTGGATATCCTTTTTAATTTTCTCATTCATTGATCTGTCTAGTGTTGACAGCAGGGTGTTAAAGTCTCCCACTATTATTGTGTGGGAGTCTAAGTCTCTTTGTAGGTCTCTAAGAACTTGCTTTATGAATCTGGGTGCTCCTGTATGGGTGCATATATATTTAGGGTAGTTAACTCTTCTTGTTGAATTGATCCCTTTACCATTATGTAATGGCCTTCCTTGTCTCTTTCAATCTTGGTGGGTTTAAGTGTTTTAACACAGACTAAGATTGCAACCCTTGCTTTTTTTTTTTTTTTTTTTTTTTTTTTTTTTCCATTTGCTTGGTAAATCTTCCTCCATTCCTTTATTTTGAGCCTATGTGTGTCTCTGCATGTGAGATGGGTCTCCTGAATACAGCACACTGATGGGTCTTGACTCTTTATCCAATTTGCCAGTCTGTGTCTTTTAATTAGGGCATTTAGCCCATTTACATTTAAGGTTAATATTGTTATGTGTTAATTTGATCCTGTGATTATGATGCTAGCTGGTTATTTTGTCCGTTAGTTGATGCAGCTTCTTCATAGCATTGACGGTCTTTACAATTTGGTATGTTTTTGCAGTGGCTGGTACTAGTTGCTCCTTTTCATGTTTAGTGATTCCTTCAGGAATTCTTGTAAGGCAGGCCTGGTGGTGACAAAAATCTCTCAGCATTTGCTTGTCTGTAAGGGATTTTATTTCTCCTTCACTTATGAAGCTTAGTTTGGCTGGATATGAAATTCTGGGTTGAAAATTCTTTAAGAATGTTGAATATTGGCCCCCATTCTCTTTTGGCTTGTAGGGTTTCTGCCAAGAGATCCACTGTTAGTCTGATGGGCTTGCCTTTGTGGGTAACCTGACCTTTCTCTCTGACTGCCCTTAACATTTTTTCCTTCATTTCAACCTTGGTGAATCTGACGATTATGTGTCTTGGGGTTGCTCTTCTTGAGGAATATGCTTGTGGTGTTCTCTGTATTTCCTGAATTTGAATGTTGGCCTGACTTGCTAGGTTGGAGGAGTTCTCCTGGATAATATCCTGAAGCGTGTTTTCCAACTTGGTTCCATTCTCCCTGTCACTTTCAGGTACATCAATCAAATTTAGATTTTGTCTTTTCACATAGTTCCATATTTCTTAGAGGCTTTGTTCATTTCTTTTCACTCTTTTTTCTCTAATCTTGTCTTCTCACTTTATTTCATTGAGTTGATCTTCAATCTCTGACATCCTTTCTTCTGCTTGATTGATTTGGCTATTGATTCTTGTGTACGCTTTACAAAGTTCTCATGCTGTGTTTTTCAGCTCCATCAGGTCATTTATATTCTTCTCTAAACTGGGTATTCTAGTTAGCAATTCATCTAGCCTTTTTTCAAGGTTCTTAGCTTCCTTGCATTGGGTTAGAATATGCTCCTTTAGCTTGGAGGAGTTTGTTATTACCCACCTTCTGAAGCCTACTTCTGTCAATTCATCAAACTCATTCTCCATCTAGTTTTGTTCCCTTGCTGGTGAGGAGCTGTAATTTTTTGGAGGATAAGAGGCATTCTTGTTTTTGGAGTTTTCAGCCTTTTTGTGTTGGTTTCTCCCCATCTTTGTGGATTTATCTACCTTTGGTCTTTGATGTTGGTGACCTTCAAATGGGGTCTCTGAGTGGACATCCTTTCTGTTGATGTTGCTACTATTCCTTTCTGTTTGTCAGGCCCCTCTTCTGCAGGTCTGCTGGAGTTTGCTGGAGGTCCACTCTAGACCCTGTTTGCCTGGGTATCACCAGCAAAGCCTTCAGAACAGCAAAGATTTCTGCCTGTTCCTTCCTCTGGAAGTTTCGTCCCAGAGGGGCACCCGCCAGATGCCAGTGAGAGCTCTGCTGTATGAGGTGTCTGTCAGCCCCTACTGGGAGGTGCCTCCCAGTCAGGATACACAGGGGTCAGGACCCAATTGAGGAGGCAGTCTGTCCCTTATCAGAGTTCGAACACTGTGCTAGGAGATTCACTGGTCTCTTAAGAGCTGTCAGGCAGGTACGTTTAAGTCAGCTGAAGCTGCACCCACAGCCGCACCCTTCCCCCAGGTGCTCTGTCCCAGGGAGATGGGGATTTTATCTCTAAGTCCCTGACTGGGGCTGCTGCCTTTTTGTCAGAGATGCCCTGCCTAGAGAGGCAGTCTGGCCGCAGCAGCCTTGCTGAGCTGTCATGGGCTCTACCCAGTTCGAACTTCCCGATGGCTTTGTTTACACTGTGAGGGTAAGACTGCCTACTCAAGCCTCAGCAATAGCACATACCCCTCCCCCCACCAAGCTCGAGCACCCAGGTCAACCTCAGACTGCTGTGCTAGCAGTGAGAATTTCAAAACAGTGGATCTTAGCTTGATGGGCTCCATGGGGGTAGGACCCACCAAGCCTGTCACCGGAGGGAACCTTCTGGTCTGCTGGTTGCGAAGACCATAGAAAAAGTGCAGTATCTGGGCCAAAGTGCACTGTTCCTCCCTGTATAGTCTCTCATGGCTTCCCTTGGCTAGGAACAGGAAATCCCCTGACCCTCTGTGCTTCCCAGGTGAAGCGACACCACACCCTGCTTGAGCTCACCCTCCATGGACTGTACGCACTGTCCAACCAGTCTCGATGAGATGAACTGGGTACCTCAGTTGGAAATGCAGAAATCACCCACCTTCTGCATCAATCTCACTGGGAGCTGCAGACCAGAGCTGTTTCTATTCAGCCATCTTGCCAGCAAGAAGCAGAAAACATTAACTTCTGTCTGCTCTAGAATCCACACTCAGCCAATTCCCTGTATAGTATCTCCCCTTATTTGTTGTTCCACTTTCCTTGGTTTCAGTTACCTATGGTCAAATGCCATCTGAAAATATTAAATAGAAAATTCTAGAAATAAACAATTCATAAGTTTTAAATGGTGTACTATATGAGTATCATGATGAAATCTCATGCCATCTCATTTTATCCTGCCTAGGACATTAATCAGCTCTTTGTCTAATATCTCCATATTGTAGATCCTATCTGCCCATTAGTTATTTATAATTCATCTCTGTTATCAGATTGAGCAAACATAGTATATATATGTTTCAGTACCAAGCACAGCTTCAGACATTTGCTGGGGGTCTTAGAATATACCTTCCACAAATAAGGCAGGACTACAGTACTTTTTTTGCATCAGAAAAGCCAACATGTCCCTATTTTTTAATCGTGCAACCTCACCCAGTTATTTTCAGAGAGTAATATTAATCATACAAAGACTGTTTTTTAAAAAAATTTCTGCTTGCCACAAGGAACAGAGAGGTTCATTCAAGTTACCTCATGCATAGTTAACCTGGTACTTATGCTAACTAGCAATGGAAACAGGGATCTCTCAGTATCTGGAAACAGGGATCTCTCAGTATCTAGAAACAGGCATACAGACAGGCCTCTGGGGGAAGGAATCCAATTTAG
This sequence comes from Macaca mulatta, assembly GCF_049350105.2. Taxonomy (NCBI): domain Eukaryota; kingdom Metazoa; phylum Chordata; class Mammalia; order Primates; family Cercopithecidae; genus Macaca; species Macaca mulatta. The sequence goes on along the minus strand of NC_133413.1, from coordinate 74,046,457 downwards.
GGACAAAATGGATGACTATGATCCAACAACTCCAAAAGCCAGCTTTCTCAGTGTTTTCCAGCTGTACTTTGTTACGTTCACTGCACTGATGTTCACCAGTTGGCACAGCTCAGCTCTCTCTCTGTCTTTTATACTTCCTGGGTATATCTTTCCACATCTACTACTGATTCCCTCTCCTCTAGATCAAAATCCTAAGGGTGATTGCCTGCCCTTGGGGAAGTTCTGGTTCAATAAAATTTGGCTAAGATTTAAGGGGATACAGGGAACTGGACACCATAGGTACAGGAAGTAACCAGAAATGCCCAAAGACCACCTGGGAAAGGAGTCCTTGGCAGATGATGGAGAGAAGGAGGAAGGCTGAGGACAAGGCAGGACTTCTGAAATTTGACCTCATGGAAGATACCTCAGGGACCGAACTGATAGTGAGCTCTTTACCACTAGAGTACGGCTTTCCCTCATCCATTACAAGAAATTACCTATTTCTCTTTTTTCTATCCTTACTGGTTGCTGCAGTTTCAAAGCATGATGTAGATAGGACAGGATTTCAAAGGTGTTTCTTATGTAGGCTTAGAAATGTGACTGCTGAAACGAACCATGGAGTTGCAAAGTCTAGGACTGGCCTCTATGGGAAATATGGCATTAGGAAACAATCCGCTTTTTTTTTACAGATTGCACTAAAAATAATCAATATTAGAGGAATTATACAATCAGGTTGTTGTTTTAGAAGGATAATCACAACAATGGGGTAATGAGATGTTGAATGGAGAGGGATGAAAGAGCAGTTAAGATGCCTTGCAATCATTTAGATGAGAGAAGGTGAGGGTCTTACTAAAAAAAAAAAAAAAATGCAAATGGAGAGAAGCACAATGCTGAGGTATTTATGGTTGGGAAAAATTAAGATGCTGATGACATTGAGACTATGAGGTGAGGTGGAGTGGGTAGCAGGAGTAAGATAAGACTGGTGAATTTAGGGATTTGAGCAGCTTTAGTTAAGGCAGGAAGTACAAGTGGAGCAGTGGATGGATGTTTTTGTGGGGAAAGGATTATGTATGACACATTTGATTTTGAACACATTGCATTTTAGTTTTCTTCAAGTGATTCATGTGGAACTTTCCAGAAGGAAGTGAGAATCTGGATCTGCAACTTAGAATACAGGTTGGAACTCATCACATACATTTGGCAACATATGGTCTATTCTAGCCTTTCCACTTTGAATATTACTTTCAATAAAGAAAGCAAGCCAATGAGAATGTGCATGTCTGTCTTTCTGTGATCATCTGTCTCTAAAATAGAGGTTGTCTCCTTTCTCTTAATTCTTAAAACATGCTGAATTGCTGAGAAAAAAGAAAAGCCAATCCCAAAAGATTACACACTAAATTATTTCATTTGTGTGACACTTTTGAAAAGACAGGAAAATACAAAATTTTAGCAATGGGGAAGAGATGAATGGGCTTCCTGGGGCTTCTTAAGAGGACATTGAAGGGAACTGGTAATGGTGGTGAGAGGGCAAAATGAAGGAATTCTTTGGTGATAGAATTGTTGGGCACCTTGACTGTGATGGTAACCCCAGGAAACTTCACATGTGATAAAATTGTATATAACTAAACACACACACATTAGTACAAGAAAAACTGGAAAAATCAGAATTAAGATTGTTGAGTTGTATCAGTGTTTATATCCTGTCTGTGATATTATAATATAGCTTTCAAGATGTTACCTACCATTAGGGGAATTTCAGTAAAGGGTATACTGGATCTCCATTATTTCTTACAACTGCAAGTGAACCTAAAATATCAAAATAAGTTTATTTTTTCAAATATTAAGACAAAATAATTTTTAGGGAAAAAAGTGTGTTTTCTCCCATGTGTTTTTTCCTTACCATTTCTCAGTTTACTTCCTTGATTCAGGCAAGGTTTATGAGTTGCTTGTGTAGACAATAGGGTGTGAAGAGAAAGGAATATCCCCCCAGTCTAAGAATAATTTTCCCTCATTAGGATAGAGTGGGGTGACAGAAGTTGAGAAAAAAAGAGAGATTGAAGAGTCCTTAGAGGGCATGAGACAATTGGGACAGAAATAAGTGATGGTTCAGCAAAGGCTCTTGTTACTGTGACACATTGCTTCAGGAACCAGGAGTTAAATGAACCAGGATCATGAGCCGTGGTTCACAGACTACCTGACCTTCTCTAAGGTGAGCACAACCCAGTCGTATCCTATGCCAGCTCTCCTAAACACCAGTGGCCGATGAAGGGCATCCCTTGGTCAGCAGCCAGCACTATTACCAAGCAAAAGGGCTCACTGCCCGATGCACATAGAAACCAATACTATGGTACCGGTTTCTGAGAACATAAAGGCCTTATTGTGAGATTGACCCGCAAGGAAACAGGAGGTGATGCTCAAATACATCTCTCTTATCTGGTGTTTGGGGCAAGTCGTATGGGCTAGGGAAGTTTTAACCTGTACAGGTCGCTATACAGATGCACTGGCAGAGCAGGTTTTGACTGCAAGAACTTCAAAGACTATTTATAGTAAGGTATGGGGAGGGTTCTTCTCCCCAGACATTCCTAGAAAACAGACCCTTTGCTTTTAAAAGAGGTCAAAGTTTCCTGTCCATACTCTTACTGTTAAACTTACAACTTTTTAGCTCTGTGCCTGCAAAGTAACTGGGCATTCTGTTATCAACAGAATATGATCAGGTAAGACTGATCTGATGGTTATAGCACCTGATCCAGTGACTATATAAAGTAATACTTATCCATAACTTGATATTTTCTTGTCCCTGTCCAAATTAGCACCACAAAGTTCCAGCACATTTATAAACCCAAATAAAAGAGATGAAGCCTGTAAGTCTAGTGAATGGTAGTACTTGAAGGAGATGATGTTCTGCCTATAATATTTAAACAGGGCCAGCTTGGGAACCAACTTTCCCACCATCCTTGAACTGCTTCAGCCCAGCTTTAGTTCCTTTCTCTTTCTCAAGCAGAGAATGCCTGTGAAAATTCTAGATATTAGTTTTTCTATCATCTTTCATAACTTTTTGATATTTAAGTCTAATATTGAAAGCAATATTAGTGGATTTCTTACAAAATTAGACCTCAGCAGACAGCATTTTATGCAGCTACATTGATTTCTTTTTATAGCTCTACATTCTCAAGTGCATTGGGGCTATATTTTGTTTTCTGAATTTCTATGTTTGGAGCCTTCTACCTATCTTGAACCACGTTCTCCCCCATAAACACCTGCCAATCAACTATACTTTTCTTTGATTTTGTTTTGATTGGGTTTTTTCAACAAAAATCTATATGTCTGATTATTATGGGAATTATCTTATATTTTTCTTATTATGAAATCTGAGATGTCTTCCATTACTTCTGCATCACCAGCGACTTCTTCCTTACTAGTAAGAATTAGCTCCAATGTTCTACATATTACAACTTCTCTCTTCTTGAAGAACAAAGTCTCATCAAGGCAATTGAAGCATTTATCAAAGCCCTGCTTTTAGCAAAATAAGGCTTCCAGCAGATGTCTGGATAGTTCAAGTTTCCTATCACAACCAGATCATATTCCTGCACCTGTTTTATAATCTGTATGAGGAATGCATCCTTCCCTCCTCTCACTGTCCAGTCATCCACAGTAGTGACATCACATCTGTTTCCTTCTCAATTTACCCTCAACCAGATGTTCTCAACTGTGTTTCCAAAATCAGTTCATTAACTTTTTCTGGAAGAAACTTAGGAGGCAGCAATACTTTCCAATTTTTTCTATTAGGTGTACTTCTTTAGTCCATGTTTAATGTCACTTTCATTGCTATTTATGGTATTGGTGATTTTTATAAGCACATGTGTATCCATTTGTGGTAAATTCTTCATTTATTTCATTACTCCATGAAATAGTGTGTAGGTGTCTGTAATCATAGTGGTAATCGTGACCTTTCTATCTGCTTCACACCCTGAAAGTAACTAAGTTCTTTCTCATCTAAAAGGGAAAGCTGTATCACAACAGTAATTCTTGACAATATCAAAACTGTATAAAGTTCTCTGGGGAAATTTTTCTTCTTTACCCTCAATTTTTACCTTTCAGAGACCTTTTCTAACAGGTCAGTGAGACTCTTGTTAAAAATGTTCTTGTCTGTAAATTCCCCAATGAGTCATTATGGACTGAGTTATAAATACTAAGAAAAATCATTCTCATGTGAATCATTGTTCAGCTTGTTTGGCAGTGAGGATGCAAATTTAAATGAAAGAGAAAATTCTCCCTTTGCTCTTTGTGGCTCTAAGCAACGAATTCTGACAGGACAAACTGCATTATGTGGGTGAGGCAGAATTTTTAGCTAAAAATGTTTTCATTGTTTTTAGTTCTTCTCCCCCTTTTTTTCATTTTGAGACATGCTTTATGAGATGAGTAACATCACTGTACAAGCTTCTCACAGATGTTAATGATCCAAAATAATAATTTTTTAGTGTAATCTCTATGGTTAGCTTCCTCATATTACTACAAAAGATACCCTTCCACTCCAAACCTTCTAGTTTAATGATGACTTCCAGAACACAGAGTGATTAGTAGAGTTGTGTTTGGGTTATTTATATGCTTGTTTTAAACAATGTTAAACAAAAAAAAAGATTTCTTCTGTTAGTATTGAGTCCCATGATAAATGTTTCTTTCGATCTTATGATACGGCAATAGGGGTGGCTGTTCTAAAATGAGAACATTGCTGATATCCAGATACAGAACTGTTTGTTTCCAGAAAGGAGAGTCCCCCTGGTGGCCAATTTTTTCCTAAGAAAGTCCTGGTAACAACTATATGGCAGGGAAGTTAGAAGCTCAAATAAATCAAGCCTGCAGTGGCCAGTGCATAACACCTTAGCCGTGCAAAGTCACCTGTTCTCAAGGAACATATGGCCAAAGCACAGCAGGAAAGAACAACAGAAAAAAGGAATGTGTAGAGAACAGAAATAACATAAATGTAACTTAAATTGCAATGAATGAATAGCAGGGAAAACATCAAAATCAACAGTGTGGTGCAAGATAAGGAATGTAGCCATAGGAAATAGAAAAGTTGCAAGAGGTAAATGGCAAAAAGAAAAAAAAACAAAATAAAGAGTGCAAAAATACCAGTGTCAACAAAACCATAGTTTCCACTGGTATTTCAAGCCTAAGATGGAAAAAATAACACAAAGGTGGGCTTCTTGGGCTGTTAATGGCTCAGGATGGTAGGAAATAGACTAAATCAAGACAGGTAGTTCCAGTGAGAGAGGGACAGGAACACAGCAGTACAAACCAGAAGATCCAAAGAAATATGGTATACATTGGCTTGGTGTAGAAGAACTCCAACGGCCATAGAAATTCAGTCTCTGAGGTAGGACAAAGCAATAGAATGTTGCAAGCAGAAGTAAGGCCATGTGTCTAAGAACTCAGTTCACTCCTTGCAAGATATCAAGCAGCAAGTGTAATTGAAGGGAAATGCTCTATCCATATACAGAGAGGACTAGTCAAGAGATCAGGCCTCAAAACAGGGAAATGGTTCCAATGGAGAAGTAGAGTATGAGTCAAGAATTGAGAGATGAGCAATATACATTAACATTATAAAACACTAAAGAAAGTATACATGCCTAGAGCCCCTTAGGCACACTACAAAGAAGATGACCTGAAAAGTGATTGCTTACAGGCTCTACCTATAGGTGATATGAAAGTTCCCTCAGCCTTGTCAGTATGAGTGAGCCTGCAAAGTGAAGATGAATTAGAAAGGGATTAGATGAGTCATCTGAGTCTGTAAGGTCCTTGCAACAAGAGCATGAAGATGATAAAAGAGGACAGAAAGGGAACAAGTTGGATAAAAAGAAAACAATGAATTGGGGTGAAAAGATCAAGCCAGTGATCAAACTCTCTACAACTAGAAGAGACTTATCAGTTTCTCATGTAAGTCTATTATCTTTACTCCAACTCATCTTTTCCACATTGTTTAATTAATGAAAGTGGGAAAACTGGTAAAATCAGAAAGAGGTTATTCATAGATAATTAGTCTTTTTGTAAGCAAATTACTACGTGTTTAAAGTTCCAGTTAAGAAGCTAAATAAGATATAAGCTACATCAAAAATGAACAAATAAGAGGCATCTACTTTCTATAATAAAGGCCTGGGAAACTGGGACCATCCTTCCTTCTGAGGACACTGAAAAAACTGAATCCAAGAACTAACAAGATAGTAAGGAATTGCCAGGTGGTGACCCAGCATGCTAAGAACACAGCACGGTGAGAAAGGCACTCAAGGCCGCTTTTGCTGATTAAAAAGAGGAGCCTAAGGGATGGACTTCTGGCAAACTGCTAGGGCTAAAGGTGAAAAGTCAAGGTCTTGATCTGCAGGATGGTAACCTTGGTAAATAACCTCCCAACTTACTTTGAGCCAAGCTTCCTAAAGGCTGTATCCATCCCAGTAGTAAATGTTAACAGATTAAAACCAGCAGTGAAAGAGTTTTAGAATGTCTTCTTTCATCTGGATAGCTCAGGATATTTCATTCCTTAAACATGGATTAAAGTTATCTTGAAAGGCCAGCACATCCAGGCATCTGACAAGCAAATAAAAATCACCTAAGGAGGAAGATACCCTCATTCTTGTCCTCAAATTCACTCTACAAATAATTTTTTAAACACTATGTCCAGCACAGAAAGGCAACCATACAGACAACACAAATACAAAGATGCAAGATAAACTAAAACATACCCACAAAAACAACAGAAAACAGAAAGACCACAAGAACTTGAGATACTAGAAATAACAGGTATGTACTATAAAATAACTAGGTTTTCTGCGGTTAAAAAAAGTAAAAGACAAGCTTTAGTGACAGTATTTTTAAAAGCAGATGAATGTAACAGTAGACTAGATACAGGTGAAAAGAGAATTAGTACCTTTGAAGGTCCATGACAAAAAAATATCCACAATTTAATATAGAGACAAAAGAATAAAACCTACAGAAGAGATGGTAAGAGATATTGAACATATTAAAAGCTTTCTAATAAATGTTTAAATGAAGTCTGTGATAGTTAGTTTTATGTGTCAACCTGGCTAGGCTGTAGTACCAAGTTACTCAAGCAAACACTAATCTACATGTTATTGGGAAGGTATTTTGTAGTTGTGGGTAACATCTACAATCAGTTGACTTTGAGTAAAGGAGATTATTGTCAATAATGTGGAATAGTTAAAAGGCCTTAAAAGCAAAACTGAGGTTTCCCTGAGGAAGAAAAAATTCCGCCTCAAGATTGTAGCATCAACTCCTACCTGAGAATTTCCAGCCTGCTGACCTGCCTTAAGTTTTCAGACTTGCCAGTTCCCACAATTGCATGAGCAAATTCCTTGAAATAAATTTCTCTCTCTCTCTCTGTATAAATATAGTACACATATATAATACTAATATTGTTAATTAATATTGAGTGTATAAAATAATAATGTTAGTGGGATTTAAAATATATTTTGAGAGAGAACGAAATTTACCAAATAAATGACAAAAGTTAAACAAATGATCTAAGATTCCTGTGTTATCTTGGAGAAGAGTATAATTTTTTTTTTTATACTTTAAGTTCTAGGGTACATGTGCATAATGTGGAGGTTTGTTACATATGTATACTTGTGCCATGTTGGTGTGCTGCACCCATCAACTCATCAGCAGACAAACATTGGATTTTGATAAGTCAAGGAGGCTTGCTAATTTCTAGAAATAATCACTAAAAGAACAGAAAAAAGAATATAGACTTCTAAATTAATAAGGTAAAGAAAATTGAATGATTAAAAATACACAATTCAAGTGAAATAAGAAAAAAATCAGAGAAAGAGCAGATCAAATAAAACAGAGGCAAATTGTAGAATTAAGCTAAATATATAAATGAGTGCATTAAATGTAATTAGATTATAAAGTTTCAATTAAAAGACAAAGCTTGTTAGCCTTTTTTAAAAATAAAATATATGCATTTAAAAGAGATATTTACTGCTGGGCAGGGTGGCTCACACCTGTAATCCCAGCACTTTGGGAGGCCGAGGCGGGTGGATCACCTGAGGTCGGGAGTTCAAGATCAGCCTGACCAACATGGAGAAACCTGTCTCTACTAAAAATACAAAATTAGCCGGGGTGGCAGCACATACCTGTAATCCCAGCTACTCGGGAGGCTGAGGCAGGAGAATTGCTTGAACCCGGGAGACAGAGGTTGCAGTGAACCGAGATCGTGCGGTTGCACTCCAGTCTGGGCAAAAAGAGCGAAACTCCGTCTCAAAAAAAAAAAAAAAAAAATAGAGAGATATAAAACAAAGGACAAAAAGATTTAAAGCAAAAGAATGTAACGAGGTATGTCATGCAAACATAAACCACAAAAAAACTGACGTAGCATATAAATATCACACAAAATAAAACTTAAGAAAAAAGATACTAGGAAAGAAAAATAAGCTCCTTCATAAGGATAAAATGTTTAATTCACAAGGAAGATACAATTCTAAATCACACTCACCTAATAATATAGTTCCAAAACAAAATAAAACATGACAGAAATGCACAGAGAAATTAATCCATAGTTACAATAGGGCACTGTAACACACTTCCCTTAGTATTTGAAAGAAGCACCAGACAAAAATCAGTAAGGAAGTAGGGCGCAGAGGCTCACGTGTGTAATCCAAGCACTTTGGGAGGCCAAGGTTGACAGATTACTTGAGGTTAGAAGTTCAAGACCAGCCTTGCCAACATGGTGAAACCCTGTCTGTACTAAAAATACAAAAAATTAGCCAGGCGCCGTGGCACACCTGTAATCCCAGCTACTTGGGAGGCTGGGGCAGAAGAATCGCTTGAACCCAGGAGGCAGAGGTTGCAGTGAGCCGAGATCACATCACTTCACTCCAGCCTGGGTGACAGAGCGAGACTCCATCTCAAAAAAAAAAAAAAATTAGTAAGGATAGAGCAGATTTGAAGAACATAATTAATAAACCTGAAATCAGTGGACATGTAGAACAATCAAATTCAATAACTGCAGAATACACTTTATTTTCAAAAATGCATGAAATTATTTTAGTAATAACAATATGTAGACCAAAATGAATATCTCAACAAATTTAAAAGAACTGAAATCTCAGAGTATATTTTCCAATTACAATGTAATTATGCTAGAAATTGATAAGCATAAGATAACTCTTAAAATTTCCCAATATGGCTTAATCTGAGAAATAATACATCTAACTAACCAATGGATCAAAGGAGAAATCAGAAAGATAGAGAGTTTTTGAATTGATGAATAACAAAATTAGTATTTATTACAGAACTGAGAATACACAGGAATTAGAAGAAAAAATATATACTTAAATGCATTTATTAGAAAAGATGACAGGCTTGAAATTTAATGAGCTAAGATTCCAGATCAATAAGTTAGAAAAAAAAGAGTGAATTAAATCCAGTAATGAAAAATAAGGAAATAATAAAGGCATGACTATAAATGTAACAAAAAAAATATACAAATGAGAACCAAAAAAAGCTCAATTTATAAGTGCTTTGAGAGGCTGGTCAAGGAGAAAAAATGAAAAGCACAAGTAATCAATACCAGGAAAAAAAAAAAGGAGACAATGCTGCAGTTGCTGTAGATATTAAAGATGAGGAAAACACAAACGACATTATGCAAAAAAATGGAAACATAGAAGAAAGTGACAAATTATTAGAAAAACGTAACTTAGAAAGCTGACATAAAAATAAATAGACTTTAAAACATTCCCACAAAGAAACTGCAGGCCTAGGTAGCTTTACTAGTGAGTTGTTCTAAATATTTAAAAAAGAAAGAACACCAGTCTTACAAGAAACCTTCCAGAGATCAGAAAAAGAGGATACATTTCAAGATAACCTCGGTGAAAAACTTGACACACAAAAAATTAGCAGGCCAATCTCACCTATGAACAGAGATTCAAATATTCTAAATAAAATGTTAGCAAATTAAATCCAACTATACATAGAATTAATAAAATGGGACCAACTTTGATTTGCTCCAGGAATTCGAAGTTGTTTTAATATTAGAAAATCGATTGATGTGATTCAGCACATTTGCTAAATATTATGATGACCTGGGCAGAGCCAGAAAAGACAACTGACAAAATTCAGCATCCTGTTGAGATAAATATTAGCAAACAACCTAGAAAATCAAGCATTATATTTAATGGTGAAACATCAAACATTTCCTTCTGAGACTGGGAATGGACAAGGATGACATCATTACTTCTATTCAACATTGTACTGAAGGCCCCAGACACTACAGTAAGGCAAACACAGAATGAAAGGTAAAAGGATTGGAAAGAAAGGAACCAAACTGTCATAACTCACAGATCATGTAGGTGGGTATAGAAAAATCTAAAAGATTCCATTAATCATTAGAATTAATGAAGATGTAGCAAGTTTACCTGATTCAAAAATCAATATACAGCAATGAACTGTGCTGACAGTGTTCTATTTCTTTACTTAGGTATTGGCTATGTGCACACTGGCTTTGTAATCGTTGCTTAAGCTGTATTTGTGTTGTGCGTTTTTTATTAACTCTTACGCATCACCAGGACCCTGAAGGTGTCATACGCTTCCTGACAGGACCTACCAGCTTGACGGAGAGGCAAGTGTATACAGCACTGCTACTCTGAGAAGCAGCAGTACTCTTACATGTGAATGCTGAAAACCTCACTTAATGGATACTTTTGATGTAACTCCATTTATGCTCACAATTTTGGCTCCGTTCCATTCTTGTTTTACTGTTTAAGTTTCTCTTTAAAGCAGCAATTTTCTTTATATCATTTACCATAGACCCCACAAAAGTATGACAGAAGCTATTTTTCTATCGAAGCATACTATTTTTCTTCCAGAGATGTCACCTTGAAATAGACATTTGCTTAACAATTCTATATTTCTAGCTTTCATTCAAAGAGACCTGTATCTTTTACCTAACCCTGCTGCACTGATCTATCCATAGCTTTTTCTTGAAGGAAAGGGTCACTCAGAAAGATCGGATAAAAACCTATATAACAAGTCACTGTCAATAAAACCAAAATGTTTTCTTAAAGGCAAAGTATAACAATTTCCTTTTATCCACTGGTCAATAGATAAAAATAAGTTGGATACCAACTTATGGGCACAAGCCAGTACTTCATTCATTTATTGTTAGTTGCTTTGAACACTGTTAAAAAAAGAAAATACCCACTGGAAGCCCAAAGAGCCATTAGCAGAGGGCGGCAGTCATAGCATCATCATCATTGAGCCTAAAAGCAGAATAGAAAAGCAATATCAGACCTCATGTAGGGATACAGTTTAGAACTCTGGCAAAACTCCCATGCTCCTAGGGTACCTGTTTCCTCTTACAAAAACCTCATGTGCTTTAAATGCCGGAACCACTTTTCATCTAAAAAATATCATCCACTGCTGCATTGTTATTGTATGTTCATTAGACATTAAAAACACAAACACTGACATTCTTTGCCTTACCTGTTATAGCATAAGAAAGCATAAACGAGTCTGTCGAGTAACAAAAGGATTTTGTTAAATATCCCAACACTAACCTGTTATTATTCTGCCTATCAGGAGAAAAAAAAAAATCAGAAAACACAAATTCATATCATTTTCTGTTAACCAACTAAAAATAGAGGGTAAAATGTAATTCCACTAGAAAAATGAATAAGTACTTGAAAACCATCACATTCTATAAAGGTCTAGCTTTTGGAAACTGTAACCCTGTCATTAAATTATTTCCACAAATCCATTCACACAGTCATGTGCTGAGTCTAAGAGGAGGAGGAAAGATCATTTTTTTCCCCAAATTTGGTATCCAGCTTTCTAAAAAAAGACAAAGGCACATTTTATCATCCTGGAAAAAGTGACTTCAGTGAAGCAGATAAAGTGTCTAATAAGGCCTAATTATCTCATGTTGTGATTCTTTTTAAATCACTTTTAACCTCAGGAAGAATTTTAATTATCTTGTATAATAAAGTCTTTCCTTATTTCACCCCCTGTAGGAGAAAAACATATTAAACCTTATTTTTGTCAAAAGATAAGAGCAGTATTAAGTTTAAATTGATGTCATTATGAAATATTTGATATCAGGATTACAAATTTCAGCTTCAGTAATTATTCGATTGGTCACAAAAGGGTATCATTCCACTGCCAACTCCTAGCAAGAGGCCATCAGAGTTATCAGCATGCATGCGATACACTCGGGACTGTTGGGGGAAGAGAAAAATGTGTTCTTTCTATTCCAGTAGAGTCTTGTGATTCCAAGGTTAAATTATTGAAGCAGTTTGGGAGGTACTTTTTAATATGATTTTCAAAAAGTTTTCTCCTCATTATCAACTCTTTAATAAACACTTCAAAGTTTCTGTGAGCTTCTCCATTGGGAAAAATATTAATTCATGAGCCTTCTTCCCAAACATACGCTCATTTCTCTCATTGGGATTCAAGAACTCAAGGAGGAAATGTTATGCAAGTGTCTGCATATAGAAAGACAAAGTTTTCCTTCCTCTTTTTTCTCATTTCTCCTACAAAGGCATTCCCTTCATGCCTAGCATATAACTTCCATCTTGCAGTATGATTCTGGCAAGAGGCGCAGCCTCGCCAACTCAGCAAGGTTCTCTGACACGAGGTACTAATCTATCCTTCTCCTCTTTATTCCTGATCTGTATAAAATAACAAAAAAGCATTGACTAGCATCAATGCTAGGCATCAATAGGCTAGGCATCATGAGAAGCACTTTCCAATGCTTTCATTTCATTTAATCTTCACAGCTCTACCCCCATTTCCTAAAGAGGAAACCTAATCCTTGGAAATGTTCACTGGCTGCCCCAAGGTAATAGAGCTGGTAAATGGTGAGATCTGAATGCATTTCTAAAGTTTGAAGAGAGAACCCACTCATTTAATTTCCACAACAATTCCATAGTTTTTTATTCTGACAGAGAGGAACTAGCTGTTTTCATACCTTATAGAAGGATACCATTTGGATATGCATGGTGCCTTGAAAAAGAATGGCATTTTTTATATATGCCCGTCTTGATGTAGTTCACTTTGACTCTTGCCATAGAACTGCGTGTGGGTGAAACTTTAAAGCAGATCACTGGCCACTTCATGTTAACACTCATACTACAGAAGAATTAAATAAGTGTAAGATTCAATTACACCGTATTTTATTTCAGGGAGCTCAAATTACTACAGAAGAAGTCTATGTATTATTCTGCTAAAATCAGGATAAATACAGCATGTAGGGGACCAGCAGGAAGATTAGCTTCATGCGTTTAAGGACCCAGGTGGTCATGGGCTCTAACATCATGCAAGGTCATCGTAGGTGCCAACCTGCATCCTGGAGCCTTGGAAAGAAGGAGTAGAGGACAGAAGGGGAGGGTTTGCTGGGTCAGGTGAAGAAGTCCCCAGAAAGAAAACAGAAAAGATTGGGTGAACAGCTAGCCAGTTCATTTACTTTAGGTACACAGAATAATACAAAGTAGATGCAATAATTAAAATTTGAAGAGTTCGTTATGGGTATTTCTATGGCGTGCACTAAAATTTCATTTTCTTTTTGTTTAATGTGATTATTTTTTACTGTCTCTCAAATTTACTAACTGTTGTTTAGTTTTTGTCTTGGTAAGTCCCTTTAAATCTTCTCTGGGAGAAAATGGCAAGGGGTGGCTATACTTAGTTAATGAATATCCTGTGGAGCCAAATAATAATAATGTTAATATCTGCTAATATTTGTACATCATATATTATGTGCCAAGTACTATTCTAAGTATTTTGCACATACTGACTCATTTGATACAACCACATAGTTTTAGTGTATTTATTATTCATGCATAATTAAATCTGCTTTAAATTATGTTATATAGTTTTTATGAGAATGTTAAACCATTGATTCATGATCTTTATTGAACTTTTTTTTTTTTTTTTTTTTTGAGACAGAGTCTCACTCTGTTGCCTAGGCTGGAGTGCAGTGGTGCAATCTCAGCTCACTGCAAGCTCTGCCTGCCAAGTTCAAGCAATTCTCCTGCCTCAGCCTCCTACGTATCTGGGATTACAGGTGCCTGCCACCACGCCCGGCTAATCTTTGTACTTTTAGTAGAGATGGGGTTTCACCACATTGGCCAGGATGGTCTCCATCTCTTGACCTCGTGATCCACCTGCCTCGGCCTCCCAAAGTGCTGGAATTACAGGCGTGAGCCACCTCACCTGGCTCTCAACTTTTTTGTTTGTTTGTTTTAACCAGAAGTATGTGCACTTTATTGAATGCCATTATATAAAAGTGTGTGAGGACAAAAGGCTGATACAGGACTTGGCTCCGGGGCAGGGCAAGGAATGGAAGATGGAGTGCATGGGATATAGGTCACGGGCAGAGCCCCTGGCCTGGATGATGCCTCCTGATCTATCAATAGACTTGGAAGATCAACACCAGGATGATGATGAGCAGAACGGTCATGACAATGCCCACAATCAGGGCCCAGATGTTCAGGCACTTGGTGGTGGAGGCATAGGCCTGGGCCCTGGTCAGGTCACCAACCATCTTCCTGTCCCTAGACGTCATGGAGTAGGCAAATGCTATGAAGCCCAGGCAGCTGGAGTTCATGAAAATGGTGTTGAACAGCGACCAGACAACATGGTCGGGCACAGAGGTCTCACTGTTGAAGTGGATCATGGTGGACATTGGAGGCATAGAGTTGTGGGGTGTCCCCACCACAGCCACCTCATGCTCCTCCTTGAGCATCTCATAATTGCGGGGGGCGGCTGCTGTTGGCAGGAGTGAAGAAGGTTTGGAAAGTGTGGTTCATGGTGTCGAGGGAAGACCAGTTGTGGTCAGGTTGCTGGGATGGTTCTCAATAGGCCCTCCATCTCCCCAGTAGTTTCAATTTCTCCTGAACTATTAAATTAATGAAGAAGCCCTTTTTTTGTTATCAGTCAATGCAAAGGTAAACTTCCACCAAGCTTACCTGTATAAACTGTTAAAACACAGATTGCAGGGCATCTCTTCCAGAGTTAATGATTCAGTAGGTCTGGGATAGGGCCAAGAATCGTGTTGCTCCAAGTGAAACTGATGCCATTGATATAGATGAAGCAAAAAGACAGTCTGGAAAGGCATGATAAAACCCTAAAAGATATTAACCCTTGGAGTCTTAGGGAAATGCAAGAGAACGTGTTATAAGAGTGGGTACAATTCTGATTTTTGTCAGAACCAAAGAAACAGTGTCACTGGATGTTCATTAGAATACGGTTTCCAAAAGTCATGGAAGCAGACAAGGCTGCAGCAGAAATGATGTCATATTGAGTTAGTCTATTTCCATAGAGTAAACAGATGCTCTGTTCTGCTGGTGAGCTTAGTGAGACTTCCAAACCCCTTCTGAAAAGAAAACTTCAGGAGTTTTAAGGCAGCCTGATATTTAGAGCCACCTTAATATGGAAAAATGAGACAGCATACAGGAAGAGATCCACAGGCCAGGAGGAAGGGATGTCGAGGTAATCAAGAGAGATGGACTCTCTAAAAACAAGCTGGAGGAGCACACTCCCCAGCCAGCCGTCATAACCTACACGGGGTAGACAAAAGCAGAATAAGAACACCATCCCTCAACTCTGGACTGAGTCTGACTTTGTAATTTGAGAACAGAGCAGAACATGACAATGTGATGGATGCCCTATTCCTCTTCCTCCCTGAGTAATATTGCTTAGGATCTCTTTAGTGCCAGAGGCAATTTCAGGGGCTCTACAGAACATGATTGTATCTGGGGCCTTTTAAGTTCCAACTGTGAGATCGGTTTATAGGACATTTTTCTAAAATGAATTGTTACATGTTTTGGTCTCTGCTCCTGATTCTCACTGCCTTTGCTAGATTGGCTATTTTAAAATCCTACTTTAACCATGAATGAGCAACATGATTCTTTCATGTGGGGAAAGAGATTGCTGTTGTTATACCCACAATTGATCTTTCCTATTTCTCTAAGATTGGGTTGGCTGAGAAAGGGATCACCTTCCTTCTCCCGTTCTTTCCTTCCACTTGAGAAGCAGTAAGAAGGATACTCAAGTGTCACTGACAGCCACAGGGCCTTATGTACTATGGGAGTTCAAACATGTACGATTCAATTTAGGAAAGGGAATTGCTCTCCAAGTATCATTAAGCCATTAAGCTTTTTTTTTATTATAAATGAGGAAAGGCAGGACATGGGCTGGGAGAGGGCAAAGAGGAATTAGTCCATCCTAGCAATTCTGCCAATATTAGTTCATTTACTCATTCAGCAAATCTTTACTAAAAATCTCACCATATCATCACGTGACTGAACTCTGGAAGTAGATGGGGAAAAACAGATACACAGATCATCCTCTTGTATACATTATATTTCAGCAGGAAGACCAGATATTAAGCAGCTAAATTCATTATTAATTAATTGTGATATCAATAAGGCCTGCGAAGCACCACTACAGCCCCAGAGCTGGTCTGATTATGGGATCAGGGAAAGCTTCCCTTGATGAACTGACCCAAGCAAATCTGAAAGATGAGTTGAGTTCTCTGATAAGAGGGTTTCAAATAGGAAAAGACTTGTTGGAAAGCTCAAAGGTAGGAGCACATACTATACACTAGAGGAACTAGCAGAGGACTGCTGGAAAGGCGGTGAAGAGGACAGAACATTCAACAGGAGCTGGGGTGCCTGGACAGTCTGTGTGGGGCAACTATCACCATGACAACAAATGAATGCAAACGTTCTCCAAGCATCAAGGACTTTGTCTAGAACAACCAAAGAGCCATCCGCCAATCCATCTTTTGGAATCCAAAGCATCTAGGGTACAGCTGAGCAGAAGAAGGTGCTCAATGAATGTAGGTTGAATAATGAATAAATTAATCAAAAACGTAAGCATGTGTATAAAATCTATCTTTCACACACTGGAGTCGGCTTTGGTCCATTTACTGCAATATTTCAAAATCATGTAAGTATCTGAGTTTGCTGAATTTGAAAAGACAGCCCAAAATAATTACTGTATTCTGAACCACTATGCTCTCAAATTCATTCCTATTGCAGCATGTGCACTCTCGTCCAGCCTTTTTAGTTTTCTGTCCAAATAAAATTAGGAGTGTTTTCAAAATACATATTGGAGCATTATTAATATCATATCAAATACTTGAAAATTTCATTAACAAGATCCAGAAGAGATCATAGTATCGGAAGCAGCTGAAAACAATATACACAATGAAAGGAAAGACCTTCTCCCTACAACATTCTTTCACTCTTCACACGTTTTTCTCTTCCATTGCCATCTCTGAAAGCATTAGGCCAAAACTTGAAAAATTAAAATAACTTTTTAGATAGTTGATGCCTTTTCATTCATTCAAATTGCATTCATCTTTTTATTCATCTGTTCGTATCTACTGAGTTGCTACCATATATGGAGCACTGTGCTAAATGCTGGAGATGCAAAGATGAAGGTAACATGTTCTTTACTGTTGAGAGCATTAGGAGAAGTACACAGACGATAAATGTTAACATGTCTCAGGTAGAGAAGCTGGCTTTGGGGAGAGTGGAAACACCAAAGAAGGAACAGTCAGTTCTATCTTGGGCGGGGCAATGGGGAACCTGCTGCATGGAAGAATGTCCAGGCAGGAAAGGCTCACAGAAGAGCTGACATCTTCCTGAATCTTGAAAGTGTCCATCAAACAAACAAGGGAAAGAGGTAGCATTCCAGGCAGAGGAAATAACCAGAGCAAATGCATAGAGATGTGAGATAGCTTGTGAAGTTCAAAGAGCTGCACATGGTTTGGTAGAGAGGAGCACGAAGTTCAAGGTAGAATGGGAACGAGTTTGGTCACGGACATATCTCAGTGAAAGGGTAGCTACTGAAGGACCCTAAGCAGGAGAATGAAAAGCCAAGAATTTTATCTCAAAAAGAAAAATCCAATAATAGTGTAAAAAACTGGTTAGAAGGTATTTAAGACTAGAGGCGATTTTCTAGTTGGAACTAGAATGTTTATGAAGATAGAACTGATAGGATTAGGATGGTTTCCTGAAAAGCCATGTCAAAAATAAGAGGATAGTTACATAGTTTTTTTTTCTTCTTTTTTTTTCTTTTTGAGACAGAGTCTTGTTCTGTCGCCCGGGCTGGGCTGGAGTGCAGTGGCACGATCTTGGTTCACTGCAAGCTCCGCCTCCTGGGTTCACACCATTCTCTGGCCTCAGCCTCCCAAAGTGCTGGGATTACAGGCATGAGCCACCATACCCGGTCTTTATTTTTCTATTAACATATCAGTACCTTTGTACAAAATTATACAAAGCTAGAGTCGGTTTGAGCGAGACGGCATCTAACCCAGTATCCTAAGTTTGCCGAGGAACTAAGACCCAGAGAAGGTAAGAGCTACAGAGCTAAGCAGGGCAGAGCACCCCAAGGTGTCCTCAGTCTGGTCCATTACTCTTCTCCCTTCATCTTTCTCCAATTTACTAATCAATTAATGTTCAGCTATCAAATAGTACCTCTAGGATGCTACTTCAAGGAACTAAGCAAAAATTCTTTATAATACAAATCACTTAATTTTATATTTTTTGCATTTGTATGTTTACATATTACATTGTGCCTGCCTAAAATTATTTAAAAACGAAAAAACAACTGCTGACACAGGTACTATCTGTGGGATACAGAGAACTATGACAATTATGAAATAAAACAATCATTAACATTTATAACTCTAATTCACATTCATCTTTAGTCTCCTCAGTGTGCTCATTCCAAGGGAGTCTTTTACTCTTTGATAATTATAGGCCTGTGTTTGCAGCCTAGTTCTGCCACCTGTTAGCCGGGTGATCTTTGTCAAGTCACTTAACCTCTCTATGCTTCAGTAAAATCGTTGTAATAATAAAATCTATCTGACGAGGTTGTGGAAGCCTTAAATGAGTGAATGCACTAAACTAGGTTCATAAGTACTATGTAGTGCTAACAATATATGTCTGAAATGATTCAACTAGCCATGGGGTAATGTGAAATGGGATGCTAAAACTGACAAGGCCAAACTTTTATTATATGTCACCAAACAGATTTATCTATAGTTGTTTGCAACCTTCCACGAGTCTGTGAGGTTGCTTCACATGATCAGGTTAGATTTGGATGAGGTGATTCTCCTACTCACCTGTTTTGCAATTATTTTCTTCTGGCTTTCTGACTTTTCAAGTATTATCTTTTCTCATAAAAAAAAAAATGATGTTCTATTATGGCTCTAAACTTCCTGAAAACATCACAAACCCTGTGGAATGTTTGCCAGTGATGCAGTTGAAGTTCTCAAATTAATGAGAAATCCATTCCTGCATTCTTGATTCTGTAGTCAAATGCTAATTTTTAGTCTTCTAACAATAGGTACCCACTCATTCAACAATAAACGCACACTAGGGACATAGTATGTGGGGACCTAACATTCTGTTAGGTGCTAGCAGGGTAGAGACATTACCCATACTCAAGGGAATCACCATGATACAGGGGGGTTATTCATTAAACCCTATCCACAGAGAATGAAACCAACCTGGCCCTCATGGAGCATCAGGTCTAGTGAGGGAGACAGATAATAAACAGGGAAACAAAGAAGCACACAAATACAAACTGGGAAGAGGCTTGTGAAGGTAAAGAACAGGTTAAAATTATGCTACCACTCACCATCCAAGGGAGAAAGTCTGTATAGATAGTGTGAGCATTAGCAAACTGACCATGGGTCCACTCACCTAGCACAGTAAAGCCAAACACTGACACTGAGGTTTGCAGCAAGAGAAAAAAGGACATTTATTCTCATGGTGCCAAGCAAGCAAGAAAAGCAGCTCACACTTAAGAGCTCACATCAACCTCCTTGATGGCTTACAGGCGAGGGCTTTTAAAGACAGGGGTACATTTCAGGAAAGCAGAAGTTACAGGCAAAATTGCAAATTAATGTATGAAGGTCACACATTGATTTGGCCCAAAAAAGCAGGATATCTTGAAGTGGGGGCTTACAGGTCATTGGTGGATTCAGAGATTCTTTGATTTGTAATTGATTAAGGAAGCAAAGCTTTGTCCAAAAACTTGGGGTCAACGGAAGGGAATGTTACAGTTTGGCCTGTGGATGTCACTTCCTCCAGGCCTCTCAGGAAGATATTTAGAGCAAAGAAGAGAGGTCAGAGTTTAGTCCTCGGTTTCCCCTTATCTGAGGCCTACACGACAGTAGTTGGCATTTTCCATGTGGTGGGGATCTGGGTTTCTAAAAAACAATTGAGTTACACATGTCAAGATATTATCTTTAGTTTGTATAGAGAATCAAACATCTTGTTTAATTTGCTTGAGTGGCTGTTGTTTAAGCTATTATTATCGTCTTGCTTATCAGGTTGGTCATTTACTTCTCAAAGCTATTCAGGTGCCTTCAATTTTCCTTGAAAGGACTCAATTTTTTTTTTTAATTTCATTTTTATGCTTGGGAGGCCCAGCAGGCCCCTAAAAAGGTCCCTACTCTATTTCATGAGCAGGGAAAGCCACAATGGGAAAGTAATGACTGGGCTGGGACCAGCTCAGAAGCGGGGGAAAAGGGCATCCAAAGAACAGGGCGAAAATGCTCAAAGCAAAGGGAAGAGAATGACTGAAGGTCCTATGATGGGGAAATACTTAACTATGTCCGATAGGAGAAAGTAGCCCAGTGTGGCTGAAACAAAGGTAGGATGTACCAGGTGAGAATACAGAGGAGAGTAGGAGTAATAACATGTACATTACAAGCCACAGCCAAGAGTACGTATATATGTTATTCTTAATGCAATGGAAGATTATTAAAGGATTTAAGAAGTGATGTGAAGTCTACATTTTTTTAAGTTTCTCCTGGACTCTTGTGTTGGGAACGGGTTGGAAGGCTGAGCAGTAATACAGAGTTGGGGGAAGAGGACAGACCACGAGGAAGTCCGTCCAATAGCGCCCTCTCCAGATCACTAGGAAGTGGCCTACTTCGGAGAGAGGTGGAGGAATTCTGATCCATTTGGAAGTGGAATGGAAGGTTTTCCTGCTGAATTCGAGCTGTAGGATGAGGAAAAGGGAATAATCAAGGATGATGCTCATGTTGAGTGAATAGAGGTGAACGTCTGGGGAGGAACTTTTCTCCTGAGGGAAAATTTGTTCACTTTTTATTGGTCTTACACGGAGAGACCTTGCTATAATTATCTTACAGTAAATTAAATTCTAATAGAGTTACATATCAGTAATCTGGAAGACTGTTTTATGAGCTTCCCTGATACACACTGAATTAAACGCAGGGGAGAGTTGCAGTCATCCCTAGATTACTTTCCTCTCTGGACAACAGGCATCCAGTATTAAATGTACTTGGGAGAGTAACCCTGGGAGTTAATAATATCCCAAAGAAGTTTTGCCTCTTCTCCTCCCAGCTCCAGCTTTGCTTGGAATGAGCACAGGCCGCGCAGGAATGCAGCTGAATCCTTAATGAATCTGTCCATAGAACATGAAATGGGCAACCATCTTAGAATACCATATTACACTGAAATTGTGGTGTATTTTAGTAGTTTATGTGGTCCCCACATTATTAATGTGACTGACATAAAGTGAAAGGGGAAGCCTAGAGTCAAATACTCCCCAAATGAATAGCGGAGGTCACTCATGGTATTTCAAATTTCCCTTGCAAATGACTGATTCGGGGATATGCACATGACTCAATCCTAGTCGTCAATTCAAAGTGAAGGAAAATCTGTCTGAGGGCATTTAGGAATGTGTTTCTGTGTTCTAACAAAGAAACACAAGGAGAGACAGTTCTTTGTGCACTGGACTTTGTTATATCTGGAACTGCTGCAGCCACCTTGCTCACAGCCTAAGAAGGAAGCCAATTCACAGAGGTAGACAGAACCAAGAGAAGGCACGCAATAGAACAGGAGCCTCTCTCCTTCCCCTGGAGGCAGCCCTGTTCCTCAACTTCCTATCACACGAGATAATAAACTATCCTATTGATAAGCCAGTTTGAGTATGGGTTTTCTCTTGCTGAAACTGAATATATCCTTACTGACAAAGGTAAGACCCATGACTTAAGGAAATGATCAAATTACTGTACACTCAAATCCGCGAAGAACAAAATGCTCTTGAAGGTTCTACTTTATTTTTAAATATTATACATACCCATTTTGTGAGAAATATGTATATTCTCTCAAGAGTTTATAAATATGAATCAAGATAATTAGAATAAGTTTACTAACAAGAAATATGTCAATTATTACAATACTTTTCAATAATATTTTCTATGGAATTGCAGAATAGTTTTTAAAGAGAAGTGAAGGAAATCCACAAGTTTCCGTTGTAAAAAAAAAAAAAAGATGTGAAAATATAAAAGTAAGAACAAATGGAAAACTATCCTTCAGTAAATAACCCCTGAAAAAGAGAAAAATAAAAGAATCTATAGTAAAGGTGGTTTTCATTCTCCCTCTCCTGTCTCTTGATTTATGAGCTACTAAGTCAGATGAAAAGTAGAAACAGTACTATTGAAGTTAAGAGGGGAAAATTATTTGGAGGACACCTCTGAAGTTGTAAACAGCAGGGAATTGTTTGAGCATCAAAAATGTCTTTGGATGGCAGGTTATGAAGAGAAAGGACTTTGTGGGCTTTGTGGTCCCCAAATCCTGAAACAAGCAAGTCACAAGAGCAAGGAGAGATTAAGATGGATCACAAGGTGAACAGAAGGTATTAAAAAATGTATATATTTCTTGTGAAAGTGAACACTGGGGTCCTGAGAACAGAGAATGACCTAGACCAGAAATATCAATATCTTCGGTGGAAGAAGAATGCAACTCTGTTTACATTGCTGCAAGTCACAGCACCTCCCAAACCCCACGCCTCACTAGCTACCTCTCCGTGGGAAATTTTAGCTTGAGCTGCGTAGCACATGGTCATTATAGGGTTTTGGTCATGATAAGTTAGTCTATTTTTCCGGTCATTCAAAAACTTTCAGGTTAGGTCTAAAAATTGTGGGAGAATATTTTTGAAATAGTTAACCTCTTAAAAACATAAAATCTTCCAAAATTTTCATCTTCTAAGTAGTGAATTAAATAGGCCCCTGTTGTTTTCTTCTTGAGATTAAAAAATTTTTTTCAGTTTATTCCTCTACTTCATACGATTTGTAGTAACTGCAATTTATTCAACTGGCAAATTTTCCACTAAACTCAGTCAAATGGACCCACATGAGTGCTCACTTATTTCTAAATGTACATGGAGATGTGGTTTATTATAGCCTGAAATCTGAATAGACTCATCTAGAAAACAGAGATATCTAATCTCTTAATCTAACTTTACAAAATTCCCCATTATAAAATCCCTGTAAATGCTGAGATTCTAAGATAAATTTTTATAAAATTACTAATTTATAAGCACTGATTTATATAACATGTCATTGCTCTCTCTCAACTATATCCACTTCAACACAGTGTAAAGTCTCTTACAATGTATGTGTTTATATAATAAAACTTTCATTACCTATGCAATTGATTTTTGCCCTTTAAAAATGTTCAAACACATTTTAATTTTTTCCCATGGTAAAAAGATAACTGAAAATATGGCCAAATAACCTAGACCTTGAGAAATGTATCGTTGTCAGAGTATTTTGTTTTTTTCTTTGAAGTGATGGCAAGACAGTGCCCTGTTGTGATAGGGCTCTCTCCAGAAAAAAAAAAAAAAAAAAAAGTGGTGCCAATTAATATGCCAAGTAGTTGTTCTCAGAGCTAGGTATGAGACAAGATTTTGACCAGGACTTCCCTCCTCTTTCTGGAAGGACATCTTGTTTCCAGTGATAGGCACGATGTGGCCCCAGCCTCCGGAAAGATATGACGAGTCTGTACTGTTGACCAGAGTTGGAAGTGGCAGTGGCAGTCATGCAAAGAAGTGGGGTTGGTGGCGAGGCCACCACCTAGAATAGCAGTCAAGTCCTGTAGCTTCCCAGAGGCATGGCAACAGCCAGGACCCTGACTCTTTGCACCTGAGATAGGAAGCATTCCGTGGCAGGCCAGCGGGGTATCCGATAGCCTCACAGGGAGGTCCGCTGTGCTCAAGAGAACACAGGCCCACCAGGGTCTTAGCAGCAGAGGAAGCAGTGTGGCAACACGATGGGTAAACTAGAGCAGAAGCTACCATGGCCGGGCGCAGTGGCTCACGCCTATAATCCCAGCACTTTAGGAGGCCGAGGTGGGTGAATCACCTGAGGTCCGGAGTTCAAAACCAGCCTGGCCAACATGGAGAAACCCCGTCTTTACTAAAAATACAAAATTAGCTGGGGTGGTGGCACATGCCTGTAATCCCAGCTACTCGGGAGGCTGAGGCAGGAGAATTGCTTGAACCTGGGAGGCAGAGGTTGCAGTGAGCCAAGATCACGCCATTGCATTCCAGCCTGGGCAAGAAGAGCGAAACTCCGTCTCAAAAAAAAAAAAAAGCTACCAGCAGATGTGTTAGGGAAGCCCTGTGAGGTCCCCCCTGTGAGGACACCTGTGCTGTAAGGCCTCTCTCTGCGAAGACAGATGTGAGGATACTGTGTGGTTTCCCTGTGAGGACATCTGCGAGGCCTCCCCTGTGAGAATCTTCCTGAGGCCACCCTCTGTGAGGAAACTCATAGAAATATTGGCAATCACATTGAAAGACACCCATTTATTTCAAAAGAGCTAGAATGGAATTGTGTATATGGATTCAGGACTTTTATTTGCCTTTCTCCTTTTCTGAAATGTTCCTCCAGACAAGAAAATAGCTTCCTTTCTCACCTGTTTTGAATAGAATATCACTTTATCAGGAAGTATGACTCAACCACCCTTCTTAACATGGTAACACACACACACACACACAGATCTAGTACCACCATTTTAATTTTTCCAATGCACTATTATCTTACAGATCTGACATATTCAATAATATTTTCATTATTTGACACTTTCCACTGGAAGCTCTGCAAGGTAGATATTTATGCCTGTTTAGTTTACAATTTTACTCCTAGCACTTTGAGTAGTGTCTGGCACATAATAAACATTCAATGATTATTTGTTGAGTAATCTACGGCCCATGCCTCACAGTTTTTTTGTGCTCCTCCCCTTCCCTGGCTTGGTCTAGTTGCTCCAATAGCCATGTCTTGAGACTTGTCATGACCCATCATCAGATGTCCCATGACCACATCTCTCTCCTCTCTTGCCTGTTCAACTTCTCCTGCCATTCTGCAAACTTATTAGGACTCCTTTAGCATCTTCAAACCATCAACCGTATCCTTCAAACCCAGCTTGTAGGCTTAGATTCCACAAGATATTGTTTCAGTGACATTTCTCGATGCTCTATATTTTAGTTGTCTTGTCCTGCTAGACTCCAGCACTGAGTGACTCAGCTATTTACTTCTCTGTGACTTCAGCTGGTGCTGAAGAGAGTTACACAAGAGAGCAGATTATGAATGACTTGAATCCTGAGGCCAACTCACTTAGATCCTCAAAATTCCCCCTTGTATTTCTTCACTTTGATTAGACACCTCTCCTTCTAGTTAACAGAGAAAATAGAAGCCATCAGATGAGAAATCCTTTACCTTTTCAATAACAAACAATAGGTCTACCCACATCGATTACATTCTATCAGCCTTCTTACTAATTTGCATCCCATTCTTACCTTCTGAGGAACTCATACCATCAACTATCCTTTGTATGTTCATCTTTTTCCTATGATCTTGTATCAGTTTCCTAGGGCTGTGAGAACAAAGTACCACAGACTGGGTGGCTTAAACAACTGAAAGTCATTGTCTCACAGTTCTGGAGGCTCAAGTCTGAAATCAAGGTTGTTGGCAAGATTAGTTCTTTCTTAGGGTTGTGAAAATGAATACATTCCATTCCTCTCACCTAGCTTCTTGTGGAATGCTGGCAATCTCTGGTATTCCTTGGATTGTAGAAACATCACCCCAATCTCTGCCTTCATCTTCACGTGGCATTCTCCATGGAAACATCTCTGTGTCCAAATTTCAGCTTTTTAAAAGAACACCAGTCATACTGGATTAGAACCCAACCTAAGCCAGTATGACCTCATCTTAATGAATTATACTTGCAATGACCCTATTTCCAAATAAGGTCACATTCTGAAGTACTGGAGGTTAGGACTTTTATACATGAATATAGAGGGACCAATTCAACCTGTAACAGATCTGTAATCTCCCTATTGGCTTTTACTAATGCTCAAAACTCTCCCCTGAAAAAGGTTAATAAAGCTCACATTTCTTTCTAGATCCCCTGTGCCGGTCTCTACTCACTCTTTAACAGTAATTTTTAAAATTGTTTTCTTTACCTGATGTCTCTATTTTTTTTGTTTCCCATTCTCTTCTTGATCTACTTCAAATAACTTTCTGAGAGCTCCCACAAAGATCAACAGTGGCCTCCTGCTGATAAACACAATGTTTGTTATAGCCTTCACTTCTTTGGCCCCTCAGAAGCACTTGGCAACATCAAGCATGCCCATCTTCTTCATATTCTCTTCTACTGGGGACAGTGTTACCACTGATTTACTTTTATCTTTCTACTCGCTCTTTCACTTTCTTTGCAAACTAATCATCATCTGTGCAGCCTATAAGCAAGTCTACAATCCTTGCTCCTAAATCCTCTCTGTTTTGCATGCTGCATTTCCCTCCCAGGTGGTACTCTGCATGCCTATGGATTCAATTACCACTCAGAAGTTGGTATCTCCAGCTCTTGTCTCTCCTCTCACTGCCAGACCTGTGAATCCTACTCCCCATTGGCTTCTTATTGAAGGTGCTATACTTTCCTGAACCTCACATTACTAAAATTCAACACAAAATCCTACTCCATCACCACCACTAATAGAGCAGTCCTCCTCTTGTGTTCCTGACTATAATAGGTTGAAGTATAATGCAGACTTGACTGGAGAACCATATGCCAAAGTTTTTACATCTTCCTTTAACTTCATGTTATTCTCCGATTACTTGGGTCTAAAAGAATGTATTAAGCAATTACAGTTGTGATTATTCAAAATGTAAATTATAATCTCAGTTCTAACACAAGAAATTACAATCTAATTTACAAAGCTAACATTTGAAATAATTTAAAGGAATTCAAAACAATCTATAGTTTTTGATTTCTGTGTGTTCACTGTTAAGCATTTTATATGTAAAGTTTAATTTACTCTTTTAATAATTCTATAAGGTAATTTTATCTATTTACATTTTGCAAATAAGGACACTATATTTGGAGAAATTAGTAACTCCCTCGAGACGACCTAGAGAGCAAATAATGAAGACTTGTTTCAACCCAAATCAGAATCTGAGCCCTTATTCACACCGCTAAGTTGCGATCAAGTTCCTAGTATATATTGAAGTCATCGAGAAAACTGCATTCTTGGTTTTGAGGAATTAGAGAAAGTATGGATAGAGAGAGAAGTGAACAAATCATGCTATCTGAGCAAGGTGTGGATTAAAATGACCCTGACATAAGACAGGGACAGCGGAATCCATTTCAGCAGCCCAGAGGCCCTATTGAGGACTATTATATAAAGGTGAGCATGTAAGCTAGGGTCATCAGATGGAGTTTCTTGAATGCCAGGCTGAGAAGTTAAAACTTGAAACTCTAAGCAATAGGAAGTCAATAGCAAAAACACAATGCTTTTCAAAAGAGTACAATAATACACTCCGGTTTTGCTTCCACTGTCCTTTGTGATAGCACACAAATCTCTAATAGCCATTTTTGGTTCATATATACATTGAGCCACTAACTGTGAGAACATAAATTCTTCCTTCCTGGGTTAAAATTGATAATTTATGGGTAAGCACAATAATGTAATCCCAGCAACCAGCACACATAAGTATGGTTAGAATTTTAAGAATAGATGTGAAGGTCTTGATATTGCACAAATCATTTAGAAAATATGCTTCACTAGACCCAGTTTTTCTCCATCAAAGATCTATACCAGAAATTAACCTGAAGAATGAAACATAGGAATGGTACCACGGTTCTAGGAGATGATAATAATACATTCCTTGTGATGACTATTCATATCAGGTTCCAAAATGCCTTATTTTTCAGCAGGGTTGATGTGTCAAGAGATGAATTTGTTGACCCACAGGAAGGCTAAAGTC
This sequence comes from Macaca mulatta, assembly GCF_049350105.2. Lineage (NCBI taxonomy): Eukaryota > Metazoa > Chordata > Mammalia > Primates > Cercopithecidae > Macaca > Macaca mulatta. The sequence continues at coordinate 74,018,379 of NC_133413.1, read as the reverse complement.
ATTTATAGATTAAAAATACCTATGATGGGCCAGTTTGCTAAGAGCTCCTTAATTTACTATGGGGTTATAACCCAATAAAGCCATCTTAAATTGAAAATATTGTTAAGTTGAAAATACATTCAATGCACCCAACCTACCAAACATCGCAGCTTAGCCTAGCCCATCTTGAATGTGCTCAGAACACACATTAGCCTACAGTTGGGCAAAATCATCTAACACAAAACTTATTTTATAATACAGTGTTTAAGATATCGTGTAATTTATTGGATACTGCACTAAAAGTGAAAAACAAAATGGTTGTATGCATAATCAAAGTACAGTTTCTACTGAATACATGTCACTTTCACACATGGTAAAGTCAGTAAATTGCAAGTGGAACCATCATAAGTTGGGGACCATCTGTATATGTAGCAAAACAGTCCCTAACTTCACAAAGCTTACAGTCTTTGGAGGAAAACAAACACTAACCAAATAACCAGAAGCTCAAATTTATATTGACAAGGACTTAAATAATTCACTTCAATGTGACAGGTGAGATCAATTAAAATTTGTTTGGGTTTTGCATGCCATAGGTCCTGATATACATCTTGGAATTCTTGTAGTACATGGGCTGTTTGCATAGGTCCTCAGGCAAGTTATTTATTTTTGCAAAGGTTCAGTTTCCTTATACGTAAAATGAGAGTAATAATAACAAATAGGGATTTTGATGAGGATAAGTGAGGTAACATGTGAAAACGCTTAGCATTATGCCTAATATGTAGTGAATATTAAAATATGATAGCTATTGTTATTCTTCCAGAAGTGCCTCTTATGAATCTGCATCTTTCATGCAAGGGGATACAGAATCTGATTAGTCAAATAGTTCTTATCTGCAACAGTGTCAACAACATTTGTGCTAGCAATAAATGTTTACTAAACACCTCTTACAGGCAAATTATTGTATAATATTCTGAAGGTAGGGGAGGAAGATAGCAGCTTTTATTAAGTAAGGGAAATAGCAATAAGGATATTGAGTGACATAGCCATGGATACAGGAATAAGCTGGGAGGTAGATATGGTGAGTGTGGCTGAGGATGGGCCAGCCAGACAGAAGATTATGTACTTGGGAACACTGGGATGATGGTTATGTCATCAGTAGAGAGCCTTATCTGGATCCAGAGGCAAGAGAGGATGATCAAACAGGTAACATTTCAATTTCACCTCAGCTTCTTGGTGGGGAGAGCATCCTAACCAATATTTTACTGAGTCAGCCTAGAGAAGAAAATGTTTAAAGGATACATGTTTTAAGAAATGTTTGTTGAAAACACTATGGCAGTGATCATATTAGCTGCTTGAAACCAACTTCAATACAAGATGCATGTGAGAGATAAAAGGCAGTCCTATGTCCCAAGTGGTTAAGATTTCCTTATATCTCAGAGCTATGGTTTTAAACGTCTCAATCTGAAAACTTATATCCACACAAAAACCCGCACATGATTATTTACAGCGCTTTATTCATACTTGCCAAAACCTGAAATCAATCAAGATGTCCTTGAATAGGTGAATAGAAATAGGGTGAAGACGAATTTGAAGATGAGTAAGTTAAGACACGGAGGGAACTTAAATGCATATTGCTAAGTGGAAAGGGCCAATCTGAAATGGATAGATACTGTAGTATTTCAACTATATGACATTCTAGAAAAGGCAAAACTATGAAGACAGTACCAAGATCAGAAGTTTCTAGAGCTTTAATGTGAAGGTAGGATGAGTAGCTGAAGCACAGGGGACTTTTAAGGCAGTGAAACTATTCTGTGTGATACTCTAATAGTGGATACATGTCAAAATAAATTTGTCAAAACCCGCAGAACATGCAACACCAAGAGTGAACCCTAATGTAATCTGTGGACTTCAGCCAATAATGATGTCTCAATGCTGGGTCACTGATGGTAACAAATGTCCCACTGTGGTGTGGGATGTTGAAACTAGAGGGGGCAGCTGTGCTTATGTGGGGCAGCAGTATATGGTGACTCTGTGTGCTTTCCACTCAATTGTTATGTAAATATAAAACTGCTCAAATAGATAATGTCTATTAATTGAAAAAACGAAGTCTCAGTGGATAGAGACTGTGTAGGCAGGTGATGAGTATGGAGGGAAGCTTGTTTTTCCTTGTTTACCCTTTCAACATGTTGGATTTTACATCTTGACAATACTACCTATACAGTAAATAAATGTTTGAGAAATTAAAAGGTAAAAATGAAAATTCATATAAAAGATATTTATTTAAAGTTTATAAGCACACATGGTCCTTAACTTAGGATGGTTTGACTTAAAAGTTTTCTACTTCATCACGGGTTTATTGTGGTAAAAAATGTATTTTTTACTTACCATATTTTCAATTTATGATGGGTTTATCAGAATATAGCATCACCGTAAGTTGAGGAGCATTTGTAATTCAACAATACTTAGTCATATAATGTGGAAAACCTGATTGGTAATCCTGAAGCAGCTTTTAATTGTTAACCCATTTTATCACTCAGGGAACAGATACAGGCACATGAAATACATTGCCCCAAATTACACAGCAGTGTGCTAGGAGCACATTGATCTTACCAGGACCACATTTCCTATTTGTCCTCCTGTTATTTTGTAACACAGAAAGAATAACGGTTTCAAGTAAGTTCTAACCTGCTACAAAGGTCATACGGTCAGCACCACAGATTGTTCAAAATTAATAAACCTGGAAGAAGCTATGTGGTTTGGAAATTATAATTGACCTTTACACCTGGTCACTGACCTCTGCATGGTGGTCAGGCCATATCATTCAGCCAGGTGAAAGGTTTAAAGGTAACTCCATCGTACTTCCAACATTCCTATAACACAGCACAGGAATATATTCTCAGAAATTGAGAGGCTTTTTAGTTCAAGTTTCCAGATAAGGAAATCGATACTAGAAGTGAAGGTGAAGGGTAACAGTAATAGCTAATATTTATTGAGAACAATGTGAGAGCCATTGTTCTAATCACTGTTTAAGCATTAGGTCATTCAACCCACGCACCCATCCGTAAGCGCAGCTATTGTTCCCATTTTATAGAACATACCCAGAGATTAAGTAACTTGTCAAGGTCACCCATAAATTGAGTCAATCCATAAAACTCTAGCAAATTGCATCCACTTGGTAGAGAATGCATTTGCCTATACATCCTCCTATGCATTCAGATTTTAAAACAGAGGCCACAGCCATCAGCAGGGTTGTGAGACGTTGTGGCAGGGAAGCTCAGTGGTTTGAAGAATTCTGGGGAAGCAGTCTGAAGATTTTGTTCAATTCAGAAGTCTAGCTTTCATGGAGCATTAGAGTCTGGAAGGAGATGTGAGTGGGGAATAGTTGTCATTGCCTTAGAAGCCGGGATCAGAATCTCAGGCACCAGTCCTACGTGGGAGCACATCGTTACTGTGACCAGTGTGCTGCAGATTCTCAGGCCCCATTCTCAGGATTTATGGAGAAATCTTAGGGACTATAGAATACTCCCCAGAGCAGTGATTCTCAATGTGTGTTCTCCAAACTGCAACCTCAGCATCACCTGAGAACTTGTTAAAAATGCTAATTCTCAGCCCCTATCTCAGACCTACTGAATCGAAACTGAGCTCTGTGAACAAGGAAGTATTCTGAGTGATTTTGATCTATGCCCAAGTTTGAGAACTACTGTCCTACGAGACCCCAATATTCCATCAGTGTCCTCTTTCCTGAGTGCCCTACCTGATAGAAATTGTCTGAGTATTCTTGGATGCACTTGAGCTTTCTGAAGGACACCCACCTGTGGCAACAGCACATAAACAGAGTGAGGGTGCAAGGGGAGGAGACCTGGGGCTCTGATTTCCATTCCCTGTTCTGTTTTGAAAGAAAAGAGAGAATGTTGATTTCTCTTCCTTTGAAAATGCCAAAGGCAAACTAAACCATCAAGATCCTTTTTGAAGGAAATGAATCACTGTGGAAAAATCAAACTTAGAGTGATGAATCCACTCAAACCCCGAGTCACCCCAGTAGCCTTGGCCGTTTCTGGCATGGTAAAAATTCAGCAAAATCAAATGGAGCCCAATGCCTGTGTGAGCAGATTTTGCCAAACCTCCCTCAGGCATCGTTTACAAACCCAGGACAGGAAATTTCTAGGAACCTTCAGAACCTCCCTTTCTCCCTCTTCCGAGTAAACTGAACGTTAAGAGGACCTGCAAGTGACTGTTCTAAGGGTCTCTTCGTCCGCTTAGAATACAGGAAGCTGCGGATGCTTCTGCTGTGGACTAAAGGAAATGGTTTCTGGAATCGTGGTTCCACAGAGGATTGTGTTCTTCAGACTCCCTCTTGTGGCTGCTCAGAGATAATGCAACCAGGAACGGCCTTAGACTGCATATTAAAGCCACACTTAACGGAATTAGAAATCTAAGAATACAGGATTTGGGAGGCTTGTCGTTCCATAAATTATGTTTGCTTTGGGCCTTGTGGAAATCCATACAGCTATTTGTTCTTGGAGGATTGTGAGTGTATGTCCCAAATAAAGCTGTTTTGTAAAAAATGGCAAATAAATATTAGCTTTTCGTTTAAAGAATTTGAAACAATTAAGAGGGCTGCAAGTACAGGGTATAACTGAATTACTGTTTGCTTGTTGCTGTGTTTACACAGGCAAAGCAAAGGACAAGAGAGAGTTAGATCATTTGCAGGATTATTCATTAGTAAAACCAAAAACAAGGTGTAAAAGAAAAAATATGTGCATACCTGTATGTATTGGCATTGTGTATGTTCAGTGTACATCCGGCACTGCCCCCGGGACAAATTTCTTCCTACTGTTGGTAGGTTCTGAAATTTTGCATCCTCCACGTGGCTATCCTACACCTAGCAGGGAGAAGGTGATGACTTCCTTGGCTCCCCCAAGGGATATGGCACTGCCCTCCCCATAACCCTCCATTCTTCACCTGAAAAGCATTTTCCTTTTCTCATTAACCTCTGAGAATGTAAAGCCTTCCCTACGATGTGTGTGACTTTAGCACAGCTGTATTCCTGCTGGCTTCTCTTCTAGGCTTTAGTAAAGAAGCCTGCCTAAGGTTATAAGCTCCTAATAGAAAGAAACAGATCTATTTCATTGTGCAGTGTCTAGCCAATCACCTCTACAAAATATATTAATGAAAGTTTCATAATGAGAAGATTACATTAATTATTCAGCTTTTCTAATTGTCTAGAAATAAATATGGATTGTCAGAAGGTAGGCAAAAATTTCCAGAACAAGAAAATACAGGGATGGGTGAGGGAATTAAGAAGCATGGAAGACTTAGGCCACAGCTTCCTAACCTTGGCACTGATGACAATGGAGTGGGATCATTCTTTGTCGTGGGGTCAGTCCTGTGCACTGCAGGGTGATCAGCAGCATTCCTGGACTCAACCAGCTACCTGCCAGTTTTCACTGCCCCAAATTGTGACAACCAAAAACGTCTCCCAGCATTGCCAAATGTCTTCTGATGACAAAATTACTCTCAATTATGAGCTATTGATTTAGGGGGACGGTGTTGGTAGTAGAATTGTTAAATATTGCAATGAGCAGACCAAATTGAGGTGGAAGAGTTCCGACTACGAGGCACTCACTGTGAGGTAAAACAGGGAGAATGGACTTTGGAGTTAGTAAGACAAGAGTTTGAATCAAAGAATGTGACCATAGGCCTCTTTTTTTCCTAAGCTTCCAGTTTTACATGTTAAAAATAATAGTAGTATAACAATAGTGGTAGTAATAATAATACTGTGGAGAAGTTAAATGAAATAAAGTATCTAAAGGATCTAGAACATTGCCTCGTATATAACAATGTTGGTAAACATCAGTGTCCTTTTCTCATCTCCAGAGGTCTCCAGAAATAAAACGTAAATTCTTTGAGAACACTTGGACACAGGAAGGGGAACATCACACACGGGAGCCTGTCGTGGGGTGGGGGCAGGGGGGAGGGATAACATTAGGAGATACACCTAACGTAAATGACAAGTTAATGGGTGCAGCACACCAACGTGGCACATATATATATGTAACAAACCTGCACGTTGTGCACAGGCACCCTAGAACTTAAAGTATTAAAAAAAAAAAAAAAAGAGCCTTGGAGCATGACCTTAGGTGGGGTAGAAAGAGCCCTGTCCTTGAGATTCCTGGCGAATAATGTCACTCTCGCGTCTTTCTGAAAAACTGTTTCTGCATTGCAGGCTGTGCTCATTCAGAACGAAGTGCAGAGCAGAAATGTTAACTCTCCAGATAAGTGATGACTCTCCGGCAGCAAAGCAGATGAGTCCATTCCAAAAATGGAAATACAGATAGCCTTTAAATGCCCACTTTGGTCTCTATTTTTCTAATCAGAAAAGTATAAAATATTTCTTTTCATATATGGAGTAAAGTTTGTATACTTTGTGTCAAAGAAATCTTCTTGGTGAATTTGATGCAGAAGAGATTTTTGCAATGTTATTTATGTCTGATACATATCTCTTCTTGAAATAATGAATGTTGCATGCTTGGATTAATCCTAAAATGTTTCATGGAAACCTAGAAACATCTTCATTGCCCCTACTGTTTGTTACAATTTTAAGTAAATCATTTGTTTATATCTTACGTAAGTTGCCTAAAAATAAAAAGACATATTAAAACTGGCTTAAAATACCTATCCCTAAACAATCATGGCATTAGCAATTTATTCTTGAATTTCATCTGATTAATGATTCTTATCCTCTTCCCAGAATCCCTGTAGTCTAAGTTGTTCACATTTCTGATTTTCCCCTTTCTCTATAGTGTTCAGGAGCCCTCATTTGAAAATGGTGAGCCTGGTAAAGGATTAAAACTCCCCATTTTTTAAGTCTTTTCCATGTCATCACTCTTACTACAAATATTTCTTAGGTGGAATCATATAAAATTATGAATATTTGACTTTTTGACGTTCAAAAATGAGTTCATATGGTTCAAACTACAACTCTCCCTTTACCTTTCATTATGAAAATTCTGCTCGTCTAATGTCACTTTCCCTGTTTTCCGCAATCACTCCCAACGCAAAATGGTCTCCCCTTCCTAACAATACCTACTTTGCAATAGAATTGTCATTGATCCCTCCTTACATAACTTTTGGAGGTGTTTCCTATGAGAGAGCACAAACTGCAGGCGTTAGCCGGGAGAACTGGATTTGAATCCCATCTTTTCCACTTACTTTTTGGGGGACCTTGAGTGAGCTATTTGGCCTTCCTAAGCCTCAGTTTCCACATTCATTAAACAGTTGTGTTGACCATGAGGATAATGGATTCAATATTTTACATAATGTCAACTAAATAATAAGTGTTCAAAAAAGGCTCATTTTTAAAAACAATAAGCAGTAGTAATGAACTTCTGAGGCCATTTCTTATTCCTGCATCCTCCCATGGTTCTTTGCATGACAGAGGTATTCAACACATAACAAAAACAGAAACAACAATATAATAACTTACTTTTGTTAGGTACTTACTCTGCCTCATACTGGGCTGAATATTTTTCTTGCATTGCCTCATGTAATCCTCACAGCAATCTTATGAAGTAGATACTGTTATGATCATTTTTAGAGGTGATTCAAGATGATCACTTTACAGGTGAGACAAAGAGGGTTTAGATAATTGGACCAAGGCCACACCTAGGAAGGATTCAAGACTGGAACCAAGGCCATGCGACATTGGAATACATAATGTCCTAGATGTTTTGGGAAGGCCTCAAAGCCTTCTTCCAACTTTAAAGAGTTCATGATTCAAATATGATATTCTCCAAATATCAATTGCTATTTTTATTCACAAAAATAATCACTCATCCCATTTTTTTTTCTTTGTCCCATCTACTGTCTAATATTTCATTTCTCTTTTCTGAGATGGAGTTTCAATCTTGTTGCTCAGGCTGGAGTGCAAGGATGAGATCTCGGCTCACCACAACCTCCGCCTCCTGGGTTCAAGTGATTATCCTGCCTCAGCCTCCCGAGTACCTGGGATTACAGGCATGTGCCACCACGCCCGGTTAATTTTGTATTTTGAGTAGAAATGGGGCTTCACCATGTTGGCCAGGCTGCTCTCAAACTCCCAACCTCAGGTGATCTGCCGCCTCTGACTCCCAAAGTGCTGGCATTACAGGCGTGAGCCACCATGCCCACCCTGCTCATTTCAGTTTTAAGTATCTAGGGATTTTGTCAACACAGGTGGGCAGTAGTAAGTTGTGGTTAAAATTAAGAGTTTAGTTCAGTTCAACAATTTATCTGCTGTGTGCAAGGTACCAGGTGGGGCCCTCAATACATATATAGGAATACCATACATTCCTTGGTTCAAAGAATTCATAGCTGTATCATCTAAAAAAAAAAAAAAACTGAACTTGAAATAATTCATTTCAATTTGAACTTGAAACACGTTTATTCCTTCAAGAAACAGATTTAGAGCCACTACCTGCCAAGCCCATGCAGGGAGCTGGGACAAGGGTAAACAGGTTTGGGCTGGCTCTGACCCATGAATTGTACAATTTAGAAACCATGATAGATTTTGTGAGAAGGAAAAAAAAAAAAAGCAGTCTCACAGTTTAGAGAGTTTATTGAGGACCAGTGCAATTGAGGGTGGAGTTTGACTCTGGTCTTCCACAAAGGATGGTAAAATACCATTTAGTACTTAATTCCCAAACACAACAATCAACAAAGGCATATGATGATGGTATTATTAATTTCTTATTGGTTGTAAAAGGCTCCAATGGAAAATAACTACACTAACAAAATATGCATTCATATTCACATGAACCTTAACATTGTAAGCTTAATACTTCTATTTCAATCCCTGAAAGAACTAAGGTAAAAGAAACATCAAATTTGAAAACGTTCTTTACAAAGATTCCTATAAAATAATGTTAAAAAACCAAAGTCCTGCACTATAGTTAAAATTGAGCTGTTTTCCTTTCAATTTAAAACCTCAATTTTTAGACCTTAATATCTTAGACTTTTCAATCACAGGCAGTGGGAACTTGGTTACAGAGAACAGTTATTATAAAGAAGGAGATTGCTGATAGCATACTTCTGAAGTACAACTGCTGCATGTCATCTTAAAATGGTTAAGTAAGCAATCCAAAGAAAAATATATTGAGGAGTAAATTGCTAACTCAATTGAGATGAAACATGTAGGTAGGTCAAACAGTATTTTTTTTTCGTTTCCTTTACTACTAGTAGATAGTGTAAGAAGGCCAGCTATTTTTTTTCTGTATAAAGGTAGAAGAGCTTTTCACAATGTAATTTACATAGTATCAGGGATTATCTTTTTATCTGCAAACTAAACAAGATGAAATTATGTCGGCACAAGTCTCCACAGACAAGGTATGTCAAAAAGATAAATTACATAATTTATATTTGCATTCCTTTGCATTTTTAATATTGTTATATTCTTTGCATTTCTAATTATATTTGCATTTTAAATATTGAATTCATTTTTAATTTTAGTGGTAAAATTATGTGATAAAATTAGGAATGGATGGACATGAGACGCTTTTAGAATCTTTTGCTTTAACTGCAATCAAAGACTTTTTTCCTTCCCATGGTAGTACCCCCAAGTACCCCCAAAGACCACTATCATAAAATTAAGCTCTAGCTCATTAATTTAGTATATCTTAGTATTACAATTATTCTTGTCCTCCTCTGTAAGCAGATTATAAACCTCCACCCTTATGAAGCCTCCTTCTAGGCAGAATATACCCTCTACCCCATTGTTAAGACCAGTTATGTCAATGGATGTTTTACATATGTCAGCACAACCTCTCGTGCTCTTGCCTCCTGCCACAAGAACATATGTCCCAGATAAGGACCACTCCATCAGCCTAGGTCCAGAAATGAGAGGATACATGGAGTGAACTTGAAGATGGCCCACAGCAGACTTGCAGTCAACTCTCAGCCTTTATGTAATGTGGGAAAGAAGGAAATGTGAATATTATAGACCATGAAAATTCTCAAGTTGTAACACATGAAAATGATCGATACAATTAGCAGTGGCTATCAGTCTAGCATATGGTCATGCTATATGCATGCTATAAAATTATTGAACAAAAATATTACTACCATATCATGGACACATTGGACTTACTTTTTCTCCTTATGACTGCATCACGTGTGATGATCAGAAATAGAGTGAAGACAGAAAAATAAGAAAATTCAAGAATGTGCTACACAGTCATCCTCTCCTTCTTAGGGCACCCACAGAAACCACTCGTGGCTTCTCTGTCTGCATCCTCTCCACACAAACATATTCTTTAAAGTATCAGCCCCATATCACATACCTGCATGTCAACCCATAACAAGCCTTACCTTAGAAGCCAAAGATCCATAACTATACAAGTATTCATGTTGTATAATGTGTAGCAGCACCAAGAAATAAAGTGGCAGACAATAATGCCCATGACTAAAGTGACCCCTTGATCCCCTCCCAAAGCAGTCCCAATGTCATAATTATCAATTATAAAAATAGTATATATTTTATATATTCTACCTAATAGTTATAAAACTGTATTTTAAAATCTTAAGTTCCTAGTTTTAATCTATTTTTTCCCATCAGAGTACTTTTTTCTCAACTTTCTCATTTACAAGGCCATTTTTATTTTTGCCTCACTCTCTGCTAATGGTCCCAAATTTACTCAGTCAGTTCCTTCTCTTCTATGATGTCTATTTTCAGACACCTAGGAGATTGACGACTCCTAGAAATGCCACTCACCCAACTGCTCCTTTCCCCTTCTTTCGTACTTGGGCATAAACTTTACTGTATCTTAAACACATCTTCCTAAATGCCTCTTGACTATGGTAAACTTGACATGCTTACAACTGATGGGATCTTGTCCAAGTTTTGTGCACTTGCCAATTTTACAGAAAGTGCTGAAGTGACTGTGTGTGTATTTGTGTGTCTGTGCTTACATCAAAATGTTAACTGCAGTTCTCTCTAGCTATTGAAATTTAGGTCATTACTTCTCCCTCCTCCTACCTTATCTTTCTTTTCTCTTTTTCCTTTCTCTTCCTCTACCTCTCTCTCCTCCTCTAATTAACACCTCATTTCTGGTTACAATATTTTCAATACACTTCTAATGATGTTTTTATAATGGAAGTGACTTACTTTCTGTTAGCATCCAAGTACCATGAAGCCCATAACTGTCAGCACTTGAAAGTTTGATGCCTAGCAACTCAGCTACTCATTTTCATCTTCCATGTCAACTTGGTGCAATGTTTCCTAAGTGAAGAGTTTTGCCAGCTACAGCTCCCTCACACTACTTAAAGTCATGGTATGAAAAGTTTCCCATCCAAACATGGACATCACCTGTGTTAAGTGGATATAGTGTTGGAGACCCTAAAATAAATCTGTATTGCCAAATGTAAAAAGTAGGTAGAAGAATCAATAAACAATAGCTCTATTGAGCCTCCCAGGATAACCCAAACTTTCAGTGGATAACTGATGAGAAGGACGTGACAATTGGTGTTCACCTGAACGTGACTTATGAAAGTGTGTCGATGTCATCATGCAGTCATTCATCCAGTATATTTATTGAACATCTATCATGTACTAGGTGGGTTTTGAATGCTCTTTAGAATGAAACTTTTGGTAACTGATAAAGGGTATTCATAAAAGAAAGTTCCAGTGTATCCTTATGTCAAGGATACAGCAAATATGACCAAAGGAAAGAATATTCGGGATGCATACCGCAATTAACCTGGTTCATTTGAAAACGGAAGACCAAACCCACCAGTTTGGGCTGGCAGTCTCCTTCAAGATAATCCATCTTCCTTTATTCTGATTGAATTCAGTAGGGGTTTCCTTTCAAAATGTAAATATCTGTATTAAAGGGTTTTTTTCTTGATAATATAGAATCTTTTTTAAAAAAAGCAATTAAGCATAGAGAGAGTGGATGTCCCCTTATAATTTCAACCTCTAAACGTAAACACTGTTAACAATTCGCTATATACTGTTAGACTTTCTAAGTGCATTTATGAATACATTATTAATAAATATATAGTTGTTCATAATATATATACTGTTCCATAATCTACCAAATAACCTGCTGATTTTTTTAGGAAGCAAGCTTACTTCTTATGAAGCTGAAACAATAAATAAGCAATGTGGATATTTTGAGCCACTTAGCATCTCTCTTGGTATAAATAAATACATTTACATTGTGATTTAAAAGATAAAGGAAATTCAAAATCTAGAGTTTGATCTCCTCACAGGGAAATAATTTTTTAAAAAGTCTTAAGGATCAATAGGGTAGCAAGTGGTAAGTTCCAATTGCTCTTCCATCTAATAAAATAATAAAATCAAATTTTCTGAGAGGATTCTGTGAAGATGGCAAAATAGAAAACACCGGGAATCTGTCTTCCACCTTTACAACAATTGCACTGGCAGAACCTGTCTGATGTAACTATTTTGGAACTCTGTAGTTTATTGAAAGATTGCAATTTTCAAGGAACATCTTGGATGATGTTTTAGTCTGTTCAGGCTGCTATAACAAAATACTTTAGACTTATCAAGAATAGAAATTTATACCTCATTGTTCTGGAGGCTGGTAAGTTCAAGATCAAGGCACTGGTGGTATCTAGTGAGTTCTGCTTCCTCATAAACCACACCTTTTTCTTGTATTCTCATATGGTAGAAGGGACAAAAAAGTTATCTCAGGCATCTTTTATTAAAGGGCACTAATAAGGGAACTAGGAGCCCTCATGATTTAATCACCCGGTAAAGGTCCCACCTCTTAATACTATTGCATTAGGTTTCAACATATGAATTTTGGGGGACACAAACATTCAGGTCATAGCAGATGATAATTGCAGTTAGTTTTTTTCACCAATTAGTCAATTTCACCAATTAGCACAGTAGCAGCAATTCATAACTAACCCCCATCTCTGGCAGGCAGCCGTATGCATATTCTAAGAGCAGCTTGCATGTAGCTAGAGGGAGTCACTATGGGCAAAAGGCACCCAGTCTTCCAAATATTAGAGATCTGATCTCTGATTACTGATTTTTGTTTCTGATCATAAGACAGCCGTTGTTGTTGCATCTCCTCTCATTATTTCAAGCCCCTCCTCTTCTGGCTGAAGTGACTTTCAGAAGATTTAAAGGGCTGGCACCCTCCTGCACCCTTCATTTTTCTCCTTTTCTTATCTGGGGAGCCAGACAGTAAAGACTAATAATAATAATAATTCAAAAATGTATTAGTCCATTTTCACCTGCTATCAAGAACTACCTGAGAGTGGGTAATTTATAAAGAAAAGAGGTTTAATTGGATCACGGTTCAGCAGGCTTAATGGGACACATGTCTGGGAGGCCTCAAGGAATTTACAATCATGGTGGAAGGCAAAGGGGAAACAAGCACCTTCTTCACATGGTGGCAGGAATGAGAGAGCAAGGAGGGAAGTGCTGCGCTCTTTTAAACCATCAGATCTCTTGAGAACTAATTAACTATCATGAGAACAATCAGGAAAATCTGGCCCCATAATCCAATCACCTCCCACCAAGTCCCTCCCACAGCATGCAGAGAACAGCCCCTTTGACTGCTTTCACTAGCTGGCATAGAGTGCTTGTGGCTTTTCCAGGAACATGGTACAAACTGTCAAGGTATCTACCATTCTGGGGTCTGGAGGACAGTGGCCCTCTTCACACAGCTTCCTGATGCAGTGCCCCAGTGGGGACTCTGTGTGGGGGCTCCAACTCCACACTTCCCCTCCACCCTGACCTAGCAGAGGTTCTCTATGTAAGCTCCAGCCCTGCGGCAGGCTTCTGCCTGCACATTTACATGTTTGCACCCACAGGCCCAACACCATGTGGAAGCTGCCAAGGCTTGGGGCTTGAACCCTCTGAAGCCACAGCCTGAGCTGTACCTTGGCACCTTTTAGCCATAGCTGCAGCTGGAGTGGCTGGGACACAGGGCACCATGTCCTGAGGCCGCACAGAGCAGTGGGGCCCTAAGCCTAGCCAAAGAAACCATTTTTCCCTTCTAGGCCTCTGGATCTGTGATGGAAGAGACTGCCTTGAAGATCTCTGAAATGCCCTGAAGACATTTTTCCCATTGTCTTGACTTTTAACATTTGGCTCCTTTTTACTTATGTTAATTTTTGCAGTCAGCTTGAATTTCTCTCCTGAAAATGGGCTTTTCTTTTATATCCCACGGTCAGGCAGCAAATTTTCCAAACTTGTACACTGTACTTTCCTTTTAAATATAAGTTTTATTTGCTTATGCAAATGATCATAGGATTTTAGGAGCAGCCAGGCCACATCTTGAATGTTTTGTTGCTTAGAAATTTCTTCTGCTAGATGCCCTAAATTATATCTCTCAAGTTCAAAGTTCCACAGATCCCTAGAGCAGGGGCACAGTACCACCAGTCTCTTTGATAAAGCATGACAAGAGTGACCTTTTCTCCAGTTCCCAATAAGTTCCTCATCTTCATCTAGGACTACCTCAGCCTGGACTTCATTTTTCATACCACTATCAGCTATTTGGTCACAACCATTCAACAAGTCTCTATGAAGTTCCAAACTTTCCCACATCTTCCTGACTTCTTCTGATCCCTCCAAACTATTTCAAACTTTGCCCATTACCCAGTTACAAAGTCACTTTCACATTTTCAGGTATCTTTGTAGCAATGCTCCACTCCTAGTACCAATTTTCTATATTAGTCTGTTTTCACACTGCTATAAAGAACTACCTGAGACTGAGTGTGTTTTAATTGCTCACAGTTCCACAGTGGTTGGAAAAGTGGTTTAATTGCTCACAGTTCCACAGGCTTAATAGAAAGCATGACTAGGAGGCCTCAGGAAACTTACAGTCATGGTGGGAGGAGAAAGGGAAGCAAGCACCTTGTTCATGCAGTGGCAGGAGAGAGAGAGAGAGTAAGCGGGTAAGTGCCACACACTTTTAAACCATCAGATCTTGTGATAATTCACTCACTATCATGAGAACAGCATGGGGAAATTCATCCCCATTGTCCAATCACCTCCCACCAGTTCCCTCCCCAACACTGAGAATTACAATTCAACTTGAGATTTGGGTGAGGACACACAGCCAAACCATATCAAAAAGCAACTGCATATATGGAGAAAATTATTAAATAACTATGCCTGCCCAGAAAAAGACACAGACTCAGAAAAGACGTCAGAAGACCTTAAGTTAACACCTCAGCATGCTTCCAGGCACAGAGAGAGACTACAACAATATTTTTTAAAATAACAAAATGACAGGAAACTTTGGGTAAGTGGAGAATCTGATTTTTAGGGTTACCACATTATTTGACTCAAATGTTAAATTTTCAACAAAAAATCATAAGGCACACCAAAAAAACAGAAAAAGATTGCTCATTCAAAGGAAAAACAAATAAATAAAACTGTTCCTGAAAAAGACCTGATGCAGATATACAAGACAAAGACTTTAAATCAACTCTCTTAAATATGCTCAAAGAACCAAAGAAAGATGTAGAGAAAGCAAAGCAAATCATGTAAGAAAAAAAGGGAAATATCAATAAAGAGCCAGGAAACCAAAAAAGAAACAAAAAATAAATTCTGGAGCTAAAAAGTACAATACCTGAATTAAAAAATTTACTAGAGGGGTTCAAAAATACATCTAAGCAAGCAGAAAAACATAATCCACAAATTTAAAGATAGGACAATGGAAACTATCAAGCCTGAAAAACAGGAAGAAAAAAGGTTAAAGAAAAGTGAACAGCCAACCAACATGACTATTACGGGAGTCAAGGAAGGAGAAGACAAACAGAAAAAGGAAGAGAAGATATGTGAATAGATAATAGTTGAAAATTTTCAAAACTTGATGAAACACATGAGTATATATACATCCAAGATGCTTAATAAACTCCAAGTAAGAGGAACTCAAAGAGACACACACCAGACCCATTATAATCAAACTTTCAAAAGATGAAAAGAGTCTTGAAAGCAGCAAGAGAAAAACAACTTGTAGTATACAAGGAAGCCTCACTAAGATTATCAGCATATTTCATCAAAAACTTTGGAGGCCAGAAGGCAGGCAGCAAATATATTCAAAGTGCTGAAAGTGGGAAAAAACCTCTCAATTCCTATATCCAGAAAAAATGCCATTCAAAAGTAAGAGAGAAATTAAGACATTTTTAGATAAATAAAAGCTGACAGAGTTCATTACTACCAGACCTGTCCTGCAAGAAACACTCAAGGAAGTCCTGCAGGGTAACATGAAAAAAATGCTAGACAGTAACTTGAAGCTGCATAAAGAAATAAAAATCTCAATAAAGGTGAATACATGAGTGATTATAAAAGCTCAATTATTAGAGTAAGAACAGTTTGTAAGTCCACTTTTTGTTTTCTACTGATTTAAGAGGCTAATACATTTTTTAAAAAACAATTCTCAGTCTCAAAGCTAGTATTATTATAACTTAGATTTTTAACTATGTTTTGTTTCCTACATAATTTAAGAGACAACTACACTTAAAAGAGTAATTAATTTATGTTTGGAACACAGAATATATAAAGATGTAACTCTGTGACATCAGCAACTAAAAGGGGAACAAATAGAGCTGTATAAAGGAAAGATTTTGTATGCTATTGAAGGTAAGCTGATATAAATTCAAATTACAGTGCTATAATTTTAGGATACTAAATGTAATCCTCATGGTAACCACAATGAAAATACCTATAGAATATTCACCAACAAAAGAAATAAATTTAAACATTTCACTATAAGAAGTCAACTAAACACACAAAAAAATTACAATAATGCTGAAAATAAGAAACAAAAAAGTCATAGGGCATATAATTATCAAATAGCAAAATGACAAAAGTAAGTCCTTCTTAGCAGTAAATAATTTAAATGTAAATTCATTAAGCTTTTCAATCAAAAGAGATTGGCAAAATGAATTTGTAAAGTGATCCAACTATAGGCTACAAGAAACTAACTCTAGATCATAACACAAGTAAGTTGAAAGTTAAAAGATGGAAACAGATACCCTACGTGATATGGTTGGGGTCTGTGTCCCCACCCAAATCTCATGTCAACTTGTAATCCACAATGTTGGAGGTGGGGCCTGGTGGGAGGCGATTGGATCATGGGGGCAGATTTCTACTTTGGTGTTGTTCTCATGACAGTAAGTGAGTTATCCTGAGATCTGGTTGTTTATAAGTGTGTAGCACCTTCCCCTTCTTTCTCTTCCTCCAGCTCTGACCATGTAAGCATGCCCACTTCCCTTTCCACCATGATTGAATCTTAAGGCCTCCCCAGCCCCCTCCTGCACAGTATATGGAACTGTGAGTCAGTTAAACCTCTTTGCTTTATAAATTACCCAGCCTCAGGTATTTCTTTATAGCAGTGCAAGAACAGACTAATAGACTATGTAAAGGATAATCAAAAGAGAGCAGGATAGAATATACTAATATCAGACAAAATAGACTTTAAATCAGAAAAGTTTATAAGAGACAAAGAAGAGTATTACATCTTAATAAAATTTCAATCCAGCAGAAGGACATAACAATTATAAACATTTACACATGTAATAGCAGACCATCCAATTTAGCAAAAACTGACAAAATTGAAGGGAGAAACAGACCTTTCCACAATAATAGTTGGAGACTTTAGTACTCCACACTCAATAGTAAATAAGACAATCAGATGAAAGATAAGTATAGAAATAGCGACAAGATCTAACACACATGTACAGAATAGTCTACCTGACAACAATAGCATACATATTCTTCCAAAGTGTGCATGAGACATTTTCTAGGTTACAATATATGGTAGGTCACAAATTAAGTCTTAATCAATTTTAAGAAATAGATATCATACAAAATATCTCCTCAGTGGCATGAAGTATCAACCACAATGGGATGAACAGCTAGATAGACTAAGAAAAAAAAGAAGACTCAAATTACTAACAATCAGAAATGAAAGTGTAGACATTACTACTGATTCTACAGAAATAAAAAGGATTGTGAGAGAGTAGCATGAAACACTGTACACCAACAAACTGGATAATTTGATGTAATAAACAAACTTTTAGAAACACAAAACCTACCAAGTCTAAATCCTGAAGAAATAGAAAATCTGAATAGACCTATAGCTAGTAAGGAGATTGAATCAGTAATCAAATACCTGACAAAGAAAATCCCTGGACCTGATGACTTTGTGTGTGAATTCTACCCAATGTTTAAAGAAGAACTAATACTAAGCCTTCTAAAATTTTGTTATAAATTTGAAGAGGAGGGAACATTTTTAAACTCATTCTACAAGGACAGCATTAACTTGATATCAAGCTAGACAAAGACACTACAAGAAAGCTATAAATCAATATCCCTTAAGAATAACAATACAAAAATACTCAAAAAAAAAAAAAAAAAAAACTAACAATCAAATTAAGCCACATAGTAAAATGATTATAAACCATAACCAAGTGGGATTTATACATGAGTCAGTAAATGTAATATAACACATTAACAAAATGAAGACAAAAAAAAACAAGATTATCTCAACTGATGTAGAAAAAGCATTTGAAATACTTTAACACCCTTTCATTATTTTTTAAAAACCACTCAAAAAACTAGAAATTAAATTTATGAAAATCCACAGTAAGCATTATAATCAATAATGAAAGACTAAAAGTTCTTCCTCTAAGAACAAGAACAAGGCAAGAATGCCTGCTTTTACCACTTCCAGTCAACACAGTACTGGACATTCTAGCCAGAGCAATTAAGCAAGTAAAAGAAATAAAAGATATCCAATTTGGAAAAGAAGAAGCAAAATTATCTCTGTTCATGGATAATATGATCTTACATGTATGAAACCCAAAGAATTCACATTTTAAAAAAAACTGTTAGAACTAATAAACAAATTCAGCAAAGTAGCAGGATACAAAGTGAACACACAGAAATCAATTGCATTTCTATACACTATCAATGAATAATCTGAAAAGGAAATTAAGAAAACAATTTCACAGACAATAGCATCAAACAGAAAAAAATACTTAGGAATTAACTTAACCAAGGAGGTGAAATACTTGTACAATGGAAACTACAAATTATTGCTGGAAAAATTAAAGACATAAATAAATGCAAACATATCCCATGTTCATGAATTTGAAGATTTAATATTGTTAAAATGTCAGTAATACCCCTAACTGACCTACAGATTCCATTTAAGCCCTACTAAAATTTCAGTAACTTTTTGTAAAAAAAAAAAAACAAAAAACAAAAAAAAAAAAACCTGAAAAACCCATCCTAAAACTGATAAGGAGTTTCAAGGAAACTTGAAGAGCCAAAACAATCATAAAAAAAAATGAGAACAAAGCTGAAGGACACAGATTTCCTGATTTCAAAACTTACTACAAAAGCTACAGTAATCAAAACAATGTGGTACTGGCACATAAACAGATATGTAGACCCATGGAATACAATAGAAAGCCCAGAAATAAACCTACATATGTGTGGTCAATAATTTTTTGGCAAGATTGCCAAGATCATTTAATGGAGAAAGGACAGTCTTTTCAACAAATAGTGCTGAAACAACTGGATATTCACATACAAAAGAGAATAGAGTTGGGCCATTATCTAACACCGTAAACGAAAATTAACTCAAAATTGATGAGACCTAACTATAAGCTCCAAAATTATAACACCTCTTAGAAGAAGAAGACATAAGGTAAAGCTTCTTGATATTAAGTATGACAATGATTTCTTAGATATAACGACAAAGGCACAAGCAACAAAAGAAAAAAATAGACAAATTTAACTTCATGAAAATTTAAAAATTTTCTACATCAGAAGACATTATCAACAGAGTAAAAACACAACTCAGAAAATGGGATAAACTGTCTGCAAGTCATACATCTACTAGGTAATTAATATTTGGGATACATAGAGAATTCCTAAAACTCAACAGGAATTACAACAAAAACTCATTTCGAAAATAAGAAAAGGACTTAAATAGACATTTCTCCATGGAAGATACACAAATGACTAATAAACTTATGAAAATATGCTTGACATTACTAATCCCTAGGGAAATGCAAAACAAAACGCTAGTGAAATGGCACCTCACACCCATTAGGATGGTTACTATCAAAAGAACAAAAAATATCAAGTGTTAGTAAGGATGTGGAGTAACTGGAATGCTTATGCACTGTTGGTGAATGTATAATATTACAGTCCCTATGGAAAAGAGAATGGCTGGTTGTCTAAAAATTAAAAATAGAGTTATCGTAGCTGGGCGCGGTGGCTCACGCCTGTAATACTAGCACTTTGGGAGGCTGAAGCGGGCAGATTGCCTGAGTTCAGGAGTTCGAGAACAGCCTGGGCAACACGGTGAAACCCTATCTCTACTAAAATACAAAAAATTAGCTGGGTGTGGTGGCATGTGCCTGTAGTCCCAGCTACTTGGGAGGCTGAGGCAGGAGAATTGATTGAACTCAGGAGGCAGAGGTTGCAGTGAGCTGAGATCATGCCACTACACCCCACCCTGGGTGACAGAGCAAGACTCCATCTCAAAAAAAAAAAAAAAAAAATAGAGTTATTCTATAATCCAGCAATCCAAAAGAACTGAGAGCAGAGACTAGAACAGATATTTGTACATCCATGTTCATAGCAGCATTATTTACAATAGGTAAAATGTGGATGCAATCCAAGAGTCCATTGACAGATGAATGGATAAGCAGAAAGTGTGTGTGTAATGAAAAATTATTCAGCCTTAAAAAGAAGGAAGTTCTTATATATACTACAACATAGATGAACCCTGAGAAAATTATGCTATGCAAAATGTCAATCACAAAAAGACAGGTATTATATGATTCCACTTAAATGAGGTACGTAGAGTAGTGAACATCACAAAGAAAGAAGGCAGAATGGTGGTTGCTAAGGAATAGTGAGGAGTGGGGTAGGGGGAGTTATTGTTTAATAGCTGTAGAGTATCAGTTTCATAAGATAAAAATTGTTCTGGAAATGAATGGTGGTGTTCCAGAATGTTCTCGAAATGGATGCTTGCAGGCATTATGAATATATTTTATACCACTGAATGATACACTTAAAAATTTTTAAGACGGTATATTTTAAGTTATAAGTATTTTACAACTAAGAAAATGGAAAAAAAAAAAAAAAGTATTATCTAAATCCACAGTGTTGAGAACCAAGTCCTTCTATTGGAAATTGACTGTCACAGGAACAAAGGGAGGATTCTGAGCTACGGGAACTCGAAGGAGAAAGTCTTGACTTAGGGTTTATAATTAAAGACATCCTTCCCACCAAAACTAGAGCTAAGGGGAAAGGCAATAAGTTATGATAATTTTAAAGGTTTGCAACAACAGAAATCCTATTCTTTAGTAGTTCTGAATAGAAGTTAAATCTTGACAATAAAAGAAATATAACAATAAAGTGAAAATATATGGTCATTTTCAGAATGAAAACATAAAGTAGTTCTCTCCTCTGATATTTACAAGAATCTCATGTTTACACATATCTTACAATGCTTACACATTTCTTTTGTGAGGAGGGTTTGGTTTACTGATTGTTTCATATTTTAAGTAGTACCCGAAATGCTTTTTTTACTACATTGAACCTGTTTTTTATCCTAAAGAAAAAGTGACTGTCTTTCTAGGCTTACTTTAATCAATTTTTAAAAGTTCAAATGTCAAATTATTGGGGTAATTTTTCCAAAATTTTTTCAAATTTGTGGTCTTTCAATATGATTTTGAAAGTGTAATATGATAAGTTTTTTAAATGGGCTATGAAAGCAGAACAATTTGTGTTTAGATCCCAGTTCTGCCAATTAACGTGATTGTAAGAAATCAACTTAGGGTCCTTGTGCCTGGGAGTTTTTGAACTTATAAAATGGATATATTTAGTAATATTCCATCAAATTCTCATAAAAATCAAATGAGATATTGTCTATGAAGTGTTTAAAATAATGTATGATACAATAAGTTAAATTCCTGAATCTTGTGTAAACATGTTTATTAATTATATAAAAATAAACATATTTCAGCTACTGGCAGAGTACACAAACACAGCGCTGAGTACTCAATAAATTCTACTGAGTGAATGTTAAGAAAACACCTGCATTGGCAAGTAAGTAAAGTGTTATACAAAGTGATGTGTCGATCATTTTCCACCTTCTCCAAGTAAGGGTAGAGCTCCCTTCTCAAAAATCCCTCAGCATTACATTCATGCTTTTTTTATAGGACTTTTTCTTTTCTTTTCTTTTCTTTTTTTTTTTTTTTTTTTTTTGAGACAGAGTCTCGCTCTGTTGCCCAGGCTGGAATGCAGTGGCACGATCTCAGCTCACTGCAACCTCCGCCTCACAGGTTCAAACGATTCTCCTGCCTCAGCCTCCCGAAAAGCTGAGACTACAGGTGCTGGCAATGATGCCCAGCTAATGTTTGTATTTTTAGTAGAGATGGGTTTTCACTGTGTTAGCCAAGTTGGTCTCAAACTCCTGACCTCAGATGATCCGCCCACCTCGGCCTCCCAACGTGATGGGATTACAGGCGTGAGCCACCGTGCCCGGCCTATTATAGGACTTTTAACCATAGAGTTCTCTACTGCCACAACTGTCTCTTGCTCAGATCTGTAACCTCAGAACCTGGCATGGTGTCTGAGGTTTAAGAAGTTCTCAATAAGTTTTATTTGAATAATTGAATTTCAATTACTTAAATGAAAGAAAAGACTCATTTGTAGCAGAACATTTATCAGAATAATCCCCCAGCCAAACTGACTGTTCCTGGGGAAGGAGGGACAGCTCTGAAGAATGCTAAAACTGATCAATTTAAAGTAAGAATGGGTCACAATTTGTGGCTTCAATTATGCATTGAACAGTCAATTAATAAGTACCTTCTGTGTGGAAGACACTGTACCAGATACAAAAGTAAAAGAAAGTAACATTTCCCTGCCCTGAGAACTTATATTTGAGTAGAGAAAATAACATTTTTACATAAGTCCCTCAACCTAAGATACGACAAATTCTGTATAATAAAATTTCTTTCAAAAAAAAAAGGCCTGGTGGAGTGGCTCACGCCTGTAATCCCAGCACTTTGGGAGGCCGGGGTGGGGGCGGGGCAGATCATGAGGTCAGGAGATTGAGACCAGCCTGGCTAACATGGTGAAACCCTGTCTCTACTAAAAATACAAAAACAAAATTAGCCAGGCGTGGTGGCAGGTGCCTCTAGTCCCAGCTACTTGGGAGGCTGAGGCAGGAAAATGGCGTGAACCCAGGAGACGGAGCTTGCAGTGAGCTGAGATCCCACCACTGCACTTGAGCCTGGACAACAGAGCAAGACTCCATCTCAAAAAAAGAAAAAAAAAAAGGAAGAAAAGAAAAAAGAAACCAAGAAAAAAGAGGGGCCGGGCACAGTGGCTCACGCCTGTAATCTCAGCACATTTGGAGGCCAAGGCAGGAGGATTGCTTGAGCTCAGGAGTTCAAGACCAGCCTGGGCAACATTGCAAAACCTGACTCTACTAAGAAAAAAGGAGGCTGGGGGGATTTCCACCTAGTGTGATAAGGATGTGCATCCTAAGACAAGGGTGGGTGTTACAGGTAGGTAAGAGCTCAGTGAGGAGGCAAACGGATAAGGAAGAAGATGGAGAAAGGACATGCTAGAAGAAACAAAGCAAAACTGTAGATAGAAGAGAATGCAAGATGTTTTTAGAAAATTTCCAACTTCTCAAATGTATTTGTAATGTTTGTTGAATGAAGGAATGAAGGTTGTAGAAAAGCCAGGATAGAGGTGTACTGTCAAGAACTCTGAATGACAGCCTGGACTTTGTCAAGTTTAGGAAGATTTAGAAAAATTAATGTGGTATAGTTAGAATGCAGAATGGTTTGACAGCAGGAAGGAATAATGTGGTATAGTTAGAATGTGCAGAATGGCTTCAGAGCAGGAAGGAATCTAGTGTGAAAACTCAAGTTGAGATCATTAGTGCCAGAGCAAGGAATTGAAGGGAAGAGAAAAGCCAATGAGAATAATCTATGAGGTCAAATTGCTAATGCTTGCAACTGACTGAATATGACAGATCAGTGGCGAGGAGGCAAAAATGACTTTTCATCACTAGACAGTCAACCTTTGGCCAGCAGATGAGAAATCCCTTCCTTGTGACTCATGCATTACCAGAAGTCTCTGATTTCCTGGAATTTTTGATAAAATTTCTGAATCTCTTAATCATAAATTTTAAAACCACAATTTTTACTATTTTGCTTATGTAGTAGCATCTCTATGACAGTTTTTGGAGCAGACATTCTTTTCCAACTCCTGATATGATCAGTCCCAGTGTAACCACATTTGACTAATAATTGGTCTCTGAGATATCTATTACCCGAATAGAATTTGATGCCGATCTTTTTGTGCTAGATTTGCAGTGAATGAATGGCTGGATTCATGATGTTCTTATAAGTAGGAAAAATTCTTGGTGAACTCATAAAAGGTAAGATGCGCCATCCACCATACTGATCACAAGTTTCCAGGGTTCAATCTGTGTGCACACTGCTCACTGTAGCCACTGGGAGTAGATTCCGAAGCATGGCAATTGAGGGGACTATGTAGCTAATTCACATAACCTAAAGCTACATCTCTGGGTCAGACTTCTCTCTTTAACTCTTCTCTTCAAAATCCAAATATGTGTTTAGAAATCTTCACCTAGATGTCCCGTGGGCACCTCAAATTCAATATAGCCAGAACAGAGTTCATTATCCTTCACTGAAAACCTACTTCTTTTCCTGAATCTCTTGACACCTGTGTCTCAGAGTTATGCTGTTCCCCCTCTTCCTCTCCTTTTCTATGTTTAGTCCATCAGGAAGTCACTGCTTGGCAAATTTGTGACAGGACCCTCCTCTTCAGTTTAATTTTCTTGTTTTTGTGTTTTGCTTCAGTCCTATTTTGTCATTGTGGATGATGTCTGCAATCATCACTTGCCTAGGGTTTCTGCAATAGCTACAAACAAGCCTCATGCCCTCCAGACTCAGCCCGCTCAAACTACTTGCTATATTACAACTAGAGTTATTTCTCTAAAATGGAAATTTGAAAATTTGTTATCTTACTTGAAACTCATCAATGGTCTCTAATTCCAAAATAAAGTCTAAACTCTTAAATCTAATCCCCTGCGACAGCATGTATTCTGTTACACAATGACTGGCTACTCTTTTATCTAAATCTTCCAACATAATGAAAGCTTCTTAATGTTTTTGGAATGAACAAATGAATAGCATATTGTATATTTTATGACATTGAATTCTCACACATTTCATCAAATAAATACAGTTTATATTCTGCAAAGGAAAAGAGTAAGACTCAGAGAGGATATTTAACTTGTTCAAATAACAGAGAGAGTAGCTGACAGAAACTGGATTGAAGAGCAAATCTATCTAACCCCGAAGCACTACAGCTCAATGCCCTTTCATATGACCCTAGGTTTGTATTCGTTGTTTTCTGATTTAGTAGCAGGCCTAGGTGAGCCTATGATATACCTCTCATTGCTATTGTGTATATGCATATGTGTGTGTGTCATTAGATTATAAGATATTCAAAAGCCATACTCACCTTCACAGCCTCAGTACCTAGCATAACACCTTTTAGATATGTCTTTAGTGTGTTCTCAATGATTATTTATTGAATTAAATAAAATAGTGCAATGGGGAAAATGATTTTGTTACTTAACAAATAATGAAACTTAAACTAGTCATAAACGTAAAGAAATTTTGAAATACCATTTAAGTAGCACTATGTATGAGATGTATAGTATATAAAGAAAAAATATTTGCTATATGCATTTACCATTTGTAGCTCATGAATTTTAACTACTAAAGGAGACAATATATGTCTAAAAGTTTGGTATTAGTAGTAGCTCAGTGTTCTCAGGGTAAAATTTTCCAGTTAGATTATTAATAGGATTTCATTTTGCTTTAGATTCAGATCGTCCTTGGCCAATATTATTATTCAGTCTTTCATCTTGAAGTCTCTACATAGAAAAACTTATTTAGAATCATAACTCCTACCAATAATGAAAGCTTCCAGGGTGCGGGAAGTTAGGAAGATTACTTCTTAGGGAAGTGATCTCCTAGGAACCCTCTGGCTTTTGCAGAGGTGATCTTAACTCTGTATTGATCAGCTCTAACTATTGAAATGAGTTCTAGAAGCCACACTTCCATGATAAAATGTGAAAGAATAAGAGAACAAGATAGAGTTGTCTTTGTGGAAACAAAATCACTGAAAAAATTTTGGGAAAATTGGAGGTATGTAGACTGGTGAGATGTTTCAGGAGAGGATCATTCCTGTATTCAAATATTTGTATGGTGTTTGTAAGAGACACATATAAAATTGCTTACCCCATGCCCTTTTTCTAGAAATTGCTCTTTTTGTCCCCTTCTCCCACATGGTTGCAGTAGGAATGTCCATGTTCCTACATGACAGAGCCCACAAGCACAGTAGATTTGTTCATCAGTAGAACTTGTTCCAACCAGAGCAATCACTGTCTTTTCCAGCAATTGTGGAACAGAAAATAAAGGGAGGAGGGGGACAGAAGTCCTCTGGATGGCAGAATCTGAAACATGTAAAACTTGGGGGCTGGCGGGGCGCACTGGCTCATGCCTGTAATCCCAGCACTTTGGGAGGCCAAGGAAGGCGGATCACGAGGTCAGGAGATCGAGACCATCCTGGCTAACACGGTGAAATCCTATCTCTACTAAAAATACAAAAAATTAGCTGGGTGTGGTGGCAGGCACCTGTAGTCCCAACTACTGGGGAGGCTGAGGCAGGAGAATGGCATGAAGCTGGGAGATGGAGCTTGCAGTGAGCCGAGATTGCACCACTGCACTCCAGCCTAGGCGACAAAGAGAGACTCGTCTCAAAAAAAAAAAAAAGAAAAAAAAACTTGGGGACTATTGTAGTGATCATGCTTTCCACCACATGAACTCAAGAAGAAAGGAAATGAGGAGAGAGGCAGAGAGTCGGGGAGCGGAGAGAAACAGAAGCCAGGTTAAATCACCAATGAGAAACATAGAGAGAAGATTGATATTTTTGACTCTCTGATTCCAGGTCATTCCTAGGTCCATTTCTCTTCTTGGTTGCTAGTAGACAACTTGGCATTCTTATAATTAAATTCCTTTTTTTTGCTGAGGTTAATTAAGGTAAAGATTTGTTATTTACGAAGGAAAAAGTCCATATGAATACAGTTGCTACATAGAAAAGAAATAGGAAACACTTCCTGTTTTCAAAAGAGGGAAAAACAAGGACAAATATTATGGAAAGTTATACAAAGGCAGCTACTAGTGCAATACATGGAAGAGCTGTATAATAGGGAATCCATAAATGTTTTGCTGTGTGTGCTCCCTGTCCCTGGAAATATTAGTGGAGAGGTAGGATCAGATAGACATGCAGTGGAGATTTCTGGTTCCTAGGAATTCCAGTGAGATAACCTGTCAGGCTCCTTCCAACTGTGATATTCCATGAGGTCTTCTAAGGATAAATTTTCAATCACCTGCAGTTTCCCTGATGCCTACCCCAAATATGAAACTATGTTCTATCATCTGCCACTACTGCAACGTCTCCACTCTCACCTCCAGTAGTTGAGTTATATTCCATCACCATTTTAAAAATTTGGTGATGAGAGTCAAAGGATGAGAATTTTTTTTTTTTTTTTTTTTTTTTTTTTTGAGACAGAGTCTCACTCTGTTGCCCAGACTGGAGTGCAGTGGCACAATCTGCACTCACTGCAACCTCTGCCTCCTGGGTTCAAGTGATTCTCCTGCCTCAGCCTCCCGAGTAGCTGGATTACAGCCATCCACCACCACACTTGGCTAATTTTTTGTATTTTTAGTAGAGACAGGGTTTCACTATGTTGGCCAGGCTGGTCTTGAACTCCTAATCTCATGATCCACCTGCCTTGGCCTCCCAAAGTGCTGGGATTACAGGCAAAAAAAAAAATTTTTTTTAATGTGATGGTTGGTAGAATGGAATATAGCAACTATAAATGACAAGATGATGATGAGAATTTGGGAGGAATTGCTAACCTGATACTGGCAGACTAGTCTTGCAGGGACAGTATGGGAATTAGATAAGAAAGGGGCTAGTGTATGAACGAAAAGTATGGGGGACTGGTCACAGTGGCTCATACCTATAATCCCAGCACTTTGGGAGGCCGAGGTGGGTGGATCACGAGGTCAAGAGATCAAGACCAACCTGGCCAACATGGTGAAACGCCATCTCTACTAAAAATACAAAAATTAGCTGGACATGGTGGTGCACGCCTGTAGTCCCAGTTACTCGGGAGGCTGAGAGGCCGGAGAATTGCTTGAACCTGGGAGTCAGAGGTTGCTGTGGGCCGAGGTCGTGCCACTGCACCCCAAACTGGTGACAGAGCAAGACTCCACCAAAAAAAAAAAGAAAAGTATGGGAGAGGCATGAATTGGAGATGGCTGGGATGCTCCACCAGCTTCATGATAGGATACCAAGTATTCCCAGCATCTAGACAGTGCCTGGCCCATAGAAGGAGTTCAGCAAAGTCATTAACTAGATGGGTGCATGGGTGGATGAACGGATGGATGGATACATGAATGAAAAGATAAAGCAATAAAAAAATTCATCCAAGAAAATATGAGAGGAACCTCAGAAATTAGAATTAACTTACAGAGCTCAGTTGAAAAGCCATCTCTTTAAGGCTAGATTATGTGCATTGGATTTAATTTCCTATTTCAAGGCTCCATTCACTTGGTTTCAGAAGTAATTGTAAATCTGACCACTAACATAGAGCCCTTACTGCCTTTCCAGATAGTCAGTATATAAACTAAGGAATCCCTACCATAGCCACAAATATAGATTCTCATCACCACAGCTCAGACTCACTCCCCAAGAGCATAAGACTCGAGCTAACCAATGTTACTTCTCTGTCCTTCAATCTGAAGCAGATTTTAAGTGGGAGAGGAATCTCTGAACTAAACAAGAGGTTTGAAAACAATTTGATGGTTGGAAATAAATTAAGGTGCTTAAAATGCCCACTAAAGTCAGTGAAGAGCTTGAGTCATGCTGGCAACAATATAGAAATCAGACACTTTTGAATCTGAAAACTCTTGAGTTACATAAGTGACCTGAGAGTGCTGGGAAGAGAAGCGTCAGAGTGCCTTGTTCAAATTCCTAACCAGAGCTCAGGTGCTAGGAGGATTGGAGAATAACAAGCTGCTCCTTTCCCCAGCACCCTTTGTGCTCTTCACACATTCAAGCTCTGTTTAAGGGATTAAATTTCTTTTCCCTTTCTACTTTCAAACCCTTGTCTTTCAGCTGTCTCATTTCTTGCTTGGAAGTTCTGGTGCCCTGAATTCCATTTAACCACATGCATCAAGCACTGAAGGCCAAGGAGAAAAGGGCAGAATAATTCCTTTAACCATGGACACCAGCATACTAACCAAATGCTCTGAGTGGCCAAACTTTCCACATGCTGACTTAGCTTCCTACTCATTTCCTCCTTGATTTCTTCTTCTGATAATTAATGCACTTGTGTGATTAAAGAATATTATGCTAAGTCTTAGGCCAGGCAGGCAAAATATCAGCTTCAGCATTGATAGGGAGTAAGGGGGAAGGTGTTATGGGGGCCAAGGATTTTGGGGGGTAAAACTTCACTGAAAAAGCATTGAGGTGAAGCAGATTGATTAATACGAGAGGAGGCATACAAAGTTACATAGCATGCACACACAGGAGCCTTCAGAATGAAGACCTAACCTCCCAATAAGGTACAAAAGCTTATATACCATCTTCAGGTTACAGAAGGAGTGGGGGCTTGGGTCCTGTTTAAACAGGTATGAGAAGGGGAAGAAGAGGAATTCTGCTGAGAGGCAATAAGTGATTACTAGGGAGAATGATTGGATCACAGAACAGAAATTAACTTGTAAATAGCTCTCTTTGGAATTTAAATGATCCTTGGAGACAGTCATTATCTTGAAAAAGGGTCTGCTCAGCTGTGGTTACATTTTTGGTCTGAAATCTTTCCTGTAATGGATAATGAGACAAGCAGGAGGGGAACAGGAACAATTGTTCTCCTTGGTGGGTCAGTCCTATCTTTATGTAGACAGAAGGAAAGTTTCTTCCCGGGCTTGTTGATCTCTAAGGGTTTTTAATTCACAATACTCATTATGCCAAGGAACCATATTTTGGGGTAAAATATTTAGATTTCCTTCAGTGTTTTATTTTTTTCTTTTGTTGAATCCAGTTCATAAGAGGAGTAACATACAGAAGGCATTTTGAAAGGAGCCCATACCTTTCAGTTTTGCACTTGGTGCTAGTGAAAGACTGACTCATCCACTCCAGGAGAAAGAATGACCCATTGCAGTGTCGCCTGCATAGCACATACTTGTGCCACCAACATGGACCAGCATGGTTCACCTTAGGATTGAGCTTTTTAAAAAGCTCCTAATGTGGCTACGTAAGTGTCTCTGTCCTAGTCCTACATTAGTTCTGATACTGATTATTTACATCTGATACCACATCATTTTTATCCCATCCACTTCACCATGTATTTACTTACTGATTCATAGCCAACTTTGTTTAATTAATATAAAAACATTTTTAAACATGGATGTTCAGGTTATTACCATATCCTCTGTCATAAGGCAAAAGTCCCTAGCTATTGACACATTAATTCAGAAATCTCAGTAGCTTCACATAGTCAAATTTATGGCCAGCTCAAGTCCAGTTGGTGGCAGAGATAGAAGCAAAATGTGCTCACATCCACACAGTCATCCAGGGACCCAGGCTCCCTCCAACTTGTTGTTCTATTATCCCTTGATACATTGGGGTCCCTCTACTGTATCATGGCATCCAGTACATGGAGGAAGAGAGAAAGAGATCATGAAGATTGCCCATGAGGCTTTCATAGGCCAGTCCTGGAGGTGGTGTCCTCACTTCTGCCCACACTGCATTTCCCATAGCCCATTTCAGTGGGCTCACCTGTTATAATGAAGGCTGGGTGGATGTAGTAGCTGTGTGCTCAGGAGCAAAGAAAAATGGAATTGGAAAAAAACTAGCCAGCCTCTGCCATATTTTTCACTGAAAAATAACAATAATCTAATTAATATTCAACATTTTTTGAATACACACTCTCTACCAATCACTGTGCCAAGCACCTGAAACTTATTACTTAAATAATTCTTTCACAAAAACTTAAAAACTAGATCTCATTATTATTATTACTGTAAAAGTAGAGTTTCCTCTTCAAAGACTTTCCTCGCCATTTAATAAGGAATAAATAGTAACTTCTCTTAGAAGCAAAATTTATTCAAAGACCTGTGCTAACATTCTTAAATATCTGCTAGCCGTGATAAAGAAATCAATGTACTTTATGTTCTTAGCTCCCACAATTTAGCCTAAATATTTGCCCTGGCATGCTTATACTGGTCCAAGCAAGCATTAGGTCATATCCTGTTCCTCTTCCTTATTTAAAGGTGTTTTTACATTTCTCAGCATTCCACAGGTTACGTCCTCCTTCCTTTGTTCTCCTCTACCTTTGCCTCTTTTTAAAAAGTTCTAACTTGCTAGCCAATTAGGACAAATACAGAATGTGAGGTCCCATTCCAGCAAATGGAAACTGGACACAGCAGTAGGGTGGATGCATCAGGTTATAAATGACCCTGTCTCCTTTGTCTGGTGTACTCTCATGGCAAAACTACTGGCAAGTATACCCCTTCTGCAGAAAGTAAAAATGGCCTTGCTGAGTAAATTAAATTTATGTTCAAGTGCTATTTCTTTATGGCACCGGGGAACAAGAATTTCAAACATTACTATCTCATAAATGAGGATTCTGAGGCTGGGGAGTTGAGTGATTTAACCAAAGTCATACTGTTTTCCATGGCACATAGTGGGACTGAAGCCCAGGCAGTATTCCTGGAGTAGTGTTCTGCAGTCACTGTCAAGACAACCAGTGTCTTCAGTCACCTGCCCTCTTGTCTTCTTCTATGGGGTTCCATACTTCAGCCCCAGGAACACAGTGTCAATTGCTTCCTAGGCCACCTCTTCCCATCTGATCTTGCCATATCGACTGAATAGACTAGTTATTATTTCACTTCAAGACTTAAAATGTAATCACAGAATTTTAGTATGAGCAGCCCCCTTCCAAATCTGCTTAGACTAGATCCTAAGCTCATGTGGTCCAGCTCTGCTTAATGGGGCAGGTATGATATATACATAGCCTGTGAATTAATTTGGGGAAAACACAGCTTCTGAGCAGTTAGGCAACTACAGACATGATCCTCCATTGGGCATATCCTATTTCCTACCTCCCTGTCTTTCTGCTGAGAATATTATAACTGCCCGAAGATTCTCCTTACCTGCTGCCTAGACAGAGCTGATTTATCAAGACAAGGGAATTGCAACAGAGAAAGAGTTGATATAGGAGTTAAAAAGAAATTATTTAGGCACACAGTGAGGGTAAGGAAGTCCTCAGTAAGGTTTTTCTTTTAATGAAAAGCAACCTCAAAATCATTTTCTTTTCTAACAAAGAGCAGCCTGGAAAATAAAGCTGCAGACATAGACAAGCAAGCTGGAAACCTGTACAGGTGAATGCCGGCAGCTGTGCTAATAAGAAAAGGCTATCTGGGGCCTGGGCATGTCCAACATGGTGGCTCCATCTTCCCTTTTTCTTGCAAATCAGTGTGCAGTGGGGAGCCGATAACATGGTGCTGGTCAGGCAAAGACCCCATTTGCATAATAAGATTAGGGTGCTGTAGGCCAGTTTCCCCGGATGCTATGTAAATGTCACACCTGGTCCAACCAATATTTGGCCCTATGTAAATCAGACACTGCCTCCTCAAGCCTGTCTATAAAACCATTTGCACTCTACCACCAGCTGGAAGACTCACGTGGGTGCCCCCTCTCTCTCTGCAAGAGAGTTATTCTCTTTCCTCTTTCTTTCGCCTATTAAGCCTCCGCTGTTAACCTTACTCCACATGTGTCTGTGTCCTTGACTTCCTTGGCATGAGGCAACAAACCTCGGGTATTACCCCAGCCAATGGCACTGCTTCAGAGTTTAATTCATGCAGAGCTGGCTGTACAGAAGACCAGAGTTTTATTATTACTCAAATTAGTATCCCTAAGAATTCAGGAATCAGGAGTTTTTAAGGATAATTTGGTAGACAGAGAGTTGGGAAGTAGGGAATGCCGATTGTTTGGGTCAAAAAAGAAATCACAGGGGTCCAAGTGGGTTTTCCTTGCTGTCTTCTGTTCCTGGGTGGGATTGCAGAACTTGTTGAGTCAGTTACGGGTCGGGGTGGCATCAGCTGGTGCATGGGAATACAGGATCTGCAAAACATCTCAAGCATTGATCTTAGATTTTACAACAGCAATCCCAGGAGCAATTTGGGAAGGTTCAGAATCTTGTACCAATGAAAGGACACAAAGATAGATGTGTACCCGCCCCCCACCCGCTACACCCTTGTTCTGCTCTCTAATCTTTGCACATATCAGAGATTTCGTAAGTTCTGTGAGTACCTGGTTTTCTGCACGTACCAGAGATTTTGTTTTGCACATACCAGAGATTTTGTAAGTTCTGAGGCAAGGTCACAAGACGTGTTTAAGTAAGATAAACTCTTGCTGCCATAAACCTGCTCTCCCGCCTCAAAGTTTGAACCAAAATATCAGAAATGGCAGGAACCAATCATAGTTAGCCAAATCGCCTTGTTCAAACACTAGCCAATCATATATCTGATTTGTATAATAACTCTATGCCTACTTTTCTTAGACTATATAACACTGCTCGGAGCTCAGCGGGGGAGCTCTCCTGCCCGTCTCGTTTCACGAGCGAGGGAGAGTTCCAGGTTCGAACCTGTAATAAAGATCCTTGCTGCTTAGCTTTGACTCTGGACTCTGGTGGTCTTCTTCGGGGAATAAACGGTCTGGGCATAACAAATGGGGGCTCGTCCGGGATTTCCCCCAAGCCCACCAGACCCCCAAGTCAATGGATCTTAATCTGTAGGTAAGCCGGCTTTGTCACTGTCTCTGTCTTTGTCTCTGTCTGTCTCCCTGAAATTTTGCGAAATCCGTAATCTGTAATCTGTATTGGTCTGTTCTGTAAGTGGCATGGTCTTGGCGGACACGCTAAAAGACAGCCACTCAGGACTGGTGGGAGACGTCCCCCAGTGCCCATCTGGGGGCCTCCATCCTTGGTTGCCCCGTCTGACTCAGGTCGGAAGTCCGACACGCGCTCGCGAAGGCTCATCGTTTCTCACTGTCTGTCCGTTATTGTTAAGTGTTAAGTGTAAGTCCAAAACGAAACATAAAACCTTTTCTTCCCCTTCCAGGACCGGACCTGTCGGATACTCCCCTCTGCTTCACACTCATTTTCACCCCTCCTTCTCTTTGTAGGAGCAGTCCAAAGATGGGCAACAACCAGAGCACGCCGCTCTCACTCCTTGTTACCAATTTTAAGGATGTGAAGGCTCGGGGGCGTAACTTAAGCGTAGAACTAAAGAAGGGAAAGCTAGTTACTTTCTGACATTCGGAGTGGCCCTCTTTCGGTGTAGGGTGGCCCTCCGAAGGAACTTTCTGTCTCTCTATTATTACTAAGGTAAAAACTAAGATTTTCCTGCCAGGGCAGTCAGGACATCCTGATCAAATTCCTTATATTCTAGTGTGGCAAAATCTTGTGGAAGACCCACCGCCCTGGATAACTCCATTCATCCTTGAGCCTTGCAAGGTCCTAGTAATGCGACC
Source organism: Macaca mulatta (assembly GCF_049350105.2). Taxonomy (NCBI): domain Eukaryota; kingdom Metazoa; phylum Chordata; class Mammalia; order Primates; family Cercopithecidae; genus Macaca; species Macaca mulatta. Next base: position 73,983,692 of record NC_133413.1, on the reverse strand, counting down.
TACAAGACAAAGGACTCCCTCTGCTCCCTCGGCCCCTGTGCTGCCAGACAGCCAGGACCCCCTAACGTTAGAACCCACACTTCCCCCACCATATCCGCACCTTATCCCGCAGGACCCAGTCCCCCAGGGTGGTGCTTCCGTAGAGGGAAACCGAGAAGCGGAAGCAGCCGAGAGCGAAAGTAACTCAGGGGGGCCGGCCGGCCAAACGCGAGGCCGTACTGCGGGACCAAGCTTCCCGACTCCCTGACTCCACCGTAGCCCTGCCTCTCAGAGAAATAGGATCGCTCGATGATACCGGGCTCTCCCATCTCATGTATTGGCCTTTTTCCACTAGTGATTTATACAATTGGAAGTCCCAAAATGCTCGGTTCTCCGATAATCCCAAAGATCTAACCTCGTTGTTAGACAGTGTCATGTTTACTCACCAGCCAACCTGGGATGACTGTCAACAGCTCCTCCGAATCCTGTTCACAACAGAGGAGCGGGAAAGAATCCAAGTTGAGGCCCGAAAGCTGGTTCCAGGAGATGACGGCCAGCCAACTGCAAATACTGACCTCATTAACGCGGCTTTTCCTTTGACCCGGCCCAGATGGGACTACAACACGGCAGAAGGTAGGGGACGACTGCTCATTTATCGCCAGACTCTAATGGCGGGTCTCCGGGCTGCAGCTCGCAAGCCCACCAATTTGGCTAAAGTATATTCTGTGTTACAAGGTAAGACAGAAAGCCCCGCTGTGTATTTAGAGAGATTAATGGAAGCTTTCAGACAGTATACCCCTATGGACCCGGAAGCACCGGAAAATCAGGCTGCGGTAGTAATGTCCTTTGTAAACCAGGCAGCATCAGATATTAGAAGAAAACTCCAGAAATTAGAAGGTTTAGAGGGAAAGCAGATTCAGGACCTCCTTCAGATGGCCCATCGAGTTTATAATAATAGGGATACTCCAGAAGAAAAACAGTTCAAGGCAACCAAAGAAATGACCAAAGTTTTAGTAGCAGCTTTCCCCCAGGCAGGGAATGGCCAAAGCAGAAAGCAGACAAAGCAAGGCTCTAGGCAAGGATTAGAAAAGGATCAGTGTGCTTATTGCAAGGAACGTGGTCACTGGATTAAAGACTGCCCAAAGAAACGGAGACCAGCTAACCCTACCTCCGTACTCGTTACCCAGGACTCTGACTAGGGAGGACGGGGTTCGGACCCCCTCCCCGAACCCAGGGTAACTTTGCAAGTGGAGGGGTCCCCAGTTCGCTTCTTGGTCGATACTGGGGCGGAACGCTCAGTCCTAACCAAACCAATTGGAAAAATGTCTAAGAAAACATCCTGGGTGCACGGGGCCACAGGCATCAAAAAATACCCCTGGACAACCCAGAGGACTGTAGACTTAGGAACAGGAAAAGTCTCCCATTCCTTCCTAGTCATCCCAGAGAGCCCCTGCCCTCTACTAGGGAGGGACTTGCTGACAAAAATGGGGGCCCAAATCCACTTTGAGCCAGAAGGGCCCAAGATAACTGATTCCCAAAACAGGCCAATATCTATCCTGACTGTCACCTTAGAAGATGAGTACAGACTCCATCAAGAGCAAAAGCCCCCCGATCAGGAAATTGACTCTTGGCTCCAGCGTTTCCCTGAAGTGTGGGCAGAAACTGGGGGCTTAGGGCTAGCTAAACATCGACCTGCCATATTTGTGGAAGTTAAGCCAGGGACGGACCCGGTTCGGGTTCGGCAATATCCTATGCCCCTGGAGGCAAGAGAAGGAATTACGCCACATATCCGCCGACTCCTAGACCAGGGAGTCCTACGGGCTTGCCACTCATCCTGGAATACTCCACTGTTACCTGTTCGTAAACCCAACAGTACGGACTACAGGCCAGTACAGGATTTAAGAGAAGTTAATAAAAGGGTCATGGACATACATCCCACTGTGCCCAATCCATACACCCTTCTGAGTGCTTTACATCCCGAAAAACAGTGGTATACCGTTCTTGATCTAAAAGACGCTTTCTTCAGCCTTCCTCTGGCTCCCAAAAGTCAAGGACTCTTTGCATTTCAATGGACGGATCCTGAGAGGGGCATCAACGGTCAGCTAACATGGACCAGGCTGCCACAAGGGTTCAAGAACTCGCCAACCCTGTTCGATGAAGCCCTTCATGAAGATCTGGGTGAGTACCGGCGGCAACACCCTGAAATAACTCTTTTGCAATATGTTGATGATCTCTTAATAGCAGCCAGATCCCCGGAAACTTGTGTTCAAGGGACTGAGAACCTCTTGAAGACTCTGGGGGAGCTAGGCTACCGAGCCTCAGCAACAAAGGCTCAGATCTGCAAGTCGGAGGTAACTTATCTGGGGTACCTATTAAAAGGGGGGCAACGCTGGCTAACCAAAGCCCGAAAGGAAACAGTCCTACGCATCCCTAGACCCCAGTCGACACGGCAAGTGAGAGAATTCCTGGGGTTGGCAGGGTTCTGTAGGTTATGGATACCCGGATTTGCTGAGTTAGCCAAGCCCCTATACCAGGCAACAAAGGAACGGCAGCCCTTCAATTGGAAGGAAGAGGCTGAGCTGGCCTTTCAACAAATCAAAACTGCCTTGTTATCAGCCCCCGTGCTGGGGCTCCCTGATGTCTCCAAGCCCTTCCACTTATACGTAGATGAAAGTAAGGGTGTTGCAAAAGCCGAGTTAACACAGTACCTAGGCCCCTGGCAGAGGCCAGTTGCCTATTTGTCAAAAAAATTAGATTCAGTGGCTGCTGGCTGGCCACCCTGCCTGCGGATAATCGCGGTGACTGCCCTAATGGTCCAAGACGCTGATAAACTTATCATGCGGCAAGAGTTGCGCGTTATAACCCCGCATGCCATTGAAGGAGTCCTCCGGCAGCCACTGGACCGATGGATGAGTAACGCCCAGCTCACCCACTATCAAGGACTGCTGTTAAACCCCCTCAGAATAACTTTTCTGCCCCCAACCTCTTTAAACCCTGCTTCACTGCTGCCAAATCCAGACTTGGACGCCCCGTCCCATGAGTGCACTGAGATACTGGCTCAGGTGCATGGGGTGCGGGAGGACCTGCAAGATCGTCTGCTCCCCGACAGAACTCACCTGGTTCACTGATGGCAGCAGCTACGTCCACCAAAGCCAGCGGTATGCAGGAGCGGCTGTAACGTCAGAGACTGAGGTAATCTGGGCGGAACCCTTGCCTCCAGGGACATCGGCCCAAAGAGCCGAACTGATAGCCCTCACACAGGCCCTCACCCTAGGGGCAGAGAAAAAACTAACAGTATACACGGATAGCCGCTATGCTTTCGCTACTGCGCACATACATGGGGCCATCTACAGAGAAAGGGGACTATTAACAGTCGAAGGCAAAGAAATAAAAAACAAGCAAGAGATCCTAGCTCTATTAACTGCTTTGTGGAAACCAAAGAAATTGGCTATCGTACATTGCCCTGGGCATCAGAAACCAACTACGCCAATTGCTCGAGGCAACTTCTTAGCCGACCAAACCGCAAGGAGCATAGCAAAAGCTCCCAGTCAGCTCCTCGCGCTCCAGCTCCCCGATCCTGGCCCGGGAAATTTGCCATGTTTTCCCGACTATACCGAACAGGATCGCGAATGGATGAACACGCTTCCCCTAAAACAGGTTAAAAATGGGTGGTGGACTGATATAAATGACCAAACCATCCTACCAGAAAAATTAGGATGGCAGGTGTTGGAACACATCCACCGGACAACCCACCTGGGTGCCCGGCGAATGATGGACTTAATCAGGCATGCCAAGTTTAGAATCAGGCACATAGCTGAACTGGCCAGCGATGTCACAACAAATTGCAAAGCCTGCCAACTAAACAACGCTTGCCCCCAAACCCAGACCACCGCAGGAATTAGGTGTAGAGGAACTAGGCCTGGTATCTATTGGGAAATAGACTTTACTGAGATAAAGCCTGGAAAATATGGGTATCAGTACTTACTTGTCTTTGTAGATACTTTTTCAGGATGGACAGAAGCGTTCCCAACTAAGAGAGAAACTGCTCAGGTTGTAGCAAAGAAAATTTTGGAAGAAATCCTCCCCAGGTATGGCTTTCCCATCCAAATAGGGTCAGACAATGGACCAGCCTTCGTTGCTAAGGTAAGTCAGGATTTGGCTTCCATTCTTGGGGCAAATTGGAAATTACATTGTGCTTATAGGCCCCAAAGCTCAGGACAGGTAGAAAGGATGAATCGGACTCTGAAGGAGACCTTAACTAAATTGACCATGGAGACTGGCACTAATTGGGTAGTACTTCTCCCCTACGCTCTGTTCTGGGCCCGAAATACTCCTTACAGACTGGGCCTCACACCATATGAAATCATGTATGGCAGACCCCCACCCCTGGTCCCCAGTCTAAAAGATGACTTACTCAAACCTGAAACTGAAAATGTCTCTGAGCTCCTGTTCTCCTTACAAGCCTTACAGAAAATTCACCAGGAAATTTGGCCCAGACTACGAGAACTGTATGAGGCAGAACCTCCGCCGATGCCTCATCCGTTCCAGCCGGGAGACTGGGTCCTAGTCAAGCGCCACCGGCAAGAAACTCTTCAACCCAGGTGGAAAGGACCACTGCAAGTACTCCTGACTACTCCCACCGCTCTCAAAGTAGAAGGCATCGCTTCGTGGATCCACTACACACACGTCAAACCAGTGGACCCAACATCCGACCTTCTCGAGCCGTCTGGAGCACCGGTTACATGGACTGTAGACAAAGATAAGAACAATCCCTTAAAGCTAACCCTGCGCCGTCACCCACATAGCCGTAACCATGTCTAGCTTGCCTATGCTTTTATGCCTTATACATCTGACTCTCCTAACTGCTGCGCCGTCTAATCCCTATGTCTGGAGGTTCTGGCTCTATGAGAACAAAACTCACCCCGGGGAAACCCCCCAAGCGGGTAAACTGCTAGCTAGTGCAGACTGCCCCCCCTCCGGGTGCAATACTCCAATTTACCTCAATTTCACTAATTTCCAAATTGCCCAACCGGGGATACCCATGATTTGTTTTGAATATGATCAGACTGAATATAATTGTAAGAATTATTGGTGGCACCAGAATGCAGGTTGCCCATACCACTATTGTAAAATGCACTCAGCCAGGGTATGGGACGAATACCCGAGAAAGTCTAACCTCCTCAGGACTCGCTACCTGACAGGGACTCCCAACATATTCACTTGGATAATAACAGATCCAGGGCACTCCCGGTGGACATCGCCCCAACATGGGGCAGTCTACTACGATGCCAGTAGTAGCTGGCCTAGTAGCCACCTGTACTTGTGGCAGAGTCTAGTCCAGATTCGACCCTTAATCCATACACAAATCCACAGACAGGAAACCAAGCTATCACAAGACTTGCAGCCCTTCTCCTGGCTAACCCTATTACAAGAAGGGCTAGCATTCGCCAACCTCACCGGTTTAGGCGACCTGTCCTCTTGCTTTATGTGTGCAACCTTAGGAAGACCACCATTAACCGCTGTTCCCCTTTCCTCCCCACCCACAAACTATATGCCAGATTCTAATTCATCAACAGTTGCAATACCTGATGTAGCCCTGTACCGTGACCCATACCAAGAGAAATACCCCTACTGTTATTCAGCATTTAGTAGCAGCCTCTGCAACCAGACGGCTACATACCCTAATAGCCCCATACGTGCTCCCCCTGGTGTGTTCTTCTGGTGTAATATGACTCTGTTAAAAACTCTGTCCAAAAGCATCTCTGACAGACAGTTGTGCATCCCTGTTACACTAGTTCCCCGACTGACCCTGCTGACCCTGGCAGAGTTCATAGGCTGGGCAGGGACTGCCCCAACTGAAACTGCGCGACATAGACGAGCAGTTTTTCTACCACTAATTGCCGGAATATCCTTAACCACCTCTGTCGTCGCAGCGGGGTTAGCAGGAGGGGCCCTACAACACTCCATGATAGAAAACGACAAGCTGTTACAACAGTTCTCTGTTGCTATGGAAGACTCCGCCTATTCCCTAGCCTCCCTTCTGCGGCAGCTCACCTCCCTAGCACAGGTCACCCTTCAAAACCGCAGAGCCTTAGACTTACTCACGGCTGAGAAAGGAGGTACCTGTATGTTCCTCAAAGAAGAATGCTGTTTCTATATAAATGAGTCAGGGTTAGTTGAGGAAAGAGTCCAACGCCTACACGAACTAAGCTTAGAAATGAAAAAGCAACAATTCACTACAGCCGCTAACAATTGGTGGAGCTCTTCAATGTTTTCCCTTCTGGCACCCCTTTTAGGCCCCCTAATGTCTTTACTACTTCTATTCACCATAGGCCCCTGTGTGGTAAATAAAATTTTACAATTTGTCAGAGAAAGGTTTGATACCATCCAACCAATGGTCCTCCGTAGCCATCACCAGCCTCTCCTGCACCCAGAAAGTGAGGCTATATTATAAGACTCTGGAAATCCAAGATTGGACATCCAGTTACTTATGAGAAGGGGGAAATGAAAGGACACAAAGATAGATGTGTACCCGCCCCCCACCCACTACACCCTTGTTCTGCTCTCTAATCTTTGCACATACCAGAGATTTCGTAAGTTCTGTGAGTACCTGGTTTTCTGCACGTACCAGAGATTTTGTTTTGCACATACCAGAGATTTTGTAAGTTCTGAGGCAAGGTCACAAGACGTGTTTAAGTAAGATAAACTCTTGCTGCCATAAACCTGCTCTCCCGCCTCAAAGTTTGAACCAAAATATCAGAAATGGCGGGAACCAATCATAGTTAGCCAAATCGCCTTGTTCAAACACTAGCCAATCATATATCTGATTTGTATAATAACTCTATGCCCACTTTTCTTAGACTATATAACACTGCTCGGAGCTCAGTGGGGGAGCTCTCCTGCCCGTCTCGTTTCACGAGTGAGGGAGAGTTCCAGGTTCGAACCTGTAATAAAGATCCTTGCTGCTTAGCTTTGACTCTGGACTCTGGTGGTCTTCTTCGGGGAATAAACGGTCTGGGCATAACACCTTCTGGCTGCATGACTCCTAAGACATAATTTCTATTTTTGAAGCTAATTTGTTAGACCTACAAAGGCAGACTGGTCCCTGGGAAAGACAGGGGTTTGTTTTGGGATAGGGCTGTTATCATCTTTGTTTGAAAGTTAAACTATGAACTAAATTCTTCCCAAAGTTAGTTCACCTGTGCCCAGGAATGAACAAGGACAGCTTGAAGTTTACAAGAAAGAAGCTATGTCGTAATTTTCACTGTCGTAATTTTCTCACTGTTATAATTTTTGCAAAGGCAGTTTCAGTATGTCCATTTTTTGCATGATCTGGCTCTCAGAGATCATAGTCCTCCCTCTGTTCTCTATGTTCTCTCTCTCTCTTTTTCTCTGTCTCTCTGTCTCTCTCACGCACACATGCACACACACGTACCAAAAACCACAAACAAAAACAAATGAAAATTCCATCTGGGATTGGAGAGAAAGTCTGCATTATTTTTTTCATCCTCCAAGTTTCCAAAACAAATGCATATGGATGACGTAGGTGCAAATTTGAAAAGTAATAGAAAAGGTGATAGAACAATATTAATTCTAACTGCTATGACTTAGGTGCTCTGGAATGGTTCTTAAAATATTGCAAATGGTGTGGAACCAAAGCTGAACAACAGACATTAGAGACAAAAGGAAAAAGTGGTTACAGCTTTTGAACTAATTCCCTGACTCCCATCCTCCTCCAAATAAAGACAGTGGAGCCTGAGGCCATGCGATTTCAAACCGGTTAAATGAGCCTGGAGCGTCCTCCTAGGAGCTCTGAAATTCACTGCAGGCTCAAGAGAGCCCTTTAATGGATTCAGTTTTTGGACTCAAATGCAAAAGGTGAACTCAAATGGGCTTCTCTAAACCTTAAGCTGTTAAACAGGCAAGAACAAAAGCTCACCAAGAGCCTCTTTCAAACTGCTCTCAGCTGCAAAACATTTTCTCAAACAGACCTGCTTTTGGAGTAATAGACAAGGCTTCTCTGTTAAAAATTGAGGCAAGATTTTTTAGAAGCTTCATGTTGTTATGAAAAAGCACAAGTCTTATACAGTAAAATTTTTTGTAATTCTCTTTATACCTTCATAGGGAAAATGTTCTGGGTTACTAAAGCAGAACTTTTGATGGTTGTGTTTCAGGAGGAAACCATCATAACTGCTTTAAGTAGACAACACTGTAATAAGGGCAGCTGATAACACAATTCACTGAAGGGAGGAAAAGAGAGAGAAAAGGCAAACTTTTGGCAAACTATTAATAGTACTTTAGTAGAAATAAGCATCCTGTGAGCCTAAATTACTGCTACAGAAAGACTAAAGAAATTTTTTAAGTGAGGTCAATGCCATTCTAATAGGCCTCAGATTTGTACTCAAGGGTCCCAGGAGTTGCTGGTTTGGTTGCACTCTATGCCAAAGCAAGCTCATATTAGATCACCTTGGGGACAGGAGGTGCAGCAGATAAGGACTCTGAGTCGGAATCTGCTCTATCACTCACTAGCTGAATGAGCTTTGGCAAGTCACTTTACCTCATCTGTCTGCATCTATAAAAGGAGATATAATATTACCTAAAGCACGAGTCATTCTTGGCATGACAGATGTTTGTATGTCCCACGTGTGCCCCACTCCTTAACAAATGAAATGTAGCAGCAAAGTCTTAAAGAAAAGTGGCATGAAAATGCTCTGATTGGACTAAAAGACACTGCAATGGAGCCACCCCCAGGTCCCAGTGTGCAAAGAAAGTAAGGAGATCGAGGGGACATCCAGACATTCTTGAAAACTGCTATTTGGCATGGGTTAAAAAGCAACTTTTGAAGTTGATGATTTAGATCCTGTTTATCTCTGCATTTCCAGTGCCCAGAATATGGTAGAAATATTCGATTAATGCATACAGAATACATGCATACGTGAGTAAATGAATGAACATCATCATCTTTTAAATCTTTCGCCAAATTTTGCTCAGTTTGCAGTGGGCCTTCCTCTGGCCAGTCTGCTGATGGCCAAGACCCAGAATGTACATCTGTATGGTTAAAGTTAAGCAAGACCTGTAGGAATGGCCAGACTATGTTGGGCATCTTGAATCTGCTTCATAAGTCCTCCAGAATTCAAAAAGAAAAATGTCTGGCTATTTGAAGAAAGTATATTGCCTGATAAACATTCAATAATTCTTTAAAAATAAAAAAGATAACCAAATCTGTTTAATTAGTACCTGTGTATGTAGCCTTCCCTCCCTACCTCCTTTGCCCCGGGCAAACTGAGGACACTTCTTTCATTATAGTCTGGAGCTGAGGGATCTGCTGAGTTGAGCTGAAAACAGGCTGCTTTTGTGGTGGCCCCTCCTCTGCAGCCACATGCCAACAGAGATTCGCTGCAAAAACAGGAGAGCTGCAATGCAGTATTTTCCTCTGGAACTTTGAAGCTATATTAAACATTTCAGACATACAATGAAAGCCTATTTGTTTTCACTGTTCAAATGCAACTTAAATGGTAGCTGTTAAAGGAGCCAGATGAATTATAGTCTGCTCAGCAGCACTTTTTTGAGCTGGCCAATCATAATGGTATTTTTCTGAACTAAATTATTTTAGGTCCCCTTAAAAATTATGTAGCTCTTCCCTAGAAGGGGCCTGCTGCTAATAAGTGTAGCCCTTTAGTACCATTGTGGGGAGTAGAGCTGGAGAGAACTGAGCTGTCTGCTGAAAACAATCAGCCCTGAACCTTCCAGACCCAGGGAAAGAAAACTGATAAAGGACCAGCAGGGAACTCATAGCAAAACAAAAGGAAATTTCAAGCTACCTCTCATTTATAAAGGTCATTTGTCTTACTCCTACTGATGGTAATCACAGGGATTCGGATTTCTCACTGGAGACGTGTATTCTTCTGTGCAATCTTACTCCTGCATCCTCTCCTGTTTCTGCACACTCTGTATTCCAGCATATGCATTACTGTCTAACACACCAGCGCATTCTTTTTCTATCCCTGTCTTGCCTGTACTTTCACATGCATGCTGCTAAAAAAAAAAATCTGGTCTCAATATAATAAAAATCTGTCAACACCAACTAGTAGAATACATCTCAGTTGCCAATTCTAAAGTCCGACTTAATTCTCAGAAATCAGAAGAGAGTTAAGGCTAAGAAGAGGATCTGCAGTACTGGAGCTAAAGTCATGGGTGAAGTGTGAGAATGCTAGAGAAAGGAAATGCAGCATTCCTTTTCCACTCATTTTCATTTAGCAGATTTTCATGGTGTGGTATGGAAAGTGGAATTTGGTGCTGCACTTTCGGAGGTTGATATTCAGAACCAACATAAGAGTCCATTAATTCTCCTAACCCTTCAACAAGATACAGAGCCAGCTACAAACTCGGCTTTATAAATACGGAAATGGAACATTAACAGGCTAAGAAACGTGGCCAAACTACTTGTCATATTAATGCAGAAAACAATACTGTGTGTGTATGTGTGTGTCTCTGGGTGTGTGTGTGTGTGTGTGTGTGTGGTGTTTGGATTTAGGTCTACCGTTCTATTATTTTGCTTTTTGTCTTCAATAATTTTTGTTTTTCTTTTCATCCTTCCTTGCCCTTTTAAATTTATTCAAACATATTTTAGTAGTCTGTTTTAATTTATTTCATTTTTTGATTTATTCCTTTGAATGTTGCATATTTACATAGATACAGCTGTATGTAGTATATATACACATAAACTTTTTATAAGACTTTTCCCAGTATCTGCCCATTTCCAGAAATTCGTACAATCTTATTAGAGAGTGAAAATGAGTTAAAATGTCTTCCAGAAAGTCAACCTTTGTTTTCTTCCTTTCCAGCTAACTTTATTTCCCCTCTCTGTCATCTCATAACTGGTAAAAAAAAAAAAAAAAAAAAAAAACCCAGGATGGCTCATCATCAAATCATTAAGCCAGGTCTATGAAATTGCCACTTGGTTAGCTAACATTATCCTGCACTCAGAGGTGAAAATGTTGAAGCTTTAATTAACCTGAACCTTTTCTGCAAGCAGCATTTATTCCTGATCATTAGATCCCAACTCCTCTTCCCATAACTAATACCTTAAGAGGGAATTTTCACAAGAACCGAACAGCTTCCTAAATAAGCTTTCTGCTTGTCTTCTTGTGAAATTGCTTCTGCCATGGAATTCTTTGAATGTCCTTCTCATTTACCCTACCTGAATTAATTCATCAATATTCTGTGAGAGCAGCCATATATGGGTATGAAAGAGAGAGTTTATACAGCCCTTCACCCTGGGCACCCCTGAAATGCAGCCATTGCTTAAACCAACTAGCCTATCATAATATTGGCAAGTTTATAGTTTTTTATGAGCAAGGTAGTGACCATCTGAAATGATCACTTTGACTTCTCCTGATCCTTCAATTCTTTTAGCTTATTATTATGAGGCAAAAGCTATGAAATACCTTATCCTGAGAGGCACATAAACATCAGTAGAGAGATCATAGCAGAGTTCTGACTGAAGCAGCACTTCTGTCCACGTGCAGTGGTGACAGATCCTGTGGCGGCATCATGAAGACACACCCTCTCTGCTGGTCACGTGGACAGAACCTGTGCCTTTGCTTTGCCATACATTCGACTGCCTCTAGCAGCCCGGGATGGCTTGATACCCACCATTCCATCATCTCTGCTGATCTCGTGCCGTGCTCCACAGCACAAGCGCCTGTGTTTGGAACATGTCTGCCTGCTAGATGCACTCCTTGTTGTATATAATGATTACCCAATGAATTTAGATTTCTGGCCACAGCAGTTCTCTTTCAAATAGTTTCTGTCTGTCCCACAATAAATAAGAATGACACCAACCACATATTTTGATTTTCCATCAGAATCCAGGTTTAAGTTGCCTGTCATCAGCAGTACCCTCACACTTGTTAAAAGGTATATTTTGGGTCAGGCTCGGTGTCTCACACCTGTAGCCAGCACTTTGGGAGGCCGAGGTGGGTGGATCACGAGGTCAAAAGATCTAGACCATCCTGACCAACATGGTGAAACCCCATCTCTACTAAAAATACAAAAATTAGCTGGGCTTGGTGGTGTGAGCCTGTAGTTTCAGCTACTCAGGAGGCTGAGGCAAAAGAATGGCTTGAACCCGGGAGGTAGAGGTTGCAGTGAGCCGAGATTGCACCATTGCACTCTAGCCTGCTGACAGAGCGAGACTCTGTCTAAAAAAAAAAAAAAAAAAGATATATTCTGGCATTTGCGCTGTAGGTTCAATGTTGTGACTAACTCATGTTTGTGCTCTTAACCTTAAACTGATTTCTCGCTCCCCATATCCTGCCAGCTACTTTAGCTGAAGGAAACCAGGCTAGGCACGTGCACCTCTGGTTGAAGGAAGACAGGCCATAGGGGAATTCCTTTCCAAAGAGGAAAAGGATAGGAATCAAGCCCACGTGAATGTCCTGTATAACAGAAAAAGATAAAGTTGAGAAATCAAATATGAGTATTGCCCCTCTCTTGGGATGGAACCCCAAAGAGAAGCATAATAAAAGCATCCAGAGAGTTTGACGAGGCCAGAGAACATCAAGTGAGTCCATGACACACCTCCCCGTCTAGCTTGTGTGTCTATGGGGAGGGAGTGGCAGGAGAATCCCCACGTGTAGCCATAGCCATCTGGTGCAGAAGCAATATTACGGCAGGGAGAAGGAAGAGTTATAGGAGCTGGAGATGGTGCTCATGGCTCTTTCATAGCCTAGCCAGTTCCTACAAAAGCCCAAAAGTCTTCCTCTGACTTAATTGCAAGAGAGGGCCTGCAGAGTTACTTAAAGTTCAGGGAAAGCAACAGAGATTTGAGATTAGGTTAAAACAGCTTCAATACATAATGACTTCATGACCAACTGAAACCACCACAACCAGTAGTGAATGCAGCCCTCAGAGAAGGCCCAGCAGTCAACAAGGCCTGATAGCAGGATGAAAGGTTCTGGCCCTTCCCACCTCCCCACACTGCCACAAGATCATTAGGCCCTAGATGCCACCTTAGCAAGGCACAGCGGAAGGAGCGGAAATGTGAAAACTTACCATCTAGGTAAGATAACAGTCATTCAAAAGACCATTTAAACCAAAGGAGACTAGGTTACGTTGATTCAACAAGCTAAGTTTCTCCTCTATATAGAGCGATTATTATAGGAAAGGATGGAGCTGGGGAGTTTGGATTGTGAATAAATGTATTCATTATTTAGTAAACAAACAAAACAAGACTCACAAATTCTATTTTTATGTACAAGTCTTAGAACAAATCTTGTTCCTGAGTATAAAGAGACACATAAAATGCACTCATAGTACGATTATGTATTATTACAAAAATAACAGAATGACCCAGATGTCCTTCAACAGGAGAATGAATAAATAAATGTAGGTAAAATCACACTATGAAAGACTTACCATAAAAGAAAGTTATGTATATCAACATGGATGAATGTCACAAACATAATATTAAGCAAAGAATGGGAGTTGCAAAAGGATACATATGATATCATTTATATGAAATTTTAAAACATGCAGAAGTATGGATTTAAGATAATGATTGTAGACATTTAACATGGAGCTTCTAGGTACTATTCTAAGATTTTATGTATACTCAATTAGTTATTCTTCATAACCTTAAGAGGTCAGTACCATTATTATCCACATTTTACAGAATTTTTTAAAAAACAAAGTATACATAAAGAAATTAAATAACTTCTAGAGGGGCCACAGCTAGAAAATGGGATTCCCAGGACATAGACCTAGGTTGTCTGGTTCCAGAGTCTATGCTTTCAGCGACTGTACACAACTGCATCTCAAACTATATAAAAACAAAGAAAAACTATGAAGAAATAAGTAAAATGATAAAGCCAAAATTCAGAATAAGTGGTAACCTATGAGGACAGAGAGAACAATAAAATGGGACCAAGTGCATGGGCCACAGAGAAAGGGTTTGAAAATTGTAAAATTTTCAAACATTACATTTTGTACTTTGCAATAAATGGTTTTGGGGTCCCATATAAACACATTTTTTCCTCTTGGGAAAATGGGTGTAACTTCCTGTCTCTACCTAACACTCCTCTGAATCCACAGAAATGTAGGATTGATGAGTTTCCCATTTTTATTGTTGTTGTATTTGTTTTTGTTTTTAAGAATTAAAGTTATTTCATTTCTTAAGTTTGGTGATATTTATTATGTTAACATTTACACCTTTATTCTAAAATACCTGGAATATCTTACCAAAAATTGTTAAGTAGGTACATTTTTTACACATCTAAGTATATTATGGGTTAACTTAAAATGTTATTACATACAGCAACGTCATCTGGAATACTATTGGCTTATGAATTTGGGTGTAAATTAGGTTGCAGTTTGGGCAGGCTGTTCAGCATCAGTCAAGATCAGCATAAATAACTGTAAGAATGGCCCATGGGGATATAAATCAAGCTGTCCTTTTGAGGGTTACCTTCTAGCACTGATCAGCGTGGTGAGAAGTTTAGGGACCCCAGTAAAGCCAGATTCACATAATTGGAGGCACACAATTCAGAGTAGATGTCACACAGGGTAGAAATACCTATGGCTTTTCTACGAGGTATACCAGATTACTGCCAAAGAAGGATCCAAATGAACTGAACGAAAGCAAGACTATGGAAGCTAAGCTACGAGGCATTTTCCGTGATGCAGAGCACTTCAAATGGCTGAGCATTTGTGAAATATGGAGTAGAACCTGTTCAGAGCCCATAATCGTCTTCACCCAACATGGAGAATTGACTTTTTTACCAGGACTCACCTTTGGGAAAGGAATATTAGGCCTGAAACATTCACCCCACAGCCATGGGGCCCTCTCGGTAACTAGGGAGAATGCCTGAGTACCCTCAGTCTGGTTGGAGGGAGAGAAGAGAGCCAGAGGGCAGGCCCACACAACCTCATCAATGATCTCCAGAGGGCCGGCGGGGAGGTCTTCGGGGAGGTGGCAGGTGGAAGCTAGTGCATAAAGAGTGGCCTGGAACATGGTCAGATATGGAATACGGCTGAGAAAGTGGTGAGTATATTATCCAAAGGCTAAATAAACTTACTGACCTTTTGTGGATAAGGAAAAGGGAAACTAGTGATTTTCCAGCCTTGTAAACTCTGCCAAGAACTTTTCCATCTCAAATTTATGGATGATTCTTAATCCTGCCTCAACCTTCAGGTTGATTCAAAAGTTATTTTTTTTAATGTTCCAAGAAATGATCGTAGTTCTCCCTCCTGTGGCAAAATATTTCCATTAAGCTGTGAATTGCTTTCCTTAGCCTGCTCCCTCACCCTTGGACATAAGCCAAAGCTCTTGACTTCAAGGTTCAGACAATGCTGCCAGCTGAAGAAAAGAAATGAAATGAACTTGAAAGGAAGAAAAGAAGAAGCAGACCATTTTATTGACATTGTAAAATTTTCAAACATTACATTTTGTACTTTGCAATAAATGATTTTGGGGTCCCATATAAACACATTTTTTCCTCCTGGGAAAATGGGTGTAACTTCCTATCTCTGCCTTAACATTCCTTTCCTCCAAATTAACAGAGATGTAGGATTGATGAGTTTCCCATTTTTGTTGTTGCTGTATTTGTCTTTGAAACAGAGTCTCACTCTATTACCCAGGCTGGAGTGCAACGGTGCAATCATGGCTCACTACAGCCTCAACCTCCCAGACTCAAGCAGTCCTCTTGCTTCAGCCTCCCTAATAGCTGGGACTACGGGCATGTACTGCCATTTCCAGCTAATTTTGAAATTTTTTGTAGAGCTGGGTTCTCACTAGGTTGCCCAGGCTGGTCTCAAACTCCTAGACTCAAGTAATCCTCGAGCCTTGGCCTCCCAAAATGCTAAGATTACAGACATGAGCCACCACACACAATTGAGATTCCTATTCATTCTCCTAAATTTTCTGTGCCAATAACTGCTGCTCTGAAGAAGAAATAGAAGGGAAGACAGAATAAAGAAAACAAATTGAGAAGAAAATGAGAGATAACATAGGAAGGGAGGAGAATTAGAGAAGAGCAATTAAAAAGAGAAAAAGGAGTAAATGGATACATAGACTACAGTGTTTCCATTGAGGTATTGGCAAGAAAACCAGGGCTTTGTGTCCTGGACATGAGGTTCTACTTTTCCAAGATAATTAAGGATTGTTCTCAAAGTTAGTTTCATAATACCACTGTTTGAGATTTTCTAAGATAAAGAAAACTGTAGAATTGAAGGAGATAGAGAAGATCTGAGTTTGGCCGGTCACAGTGGCTCATGCCTGTAATCCCAAAAATTTGGGGCGGATCACCAGAGGTCAGGAGTTCAAACCAGCCTGGCCAACATGGTGAATCCCTGTCTCTACTAAAAACACAAAAATTAGCCAGGCGTGGTGGTGGGCACCTATAATCCCAGCTACTCGGAAGGGCCGAGGCAGGATAATTGCTTGAACCTGGAAGGTTGAGGTTGCAGTGAGCTGAGATTGTGCCATTGCACTCCAGCCTGGGTGACAAGGGCAAAACTCCATCTCAATAAAAAATAAATATAAATAAATATAAATAAATAAATAAATAAATAAATAAAAGATCTGAGCTCAGAAAGAACTGAGTCCCCAGATGCTGGGGGCAGGATCTCCCAAGAAGGACTCTGCCCTCTGTACACAGCATTTTCAGGGCTTATAAGACCTCTAAGAAGGATCATTGCTAGTGTGCCTGAAGAGTTTAGGCAGTAAGTACTATAGCCTGGGAGCCTTGACAGAGATTTTATGACTCCGCAAAAGGAAAATAGAAGCACAAGCCTTCAGTGACAAGCAGACATTGTCAAAGACAAATGTCAATAGCAGCCATAAAAACTAAAACTGAAACTAGACCCCTTCCCAATTGTTCTAGAGCAGTGGTTCTCAACCAGGAGTAACTACCCTTCAAAGGGATATTTGGCAATGCCTAGATATGTAGAGGAGGAGGGTTCTACATTTCCTGCATGAGCACCCAGATGATGCTTCTGGCATCTTGTGAGTAGAGGCTGGGATGCTGCTAAACACCCTCCAATATACAGGACAGCCCTCACAACAAAGAATTATCTGGTCTAAAATGTCAGTAGTGTCAAGATTAAGAAATTCTGCCCTAGTCTAAGCAAGTTCTACTGATCTTGTTTCACCCTGAAGAAATAGGGAAAAGTGAGTCCCAAATGACCGAGGTTGAATTTTATGACAACTCTGATGAGTAAACATCAAGCCATATTTGCTTTTATTTTTTTTAAATAAAGGTGTGGTGTGTTTGGAGCAAATGCATTTTGTTGGATAATAGGAATCTCCCTCCACATTGCTAAGAATCCTTCTAAGCATAACATTCCCCAGCATGTACTACAGCTTCTAGAGTTGGTGCAAAAATATGATTTTGAGAAAATTATCATGACCATTTCACAGCTTCAGAGAATACTCAGAAATGGCTACTGAGTGGAGGGATTAAACTCCGTGTCTGGCCACTTGGGTGTGCTCCTTTGTCTGCTAACAGTGTAGACACCCTGACCAGGAAAGATTTAAATCTCTAGAAAAATGAGTAAGATATTTGCTTTGCCCAAGTACAGTAGTGGTATATTTCAAAAATATCAACCAATCTCTAAGGAAGCAGAAGTGCTCCTTTTTGCTTTGCTTGCAAAAATAGGTTTCCTGACATCCGTATCTAGTATTACCATAATAGCCAGGACTCCTAGGAAGGAGAACAGAAAGAAAGCCTAAAAGCCCATTTGGTAATAGATAGCAGGTTGAGGTGGAATTGGCCATAGTCATAAGAGCCACCTCTCCAATATGCATCTGAATAAGCCATTGGAGGTAGCCAGGAAGGCATTAACATGGGGCTCTCATATTACCCTGAGGTATACCTCATTCTAATGTGGCTAACTCAGAGGTTGGGGAAAATAATATGATTCTGAGGATTTAAAACATTGTGGTTAAGTGGGGCCTGGACAAATTATTATTTAAAAATCAATAAAATAAATGGATATAGGTTTTTTTGTGCCTTAAGTGCCATGGAGCAAATTTTTACATACATATTAAAACATAGATCCATAGACATTAAAATATGGAAAACATGGAATAATCTGATGAATAAAGGACTAATCAAGTATGAAAAATAAAATGAATATTCCATTGAATTAAAGACTTCATCTAGTTTCAGAAGAAAATCCTTTCATTTCTCTGCAATTTAATTTTTTTCTCTCCCTTTAGAGAAAATAATAGTTGCTATTAAAAGAAGTATGAGAAAAACTTTGTTTCCATAGCACTTTTACATAGAAATCTTTACATAAAAAACATTTCCTTTCATAGAAGTGTTCTAAAATGCCCAAAATGCTATTCCTCCAAAACACTTCCTGTGTAGAGAAAGTAAACTGTAATTTAAACACCAAATAATGTCTACTAAAAGAGCCACCCACTATTTAAAAACAAGCATCACTTTATAACAATTTAATGTATCTGAATGTTTTAAACTCTAAACTGGGACCATTAATCAAGTTTTAATTCCTATTCTCTAGTCTAACATGTCAAGTACCTGACATAAAGAAATAACCTTAACTCAGATAAGAAACAGGAAAACTACATCTAACTATTAAAGTAATAGTATCATAATTTTTAAAAAGGATGCACGTTAATTGATTCTTACACTTTATTCTCTTCTCAGAATTTAGTTCATCTTTATTCCTTTATGTTTTTATAATATGACTATAGATTATGAATTAATCTGTTTAAACAAGATAGTATTTCACAGAAAATGGACATCCTCATGAATCCCAGAACTCCTTACCAAGATGAAAGGCTATGTTTAATAAAACAGTATTAAATTACTCTGCAATAGTAATTGCTCTGCTTCCTTCTTCCACAGAGAATGATAATAAAGGAAGACTTCCTTATACCAATGTCCACTGCCATGTCAAAAACTGGGGCTGTTGGCTTGATTTAAAATTTGGCTGTAGGGCCTACCACTTCTAATTAAGATGACTAAATCTTGATTTAGAAAAGAGAAAAAAATGCTTTAAAAAATACAGCATGTCCTAATCAAATAAGAAGATAATTCAAAGGTTTTTATTTTGCCCATGGAAATGACTGCCAGTTGAGACATATAAAAGCAAATTTAATCAAGTTGATATAATCTAATATATAGGAAAAGACTTGAGCTGCATAATATAAAAGAAGAAGCTCTCTGTGATTCAGGAATTCAATACATAATGAAGACTAGGTCAACAGAATCAATATCAGTAA
This sequence comes from Macaca mulatta, assembly GCF_049350105.2. Classification (NCBI taxonomy): domain Eukaryota; kingdom Metazoa; phylum Chordata; class Mammalia; order Primates; family Cercopithecidae; genus Macaca; species Macaca mulatta. The sequence goes on along the minus strand of NC_133413.1, from coordinate 73,964,464 downwards.
CTCCAGTCCTAAATAGATATTTTTAAGGGTCTTAATTTTTTTCACTGTAGCTATTTATATTCATCAAACAAAGCAAATAAAGAGTAAATTGTCAGTGTGACAATGACTACTCTTTTAGAAGCCAGAGACTTACAAAGCATAGCTAGAGAAGATATGTGGTATGGAAACCTACAGATACTTGACAGTGTGTTAATACATGCCTTAGGTGAGTGACTGAGGTACTCTGTCAATTCAGACTTCTTTTTTTTCTTTTCTTTTTTTTTTTTTTTTTTTTGAGATGGCGTCTCATTCCATCGCCCAGGCTGGAGTGCAGTGGCACGATCTCGGTTTACTGGAACCTCCACATCCCAAGTTCAAGCAATTCTACTGCCTCACCCTCCTGAGTAGCTGGGACTACAGGTGCACGCCACCATGCCTGGCTAATTTTTGTATTTTTAGTAGAGATGGGGTTTCACCATGTTGGCGAGGCTGGTCTCGAACTCCTGACCTCAGGTAATCCACCTGCTTCAGCCAGATTTCTTTTTAATGTTGGGTTCAGTCAGAGCTAGAAAGATAGGTACAATGAAATGGAAAATTATGACCTATATTCAAGAAAAATGGCAATCAATAGAAACTGCCTCCAATTTGGGCCAGATGTTGAACTTAGCAGGTAAGGACATCAAATAAGCTATTAGAAATATGTTCAAAGAATTAATAGAAAATATGCTGGATTTAAAGGAAATTAAAAGAAAATTTGCTAGTGATAATAAGAAATCTCAGCAAAACAGTAGAAATCATGTTTTTCAAAAAGATATAGAGCTGAAAAGTAAATAACTGAAATTTAAAATGGCTAAATGGACTGAAGAGCAGACAGAAGACCAAAAAAAGTAATTCATGTAATTGAAAATACATCCATAGAAATGGCCCTAGCTGAAAGAAAATAAAATATTGACCAAAAAAAAACCTCAGAAAACTTTGAGAACAATATGAAGTGCTCTAAATAGGTATAATGGAAATCCTAGACTAGAGAAAAAAAGGAAGAAAAAAATTTTAAATAATGTCTTAAAACTTTCCAAATTTGTTGGAAAATATTAATTTGTAGGTCTAAGAATTTTAACAAATCTTAACTCAAATAATCAAACAGCAAATTGTCCTTATACACATCATAATCAAACTCCTGAAAGCCAAAGATAGTAAGAAAATATTTAAAACAGCCAGAAAAACATATATTATATACAGGAGAGCCACAACAAAATTAATGATTAACTCCTCTTCAGAAACTATGGGACCCAGAAGAAACTGAAAGGAAATGCTCAAAGTGCTAAAGGAAAAAACAAACAAGAATTCTATATCCAGCAAAGCTATTATTTAAATTAAAAGAAAAACAGACACTTTCAAATAAACAAAAAATGAGTGGATACATCCCTAGGAGAAGGGAAGAGTCAGGTGGAATGCTACTAAGTGGCAACTACTCAGATCAACATAATGAAGAGTCCCAGAAGTAAATGTAGGGATAAATATGAAAAACTAGTAAATAGGTAGATCATTTGTTGTTTCTCTTAGTGTCTTTGAAAGAAATATGTATGTTTGAAGTCAAAATAACAGCACCGTATAATGGGTTTACAACATACACACACGAACTATATATAATATAGTACTGAGAGTTGGCAAAGAAAAATAGCCTGTTTTAACATTGCTATACTTTCCCCCAAAGTAATTCAAATATTAACTCTTAATTGACTGAGGCTAATTTTAAGGTGCATATTGTACAGTGCTCATTTTAAGGTGCATATTCTTAATAGCAACCACTAAATTAATAATACAGAGAGACACAACCAAAAATCTCACCGAGAAATTAAAACGAAATACTAAAAAAAAAAAATTGATTGGAAGTCCTAGCCGGAGCAATCAGGCAAAGGAAAGAAATGAAAGGCACCCAACCTGGAAAAGAGGAAGTCAAACTATGGTTATATGAAAGGAAAATATCTTGGGCCCCCAAAATCACTAAGGAAAACTCAAGCTGGAAACTGCTTAGGGCAAACCTACCTCCCATTCTATTCAAAGTTATCCCTCTGCTTACTGAGAAAGATGCATGTCTGATTGCCTCCTTTGGAAAGGCTAATCAGAAACTCAAAAGAGTGCAACCCTTTTTGTCTCACCTATAAGTGACCTGGAAGCTCCCTCCCTGCTTCCTGCCTTTGCTTCAAGTTGTCCCACCTTTTTGGAACAAACCAATGTACTTCTTACATATGTTGATGAATGTCTCATGTCTCCCTAAATTGTATAAAACCAAGTTGTGCCCTGATCACCTTGGGCACATGTCGTCAGGACTTCCTGAGACTGGTCACAGGTTCATCCTCAACCTTGGCAAAGTAAACTTTCTAAATTACCTAAGACCTGTCTCATGTTTTCTGGGTTCGCAGCTGTTTGCTGATGACATGATCACACACTTAAAAAACCCTAAGGACTTCTCCAGAAGACTTCTAGATTTGATAAATGAATTACATAAAATCAATGTATACAATAGAGTAGCACGGCTATACACCAACAACAACCAAGATGAGAATCAAATCAAGAATTCAATCCCTTTTACAATAGCTGCAAAAATAAATTTTAAAAAACACCTAGGAATATACTTAACAAAGAAGTTGACAGAGCTCTGCAAGGAGAACTACAAAACACTGCTGAAAGAAATGACAGATGACACAAACGGAGATACATCCCATGCTCAAGGATTGTAATAATCAATGTCACGAAAATGACCATACTGCCCAAAGCAATCTACAGATTCAATACAATTCCTATCAAAATAACAAAATTATTTTTGACAGAATTAGAAAACAACAATCCTAAAATTCATATGGGGAAAAAAAAGAGCCCAAACAGCCAAAGCAATTCTAAGCAAAAAGAATAAATCTGGAGGCATCACTACCTGAATTTAAATTATATTACAGGCAACAGTTTCCAAAACAGCGTGATGCTCATATAAAAGTAGATACATAGACCAATGGAACAGAATAGAGAACCCAGAAAGAAAGTCAAATACTTTCAACCAACTGATCTTTGACAAAGCACACACACACAAAAATTGAGGACAAGACACCCTGTCCAAAAATCGTGCTGGAAAAACTGGATAGCCACACATGGAAGGATGAAACTGGATTCCTATCTCTCTATATATACAAAAGTCAACTCAAAATGAATCGAAGACCTAAATCTAAGGTGTGAAACCATAAAAATTCTAGAAGAAAACCGAGGAAAAACTCTTCTGGACCTTGGCCTAGGCAAAGAATTTATGACTAAGACTCTAAAAGCAAATAGGACAGAAACAAAAATAAACAAATGAGACTTATTTAACTAAAAAGCTTCTGTACCACAGAAGAAATAATCATCAGAGTAAACAGAAAACCCACAGAATGACAGAAAATATTTGCAAACTATGGATCCCACAAAGGGCTAATATCAAGAATCTGTAAGGGACTCAAACAAATCAGTAAGAAAAAACCCAAATAATCCCATCAAAAAGTGAGAAAATGACATGAAAAGACATTTCTCAAAAGAAGAGCTACAAATGGACAACAAACATATGAAAGACTCTCAACATCACTAATCATCAGGGAAATGCAAATTAAAATCACAATGAGATACCACTTTACCCCAGCCAGAATGGCCACTATTAAAGAGTCAAAAAACAAGAGATCTTGGCATGGATGTGGTGAAAAGGGAATGCTTATACACTGTGGCAATATAAATTAGTACAACTTCTATGAAAAACAGCATGGAGACTTACTAAAGAACTAAAAGTAGGTCTACCATTTAATCTAGTAACCCCACTACTGGGTATCTACCCAAAAGAAAAGAAGTCATTGTATCAAGAAGACATCTGCACACATATGCTTATTACAGCACAATCCACAATTGGTAAGATATGGAACCAGCCTAAGTGTCCATCAATCAATGAGTGGATACAGAAAATGTGGTGTACAGGCACCATGGAATACTTTTCAGCCATTAAAAAGAATGAGGTTGGGCATGATGGCTCATGCTTATAATTCCAGCACTTTGGGAGGCCAACGCAGGTAGATCACTTGAGGTCAGGAGTTAGAAACCAGCCTGGCCCACATGATGCTCTCTATTGCTACTAAAAATACAAGAATTATTTAGTATCTATTGCTACTAAAAATCCAAGAATTACCCAAGCATGTGGTGCATGCCTATAGTCCCAAATACTTGGGAGGCTGAGGCAGGAGAATCACTTGAACCCGGGAAACGGAGGTTGCAGTGAGCCAAGATCTGCCACTGAACTCTAGCCTGGATGACAGAGCAATATTCTATCAAAAAAAAAAAAAAAAAGAAAGAAAGAAAGAAAGAATGAAAGTGTCTTGAAGCAAATTGGATAGAGATGTAGAACACTATTCTAAGTGAAGTAACTCAGGAATGGAAAACCAAACACCATATATTCGCACTTAAAAGCTATGGGTATGCAAAGGCATACAGAGTGGTATAATAGACTTTGGAGACTCAGAACAGGGGAGGGGAAAGGTGGGAGAGGAATGAGGAGCAAAATCTACATGTTGGGTACAATGGGCAGTACTTGGATGACAAATACACGACAATATCAGAATTCAACACTATACAATTCACCCATGTAACCAAAACCTACTTGTACCACAAAGCTATTGAGAAAGAGAGAAGGAGAAAGAAAGAAAGAAAGAAAGAAAGAAAGAAAGAAAGAAAGAAAGAAAGAAAGAAAGAAAGAAAGAAAGAAAGAAAGAAAGAAAGAAAGAAAGAAAGAGAAAGAAAGAAAGAAAGAAAGAAAGAAAGAAAGAAAGAAAGAAAGAAAGAAAGAAAGAAAGAAAGAGTGAGAGAGAGAAAGAAAGAGTGAGAGAGAGAGAGAGGGTGGGAGGGAGGGAGGAAGGAAAAAAAGAAAGGAAGAAGAGAAAGGGAGAGAAAGATATAAATCCTTTTTGATAAGGACTCTACCTTTATGACCCCATTTAACCTTAATTACTTCCATAAAGGCTCTATCTCCATGCACAGTCATATTTGGGGTAAGAGCTTCAACATTTTGAAGGGCACAAATATTTAGGCTGTAACACATGTGTATCATATATATGTATCTTATCTCTCCATATAAAACTTATCAATTGAATCACATTGTACATGATACTTCAAAAATATATGGGTAACTTTTTATGCCACTAAACATAGAAACAAAAAATAAGTGGTTATCCCCACCCCGACACACACACACACACAAAATACAGAAAAGGACAGAGAACAAAATCAAGTAAGATCAATATAAAACAAATAGCAAAATGGCAGACTAAAAACCATCTTATCAGTAATTATATTAAATGTAAATAGACCAAATACTCCAATCAAAAGGCAAAGATTGCCAGACTAGATATGAAAGCAAAACTCAGCTCTTTGTTATCTACAAAGGGGGTGCACTTTATTTTTTTGAGATGGAGTTTCACTCTTGTTGCCCAGGCTAGAGTGCAATGGCTCAATCTTGGCTCACCACAACCTCCACCTCCCGGGTTCAAGCGATTCTCCTGTATTAGCCTCCAAACTAGCTGGGATTACAGATATCTGCCACTACACCCAACTAATTTTTGGTATTTTTAGTAGAGACAGTAGTTTCACCATGTTGGCCAGGTTGGTCTGGAACTCCTGACCTTAGGTGATTCACCCACCTAGGCCTCCCAAAGTGCTGGGATTACAGGCGTTAGCCACTGCACCCGGTTGCGGGTACACTTTAAATACAAAAATACAAACACACCGAGAAAGCATAAGAAAGTTGAAGTGGCATATTAAATCAGACAAAATAGACATCAAAACAGGGAATATTGCTATGGACAATGATACAAGGTTCAATATATCAGGAAGATATAACAATTATAAATATCTATGTTCCTAGCAAGAGAGATGAAAATATATAAAGAAGTTACAGAACTAAAAAGAAAAAGACAAATCCAAATCATCATTAAGAATGGTAACACACTCTTTTCAGTAATTAATAGAAAAACTAGATAAAAATATCTATATGAATATAGAAGACCTGAATCACACTAACAACTATCTTCACCTAATTGACATTTTTAGAGCACTATATTCAGAAACTGCAGAATACACATTTTTTGGAAGTGTATATAAAGCATTCACCAACATGGATCATATGCTGGGCCTTAACACAAGTCTCAATAGATCTCAAAATATTTAAATCTTACGGAATATGCCTTCTGACCACAACAGAATTAAATTAAAAGTTAACAAAAATAAAACATTTAGAAAAGTTTCAAATGTCTGAAATTTAACTCTAAACATTCTATGTATGAGTGAGAAACAAAAACAATAAATTAGAAAATATTTTAAGTAAGAGTTTCTGTGATATGCAGCAAAATCAATATTTACAGGAAAAATATAACATTAAATGCTTATGTCAGAAGAGCACAAACGTTTCAAACCAGTGATCTAAACATTCATCTTATTAAAAAAAAAAAAAAACAACTAGCAAAAGAAGAACAAATTAAACTTACAGTAAGCAGAAGGAAGAAAACAACAAAGATAAGAAAATAAATCAATGAAATAGAATACTGAAAAAACAATTTTAAAAAAATCAATGAAGCCAGAACTGTTTTTTCAAAAATCAATAAAATTGATGAATTTCTAGCTGAGTTGATCAAACAAAAAAAGAGAAAGAGAAGAAACAAATTACCTCCTATCACTTCAGACCCTACAGACATTAAAAGAGGAATAAGGGGCCGGGCGCAGTGGCTCATGCCTGTAATCCTAGCATGTTGGGAAGCCGAGGTGGGCAGATCACGAGGTCAGGAGATCGAGACCATCCTGGTTAACATGGTGAAACCCTGTCTCTACTTAAAAAAATACAAAAAATTAGCCGGGCGTGGTGGCGGGCGCCTGTAGTCCCAGCTACTCGGGAGGCTGAGGCAGGAGAATGGTGTGAACCTGGGAGGTAGAGCTTGCAGTGAGCCAAGATCACTCCACTGCACTCCAGCCTGGGCGGCAGAGTGAGACTCCAGCTCAAAAATAATAAATAAATAAATAAATAAATAAATAAATAGAGTAATAAGCGAATATCATGCCAATAAATTTCACAAAAATAGATTAAATGAATACATTCCTTGAAAATCACAAATTAGTAAGGCTCACTTAAGAAAAAGTGGGTAATTTGAAAAGTGTTTATCTATTTTAAAAATTAAATTTGATTTTTTTTTCTTTTTGAGACAGAGTCTCAAAAAACTGGGAAAAAAACCAAAGGTCCATTAGCTACAGAACAGAAAACTTCAGTATATCCATACGAAGGAGCATTAATGCAAGAAAAAAAGGAAAAATCATCGATGTTTAATAACATGTATGAATCTCAAAAGCATTATATGAAGCAAAATAAGCCAGACACAAAATATTACACATCTTATGATTCTATTTATATGAAATTCTGGAAAAGACAAAACTATAGAATAAGAAGGTAAATCAGTGTTTTACTGAGGTTTCAGTGGAGGAAAGAAACTGATTAAAAATGACCATTAGAAAATTTCAGGATGATGGAATGTTCTCAATCATGATTCTGGTGCTTGTTCCCTGACTGTATGCATTTGTCAAATTCCATAAAATTACCTACCTCACACTGAGGAATTTTATTTTATGTAAATTATACCTCAATAAAAAATAAAAATAAACTTAAGGGTAATAAAGTTGCATAAATCTCAAACATGTAATAAATATAGTAAAGTATTAATAAATACTAGTAAATTATGAAATCTAGATGATGCATATGAGGGATTCACGATACTTTCTTCTATTCTTTCAATTTCTCTGTATTTTGCCAATTTTCTTTGTAAAAATATTTTAAGAATGGTGTTGATTTTTTGTGAAAAGACATCTCTAAGTGAACATCAACAATTTAAAAAATCTTAATAAAAGGGTTTTTTGGTTTTGTTTTGTTTCTTTTTTTGTTTGTTTGTTTGTTTTGAAATGGAGTCTCACTTTGTTGCCCAGGCTGGAGTGCAGTGGTGTGATGTTGGCTCACTGCAAGCTCTGCCTCCCAAGTTCACGCCATTCTTCTGCCTCAGACTCCCAAGTAGCTGGGACTACAGGCGCCCGCCACCACACCCGGCTAATTTTTTTGTATTTTCCGTAGAGACGGGGTTTCACCATGTTAGCCAGGATGGTCTCAATCTCCTGACCTCGTGATCCACCCTCCTCAGCCTCCCAAAGTGCTGGGATTACAGGCGCGAGCCACCGCGCCCAGCTGGGTTTTATTTTTAAGACATTGATTATGGTCACCACCATATCTAGTGGGTCTTTGGAATGAGTTTATGACCCCAGCTGAGACTGAACTAACACCTCTTGAACTTTCATTAAAAACAGTCTCAGAAGCAAGAGAAAACCAGGTAGTAAAACTACCTGGTGCAATTTTACCACAGAGAATAATTTTTTATTGACTCAGATTCCTTTCTTTTTTTGCTTTCTTTTTTTAATGCAAAGTTTGGTTAAAAGATTTTTTTATGTTTTCTGTTATTTATTTTTGATGACTTTCTTTTCAGTTTGACTACTCACAAGGTTTTTTTTTTTCTTTTTTTTTTTTTAATCAGTTGGTCATTTTATTTTTAGAAAATGTAGGTGTGAAAAAGAACATATTTCACTTCTCAGTCTCTGAAGCAGCTCTGAGAAACTGGGTGAAGCAGAGAAAATACTAAGGCTGACAGTTAGCAATTATTAAGAGTCTTTGTTAAAAAAATTGTGAAACTCTATGATATATTAAACACTCATTAAAATTAATGAGAATGGTTTTATTCTTACCTGTAGAAAAAAATTTTAATACATGGTTTAGATAAAAAAATTTTAGTCTTGAAAGTGTTCTGTAAGTGTTAAGAAGTCCGGAGGGATTGTCTGAAAGAAGTGAGAATGCATAGAGTTGTATGAAAAAAATAAAATTGTTAAGAGTATGATGGGTAAGAAGACAAATGATATCACATATTTCTGCATCTCCCTTTCTACCACAATCATGAACTAGCACTCAAGTGAAACACTCTTCTGGAAGTTTAAACAAAATCAATATTTTCCTCTATGTCAAATACATAAAAACATATTTTCAAAGGAAAAATTTGTCTAGTTATCTGTCATAGTGGAAATCATCAATATTTGATATTGGGGAAATAATTTACTCTTGTTTATGTTTTCAAGTAAGCAACTTCTCTTTAAAAAGAGTCATCTTTCATCTAAAACTTCTCATTCTATCCTCTTTCCCTGACTTAATAAAAGAAAGGGGATGGGAGAAAGAAAATTCTCCTAACTTACTAAGTATGGAAGGAGTTAACTATATCATTCCCAATAGAAGAAAAAAATAAATATTATTTCCTGAGAAATAAAGAAGACTATGAAAGTAGCTAAACTCTGAATGTCTTTCCATTTATACTGTAAATATAAACCCGTTCCATAAACTTTGTAAAATTAAACCAGGAAGAAGGGTAGGAGAGATATGAAAATTAAACCCAGCTTGCAGCACACTCAGCATTAACATCAGGTTAACCTGCTGCCAGACCTGCTTCCTCATAGCTGTTTGCTGACTATCATCCCAGAATCACATAAACACTGTCACAAGATTATAGTTCCCTTACTTGCTCTATAGACAGCAACTTGAACACTACAAAATGTTAAGTTTTCCCTTTGAGACATTTTTTCATGTCTTGCCTACCAGTGAAACTGATTTCACACTAAAATGGGACTAATTGATTTCAACTGGTCTGAAGGACCCCATGGGAAGCCAACCTATGAAAGAATGCAATTTCTACATCCTGATGATTTTATCCTCCTTACCTTGACCAATCAATGACCCTAGTTTTCTAGCACATTGCCCTCCATGATCCCCTTAAAAACCCCAAACCAGGACTGGGCCCAGTAGCTCATGCCTGTAATCCTAGCACTTTGGGAGGCTGAGGCAGGCGGATCACTTGAGGTCAGGAGTTTGAGGCAAGCCTGGCCAACATGGTGAAACCCCAACTCTACTAAAAATACAAAAATTAGCTGGGGGTGGTGGTGGGCACTGGTAATCCCAGCTACTTGGGAGGCTGAGGCAGGAGTATTGCTTGAACCCGGGAGGCGGAGGTTGCAGTGAGCTAAGATCGTGCCACTGCACTGCACTCCAGCCTGGGTGACAGAGCAAGCTTCTGTCGCAGGAAGATGAATTTGAGAGTCTCCTCCCACTCTGCAATCAAACTCTTTCTCTGCTGCAAACCCTGTTGTCTCAGTATATTGGTCTGTTGCTGTGAAACAGACATCTGAACCTGTTGGAACAAATCCCCCATTCAATGTCACTGAATCCTGTTAGCACATAGTTTTCTCATAATGTCTCAAACACATTGGAAGCACTTTTGAAATCTTCTTTAGGAATCTTTCACTTGCACTCCTGAGGATGTTAATTTCTAACAAACTAGAAATTTAAGGGCCACTCAGATAACATTTTTTCTTAACACTAACCAGCTACTGCTGATTTTTACTTACTTTATTTTACAAAACAATATTTCACAAAGAGAGAGATGGAAATTCCAACATTGAGGATTTCATATCTGTGTACATGTGCTTTTTTGTTATTAGGCAAGTCCTTACCACATGCTAGTAAAAAGAAATTACAGAAAAATCACACAGGATACAAAATTTTAAAGGCTGTCATCTATGTAAAATTCACAAAATAACAAAGACAGATTTATCTCACACTATTACAAACAGTCTTATCTCACACTATTACAGAAAAAAATCACCAAATAGTAATTTAGTAACACTGTGCAGATGTCGTTGGGCTAGGCACTGTGTAACTTACAGAAACATTTGCCTACCCTTAGGAAGAGTATTGTTTTGTTAAAGAGAAAGACTTACAGATCTAAATCTCAGGCCAGTAATGCAAGAAAAGCCATGCGGAAAATCCATGACTAAATGCCAAGGGTAAGGTACCAATAAGTATGATGCTCCCTTGGAAAACATAACTCCTGTAATCTATAGAAAATTCTGTGAACTTCTCAGTGTATATCAGCATTGGTTTTAAATCATGTTTTTTGAATAGTTTGTCATACAAGGAAAGACAAAGAAATCAAATTAGTCCCACTTTAGTGTGAGATCAGGCTCTACCATCTAGAACCTCACAGTTAGCATTATAAAAATGGAAGTAATAATATTTTCTCATTCATTTTGAGGATTAAATCAAACAACATAAGCAGAGTTAATTTCAAATAATTGAATATGATATTTTAAAAGTAAGAAGCCATTATATTTACCATTATTGTTGGATTCCATGTATTAGCTGTGGGGTTTCTATTCCTTCAGAATCGGGTTATCCTAGACCTAAATCTCAATTTCTACCCATATAGAATAGAGAGTCCTTCCCATGACTCCTGCAGGATTCTTCCTTATGCTTCTGTCTCCATCACTCTGGCCAGGAAGCACCCTTCTTCTGAATTCCACATTAAAATCTACTGGTCCATAAGCAGAGGCTGTGTGTACCAAGAGATGTTTAGGGGAGAGCAAAGGAGCATCATTCCAAAATTTCAAAGTTTCAATGTCTCCACCAAAGTCTCTCAAAATAATCATGCAGTCTAAGTAACAATAGTACACTGGTTCACCAAATAATGCCTTGAGAGGAAGCTGTTGCCTTCACCATTTTTTTTTTCCTCCTCAACCTATTCTATATTTACTGAGGCCTGCTAGCTACCAGGGATGGGCTTGCAAATGATTCCAGCTCTTCTTTTTGTTACCAGGCTTCCCTCACTGGCACCAACTGAAGGATTTGGTCCCATCCAGGGCCCCGTACAGGATGTGGAGATCCAAAAAGATCTGAGGAGCACTGCTCAGACCTCACCCTGAGACTCATCGCTGCTCTATCTCTAGTCACAATCCTACTATTATGTTTTGTCCCTGAGAGCCTCATTGCCTCTTTTTTGCTTTTCTGGAATTAGTTTCACTAATAGCAAGGATTTGAGGACTGCTATAAGCCTGAACTTCTCCAGTGAATGTTGCTGTAAGCTTCTCACACTCCCAGCAGCATATTCTAGCAGAGCCTGATTTTTCCAAATGACATTCCATAGTATCCTCTGGTACAATTTGCTGCAAAAATCACTCAATTGTATGTGTGTATGATGACGTCTTTCCTCCCAGGATGTGGTCAGGCATTGACCAAAAAGTGTCCCTGAAACTTCTAGCTTCCCAAATACTGGTTTGAATATTGTCAGGTATTCTGCCATAGAAACAGACCCTGGCAGAAACAAAGCCACATATAAACCCTAATATCAGACCCAACAGACTTTCTTTAATTATTGATACTTCCCCATCCCCAAGGCCTCCCATGCTCTATCATGCTATGTATGTCAGTAGCATGTTTTAACAACTACTCAGAATTATCTTCTCCTCTCTGAGGCACATGAAGTCCTTAAAATGCCTCCAACTTCTAGAAGAAAATTCCAATTATGTACAAGAGTCTGGTCTTCAGAAAATTCTGTTTCACCACCTGAAGCATTTAATAATAAAAGCTTGTTATATACCAGGAACAGCTAATTATACTTTACAAGTATTGTATCATTTAAACCTCATAATTCCTCTATTAGGAATTAATAGAGAAATTAATTATCTGAGCAGGAAGCACAACCAACTTCTCACCCTTCTCCTGAATTCCACATTAAAATATACTGGTCCATAAGCAGAGGCTCTGTGTACCAAGGGATGCTTAGGTGACAGAGAAGGGGCATCAACCCAGAATTTCAAAGTTTCAATTTATTGGTGCCATCTGCATTTGTGAAGTGAAGAAATTGAGGCACAGAAAAGTTAAGTAAGTTTCTTAGGTGATTGACAGAATTTCATAGCCACCCTCTGTATTTGTACAACATAAAAGTATCAGAATTACTAACCCATGACCCTAGTCTGGAATCAGCCAAAGTTTGTCTGTCATGGCCCTCCTAAGACTTTTATTTTTCAAATGAAATTGAGTGTCATTTGAAGTAAGTCAAGCAGCAGCTTTTGGCAACTTTCTGCATTGGTTTCTTCATAAGAAAATTTTCCTAGGAAAATTTTTTCTTGGGCTTCAACAAATAACATTGCAAAACATTGAGTATGTATGGTTCTAGCAGAACAGCCTATAAAACCTATAGAACAGAACTCATCCCAAGTGTCAGACTTTCCCCAAAAGCTGCAGTGGGACTCCCAGGTGCACCATGACCCTGACACAGCAGACCCAATTATCTTGCACCCTGAGTCCAGTGATTTGACATTCAGAGTAAGGGTGCATTTCTGGCCCAATTTAGGGTTCATCTGATTAATCTAGTTCAACAATTCCATGCAAGCCCATATAACAGCCAAACTCTCCTTTAAAAAAATCTAGAAAACTTGGCCAGGCATGGTGGCTCATGCCTGTAATCCCAGCACTTTGGAAGGCTGAGGCGTGCGGATCACTTGAGGTCAGGAGTTCGAGACCAGCCTAGCCAACATAGTAAAACCCTGTCTCTACTAAAAATACAAAAATTAGCCAGGCATGGTGGCGGGCACCTGTAATCCCAGCTACCTAGGAGGCTGAGGCAGGAGAATAGGTTAAACTCTGGAGGTGAAGTTTGCAGTGAGCTAAGATTGCACCACTACACTCCAGCCTAGGCGACAGAATGAGACCCCCTCTCAAAAAAAAAAAAAAAAAAAAAAAAAAATCTGCAAAATTCGACAAGTCATGTTTCTGTAGTTTTGTGATAGTTTAAAGTCCATTCTATGATAGGAGGATTATTTTCTAAGACCTCATTCTACTTCCTCATTCTCACACATACATTGGTTGCCTAGCTCTGTCCCAATTTGATTAAGCATATAAGATTCAGCCACTCACCAAGATTCAGCTACTCACCAATTTTCACAAAGCACATGCACACACAAGCGAAATAAGAAAAAAACTACTGAAGTAATTTCACTGAAGTATCAGAAGTAGGAAGTATTACAATGAAAAATGCTTGATACAAGCCCATCTTGCTTGATTCATTTTCCCTGCAGAATAAGAGTAACTCTTCTTATTTTTGGCATTCAAGAACATTCCACAAGAATTCAGATCCCATAAGGGTCTAACTTATTAGCTTAATCAATTTTCTAAACACTGTCTTCTTCCAAATTGAAGAAAATAATTTTCTGATGTAATTTTCTGTTATACATATACTGTATTTGTACAACACACTGTATACACACAGACACCTCTTATTCTAATATCAACTTCAATTCTAGGCTATTGTACTAACTAGATATGGTAGGTTGATGTATTGGGAGTCCTGAAGACAACCTATGCATGTTTTGGAAGCTTAAAAATAAAATATACTCATTATTTCCGAAACATGCATAGTATTTCTGTGTATATTTCCAAGGTTTGGGCTTATACATTTGTATACAGAACTAAAATATTTACCCTGTTTCCATACTTGTCCATGCAATAGTGATACAGTGTCTAATTTCCATGGCTTTCAGTAATTTTTAAATATATACTAACAATGTTTCCATTTTTAATTAAGATTAGTATTTTTCCAAAGGTGGTCTTTTCTGTTATACATATACTGTATTTGCACAACACACTGTATACACACAGACACCTCTTATTCTAATATCAACTTCAATTCTAGGCTATTGTACTAACTAGTTACGGTAGGTTGATGTATTGGGAGTCCTGAAGACAACCCTCAGGCTAGAAGATTGAATAGAAAGACTCACAGGACTCAGGAAAGCTGTTGTAAACATAGTTCCAATTTATTCCAGTGAGAAGATACATATTGAAATTTGCAAAGAGAAAGGGCATACTGGACAGAATCCAGGAGAAGCCTGACACGAGCTTCAGTTGTCCTTTCCCAGTGGAGTTACATGGACAGTGCATAATTCTCTCACTAACAAGGTGTGACAACACATGCTAATTGCTAAATGTTGTGAACCAGGTAAGCTCACCCAGACTTAGTGTCCAGAGATTTTATTAAGGGTTCAGTCACATAGGCATGTAACATTCATATGACTGACCTTAGCTACTCAATCTCCAGGCCCCCACTCCCAAGAGGTCCAACAGAGCGTGACCTATGGCCTCAAGCACACAAAAACAGGCATTCACCATAAATTATATTATTGACATGAACTATCTGGTGTGGCTGAAGACCTTACAAAGAAACGTATCAGGTAGGATACTATACAGACTCAGAGGTCTTCTCTTAGAGACTAGGCCAAGGGCCAGTCCTAAAGACATTGAGAATGTGCAGGATTTGAGCAACCTGGGCCTGCTGAGCTAACCCTTTTCTGAACAACTGAATAATAGTCCTCAAAGATATACAGATCCTAATTTTTGAGATCTGTGAATCTTACATTATATGGCAAAAGGAACTTTGTGGATATGATTAAATTAAGAATATTGAGATTATCTAGGATTATTTGGGTGAGCTCTAAATGTAATCATAAGGGTATTTTATAAGGGGGACACAGAGGGATCCTGTATCCAGTGATCTTGGAGAGATCATGCATCAGAATTAGAAGCTGATGACCCTGGTCCAGAACCAGACAGAGGGCAACATGAAAACTAAATCAAGATGTGAAGCTGCTGGCTTTGGAGAGGAAGGAGTCATGGGCCAAGTGATGCAAAGAATGCAGCTGGAAAAGACAAGAAAAAGCGTCCCCCCTGCAGCCCCCAGATGGAAGATGGCCCGACCAACACTTTAATTTCAGTTAAGATTTCAGACTTCTGATCTCCAGAACTGTAAGAGAATAAATGTGTCTTGTTTTAAGCCACATAGTTTGTGGCAATTTGTTACAGCAGCCATAAGAAACTAATACACTTGGGAACAAAACTGTGTAATGAGATCACTTTGGCATTTCAATTACTAAATCTTCTTGGAAGTCACCCTTTCATTTCATTTAGAGTGAACTGTTAAAGCAAGATGTCAGTATATACATGAACACACATGCATGCATTTAAAATGCAAATGATCATAAGTACAAAACATTTCAAGAATTTGAAAGCCTAAAGAAATAGCAGGCACACTACCCTAAACCAGATGGCTAACTAATGGATTCAGCAGTTGTCCTATAAGGATATTAAATTCAAATATCAAAAGCTGTAATATCCTGAGTACTGTGACTTGAATATAAAAAATAATTGCTAACATGAAAATTTCAAAAAGCAAACTGGCATCATATGAAGGGTAAGATAATCAAATGGCATGGGAAATATCAATGAACTTGACTGTGTTCCTGGTGGGAATTTCCATATTCTATAGTAAACCTGAAGTCTACTCAAAATATCATGTTTTCTGTTTTTAACAATCATCACATTCTGCCCCTGATGACTTGCCCAGCTTCAGGTAACATACATATTTACAAGTGCAGAGGAGATGCTTTCCAGTTGTAATTTACATACACGTATTTTAGCCATTAGATCAGAACAGTTTTTTTTCCTTCCAAGTACACTGGTGAATCTTGAGTCTTTTTCTCACTGAGATGTACCTATTAATATTATCATATTTGTTTTTATAGTTTATTAGCCTCCCTTCTATTCATAGCCTAAGCCAGAAGAGCCATCACATAACCAGGATGATTGTCCTGAGCTCTATTTTTGTGATAAAGGTAAGGTTGTCAAATATGAATTTTTAAAATTAAATTAAAATAATTTTAAAGGGGAAGAAGGGATGTTTATCTGTTGTTTCCCATTTTTAATGTTTGACACTGTGCTCTGTAAACTGGTTTTCATTGTATACTATCCATATTACATAATTAAATAATGAATCATCAAAGACTAAATTGTGTGTGCTATAAATTCAGAACATGTCATATTGCATTAAATTGTTTGAATATTGATGGGCTATATGTGGATTATATTTAAACAATAAAGAAAGCAGAATATTAATTTTCCCAGAACAGCCCAATGTGTGATCATTCACAAATGATCAAGATTTAGCTACATCTACTTGTTGATACACTTGAGTAAACATCCACCCTCTATCAGGAACTTTATGACCATTTCTGTCAGAGTAGACTTCAGTCTTCACTACTCCCACTTCACTGAAACTTTATTTAATAAATTAGGAAACAAAGGCAACAAAAAATTGGACAGTTTAACCAATTCCCCTAGTAAGTTACCAGCAGGGTCTAAAAATAGTTCCAAAGTTTAACAAAGATACTTAGACATATTCCCAATTTACCATGAAATATTTGAGAACATATTTTTCATTGAATACTCATAAAATAAACAATATTCAGGGTTTTTTCCCCTAACTAAAAGGTCAGAGAATTTTTAACAATCTGGACAAGTTCATATTTATAAAAGTCACTCACTAACCACTACATTAGATCTGTAAGTCTACACTGAGGGGGAATGTTAATATTTGAATGTTAATATTTGAAAACAAAAGGTATCCAATAAGTAATTTGTTTCTGAAAAAGTTTTTCAAATTATAACCAAAAACATCAGATTTCCTCAGCCATTTGAAGGGCTGGAGCTTTAGGGCCTACTCAGAGGTCATGACAGCCTGCGATCCTATCCGTGCTGGTGATAGGCTCTGAATGTCAAGGGGAAAAGCAGCTCCCCTCAGAGTCCAGCTGGCAGCTCTAACAACTCAGGCACATAGGGCCGTTTCTACTGTCATTTCCATGGAAACCACTGGTAGCATAGCTTAGTGAACCAAGAACCAGGTGTGACGCTCCTCAGCTAACTGCACAGCAAGTTCAATCTGACGGACAAAACAAGGATCGAGTATTTCCATAAAAACTGATATCCTATACACTGACCAAGACCCAGGTGAAGATTTTAGAAAAGTAAATTCGTGTGAGGGTGGCCCAAGGCCTCCCTTCCCTACTGAGTAATAGATGCCTCTTTGCATATTACTGTCCACCCCAGAGGCCAGGGCTTCCCAACAGCAAAAGAAGTAAAGGCTTTGGTGGTTTATGTGTTTTTGCGTGTGAATGTAATAGCTCGCCTTTGCATATGACTTTCTACCAAGGAGACCAGGTTCTTACTTCAGTTCTATGAGCGCTCTTACCCCCTAATATTGTAAAATTATTGACCTTTTAAAATAATTTTCCATTTGTATTAATATCTCTTACTTCAAGTCAACAAAGAGAGAGTTCCTAGTTTGTCATAATAAAGTACTTATATAAATTTGCAGTCCTTGAGTATGTACAACTTGACACAGATACAAAGAGGACTAGGAAAATTCACACCTACATCACGATCACTTCAAGGGACTCTGTCATCCTAAAAGTACTTACTGAACACCTACTGTGTGCCATGCTCTACAACGAGTGCTAAGGATACAGTGGGAGCAAGACAAACATGATCCCGTGTCTTCAGAGAGCTTGCAGACAAGGGTGCTCCATAATTTCAGTGATCAAAGCCTTGTAATTACTGGGCAAAAATTCAAAGAAGCAGTCATGTGGGTAGAAGAAGTCTTTGCTGGCTGGAGTAATATTCATCTAAGGCACGTATCTTTCTAGTTAGCCTATAAAACATGAATTGCTTAGGGGAAATAATGTTGGCTGTTATTTAAAAAAATAAATAAACCCTGAAATCTCAGCTCCTGACTTACCTCACAGGAAGGGGTGAGGGCACTGTTTCCCATGATGTTCCCCAGGATCTAGTCTACTTCCAGCTTGTGACCCTACACTCCTCCAGGTACCTGGAATTTTTCTCTATTCAGTGAGTAAAGAAAGTAGGAGGACTATGGATGGCAAGATTTTATAGACCAGGCATGGGATTTGGACATGTGACTTCTGTTCAAATTCCACTGGCCAGAGCTGGGCCACACCTAACTATGCTGAAATCCAGGAAATATCATCCAGCAGTGTACCCAGGAGATAAAGAGAACACCCACACCAGGTCCTCCCAGCTGTCTATATTCCACCAGCTGACAGGAAAAGAGAGCAATGAAAGCACGAGAGGGCTGGGCCCGGTGACTCATGCCTGTAATCCCAGCACTTTGGGAGGCTAAGGCCGGTGGATCACCTGAAGTCAGAAGTTCAAGACCAGCCTGGCCAACATGGTGAAACCCCATCTCTACTAAAAAAATTAGCCAGGCGTGGTGGCAAGTGCCTGTAATTCCAGCTACTTAGGAGGCTGAGGCAGAAGAATCACTTGAACCCGAGAGGCGGAGGTTGCAGTGAGCCGAGATCGTGCCATTGCACTCCAGCCTGGGCGACAGAGTGAGACTCTGTCTCAGAAAAAAAGAAAGAAAAAAGTAAGCATGGCAGAATTTTTGTGAGCTAGAACCAGACAGCAACACATGACCTCCTCACATTCCACTGGAAAGAACTGTTTCCCAGCCACACTTCACTGTCAGGGACACTGCAAGTTTGCACATGGGTGCACGCTCAGGAGTAGGACATTGGTCTTGGGGATTTCCTTCCGTACCTAACCTCTCAATCATTAGTAAGACAAAGGAGAAAAATGTGCCCTTCTTTGTTTATGTGCATTTCCTTAGCTGCCCCATGTGATTTATTTTTTCTTTTAGCAAAGTCCTTGACATTTATTTTTTCCTATTTTAAATGAGAAATTAAAAGACTCAAAAGGTAAAATGGTGAGTAACCAAGAGTCAGATAGCTAACCAAAAACAAACTTGCTGCTAAAGTTCAGGTCTCCTAATTCATAGTACATTTAGTTTATTTTCTTTAAATATGTACTGTACATTTAGCACTGTGTTAAATACTTTGGGGATAAGAAATAAATAAAACCTAATATTCGTCTCAAGAAGCTTTAGATGTTTTCTTTTTGTTTTTTTGGAGACAATATCTCGCTCTGTCACCCAATGGAGTGCAGTGACGTGAACTCAGCTCACTGCAACCTCCACCGCCCAGGTTCAAGCAATTCTCCTGCCTCAGCCTCTGAGTAGCTGGGATTACAGGCATGTGCCACCACACCCAGATAATTTTTGTATCTTTAGTAGGACGGGGTTTCACATGTTGGCCAGGCTGGTCTCATATTCCTGACCTCAGGTGATCCTTCTGCTTTGGCGTCCCAAAGTGCTGAGCCACCGTGCCTGGCCCAGATTTATTCTTGAGAAACAAAATATTTACATAAAACAAATGCACACACTTAATGCTATTTAAGGAAAATGCATGCAATGTATAGCACATAATGTGATGCCAGCCTCTGAATATGCACTCCAGGAAGGTTTGATGACAAGAAAGACCTGTGCAGAGCATAATGCCTGGGAAGAACTTTGTGGAGTTCAATCTTGAAAAACAGTAGAATGTGGATGAATAGAGAAAGAGGAAGGACTTTTTGGAGATGACACTTGTGCTGGGAGGAAAGCATGAGCACAATTCTGCTCTGAACACAAAGAGGAGATAAGTGGGGGTGAGAAAGAGAATTGCTGCTGGGAACAGTGGAAGTGGGAGACAGAATCTAGGGGCCCTGTGGTAGGTGGTTCTGAAATCATAAGCAATTAGTGAACCATAGTAGGCACATGAACTGGCCATAGCATGCCTGTCCAAGTGTTTAAGAAATATCTCTTTCAGAAGAAAGAGATGGAGCTTTATTGAAACCAAGGAACAAAAGGATAAAGAACCGGGCTATGGTCATGCAAGAGAATTTGTATGAAGAAAGCATGGGAAAGGAGAAGACATCGTCTGACCACAGAATCTCACAGTTATGAAACCACATACACAAAATGTTAAGGTGTTATGCTGAATCCAGTAATTTAGGCTGACATCCCAACATGGTGGCTCACTTATAGTAAATCTATGCATTCATATCCTGTTTACATTTTTACTATGAGGGGAAATTATATAACCACCTAAAGAAGACTCTGTGCTCTCCCCTCAAAACAATAATATTTTTGGGCAAAGATACTAAGTAAAGCCACAAGCCTATTAGAAAATGCAAGATTATACACATCATCTCCGATAGGCAGGCAGTGATGTTTGTAATACACTAAAGACATATATTCTGAAAAGAAACAGATGTTCTTGGTTGACAATAGAAACGTAAACAGAATCATACAGAGTGTTCTCATCGTTTAGCCTATTTATTTATTTATATACTGCCTTTGCTAAAAAAAATTTAATTAGACAAGTTTACAGAGATAAAATAAGGCAAGATAAAATTTAAAAGGTGATGCAACCAGGGCAAAAGAATAATAAAAGTAGGAAAAATAAGATAGAGCCATGAATAATGTTGGTGTATTTAAAAATATATATATAACAACAATGATGAGGTAAAGCCCTTCACTGATTAGAAGTGAATCCAAAATTTGATTCTCAATTTTCTGCCCAATGAAGAATTGTTTACGTGATATACAGTATCCATAAAACAAACTATTTACTCAGAAGGGAAAAAAGTCATTCCTGGATCTAAGATTCCAAAAGATTTTCTCTTGACGACTCTCAAAAAAAAGAGGTAAAATTTAATATGTTGTAGTGGTCAGTATGCTTTCATTTGCAAATGAGAGAAAGCCCAACTCAAACTGGCTTAAGCAGAAAAGGGAATTCATTGATTCATGTACCTAAAAATGTGTAAGCTAAAAAAATTAAAAATTAAATTCTTAATCTATGATTTCGGGTATTGCCAATCCAGATGCTCAAAGAGTGTTGTCAGGAATCTCTCCCCAGATCTTAGTGCTGCCTTTCCTTTGTGGGGTTGTATTAGTCAGAGTTCTCTAGAGGGACAAACCTAATAGGATAGATAGATATATAAAGGGGAGTTTATTAAGAAGTATTAACTCACATGATCACAAGGTCCCAAAATAGGCCGTCTGCAAGCTGAGGAGCAAGGAAACCAGTTCGAGCCCCAAAGCCGAAGAGCTTGGAGTCCGATGTTCAAGGGCAGGAAGTATCCAGCATGGGAGAAAGATATAGGCTGAGAGGCTACGCCAGTCTAGTCTTTTCATGTTTTTCTGTCTGCTTTACATTCTGGCCATGCTGGCAGCTGATCAGATGGTGCCACCCAGATTAAGGATGGGTCTGCCTTTCCCAGCCCACTGACTCAAATCTTAATCCCTTTTGGCAACACCCTCACAGACACATCCAGGAGCAATACTTTGCATCCTTCAATCCAATCAAGTTGACACTCAGTATTAACCATCACAAGTCCACCCCTTGTCAACTTGAACCCATACACATCTTCTGAGATCATACATAATATTAAGACAATAATAAGGTCATAATTCCATGTAACATAATACAACTATCTTTCATACAACTGAAAATGCTCCAATCCCCAACCCAAATGCTATTACATAAAGTTAACAATATTTCAATGCTGATATGAAGTCAATAAATCTCATGTCACATGATAAAGGAAAAAGGAAATAAAATGAAGATTATTTTTTAGTATAAGTGTATACACGCACAAACATGTTTCTAACAAAAGAAGGAGGAAATACCTGTGGCAATTACAGCCCTCGTTCCTGCAACTGGTCATGTGGTTGTACTGGTATTAATGACTACCTTCTTCTACTACCCATTAAGTATTCCCTTTGCCTTCAGCTAGCACATCAGCAGGTCGTGGGTTTTTTTCCTGGTGGAGTGACACAAACCTTCATTCCCCAAGTGTCTTGGCCATTTGTAGTTCTGCCTGGATTGGGCTGTTGTAGTCTCCCATTGACTTTAATCACAGGGCATGGTAATACTAAGAGACACCCTAATGGATCTCCTGTATTCCATGCGTACTCTTCCTTACCTCCATTGTGGAGTAGTAGACTAATTTCATCTTGGTAGTGTGGGTCAGTTACCCCAGCCAACACTGTAACTCCTTTCTTAGCCTGTTGACTTAAAGGTAGGAGGAGTCTAAAGTGTCCAGGTGACAATCTTAACTTCCAGTTTAACGGAATCATTGTTGTGTCTCCTGGTGGCAGTATTCCCTCTGGAATTAAGACCCCTGGGCCAGCAGAACGTAATGTTGCAGGAATAAGAAGCAAAAATTTTGCTAGTAGATCACTAGACGTGATGGTGAGAGATGCCACTTCCACTTTCACCCCTTGATTCCTGTACCCATGAATCCTGGCTATGGAAGAAACATATATTGGACACCGATTCGGGGCATATACAGCCTTCTGAAGAACTTTGCCCCAGTCCTGCAAAGTGTTGTCACCTAGTTGGCATTGTAATTGTGACTTCAAAAGGCCATTCCATTGTTCTTACAATCCAGCTGCTTCAGGATGATGGGGAACATGGTAAGACCAATGAATTCCATCAGCATGAGCCCACTGCTGCACTTCTTTAGCAGTAAAGTGAGCACCTTGGTCAGAGGCAATGCTGTGTGGAATATCATGATGGTGGATAAGGCATTCTGTGAGTCCATGGATGGTAGTCTTGGCAGAAGCACTGTGAGTAGGATAGGTAAACCCATATCCAGAGTAAGTGTCTATTCCAGTAAGGGCAAACCTCTGCCCTTTCCATGATGGAAGAGATTCAATAAAATCAACCTGCCACCAGGTAGCTCGCTGATCACCCCAAGGAATGGTGCCATATTGAGGGCTCAGTGTTGGTCTCCACCACTGACAAATTGGGCACTCAGCGGTAGCTGTGGCCAGGTCAGTCTTAGTGAGTGGAAGTCCCTGTTGCTAAGCCCATGTGTAACTCCATCACTGCCACCATGGCCACTTTGTTCATGGGCCCATTTGATGATGACAGAGGTGGCTGGGGAAAGGAGCTGAGTGTTGTCCACAGAATGGGTTATCCTGGAACAGTAAAAGTTCTGGTGTCCCCCTCACAGTTTGTGCAATGGGGGTGTGGCTCGCTTCTTCAGTGCCCCGCTACTCAAAACTCTCACGGAGCATAGAGACGGGCAGGCTGTGAGGCTCCGACCCAGGCAGTGTCTAGCGGTGAATGTTTACCGCTCCTGAAGCCCCAGTGGGCCTGGAGAAGGGCTGCTCAGTGGCACAGGCTCTCCTCTGACTACCCCAGCCAAACTCTGCCTCGTTCTACCAGTCGATGGCCTGCCAGCATCCCAGCATCCCCTATACCAGTGCATTTCTCTTGATGTCCAGCCGTTGTGTGATTCTCTGCTGATGTGCTCCTCTCAACATCCAGCCATCTGCATATCTGCCTGCTAGGGCCTCATGGGTTTTTATAGGCACAGGATGGGGGCATGGTGGGCCAAGGTGGTCTTGGAAAGTGCAACATTTGGGCACAAAGCCATGAGTACCTGTCCCCACCTAGGTATGTGAGCACTTGCCTGTGGGTGGAACTCTCACTGGGTACCTGCCCTTCTCCTCCCCTTCCATATCACATCCCCGCTCTGAAGGGGTACATCTAACTGCCTTTAGAATGTGGATAATAACTGAGCTTAGTGCTTCCTGCTTACAGAAGGCATTGTTTCGCAGAAAACAGCAGTCAGATTCCTCCTAGAGTTCTATCTAAGAGTTCCTAGCAAAGGAGAACCATCATCCGAGGTTCTGGTTGCCTGACTGTTTCGAGTTTGATGGCTTCTAAGTGAGAGGAAAATAACGAGTTTTATAAGGGTAAGTATGCATGGGTTAAATGTGTGTATTATACAAGGAAAGAATTTCATGCCAAAGATTAAAGAAACAAGAAGTAAAATATACTAACAGCACCACTGTAACCCGAGTTGTTTCACCCTGGTGAAAGAAGTTAAACTTTGTATGGGAGCGATTAAACTTTTAGAAGAGAGATAACTGTTCTTGCCATATATTTAGCAGTTAACAGGTGCACCCTGGGAATTCTAGGGTTTGTGGGCTTGCCTGGCAGCCATTAAAGCTTCTGTCTCTTTCCTGTGTTTCCCTTTCTCTATTGTATAAGACTGAGGTGGCTACTTTCAGGAGGTCCTCTAAAGTTCTCTCTGGTCCCAGGGCCTACTTCTGCAACTTCCTCCTGATATCAGGAGCTGCCTGAGTAATAAATTTATCCTTTAGGATAGCTGTCCCTCAACTGAATCAGGAGATAGAAAGGTGTGCTTTACCAAGGCCTCTGTTAGCCTTTCCAGGAATGCAGTGGGATTTTCATCAAATCCCTGGTCAATCCTGGGCAACTTAGTATAATTGAGAGGCTTGGTTCTAGTTGTACGTAAGCCCTCCATTGTGTACACCTGAAAAGAGACACCTAAAATTATGTACACCTAAAAAGAGACACCAGTGTCTCTTTTTCCAGTCTTCCACTACGTCATTGAGATCTCATTTAGGGTCATTCACTGGTAATGCTTCTCTTCCAGTTGGATAATATTTGCCCCCTTCTCTGACACTATATGTAATGCAAAGCTCATCCCCAAATCTCTCTGCTGCTTGCAGAGCAGCCTCCCTCTCAGTTTCCATCAGGGTCTGATTCAAAAGTAACGAAATGTCTCTCCAGGAGAGTTCAAATATTTGAGTGAAACTCTGGAAAGCCTCTATGTATCTATCAGGGTCGTCGGAAAACTTTCCAAGATCCCCCTTAATTTGCTTTAAGTCTTGTAGGGAAAAAGGAACCTGGAACTTACTGGACCCAAATTCACTGGGCATATGTTGGAGGGGCAAGAGTGAGACTGGAGCTTGTTTAGAGTGAGAATTTCTAGGAGAGGGTAAGTGAGAGGCTGAAGCTAAATAGGAAGGTTGGGGTGGACCCAGAGGACCAGGACTGGAGGAAGCTGGCTCCTCTGCTGGGGGTGCCTCTGGGACGCATATCTTTAATTCCCTGGGCTTGCCCCTTGCAGCCTTCCCTGAGATGGCAAACAGGAGGGCTGGATCAATCCTACATTGTTGGTAAAGATCTGTATTGCCTTGTAAGGTGCAGAAAGTCTGCACATATGGGGCCTCAGACCATCTGTCCTCACATATACAGAAAAGCTCCAATTGCCAAATTGCATCCAAATGAAAGGTTCCTTCCTGAGGTCAAGCCAGTCCTTCCTGTAAATCATAATTTGGTCAAACCTTTGTGCAGAGGGCTACAAGGTACTTTTCCTCCAGATTCTGAGGGTCAAAGCAATTCCAGTGGTTCAGTATACACTCCACAGGAGTATAAGCTGGGGGTGGTGAAGAGAACTGGTTGCCCATTCTGAAAGACAGGGGATAGAGACGTTCCTCATTCCCTTCCTTCTCTCAGAAAAAACTCCAGGTGAGATGAAGAGAGAGAGCAAGCATCCTCCCTTCACTCCCCACCCCTTACCTCTCAGGCCCGGTGACCTTGGCAGGTGCCAGCCATGGGTATCGATGCAACATATACCCATGAAGCAGGGAAAACCTGGAGGATAGGAGTTAACCACCCTCACCTATGCCTTCATTTCTCCCTGGTGTCAGCAAACTTTGAGTTCCCTGGGCCTGTTTATGCCACAAAGCATGGCCTCCTTCCGTGGGATGGGGTTCAGTTGGCAGAAATTGGTCCTGCCCATTTACATTGTGCCGTTGCTTGTCTTTCGATCCTTCAGACCTGGTTTTTCTTTCTAGGGCCTGAGCCTGGAGCTTGAAATTGAGTTTGGGACTGAAAAGATATTTTAGAGGCTGTTTTTATGTGTTTAGTGTCTCAAATGTACCCTGCCAAATTTGCAGTTATCAGCCAGCAGGGGTCACTCCTCTGTTAACTTCCCTATCAGAAACAGAGTTGGAAGGGAGGAGCCCTCTCACTTAGAAAAGGAAAAAGAGAATAACAGATTAAGTGGCAAAAGGGGGAGATCCTGGTGAAGAAACCCTTGCTTAGTGTAACTGGTCCTTTCTAATCCTTATATCTTTCCCCCGATTCAGACGGGGTTGAATTCCTTGGCCGGGGGAGGAAAGGTTCCATTGGCACAGCAGGCGAGAAGCATTCATTTGTCCATTAGCTCTGTGGGGTCATGGCTACCACTACAGCTTTCTCCCGGTCTCCCACCCCTCCATGGCTTTTGGACTCAGCCTTTGTCTGCTGTGGGCATGCCCAGGCACCCGAGCTGGGAGGGGAAAGGATAAGGAGAGGTGCCCTGAGCCATGCGTGCTTGCGGCTGGGAGATGGAGGCATACATGGCAACTCTAGGAACAGTTGGTCTGATTTGCACCTTTGGAGTCTGGGCCAAATGCTCGTTTTACTTGGTAACTTTGCCGCAGCCTCTAGCAAAACTCTTAACGTTATAAAGGAAGAGATAAGAGCCATTTCAAACCATGAGAAAAAAGACAAACTCTGGCGGTTTTGACTGTCCCAGTTAGGGCAGAGGTGGAGGCGAGCAGATCACCTGAGATGGGGAGTTCGAGACCAGCCTGACCAATATGGAGAAACCCCGTCTCTACTAAAAATACAAAATTAGCTGGGCGTGGTGGTGCATGCCTGTAATCCCAGCTACTTGGGAGGCTGAGACAGAAGAATCGCTTGAACCCAGGAGGCAGAGGTTGAGGTGAGCTGAGATTGCACCACTGCCCTCCAGCCTGGGCAACAAGAGTGAAACTACGTCTGGAAGAAAAAAAAAAAAAATCTGTGAAGGAAAACAGAGCTTCTTACCCACAAGAAATAGAGAGAGATGGTAGGGTCTTGGAAGAGAGAGGCAGACCCCACAGTTTTACATTCGTTCACATTCACCTTCCAGGATCCCAGGCGAGGTCCCCAGTTGAAATGGGAAAAGTTCCCTTGTCTCCCTCACAGGGCATGTGATGGGGGTGTGGCTCGCTTCTTCAGCGCCCCACTGCTCAAATCTCTTAGGAAGCATACAGACAGGCAGGCTATGGGGCTCCGACCCCACAGCAGTGTCTAGAGTGAATGTTTACAGCTTCTGAAGCCACAGTGGGCATGTGTTACAGGGTGCTCTTTTAGTTTAGTTGTCCATAGGCGGCTTGCATTAGCTCAATTAGATCCTCTGCCTTATTGCAAGGACAGAGCGCTTTCTGTATCCCAGGGTTCTTGCCTTGGTGTACCGGAAGAATGGGATCACACATGGGCTTGGAGAATGAGTGCAAGGTTTTATTGAGTGGAAGTAGCTCTCAGCAGATGGGGGAGCCAGAAGGAAGATGGTTTTCCCTTGGGGTCAGGACGCTTGGTGGCCTGGGCTCTCCTCCAACTGCCCCTGCCAAACTCCACCTCCTTCCACCAGTTGATGGCCTGCCGGCATGCCAGCATCTCCCACACCAGTGTTTTCCTCTTGACATCCAGCTGCCCATGTGTTCCTCCTCTAAAGTGCTCCTCTCAACGTGCAGCCACTTGTGTCACTACCTGCTAGGGCCTCAGGGGTCTTTGTAGACACAGGATGGGGGCATGGTGGGCCAGGGTGGACTTAGGAAATGCAACATTTAGGTGCAAAGGCAGGGGTGCCCCTCCTCACCTAGGTCCAAGGGCACAGGCCCAGGGGTGGAGCCCTCCATATTAATCTTGTCCACTTGATTATTAAAATCCTCCTCTGCTGAGGTCACCTGTTGGTGAGCACTCACATGGGATACAAATATCTTCACAGTTTTTGACCACTCAGAGAGGTCCATCTACATACCTCTTCCTCAAATTTTTTTGTCCCTGATTTTCCAATCATGCTTCTTCCAAGTCCCTGACCATCCAGCCAAATCATTGACTACAGCCCATGAATCAGTATATAATCACACATCTGGCAATTTCTCCTTCCATGCAAAGTGCACAACCAGGTGCACTGCTCGAAGTTCTGCCCACTGGGAAGATTTCCCTTCACTGCTGTCCTTCAGTATGTCTTATAAAGGGACTGTAGTGCTGCAGCTGTCCACTTGCAGGTGGTGCCCGCATATCGTGCAGAACCATTTGTGAACCACGCCCTAGTCTTCTCCTCCTCTGCCAGCTGATCATAGGAAACTCCCCATGAGGCCATCAGTGCAGGCTGGGGGAGACAAGGCAGGGTGGGAGGTGTGGAGACCATGGGCATTTGAGCCAGTTCCTCATGTAACTGACTTGTGCCTTCAGGATCTGCTCAAGCCTGATCATGTATATATCACTTCCATTTGATGATGGAAGGTTACATGACCCACTTTACAGCTAGATAGATCAGAAAGCACCCAGTTCATGATAGACAGTTCAGGTCACATGGTGACTTGATGACCCATAGTCAAACATTCAGTTTCCACCAAAGTCCAGTAATAGGCCTAGAGCCTATTCAAAATCCTAGAGGCCTCCACTGTGATTCACCTATGGGGGCCTGTCAAAGGCTCCAAACAGCATCCCTATCTGCCACTGACACCTCAAGCACCACTGGATCTGCTGGGTCATATGGCCCACGTGGCAGAGCAGCTTCCACAGCATCCTGGACCAGTTGCGGAGCCTTCTCCTGTTCTAGATCCCACTCAAAACTGGCAGCCTTTCAGGTCGTTTGATAAAGGGTCAGCGTAACACACCCAAATGAGGAATGTGTTACCTCCAAAATCCAAATAGCCTCACTAGGCATTGTGCCTCTTTCTTGGCCATAGGAGAGGTCAAATGCAGCAACTTATCCTTCATCTTAGAAGGAATATCTCGACAAGCCCCACACCACTGGACCCCTAGAAATTTTACTGAGGTAGAAGGTCCCTGAATTTTAGTCGGATTTATTTCCCATCCTCTGGCACTCAAATGTCTCACCAATAAGTCCAATGTGTTTGCTCACTGAATCCAGTCAGCATAATGTCATCAATGTAATGGACCAGTGTGATATCGAATAAGTGAAAAGCGACTGAGGTCTCTCTGAATAAGATTGTGACACAAGCTGGAGAGTCAATATACCCCTGAGGAAGGACAGTAAAGGTATATTGCTGGCCTTGCCAGCTGAAGGCAAATTGCTTCTGGTGGGCCTTATGGACAGGAATGGAGAAAAAGGCATTTGCCAAGTCCATGGCTACATACCAGGTGCCAGGAGATGTGTTAATTTGCTCAAGCAATGAAACCACATCTGGTACAGCAGCTGCATTGGAGTCACCACTTGGTTAAGCTTATGATAATCCACTATCATTCTCTAAGATCCATCTGTCTTCTGCACAGGCCAAATGGGAGAGTTGAACAGGGATATAGTGGGAATCACCACCCCTGTGTATGTCAAGTCCTTGATGGTGGCACTAATCTCTGCAATCCCTCCAGGGATGCAATATTGTTTTTAACTTACTATTTTCCTAGGTAGAGGCAGCAGCTCAAATGGCTTCCATGGGGCCTTTTCCACCATAATAGCCCTCACCCTACCAGTCAGGGATCCAATGTGGGGGTTCTACCAGCTGCTAAGTATGTCTTTGGCAATTATGCATTCTGGCCCTGGGGAAATGACTACAGGATGAGTCCGGGGACTCACTGGGCCCACTGTAAGTCAGACCTGAGCTAAAACTCCATTAATCACCTGACCTCCATAATCCCCTACTTTCACTGGAGGA
This sequence comes from Macaca mulatta, assembly GCF_049350105.2. Taxonomy (NCBI): domain Eukaryota; kingdom Metazoa; phylum Chordata; class Mammalia; order Primates; family Cercopithecidae; genus Macaca; species Macaca mulatta. The sequence goes on along the minus strand of NC_133413.1, from coordinate 73,934,261 downwards.
CCACAGTGATGTTTTGGGTCCCCTAGAATCAATGTTTCAAAACTATCATTTTGCCATGTTTATCCCTCTCTATCTCAACAAACAAGTTACTTCTAACCAAGGGTGTAGGTGTTATCTGCCCCAGCAACATCAGCTCAGAGCCAGTGTCCAGTAGTGCCTAAAATGTCTGATCATTTATCTTTCTGCAGTGCACAGTTACCCTGGTAAGAGGCTGGAGGTCTCCTTGGGGGAGGATGGGAGAAAAATTAACAGCATAAATTGTCAGTAGTGTAGTGGGTTCCTTCCTTAAGGGGACCCGGCCTCCCCTTCATTCACAGGGTTCTGGGTTTGTAAACTGGCTCAAGTCTGGAAATTGATTGAGGGGCCATGATTCTCTGTTTTTATAATTCAAATTAGTCTTTTGTCCATTAGACCTGGAAGTTTTCTGCTTATATAAATTATAGGAATGGGCCAGGCACAGTGGCTCACGTCTGTAATCCCAGCACTTTGGGAGGCTGAGGCAGGTGGATCACAAGATCAGGAGTTCGAGACCAGCCTGGCCAATATGATGAAACCCTGTCTTATCTAAAAATACAAAAATTAGCCAGGTGTGATGGTGGGCACCTGTAGTCCCAGCTACTCAAGAGGCTGAGGCAGGAGAATTGCTTGAACCCGGGAGGCAGAGGTTGCAGCGAATCAAGACCACACTACTGCACTCCAGCCTGGGCAATGCAGCAAGACTCCATTTCAAAAAAAAAAAAAAAGAAATGCAGTAGGCTTCAGGTCAGTTTCACTTCTAGGAACAATGTGATTAATTAGCCAATGCCATAGCTCTGTGTGAGTCAGACTATTCTGATTGCTGCTTTGCTTCTGCTGTCCATTACAGTAGCTACGCCCACCTTGCCTGTGATGACTGCGTGCCACCAATTTGCCCCTGCCACCTTGCGATCCAATTATTCCCATTGTATTTAAATTTTGTAGTTGAGTAACTGTTCCCATGCAGTTCCCATGGTTAGATCTGACACACAAAGAAGAGCAATTACAGGGCTCTTCAAAGATGCAGGTGCTACCCTCACAAATCTATTTTGCAAAGCATGATTGAGGGTGTATCTTCTGGACTGTCCCAGCTGGGATGAGTAGGTGTAAAGTGACTAATTCACTCCACCATTTCAGTCTTCCTGTCTTTGGATCCCTTCCTCTCCATTAAACCAAGGGAGATCAGGCATTTCCAGCTCGCTCACAGTGGGCCATCTTTTAAAAAAAGAGGTAAAGTTTACTATGTTGTAGTGGTCAGCACTCTTTCAGCTGTAAATTATAACTGGCTTAAGCATAAAAGGGAACTTATCGACTCATGTAACTAAAAGTGTGTAAGCTAAAAAAATTAAAAAGTTAAGTTCTTAATCTATGATTTCAGGTGTTGCCGGTCCAGGCGCTCACACAGTGTTATCAGGACTCTCTCCCCAGATGTCAGTGCTGCCTTTCCTCCGTGTGGCCCTATTTCAAAAAAGACTCTCCCCACTCAGAAGTGACAGTGACTACCAGCAGTTCCGGGTGTAAATTCTACCAGATTAGCAACTCCAAGAAGAACAGATTCCCCTTTTTAAAAAAGCGCCAGCTTCCACCATAGCTTCTGTCCAGGGAAATTTCTGTGTCTCCTGGTGGTGGGGTGGAATTCGTGGCATCCAAACCACATGGACTTGGAATCAGAGATGGGTGGTTCCTTAAAGGAAACCTGACCAAGCAGAATCATGCTCCCTGCATATCCCAACAACATGAAAATAGCAAAACAGGTAAGTATTTATCTAATAACGTTGAATCTTATACATTCCCCCAAGTGGGGTACATGTTCTTACAACAAAACTCTACAATTCTACAAAGGTCAGTATAGTGTTGGCCAGGGATACAACTCTCTTTTAGTATGGTGTAGTGGGGTTCTACTTGTCAGGGTTCTGGAATAAACTAAAATTCACTCAGATGGTTTAAACAAACAGACTTTAAGAAAAAAGCTATGTATAAAGATGTGGGAAGGGATAAGAGCAATGTAAGAAGGGTGTTTTGGCACCCAAAATCTAGCGGCACTAATATGTTGTTAAAACACCTATAGCCAAAGGGACATGGCTTTGCCAGTGGAGCTATGGCTGTGGAGGAAGGCGCTTGCTCCCAGTGAAGCAGCCTTACAGCCAGGAAAAGGTGGGAAAGAAATATCCTGATGTTTCTCTTCTCTTTACCCTCTGATTTTCCTGTTGGTGCCAGAAGAGTTGGCACAGATGAGTAGGTGATGTAGTCTGTAGTGGTTGACTTCCTGTGACACAGAGTAGAAGAGAAGGATGGAAAATGAATCTGCAGGAGCAAAGAGGAACAGAGGGCATAACCTAGCACATCAGAGTATTACATATAATTCAGGTGGTGGCCCACGGGTCCCTCATTGGCTATGCCCATCTACACACACCTCCCAATGTCCACTGGCTGCAGTTCACTAATCTAAGGATAGAGATGCCTGACTTAAGCAAGTCAACAAAATTCTCCTTCCTGAATTTCAATCTTGAATAGACATACAGAGTCTTCAAGGTGTGGGAGCTGAATCATCACACAGCAGCACCCTAGAGAGAAATTCCTACTGTTTCTGATGCGGAAGTCTCACGGGCTTCTCTGATTCCTATCCTTTCTATAGCTTGTTTTTTCAGCTGTGTCTCCACTTACATGAGCTACCCTAGTATTACTTAAATAAATTCCACTTTTAATTTTGAGCCAGAGTGGTTTTTCTGTTGCTGGGAACAAGAAATAGGCTAGTTACAACATTTGGGATGGATTTTTTTTTTCTCGTTTACACATTAACGAGGACTAGGTGGTTCCACAGCTGTGGCGAGTTTGAGCATGGACATTACGTGTTTCTGGTTAATGTCCAGACTTGTGCTCTTTAACAGTCGATACAGTGACACCTTTGGGTCAAAGTTGATGAGTTTAATGAGGACAAGTTCCTAAATATAAAAACACAACTTCAAAATAGTGCAAAGATGGACCATTGCCAAAGATGAAATTCACTTCGCAAAACAATTTTGGGTCAGTTCCGACAAAGGTGAACGAGAAGCCAAGGCCACAATAATATTCCTATCTGAAAACTTTCAAAAACTGTTATATGCAACATTTCCATTCAGCTGGATATAGTTCACAGACAATAACATCAGTTCTCGGATTTTTGCTTGCTTGTTTGTTTTGTCCTTGACCAGCTGGCCCAGGTTGATATTTCGCTCTTGCCTACCTGCATCCTTTCTGCACTTGCATCCACTGGACTCGGTGAATGGCACACTGAGCTGATGGCAGTGGGACAAATGGGACAGGGAGCAGTTCTGGCTTTGTGAAGATTGCAAGCTAACATTTATTAAAACTAGGTACTGGGTCTTCTGGAACAGGGAAAGAGAAGGCCAGATAAATGTGGGTTAAGGAAATCAGGAGTCTTCCAGGGACAATCTGAGATCTATTTTGAGCCCCACCTTAAAATCCAGGAAAATTGGCTGGGCGCGGTGGCTCAAGCCTGTAATCCCAGCACTTTGGGAGGCCGAGACGGGTGGATCACGAGGTCAGGAGATCGAGACCATCCTGGCTAATATGGTGAAACCCCGTCTCTACTAAAAATACAAAAAACTAGCCGGGCGAGGTGGTGGGCGCCTGTAGTCCCAGCTACTCGGGAGGCTGAGGCAGGAGAATGGCGTAAACCCGGGAGGCGGAGCTTGCAGTGAGCTGAGATCCGGCCACTGCACTCCAGCCTGGGCGACAAAGCGAGACTCCGTCTCAAAAAAAAAAAAAAAAAAAATTCCAGGAAAATTACAACTCAAGAGAATTGACTAAGCAGAGCTTAAGATGGACAGGCACCCTCCCAGCATTACATTCACCCACCACTTGCATTTTTTCCTTCTATCCCCACAATCTTCAGATAGAATAATGGCTAGCCAACTAACTGGGACCCTCTGGGAACCTCTGGAAAATAATTCTGGACAGTGACATGCTGAATCTTCTAGAGTTGACCATGACTTTGTTGGGCTCTTTTAAAGAAACAGAACTGAGCAACTTGCCTACCACCCTCTTAATTTACACCATTATTCTCTGCGCCCACAACATCACACTTCAAATAGACCCTGTCAGTGCACTGAATCCAGACATTAGCAAACAAACCATCCCATGACTCATGACATGGGGAAAAACACCTAACACTTTTCCTCAAGGAAGACTCTGTATGATGAAATCTTGACTGGAGACTAGATGGCTTCCAGACAATACTCAGCTCCTCCATAGCTCCTGGCTGGCATCAGTGAGCAGCATTCCCCAACAGAGACTGAGTCCCTCCAGATGTGGACTCCACCCTTATCAGATGGCCCACCATCCTCTTTCCTTTCTTATGCTCCCTCCATCCCTTTTTCTTTTCCCAGCAAAGGAAATCTTTTCAAATCCCAACGGCTGAAAACGTGACTTTTACTCATTAAGTATTATGGTCTAGCTTGGCACTATCCAATTTCAGCTACAGTAAAAATGATCTGTAATTCTGAGCCATACAATACAGTAGCCTAGCCACATTTATCTATTAAGCACTTTAAATGTGGCTAGTGCAAAAGAAACTGGCTTTTTCATTTTATTTACCATTAATTAATTTAAGTTTAAATAGCTGCTTGCTGTAGGCTGGTAGCTACCATATTGGACAGTGCAGGGTCTAGCCCTTGACACTCAAACACTAAGAATTTACTCTCTTTTTTTTTTTAAGAATTAATTCTCTTTTATTTTCTTTCAGATTCTTTCTGATTTTCTTCTGATGTTTCTAAGAAAACAAACTTGGAATAGTCTAGCTAAAGAGTGGGATAAGTGAGGACATTAAGCAATATTTCAAAACTATCATTTTGCCACGTTTATCCCTCTCTATCTCAACAAACAAGTTACTTCTAACCCAGGGTGTAGGTGTTATTTGCCACAGCCTGTCTGAGAAGGATTTCATATGCTTCAGTACCGGGTAACATTCTTGCCTGTCTCATGTGTCACTTCTTAGGTCTCCCAGGCAGATCTTTCATGGTAGAAATAAAGGGCTTAACAGAATCAAAGAGGGCAGAGAGAAGTAAACATCACGCCTATGACTCCACACCACTTTTCCTGTGTGTCACACTAAGAGGTGTTTGAACCCCATGTAACATTGTGAGGTGGAGGTGGCCTGATCTCACCATCCAGCCTGAGTCCTATAAAGGTGTGTCTAGGTAAACAGAGCCTTGTGCCCAGGAATGGCCAGCCTCACAGGTTGCCAGAGTCCTGGAGTAGCTTGGAAGTGGATGTCTGTGTGCCTGCTCGAGGGCTGGCAAAGCAGCAGCAACAGCAGCCTGAACCTGAGGAGGCCTAGAGAGCAGGGGCAAAGGATGACTCAGCAGCGACTTTTATAGACCATTGGCCAAGGACCAGGCGGGTTCAATGACACCTCAGTGGATACAATCATGGACAGATGGCAGCTAAGACTAAATGTTGCCCCTCCTTCCAGGTCTTTGGCATAGTTTAAGTCTCCCAGAAATATGATGGAATCAGAGAGAAAAACAGAAGACCAAGTAATTTGAAATTAAGTGTTTATAGACCCCAGAATATTAGCACACAAAAGTAAAATTTAGTTATAGAAAAATAAATTTACTTTTATTTCTTACTTAGGTTGGTGAACCGCTACATTATTTTAATGAGATTAGTACTGTAATATGTATTTTTTATATTATATTCCCCCAAAAGTGTTCACTGAAAGTGGACTACAAAACCTAGGCCCCAATTCCTCCTTGTAAAGGAGGAATAGGTTAAATTAGCACATGTAGTCCTGAGTTTCTAGTATTCTCCAACAAAGAAAGGCAAATTAAATGCAAACTAGAAGCCTATGATACTCAAAGATTTAGAATTTTACTTAGGGGGAAGGAAAACAAGTAATTCTTTTTTTATTATGCTAAAATATATTAATAATACATAAAATTTGCCATTTTAACCATTTTAGGTGTTCAATTTAATGGCATTAAGTCCATTCATATTGCTGGGAAACCATAACCACAAACCTCTCCAGAACCCCAAATTGAAACTCTATACCCATTAAACAATCACCTTCCATCCTCACTCCCGTCAGCCCCTGGCACCCACCATTCATTTTCAGTCTCTATGAATTTGACTACCTTAGATACCTCAAGTAAATGGAGTCATAGAATATTTGTTATTTTATGTTTGGCTTTTTCACTTGGCATAATGTCTTCCAGTTTCATTTAGGTGGTGGCATACATCCAAATTCCATTTTTTTTCTAAGGCGGAATAATACCTCACTGTATGTATTCACCACGTTTTGTTTATTCATTCATCTGTTGATGGACATTTGGGTTCTTTCTACCACTTGGCAATTGTAAAGAAGGATGCTATGAACATGGGTGCACAAATATCTGTTTGAGTTCCTGCTTTCAATTATTTGAGGTGTATAACCAGGAATGGAACTGCTGGATCATATAATAATTCAATGTTTAATTTTTGAGGAAAGACCATAGTGTTTCCCAGAGCAACTACATCATTTTATGTCCTCCCCAGCAATGTACAAGGGTTCCAACTTTTTCACATCTTTACCAACACATTTTTTATTTTACAAAATCAAGTTGGAGTTAGCCTTGATCTATTTGAATGGAAAGATATTCTATGCTTACTTTTTCTTTTTAATTGTGTTCATGTTGCTGCTTTTGTCAAAGCATCCAGCAAATTTCTTCTAACCCCCATTCTTTTCTCCTTGTCTCCCTGATTTTACTATTGTGACAAAGCAGATCAGAGAAAAAGTCAAGAAAATAGTAAAATTTGTCTTTCAGTCCTCTCAGTAGTACATTTACCAGGGAGCTACATGCTCTCTGCCTCCGCAGGCCACCCTGGCACTGCTCGTCAACCCAGACACCTCACTCCCAGATCTTTCTCTTTTTTCCCCCCACTCCCCACACCCCAGTGTAACTTGAGGAACCTAATATAAACTGCCATGTTAATACATTACTTTGTAAAGTGATGTGCATACAGACTACTTTTGTAAATAACACCTTAATCATGACGAATGACTTGAAGGGGGAAAATGTCAGGTGCACCAATAGGATGCGGGGGAGTTGCAGAGGCTCAGTGTAAACGAAAGACCTGGACAAGAAGTCCTACCATATCATTTCTAATCAGACACAACCACAAACTAACCGGAAAACTTTAAGCAAGCCATCTACTGTTTCTGGGACTCTGTTTCCCCATTTGTAAAGTGCAAGATAAACTCCTTCCAATGAAAAAGCGGGATGATCATTTCATCTGTCTAAACATTCGCATATATATGAGTGAGTTAAAATAATGTACTTCAACAATATACTGTGCCATTTCTAAGATGTGTCTTATTAAATATAAACCCACAATAACAGAATATGGTAAGAGTGCAGAAATAGGAAAGCACAACCGAAAGCTTAGAACACAACCAAAAGCTTGGTCTAGAAGTAGATCCAAGGATATCAGATAAAACATATACATTGTTTAATCACTCAACATGTGCCAACTATGGTAAGTCCTCAATGTCTTCAATACATCCTTGGAAACTGCGACTTTAAGCAAAGTAACATATAATGAAACCAGTATTTTTTTCTCATCAGTGTTATAATGAAACAACAACACTGAAGAAGACAATATTATTGGAGGACTTGTAGTTCATTGTTTCACTTAAAGTCACAGCTTCCAAGAACCTATCCATGGTGTAAAGTGAGGGCACACTGTGCTATATTTCATGCGTTAATATTATTTAATTTATCACTTAATTTCTGCAACATGACTATTGAAGTAAGAGAGTGATTAATTAAGAAAGTAATGGGTGTCATGTTATTTTATTTATTTACGTATTTAATTTTATTTATTTATTTATTTATTTTTTGAGACAGAGTCTTGCTCTGTTGCCCAGGCTGGAGTGCAATGGCACAATCTCAGCTCACTGCAACCTCCACTTCCTGGGTTCAAGCAATTCTCCTGCCTCAGCCTCCCAAGTAGCTGGGATTACAGGTGCTCATACCACGCCCAGCTAATTTTTTGTATTTTTAATAAAGACTGGGTTTCACCATGTTGGCCAGGCTGGTCTTGAACTCCTGACCTCAGGTGATCCGCCCACCTCAGGTGATCCACCTATTTGTTTTCTTTTCTTGCTTTATATTCTTTGGAATCAAATCAAAAGCCATTTCTTCCTCTTCACACCAAGAGAGTTAGCTGGGCCAGCCTGTATTGGTAAATTCTAGCCAGAGGTTATAACTGTGACCCACAGTGTAACTCTGGTTTCTAAATGTAAAATCTACAGTGTAATTTTTAAAATATAAATTAGTCATTAACAATATTTTAAATTAAAGGTGTTTCACATGCTTTCTTTTATAAAATCCAAATTTTCAACAACTCTTGAAAAGTCATTAGAATTAGGCAACACTGGGCATTTATTACCAACAAGATCAGCAGAATACAAGTAACACCTACCTATTTAGACTGAGCGTGTGCTCTGCAGTTCACTAGACACTCCTACTCTCCGTTAATCTGTATATTACTGCCTAACTACCTGCAGAGGGTGTTTCAATTTGTACCTTCCGAGATGTTAAGTTAGCAACTTTCGTTATTTAAGCTCTGAAGGGAATCCACGTGAAACCTCAAATGGGGAGGGCATGGAAACTTTTGTACACAAAGAGTAAAATAGGAAAGCATGGGAACCCACCATGGGGCAGTAATTAGATGCAGAACACTGGGGAATGGATGGTTATAGCTTCCACAGGTGCATGAGACCCTGACCAGTCTGAGTGGGCACAGCCAAAACACCAAAACCTCCTAGGGGATCAGGAAATGACTTGATAACAAGCCTCAGGTTCTTACACGTCTGGGTAATGCCTACGGTTCTTGCAAGCCTGGGTAATGCCTGGGAGTGGTGCCCCACCTGGAAGATCCTCACTACGAACGGCTTCATACTGGCCTGTGCAAGCACGATGACAAGCCACGTAGACCTCCATGAAGACACAGCAAATGACAATGCCTGAGGGCAGCCCCATTGACTGTGAAGGAAAATGGCAGAATTTCCTTGGCGACCTCTTTACAAGGGATGTAGGAGCACATAGGGCTTCTTTTATCTTCTGGAGAACTGAAGAGAACCCACAGAGAACAACTAATGAACTTCTGATGCAACTGAGTGAGGTGGTGCCAGTGTGGTGGACGGTGAGGGCAGGAGTCCACATTCTTTGTGTGTGTGTGTGTGTGTGTGTGTGTGTGTTCCAATAAAACTTTATTTAAGATTGTTGACATTTGGCCGGGTGCGGTGGCTCACGCCTGTAATCCCAACACTTTGGGAGGCTGAGGGGGGTGGATAACAAGGTCAGGAGATTGAGACCATCCTGGCCAACACGGTGAAACCCCGTCTCTACTAAAAAAGTAAAAAAAAAATATTAGCTGGGTGTGGTGGTGGGCACCTGTAGTTCCAGCTACTTGGGAGGCTGAGGCAGGAGAATGGTGTGAACCCAGGAGGCAGAGCTTGCAGCGAGCCAAGATCGCACCACTGCACTCCAGCCTGGGTGACAGAGCGAGACTCCATCTCAAAAAAAAAAAAAAAGAAAGAAAGAAAGAATGCTGATATTAATTTCAATTTTATATAATTTTTACATCATGAGCTATTATTCTCCTTTTGATTTTTTCCACCTAAAAATGTAAAACCATGTTTAGCTTTCAGGCCATACAAAAACAGGCAGGCAAAAGTTTGCTAAACACTGAAATAGAGGAAGGAGGAGGAGAAAGAACAGGAAATAAATTACTATGGTAGAGGAGTATATTCGTTTGGTGTTTATATTAGGCTAGATTATGGTGAAGTAACAGACAACCTAAAAATTTCAATGATTTACAATAACAAAAGGTATTTCTCATTCACAGCACATGTGTACTTTGTGCTGGCTAAGTTCTATTCCATGTTGTTTTCATCCTGTAATTCAGGCTCATAATGCAACCTCTATCTGGAATACTGCTGCATCTAGGGGCAGAAGAATCACAGAGAACATGGCAAACCAAGTGCTGGCTCTAGACCTTGCTGCCTGAAATTGACATACATCATTTTCACTCTGTTTCACTGGCCAAAGCAAATCACATACCATGCTAAACTACAATGGGGCAGGATATAGAATCCTCTTCCACACCAGGGCAATTACTATTTATGAAAAATAACACAGCAGCCCATATTTTCAACAAATTTCCCTGGAGGTTGTGCTAAACAAACAGGGTTGGGAGCTCCAGTTCCAGCTATTTCCTCATTAATGTCCCTTAAATCTCCAAAATTCCATGACCCTATGAGTTCTTTTGCATAAGGTGCCCATGGATGGCGAAAGGTAGAAGGATGTAAAAACTCGGGTACAGAGGATGTTGTTTGGCAGAGGAATTTATAAACATAAAGCTGCCTTACCGGGGCATATGCCCAATGTAGGAATTCTAATTTGCCCATCTATTAGTACCATCACCAAAAATTAAAGAAAACTTTCATTCAGGAAGTGGCACGTGCTTCCTAAACAGTGTGATGGTAATGGCCACTGTTGGCTGCCCAGCATGCATTTTCCCCTCCTGCCTGGTAGCACCCTGAGTTCCCTTCAGGGCTTTCCCTTTCCCCCAGTGGTTGTAGCCTCAGAATGCAGACTAGGCTGTTTTGACAAAACCTCGTTTAAACAAGGTAGGCTTCTTTTACAACATTCAAGGTGGCCCCCAGTCCTGAGCGGGAGCCCAATAGTGTCAGGCACACAGGCTCCTTCCATGCCTTTTTCTTTGCCATCCTTAAGGTATGGCCTTTGTCCACGAGGTCAAGGATGACCATCCACAGTCTTAACATTCCACTATTAAAAAAATGAGAAAATGAAAATATAAGTACCTTTCCTTCTAAGGGTACAATCTAGAAGTTGAATAAACCATTTTTGCTCATATGGTCCCATTGACTAGAATTAAGATACACATTCTTCTGTGTGAGGGAGGCTGGAAAAATGGGGTGTGTAGCTCCACTAAAACTTTTATCACTAAAAAAGAGGAAAGCAGACAATGGGTAAATGGTAACTGTAATAGGCTATTTTCCTTCCCTGTAAAGGAATACCTGAAGCTGGGTAATTTATAAAGAAAAGAAGTTTAGCAGGCTATACAGGAAGCAGGGCATTGGCATCTTCTTGGCTTCTGATGAGGCCTCAGGGAGCTTTTACTCATGGTGGAAGGTGAAGTGGGAGCAGCACATCACATGGTGACAGCTGGAGCAAGAGAGAAAGCAGAAAGCATCACACATTTTTAAACAACCAGATCACAAGAGAACTCACTCACTATCATGAGGACAGCACTAAGACATTCATGAGGCACCCACTCCCGTGACGAAACACCTCCCACCAGGCCCCACCACCAACGTTGGGGATTACATTTCAACATGAGATTTGGGGGGGACAAACATTCCAACTATATCAGTAACAGTCTCTGCCACAAAGGATACATCCCTGGTGCCTGCCCTCCATCAGGAAGGCCAAAGAGCCCCCATCTTCCTTTCACAACACCAGTATAACCAGGGGTGGGCACGTAACTATGCATGGCCAATGGAAGGCTCTTTTCCAGGGCTCTGAATATTTAGTGAATGAAGCAAGGATGAAAAATAGCATCAGAAGGCATGTATTGTGCTGCTGTGTTGAACCATTGCTGCTAGGACAATGTTGTCATGCTTCCTTTCCCTAGCTTCTGGAACTCTGCAGCCTCCAATAGGTTTCCAAGCCTGCTCACAGCCTCCTGTTGATTTTATACCCTCATTCCACCCCATCTACCCCATTCCAGACACTTTTCCAATAAATTTCCTTTTGCTTTAGTTGACTAAATTCTATATTTGTTGCTCTTAATGAAGACCCCTGTCTTAGTCTGTTTTATGTTGCTATAACAATACAACAGACTGGATAATTTATAAAGAAAAAAAGTTTATCTCTTACAGTCTGGAGGCTGGGAAGTCCAAGATCAAGGAACCGCATCTGATGAAGGCCTTCTTCATGTGTCATAACATGGCAGAAGGTACCACATGGAGAGAGGGCAAGAGCATGTCAGCTCAGTTCCTTCCTCCTCTTTTTATAAAGCCTTGAGTCTCATCATGGAGACCCCAATTTTATGACCTTATCTAATCCTAATTATCTCTTAAAGGTCCTACCTCCAAATATCATTAATATATAAATTTGGGGAATGTTTCCAACACATGAAACTTAGAAGACACATTCTCTCCATAGCAAATCCCAATTTAGCCTCAGTCTAGTGAAATGAAAAGAAGTTCAATACCAAGAAGTTTGGATAAACCCTAGTATGCTCTCAGCCTCATGCCACACTGGAGTCTTGGGATTATATCACTGTGGTTCCCTGTTTACAGTGACCTAGGGCCCACTCTAGAATTTATCATTCCCATTGCACTCTTCATCTATCTTAGTTATCTATTGTTGCATAATCAATAACCCCCAAAATTTAGCATTTAAAGCAATAACCATTTATTATCTCACAGTTTCTGTGAGTCTGAAATCTAAGAGTCACCTAACTGATTTCTCTGGCTCATGAGGAGACTGTCAAGCTGTCAGCAAAGGCTGTGATCTCATTTGGATGCACAGTTGGGCCTTGAGGGGAGGGACAGAGATCTGTTTCCAAGTGCATTCAGAGGATGTTGGTAAGCCCTGGTCTTCCTCATGTGGGCCTTGCCACAGGGCTGCTTACAACATGGTGGCTGGTTTCTCCCAGGGGAGAGATCTAAGAAAGAACAAGACAAAGCACCCAAGATGAAACTCATAATCTTTTACAGCCTAATCTTGGAAGAGACAGCTCCTTATTTCTGCTATTTCCTATTTGTTACAGTGAGTCACCAAATCTAGCTCACACTCAGGAGGAAAAGATCACATAAGGGTACAGGTACCAGAAGGCAGAGCTCACCAGGCCATCTTACCGCCAGGCGGCCACACCATCATCCATCATGAATCAGCAATCACAATCCGTGGAGGAGGATGAAGGGTAAAGCTTACCTAAAAGTGTAATTTCATTTTTTTAATGAAATGGCCTAAATACATGTGTGACTATTTTGCTTTCAAAATATCAGGCAGCAATTGTCAGGCAGAACCCCATCATTGCCAATTTTTTTTTTAAACTGTACTATAATTTACATCACACTGGTACAACTGCTATTTTATATGACATTCCCAAGGATATTTTAAATGATGCTAAAAAAGACAGTTATATCAATTTCTAGTATTTTATTATTATTATTAACAATAACAACCAGATGAGCAAAAAGAGGTAATATGTCCCTTTCCCATTTATCTTATTTTAGTCCTCTGTTCGGATTTCTTTAGCTGCCATTGTAGCTTTCAAAAAGATAGCTCAATTACTGGAGTACTACCCATTAAATTAGAAATGATAGGTTTGCCAAAGAAATAAGCTATTATTTAGAAGTAAAAAGCATAGACAACGACACTGCTAACCCTCAATGAATTTCCAGAAGTCTTAACACCATTTCAAAGCCATTGTGAACAACAAAACTAAGTTGATGCTTTTGAAGTCTAACAAATTGTTAAGGCACAAAATGACAATACCTGTAAATAGCTAGGATTGCTCAATTATTTAATAAAAGATCTCATGTGCAAACAAAGTAATGTGTAAGCATCTACGTGCCAGTTGTTCAAGCCCGGGAGTCCTCTATGACTTTTCATAGTTCCCACTTGAACAAGTGTGATCTTCCATGGGGTTCTACCTCTCAGGGCGATCACAAGGAGGAAGAGCTCATGCAGGGTCAAAAAAATGTTTTATTTCAACATATGAAAGGAAAGGAAAGGGAACATTATTAGCAGGGTGCCCGGATTTCCCTTTACTAAACACATTATCTCATTTAATCCAATCTTAAATGTCACTTTCCTCAAGGAAAACTTTCCTAACCACTGTCTCTAATGGATCTCAGACACCCCTTCCCCATTTTTCTTTGCCACACACAATATTCCTTTCCTTCATAGCACTTATTTTATTTTTAATAGGGCATTTCTTTGTTTTCTTACATGTGCACCATCCTAAACTACAAGCTTCGTGACGGTAGTGTCTCCACTCACACCATTAGGCAGTGCAGCAGACGGGCTGAGCACACACTTCTGGAACCAGCCTGCCTGGGTTCCAGTCCTGGGTATGGAAATCACCAACTATGTGACTTACGCAAGTTTCCTAACCTCTTCGGGCCTTACTCTTGTCATCTGTAAATAGGGAATCAAAGTAGCACCCCCACTGCCTTTGTTATGAGGATAAAGTCAAAAACTGTGTATTAGTTATCAGAGAACGCCTAGCTTTGGGCTCAATAAGTGTATGTTTAGGAATAAATTCAACTCTCACAATAGTTCTACCAAATAGACATCATTGCTAAGTCTACACATGAACAGCCCAATCCTCAGAAGCCAGCTAAAATCACACACTAGTTAGTCAGTCCTGGTAGTCCTAGATAACACATGTTAACTCCAAACAATCTATGGTTCTTGGGTCAAATTATCTAGCTTTGTGTTGCCTGTGATGTTACTCTTTATTGTTTTCTGGCCTTTAGTGAAGTTTCCCAGCTTCAAATTAACTATATTATGGGTTATTAAAGAAAATATCTCCAGAAACTGGACTTAAACTTATTATAAAGGCTTGGCAGTTTCCTTTCAATAGTGTTTGCTAATTTTCACAAGAACCCTGCGGTATTAAGATCCTCATTTTACAAAAGAAGCATTGGGGAGGGATTGAGTAACTGCCTCCTTCCTTCAGTACAGTTGTATAGCAGGGCTCCAAATTGCAGTGGTTCCATCAGTGAGTTCTGGAAGCACATCCCCCCAGCTCTGAATCCTGGTCCACTCACTTAAATATCTCTGATTTAGCTTCCTAATCTAGAGAAAAGAAGGCGTTCATTTCTCAACTCTGCATTGAGTTGTTGTATAATATAAACAACATCTGTACATGGAAAGTGACTAACATACTTCTCAGCTCATAATGTGTTCAATCTTGATAAATGCTAGTGCTGATGGTAGTGGTGGTGGTGGTAGGTGGTAACTGGTAGCAGCATTCGTACCATGTACACAATGATATTTGAAGGATGAGAGTTGTCCAGATGGACAAGGAGAAGGTAGATGAAAGACCATTCTTACAGAAGCTACAGTCTATGAAGGCATGAAACTAGGATGGCATGTTTTAGCAATATGGCTCCAGGAGAGGCATGGCATCAGATGAAGAGACGAAGGTATAAAAGACTGGGTTTGTTATGAAAAGGAGTTTTAAGTGGAAGATATTGGTAGATTTGCATTTAAGTCCAAATGTACTGAGCTTTTAGGGTTGAAACAGAGGAGACAATCATGAAGACCAGGACACAACCAACAGTGAACACCTTAATTGAGGCTGGAGTTGCAAACAGCAAGAAGGCACACAATTTAAACTTTTGGCAAACAGACATGACAGGATATGACTGTGGCCTGAAGGGATCTAGAAAGCGAAGGGGCTAGAATCTTATGTGTCTAGGATAGGTGACTAAGTAGATGATCCAACCATCAAGAAAGACATTCAGAAGGAACACCAAGCTTCAAGATGAGGCAGAAAATGAAAAATTGTATCAATGAATTCAAAACCCTTAGAGTAAAAACTCATCAGACAGTTAAATCTTATAGGACAAGAGATCAAAAAGTGGGTGGACATACATCTTCTTGTGCTTTTACTGAAACAACCTGACTTGATGGTTTCTGGGACAGGATTCCTGGGTTGTTTATCTTATAACCTAGTTCCTGGGCATGGTGTCTTTCCCCCAGAATTATGTCTGAGAGCTAGATCTGAGACTGGTGCTGTTTCTTCACTTGAGCAGCAGAGGAGCTAGTTGGTTCATATTTAGGACCATGATGTAAGAAATGGGAGAAGGTTTAAACAGGTCAGTAGTATAAAACTCAGCATGAGCCAGGCATGGTGGCTCATGCCTGTAATCCCAGCACTTTAGGAGGCCAAGGCAGGAGGATCACTTGAGCTCCAGAGTTCAAGACCAGCTGGGGCAACATAGTGAGGCCTTGTCTCTATTTTTGATTTAAAGGAAAATAAAATAAAACTAAGCATGAAGATAGGTACCAAGACAAGAGACACTATCTCACTCCCACCCAACATGTGCATACACTGAGTGGAAACCAGGCAGACCTCTCTGGTCAGTTCAACTTGTTATTTCTCTGCCCTAATGCTCCCCATTTTAATTTGCTGAGTGAATATAGCTACATATAAGTTAAACATGTAATGTGAGTCCTCTGTAAAGGTTTGATCAGTCGTTAATGGATAATTGAGTTAATGAATGAGAAAACCTTCTGAGCTTCATAAGCTTTCTCATGCCTACCCCAGTGGAAGGTAATACTGTGTGTAAACTCAGAAAATGGAGTCCTGTGAATCAATGGTCTTCAGATTTTCTTGTGTGCTTACTCCTTGAGGGAATTTTGACAGACTATGAGGTCCTTTGCATATTTTTAAGTTGATAACAAAATATTTTCAACAAATTTAAAGAGTTGTAAAGTGTATAATTTATAGGATAGTGTCAATAATGACTTTTTAAGATAAAATTATGAGCTCACTCTTTTAAATATATTCAGTAAGATTTTGACAAATCTTCATTCATTTCTAAAGTATCCACTAACGGCTGGGATCTGTAATTCACGCCTATAATCCCAGCACTTTGGGAGGCCAAAGCAGGTGAATCACTTGAGCCCAGGAGTTCGAGAGCAGTCTGGCCAACATGGCAAATCCCTCACCCCATTGTCTGTACTAAAAATACAAAAATTACCTGGGTGTGGGGGCACGCACCTGTGATCCCAGTTACTCGGGAGGCTGAAGCAGGACAATTGTTTGAACCTGGGAGGCAAAGGTTGCAGTGAGCCAAGATCACACCTCTGCACTCCAGCCTGGTGACAGAGTGAGACTCTGTCTCAAAAATAAAAATAAAAATAAAATATCCACTAACAAGCTCTTCTTTAACAGTAAAAATTCTTATATTATTCCTTTTTTGCTCCTTATATACTTATTTCCATTCTACTTTCCTGTCATAATTCTGTCTTAATGTAACATATTTATGTTTAGTGATGTTTTTATTATTCTATCATAGTTTTCTACTGAGAAATGTGTATGTAAACTGAAATCAAACATTGTTATTTCTGTAACTATATAATTATGTGTTAAAGATATTTGTCTTTGAGAATGCTGTCAATTTAAACATTACTATTGATTACAAATGATCTAAACAATGTAAAATACATTAAATATGTTGTTTAAATATCATTTAACATAACAAGTAACTATCTGTTGTTATTGTTGCTGTAACAAATTACCACAAATTTAGCAGCTTAAAACAACTCATTTGTTATCTCACTGTTCTATGGGTCAGAAGTCTCAGTCTGCTCAGTTTTACAAGCAAAAATCAAGGGTTAGCAGGATTGAATTCTCTTCTGGAAGCTTGAGGAAAGAATCCACTTCCAGGCTCATTCAAGTTGTTGGCAGAATTCAGTTTTACACAGCTGTAGGAATGAGGTACTATTTCCTTGCTGGCCGTGGGCTGGAGACCACCCTTAGCTCTTAGCACCTGACCTCTGGTCCTTGCAGGTGGGTCTCAGGACCAGCAAGGGTGCAACATATCCTTCTCACTCCACATCTCTCCTGCCTCTTCTTCCACTGCTGCATCTCTCAGACAGATGCTTCTGCTTCTACAGAGTCATGTGACTACACTGGGTTCACCATAATTCAAGATAATCTTTCCATTTTAAGGTCAACTGACCCATCGACTGATTGGTTAATTTAATTCTGCAAAGTTTATTCATAGCAGTGCCAAGATCAGTGTTTGACTGAATAACCAGGGGCCAGGAGTCTTGGCGGGACATCTTTAGAATTCTGCCAACCACAGTAATCTGTTTTTAGAAAAACAGCTTTTAATGAGATAGATGAGGTGTTTTTTTAAATTAGCCCATGTGTCTGTGGGTGAATATTACTCACTGGCAGGATGAGACACATATTTAAGGACTGTATATCTGTTTTTCACTTTCAAATATGTAAGTGCTGAGGAACTTTGTTCACATACATAAGTAGACGGGAATGGAAGGAGTTTTGTTATAGCAACATAACCAGTTTGTAAACACCTTCTAAATTATTATCAAAAGTATCATAAAATGATATATCATTTGAAGTTCTCTTTTCTTCAATGATTCATCAACTAAAAAGCCACGGAGGGTCTCCTGCAATTCTATTGAAACCAAATAATTAAAAGCCATCTGACGTGCAACAGGATTCTTTACCCAATCATCTCATTCCCAATTTCTGGAACACACAGTGGTCCCTCCTTCTCCATGGAGCCCAGCAGATGCCTGAAGCAGTGGATAACACCAAATCCTATGTGTACTATGTTTTTTCTATATGTACATATCAATGGTTAAGTTAATTTACAAATTAAGCACAGTAAGAGATTAACAAGAACCAATAAGAAAATAGAACAAATTATAACAATATACTATAATCAAAATTATGTGAATGTGGTCTCTTTCTCTCAAAGTACTGTAATATTTTCAGACTGTAGCTGACCACAGGTAAGTGAAACTGTGATATACAGTGGATAAGGAGAGACTACTGTATGCCAAAAAGTCTGTACCATGCCCATTATTCTTTCATTTATGAAAACAATGAAACAATTTTTGGAGGCACAAATAAGTTTGAAAATAAAGAAATGTTTCATTTCCCAGCTATAGCTACTATGTAAACAATATTTTTAAAGTAAATACCCATGTTCCAGAGGTTGGACTTGTCCCCACAAGCAACCAAAAACCCAGCTATACAGGGTGAAGGTCCAAGGCTCCTTTAATTATACATTCAGTAACAAGAAAAGATTCAGAAGTGGTTTAATCATAAAATCTACGTTAACCTAAAATAAAAAGGATTTTTTTTCAGATTGGCAACAATAACAATAATAAATAGACATCCTCAATACCCCTCAAAACTAAAAAAGGAATACCTGTAAAAGAATACCTAGTCCAGTGGGCTAACAGGTTCTTTCAAAAGAAATGCAAGCTCTATAGAGAACAACTGGCAGGACCGAGACAGACTGTTTGGAATTATTCAGGATCTATCTTATCACATCAACCTCCTCACTGCATCCTGAGAGGCTGCAAAGCATAAAACCAAAGCCAAAATTCCCTCTTAGCCCACCTTACACTTTACCTGTTGCCATCTCAAAAATAACCATTGTGCCAGTTATCAATTTATTGCCTCATCTCCAAAATCACCCTTCATTGCCCGCTGTGCAAAAATGGATCTATAGGCTTTAATTTGTTTTTCTTTGCCAGTTGGCACAATATTAAACTTTGTCAGTAGAGGGCACTAGAGAGACATCACAGGAAAGAGTCGTTTTCTTCCTGGTTCAGGTGTGCTTTCTTACAAAGCTCCTGAAGCAGAGCTGGCTCTTCCAGCACCCAGCTCTGGCAGCGCCTACAGCATCTTCAGGGCCCAGCTTATACAGTACTCACAGCTTCTCCATGGCTAGCTCCTGCAGTGCATAGCAGTCAGCGGCACCTGGAAGCCAGCAGCTTCTCTTTGCACCCCCTCACCAGGAGGCTTTGTAGCAGGGTGCCTCCACTTCAACAGCTTCCCTAGTACCCTAGAGAGTATACTTCCAGCAACTTCCACCAGAGCAGGATCACAGCAACTTCCCTGCCATTCTATGAACCACAGCCATGCCTTCTACAACAAGGACTTGATCTGTACCTGAGGAACAGGGAGAGAGCTTCCTTCTTGGGTACCCTGCTCCAGCCCTAGGAATAGAGTTGCTTCATGTATCTGCCATTCCTGTATTCTTTGCCATTCTCTTTACTTCCTCCTAGTTAATCCCATGTAACTCCAATTCCCTGTTATAATTCATAATTCTTCACATTAAACTTGCACTGTGCAATTGTCTGTGTGGTGCCAGTTTCCTGGTTAGACCCTGATACAGCCCTAAAATCAGACACTTCCAAGGGGATTTGCCTTAGCTCAGCTAAGATAGGTATGTCTCTTTAAGATTCACAGAGAAGGAAAATTTTTGAAGATGTCATAGTTTCTCTTTTAAACAGATCACTTTGTCTGAGACAAATTAATATTATTTTTAGCAAATTCCCTTATGATACAGAATGAATAATCCCAATTCATTTAACCTTTCTTCACAAACTTCTATTTGAATCATTCAGCATACTTTTCATTGGCCTTTTGGGATCTTCTAAATGTGACGAGGGGCTGTATGATCTCAGACAGACTTCCAGACATGCTGCTGTGCACTTCTGTTCTAATAGTTACATTTTCACAAATTACAAAAAGTGAGAAACATGCCAATGCAAAGGTAAAATTATTTAAATAGGTTGAAAAGACACTCTTGCTTCATCTTTCTTTATTAAAAATGGAAGTGTGGAAAGTAGAAGAGAAAAGAAGGAAAACCACAGAATGTTAGGCAACCTAATCAAAACTAGAAAAGAAGCTGGTGATGTCTAAATAATAAAATAACCACATGGAATTGTGAGCAAGGCATCTAAGGAGCTTTTAATTCTAACCTCAGACTTCTAAAAAGATTTCTAGCTGCTCTCAAGATTATTTGATGGAGTCTAAGGTACATATTAACCCATCATTTGAATTAATCCTGCTTTTGCTATTGTCTTCTGAAACGAGCCCAGAGAATTCTTCTATCCGTCAAGGTCATTTCTGTGACAAGGGCAATAGAATTCTGCAGCCAATGTAAGTTGATTCAGCAGCTGTAATAACATGAAGCCATCTGCAGCCCTACATTTAGTATGCAAATGAGAGAAAGCAAAGGTCTAGCATTAGATGCAAGATCTTAAATTCTGTATTTCTCCTCTCTGGTTTTCTATCTATTTACCTCCAGTAACATCTGATTCATTCTTTGCTACATCAAACAGTTATTGAGCATCTGAGGATACAGACATGAACTAGAATAACAGGGGAAAGCTGCTCTGGCCACTTGACATTTTCCCATTCTACCTAGTCTACCAAGTTTCCTTTAAACTAATTTGCCTCCCTTAAAAGCCAGGACCAGCCAGTTGTTTACTTCCTCATTTCCCACTCCCAGTCCATGAAGCATTGTGACTGTCTCAATGTTTCTGATGATTAGCCCCAAGCCCATTCCTATGCCAGCAGCTCACAGCACTTGACTGAGACTCACTCGGTTTTGTGGAAACTGGGGCCCATACAGCATTAAAGCCTTCAAATTCGGTTCTTTCCTCCTCAACATTTATCTTGATTTGTTCTCAATTTTTCAAATTTCTTTTTGTCGATCAATGACACCTATCTGATAAAATATTCCTAACATTTTTTCAAATTTGTGTTCTGAATGCATCTCTATAATTCCTTCCTGCTGCAAGCCCTAATCAGCCCTCACTGGAAAGATGGCAATATGTTTGTTGATATCATCTCGTATTGGTAAGTGTTTCTTAGTTACAAGTAAGAGAATCTTCATGTTCTGGTTAGCAACAGAATCTGCAGAAGGGGCAGGGATCGAGCTCTGGAGCTATGCATCCAGGAACAATGTCCAACCACACCCTAGGGGCTGCTCAGTAAAAGTTCCAGTGCCACCACCTCCTGGCATCTGGGAGGATGGAGACAGGGCCAGAGAGTCTGCCACAGCTGCTTCCAAAGAACCAGATATGTCTGCCACTGTACGTGCCACAAGAGCTGTTTTCCCACAGTTAGCCAACTCCTATCGTGGCTCAGTTCCAAATCCAAGTCTTGCACAGGTGCCTCTGAATGGTGTAACTGAGATCACACACCTGTACTTTAGCTTCAAGGCAGCCTAGGAATATGAGTTTCCTGAATTAAAGTTTGGAAAGGTAAAATTCACAATGTAGAATATTCATAAAATGTAGAAAGTACTCAACAATGTTGGGCTGCCACAGAAGCGAAAGACCACTAAATATACCCCTTCAATTCATCTTCTGACATGAAATATAATTATTTTATCACTTTTTAAAAAATAACTTTATGGATTCCCTTTTACCCAAAGATTAATGTAAACTGCTTTGTTTTGCCTTCTTTTCTTCTATTCATTCCCTATTATTTCATTCTCCTAAAAAACTAAAGCATTATAAGATTTTTTTTTTTTTTTTTTTTTTTTTTTTTTTTTTTTTTTTGAGACGGAGTCTCGCTCTGTCGCCCAGGCTGGAGTGCAGTGGCCGGATCTCAGCTCACTGCAAGCTCCGCCTCCCGGGTTCACGCCATTCTCCTGCCTCAGCCTCCCGAGTAGCTGGGACTACAGGCACCCACAACCGCGCCCGGCTAATTTTTTGTATTTTTAGTAGAGACGGGGTTTCACCGTGGTCTCGATCTCCTGAACTTGTGATCCGCCCGCCTCGGCCTCCCAAAGTGCTGGGATTACAGGCGTGAGCCACCGCGCCCGGCAAGATTTTTTAAAACCCACTGGTGGTTTATGACTCTCCGCCCTTGCACGTGCTTTTTTCCTGCCTAGAGTGTTCTTTTCCCTTCAAGTCTCTTCTTAGAGCATATATTGCATGCCAATCTGTGGACTATGCAGTAGAAAAACAAAAATTAATAATGAGTTCCCACCTCAAGGGATTTAGCAGGGTGAGAGAGATATGTAAGCAAACAGTATGAAAACATAAAGCTACTCCTGGGATAGAGTGGTGCTATTGGGTGAGCCAATAGATCCCTGTCCAGAGAACTATGTAGACTTGGATAAGGGGGTTAATCACTTCTGTTTGGAATGGCAGAGATAAAGAGAGTCAGGAGAGGTGTGGCAGGATAATATTTTCAAATATTAATACTTGGGGACTTTTTGATACCTGATATTTCCCTCTCGTTCTCTTCCATGTCAACAGAAGTACCTTATAAGCTTTATGGATTTTCTCATTCAAAACTCTAAGCCCTTAGTATCAAGATTACAAACCAGACGTGTATGAAGTGTATGCACTCTACAGACATGATTTGTTTGACTCAAATGCTGTTTTTATTCATGTAGAATTAGTTGCCAACACCAAATGTTTAACAATTTCATGTAAGACTCTAAATTTCCAGCTTCTCTTGAAAAATTTGGAACTTCTGCAAACTTTAGGTTCACAAGTTTCATGGCATCAACCAGCTGGAGCTGTGTAGTGGCTGCACCTTTAAATATACCCAGGCCCCACCACTCCCTGTTGTCTCCTACACTCACCTGTTTCACCCTTTTACATTAACTACGTTACCCCAGTAGGCATTTTAAGTTTCAACACATGCCTTAGAATAACTGAGGTGGTTTTTAGATGAGCTAAATGTGAGAAGAGGATTCTGGAATATAGATAAATATCAGTAAGACTAGGACTTCTCAGCCATTATAAAAAGAGGTGTTGCCTGGTTAGGAGTGGAACAGAATAGCAGTCTGTGGATCTGAGAGCAGTGAGAATGCAGCCCACCTTCATGGCCATATTGCTTCAGAGATTCTAGCCCCCAGCAACGCATGACTGGTTGTGAGTCTATGTCCAGAATGCACTGAGAACCTGACCAAAACCTCTATACCCCAAGTGTGCCATGAAGGTATCAGACAGCGGCAGACAGTGGTATCAGGAAAGGGACGCAGATGGTTGTGAGCAACCTGGGTAACCAGGTTTGAAGATGAAGGAAAAGACATTTTTCTTTAATTTTATTAAACAAGTATTTATATAGCATATGTGATATGCCAGCCCTTTTCCAATTACTTTATCAATATTAACTTATTTAATCTTCATAGCAACATACTGAAACAAGTACTATTGCTATTCCAATTGTCAAATAGAGAGACTGAGGCATGGGGAAGTTAAAAGAGTTGCCCAAGTTCACACAAGTAATGAGAAATAAAGCTGAGATCCAGCCTCAGACAATTTCTCCACAGCTCCTGCTCTTCCCACAACCTGGTGCTACCTCTTAAGGGAGGGGGATAGCCAGGCTCAGTCCTGGGAAGGCTGCAAGGGATGGAGGGTAGGGTGCAGGCAGACACAAACATTAGACAGGGAGAAGCCTGTCTCCTCCCACATGATAAGAAGGACAGAAAAGGGAGAAGAAATACAGGTTAGGACCATGAGGATGTTTTTTCTGAGAAAAAAAAATAATAATTTCAACTTGTATTTTAGATTCAGGGGGTAAATGTGCAGCTTTGTTATATGGGTCTATTGTGTTACACTGAGGCTTGGGGTATTAATGATCCCATCACTCAAGTACTGAACATAGTACCCAACAGGGAGTTTTTCAGCCCTTGTCCCCTTCCCTTTCTCCCCTCCCAGTAGTCCCCAATGCCTATTGTTTCCATCTTTATGTGTATGAGTATCCAGTGTTTAGCTCTTACTTATAAATGAGAACATGTGGTATTTGGTTTTCTGTTCCTGCATTAATTTGTTTAGGATAATGACCTCCAGCTACATTCATGTAGCAGCAAAGGACATAACTTCATTCTTTGTTTTGACTGCATGGCACCCCATGGTGTCTATGTACCACATTTTCTTTATCCAATCCACCATTGATAGGTACCTGGGTTGACTCTATGTCTTTGCTATTGTGACTACCACTGCAATGAACATATGAATGCCTGTGTTTTTGTTTTTGTTTTTTTGTAGAATGATTTATTTTTCTCCAGGTACATACCCAGTAATGGAATTTCTGGGTCGAGTGGTGGTTCTGCTTTTAGTTCTTTGAGAAATCTCCAAACTACCTTCCAAAGAGGCTGAACTAATTTATACTCCCACCAACAGTGTATACGTTCCCCTTTTCCACAGCTGTGAAGAGTTTTTCATCTGGTGACTTCTATTTCTTTTTCTCTAAAGTAAGAGATAACACTGTTTGCTGAGATGAAGGTAGAGGCAGAAGGAGCATAATTTGGGGAAGGGTAGAAAATATTTAGCCACTATGAACAATGCAGGGACAGCTGGCCAGAGAAACGCATGGCACTGGCTAGCTGGGTGGAGAAACCAACTGAGGATGGTAACTGCCTATGCATGACGATTGCCATCAAGGCTGGCAGCACAGTCTGCAGGGCCAAGTGCAAAATGAAAATGTGGGGCTCCTTCTTCAAAAACTAGGAAGAAAAGGGCCACTAAAGATAGTAAAATAAACAATTTTTTCCTTTCTACATAGTCTGTCTTGTCTTGTCCTGATGTTTGCTATATGCTATGTAATGTCACCCTCCCTCCCTCCTGCAGGGAGATACTCTTTGGATGAATGTGGAACCTCTCAGCTCCAGAGCCTCTGATTCCATGTGTGTGCTTGTGTGCATGTACGTGTGTGTGTGTGTGTGTGTGTGCCACCAACTAATGGTTTCCCTTCCACCAGCCCCGGAACCAATATCCCTTCCCACAGACCCATCCCAGCCTACAGCAGATGGGCGCCCACCAGGGGACGGACTCTACACATAGGAAAACACTGGGCACCTGGATGGCAGGTGGGGAAGGGACCCCACCACCTGAGTCACTAGCAGGTGTTGCACTGCAACCAGCCTGGGAGGAGGACAGCCACAGCCACGCCCCACCCCAGACAGGGCGGGCACTGGCGCCAACTTCTGGGAGTAGAGCAGAGGACAAGGTAGGGAGCAGGGAGTGGAAAGCAGGAAATGGGGAGGCTATTCATATGAATCACAGCAGCCCCTCAGGAAAGGGGCTTTTAGATTCTAGCACTCCAACCAAAACATCTGCTGCCTCCCCAACTAGGGAGTGCAGTCATTCAGGCCTGGAGCTCCTTCCACCGGGATAAGCTCTCGAGAAGAAATCTCTGGCTCCAAACACAAGCAGCTGAACATTTAACAACACACTTTCCAACAAGAACAGGTACACAGACACACCAAAATCTGAACAGAAGATAGTTTCTTGCCCAACTTGAAAGAGTGGAGATTATGAAACCAGAGAAAAGAGAACCTGTGTAATCTTAGCATCCAAATAGCTACGGCACTTCAGAGAAGCTTGTGTTTAACGAACATTTTCTAATTCAATCCTTGCTGCCTAATTCACACGTCCCAATAATTTTTGGTCTTCTTAATCAGATACTTCACCTTGTGGCCATCCAGTCATGTGCAGAGCAAAAGCAAACATCTCGCTCTCCCAAATTAAGGTGGAAATAAGCCTGTGGATTCATTCTCTTCTGGAAGGTCAGGTGCTAAGTAACCTGGTTTTGCTAGTTCTTGTCTCAAATATCTACCTGTGAAGTTTCTATCCTACTCCAACAGTGAACATTTCAAATTTACTTTATAGAATCAACTTTCATTTTCTCAGACAGTTTTGATCAACCTAATCCATTACTAGTTTCAACTGGGAAGATAATTTCTTTAAATGAGACAAACTTTTGGAGCATTCTCTGATAGATTCAGTTTACAATATACTAATAACAAAGGAGTCCCTGTTGAAGAGGAACCTTTTGATCAAATACTCTTGGAAGATTCTGCCCAATTTGAAAATCTGTTTGAAACATTAGAAAAGGATTGAAAAGTAAAAAGACGACTCTAGCATCTTGTCATCTCATGCTTTCTCTGTGGAGGCTTAAAACAGATATGGAAAGATTTAGGTTCTCATATTTCTCTTTGAAATTGGCAGTAAAAAATTAGTAGCTATGCAATTCAAACAAAAAATAGCTTTAAAAATTATAGGCCCTTCCAAAATTGATTGAATTTGTAGAAAAATGTGTATCTTTTTATTGCCTCTGAACTCAAGGAAACTGAACTGAATGAATGCCTATATTGAACTAAGAATAGCAGTCTATTTAAACTATGTGAAATAGTGCTGATTTTCATGGCTCTTAACTAAAAATTCATTTCCCTCACTCTTAAGCCTAAATCACTTTCAATTCTATTACTGTATGAAATGATTGTGACTTGAAGACTTTTATAATCTAACTTTTGCTGATGACCTGTATGCTCTAAAAAGCTAAGCTGCCTTCTCCCTAAGAGAAATGGCAATGGGGTTAATCCAGCTTATTTGAAAGGCCACTAACTCCCCACCCCATCCAACTTGGCTTAATGCAGGCCAGAGGTATAAGCATTATTCTTAGAACCTTTGAACTAGTGAGGCAGTAGAGATCATCTAGTACAGTGTCCCATTTGCCTCATGGATTTCACACACTTGCAAATGAATAGTTCTTTTTCCAA
Organism: Macaca mulatta; assembly: GCF_049350105.2. Classification (NCBI taxonomy): domain Eukaryota; kingdom Metazoa; phylum Chordata; class Mammalia; order Primates; family Cercopithecidae; genus Macaca; species Macaca mulatta. Next base: position 73,907,125 of record NC_133413.1, on the reverse strand, counting down.
ATGCATGACAAGTTACAAAAAATAACCTCAGAGAACCAGAGGAGCATAATGGGATATATAGAAATGGTAAGCACTTTCTATATTAGCACATAGGTGGAAAGAAACCATTTCTATTTTTGTCAAATGTTAAAGAAATGACTCTTGATTGATTATTAAACTTTAAATATTGAACTTTATCCAAGTAAAATCAATATTTCTTACAGAGATATCGTACATGTATATACAAATACATATAGAGGGTATATACATATAGCCATATATATGTATATCTCATGTAAAAGATAGAGACTAATACAAGTTCACGCTAATATTTCTACCAAAGAATAAGAAAAAAGAATATCCTATTCTCTTTTTAGAGGAAAAACACTTGATTTTAAATAGTGTTAGTGTTATAGTTGTTATAGTAATTTCTCCCTTTTCAGTACACAAAATGGCAAATACTAGAGAATTTTTAAATTCCCAAAATAAAATCTCAATAGATCATATTCCAAAACAGTCAACAGTTTGGGGCAGTTGATTACTCTCCTCCCTGAAACACTGTCTCCATTTGCTTTGCAGGACACCACGCTCACCTGCTTGTCCCTCTACCCATTGGGTACATCTGCTCAGTGCCCTTTGCTAGTCTTTCCTCATATTCCCAACTTCTCAACATTAAATTTACCCAGGACTCTTTCCTGTGTTTCTTCTCTTCTCCACTTGTTTCCCCAGTGATCCTTTCCAAGCTGATGGCTTTAAATACCATCCATTCATTAGAGATTCTAAATTTATATAATATCTCCAACTCAGAACTCTACTCTCAATTTCAGAGTCAAGTATTCAACTACCAACTTGACATCTCCACTTGAATGTCCAGTAGGCGACTCAAATTTAACATACACACAAGTGAGTCTTAAAATCTTCTTTGTCTTGAATCATCCCCATCTAAGTTATTGGCAATTCCATCCTTCCAGACATGAGGTAAAGACTTTGGAATTGTCTCTAACTTCTCTCTTTCTCTAATACCTCAGATCCAGGCTGTCAGCAAAATCTATTGACTCACCTTTGCAACAAATACCGAATTCAACCACACCTCGCCACGTACATCACTCTCACCGTCATCCAATCCATCATCAACTCTGCCTGGATTATTTTAACATCTTTCAGAAGGGTCTCTCTACTTCTACCAATTCTTTTTTTTTTTTTTTTTTTGAGACAGAGTCTCACTCTGTCGCCCAGGTTGGAGTGCAGGGGCACGATCTCGGCTCACTGCAACTTCCGCCCCAGGTTCAAGCAATTCTCCTGTCTCATTGTGATTACAGGCATCTGCCACCACACCCAGCTAATTTTTGTATTTTTAGTAGAGGTGAGGTTTCACCATGTTGGCCAGGCTGGTCTCAAGCTCCTGAACTCAAGTGATCCACCCACCCTGGCCTCTCAAATTGCTGGGATTCCAGGCTTGAGCCACCGCGCCCGGCCCTGCTTCTACTAATTCTTAATACTGTAACCAAAATTATCCTTTTAGTCTTACCTAGTCTTGCTAATCTGTGTTCCAAGTACCTACTTGTGACATTCGTATCCTACTCCAATAGTAAATACTTCAAATTTACTGAAGCCAGGTTATATTATAACTTCGCTTAAACACCCCCAGTGGCTTCCCAGTTCACTCAGAGTAAGCCAGATCTTTACAATGGTCCATGAGGCCTTGCATGATTTGTATGAACCCAGGTACATACGCACACATGCACATCTCCTACTACTCTCCTCCTTTTTCTATACTTGCCTCCTGGCTGAGTCGAAAAGACTCAAGATACCCTCCTGTTTCCAGGGGCTTTTCACTAGCTGTTCCTTCTGCTCTTCCTCAAAGAGGCGCAAAACTCCCTGAATCTCCTTTGCTCAAATATCACATTCTTAAATCTGTCCTGATCAATATATTTAAAATCCAGTAGCTCCCATCTCCCAGAACTCACTAGCGTCCAGCTATGGCCTGAATATTGGTGTCCACCCAAAGTTCATATGTTGAAACCTAATCATCAACATAGTATTTTTAGGAAGTGGAGCCTTTAGGAGGTAATTAGGTGATGAGGGCAGAGCTCTCTCATGAATGAGATTTGTACCCTTATAAAGGAGGCCCCAGAGAATAGCCCTGACCTCTTTTGTCATGTGAGGACAAAAAAAAAAAAAAAACACCATCTTGGAAGTAGGAGGCAGGCCCTCATTAGACCAAATCTGTTGACATCTCGATCATGGACTTCGCAGCCTCCCGAACAGTGAGAAATAAATTTCTGTTGTTTATAAGTGACCCAGTCTTTGGTATTTTATTACAGCAGCCAAGTTGACCAAGACTACTTCTTTCTTGCTTTCTTTTTTCCCTTTATCATTTACCAGTTTTAAATATATTTTGTAAATTGCATATTGAGTTTATTCATTTTCTTTCTTGCCCACTAGAATGCAAGCTTTATGAGGACAGGGATTATCTGTTCTGTTTACTGGTATTTCTCTAATACCAAGGTCAGTACCTAGCCATACTCAACAAATGATTGTTGAAGTAAATTCAAATATAAACTTTAAACAGCTAACGTAGTATGAAATAACTCTAGGGTAAATTTTGTTTTCTTAAAGTTAGATGCTTTTAAATTATAATCCTTAAGTTTTGCACATTTAAATATTCTAAAAATTCTTCTTTCAGCTACAAATTAGGAAAAAAAGAGATATAAGAAAAAGACAAGTAAAAACGGTGAATATAGTTTTGTAATTTACTTTGGTTCAATTTTGTATCTTTACAGAAGCCAATGAATTGATTTTTCCTGACCTTGGCCAGAATTTTATATATCAGCTACAAGCCTTTTCCAGCTTTAAAAAGTTACTTTTCCATTAAACAAAAAGATATAGAAATAAAGGGTGACTTTCTCTAAAGCTATAATTTGATTAAAACACAGCCAGAAAGATCAATAAAGTTAATATGGATTTGCAGAGTGTATTCCGGAAATCTGTCTGCCAATCAGTCTAATGGAATTACTGTTATCTCACTGAGACCCTATTGAATATTTAAGCTCAAATATTCATAAAGAATGCTGTGCTATTATTTACAAACCAGTTACAAAGTATTTGTTTATTACTTTTACCACCTGATATTAAGGAACCAAGATCAACAAGATTTTACAGTCTGTCTCTCTCACATACAAAAACGCATGTCCACAAGGCACAAACACAAATAGGCTGAAATCTTTTTTACCACAAAAGGAAAATATTTAACTCTATTTTTGAGGAGTGAAGACCAGAACATAAATTACACATTTAAATTCAGAAAGATAATTAGAGAAGTAGAATGGGACGTTTCTCTGATTTTAAATCTAATACTTAGTTCATGACTGGAAAAAGCATAGTTCTTTCAAGAACAATATAAATTACAGACTATGCCAACTATGCCAAAGAAAACTCAACACTGCTCCCACTATTTGTCATCTACTCATAGCTCACAAACACAGTGGTCAGAAAATTATAAAACAGTGAAAATCTGGGTGGAAGAGTAAGAGGATTTCTGGAGATTTCAAAAGTAGGAATCCAAAAGAACTGATGCTTTCTTCACAGCCAAAGATAACTTTTCAGGTAATGTCCAATCTATATGTTGGCCTCTTCTGCCACTAAAACAAAGTAAGTATGCACATAGACCAATCTTCTTCACTACAAGACATAGAAAGTAATGACCCCCAAGGAACAGACTGGTATCACTACTTCAGTGGGTTTCACCAAAAAAGAACATTGAAAGAGAGCAAATGTCCTCATTCTCTCACACCATAGCTGAGCTAACACAAAGGATCTGGTTATCCAGACATTCACAAGGATTTCACCTAGCATTAAGCTTACTAATTTAACTTGAGAATATAAATGACTAAGACGCACAGACACAGCAAAGAGACGTTTGATGTTTGAAGTACAGCTTTCCAGATGCTTATTTTTTGTCTCAGTTGTACCTCTGGCTCAGACAATAGATACTTTACCTGCTCTCCAGGTGAAGTACAGTTTTCTCTCACAGTAGGGGGCATTTTAGGTTAGGAAACATCTCTGAGTTATTTCCAGAAAGTTGCATCTAAGGCATCTTCTAAGAAGCTGTGTCTCATAAATCCATAGATTCTGAGTTTGTTTGCTGTAGGCATTTTAAACCAGAGACATCTTAACTAAAACATTCCACAGATAAGGACTTCCCTCCTATAAATTATCATTAGTTATGCTGGTTACTGACATGTTCACAAGGATGCTGTGCCTGGCCTCCTATCTTCTCTCCTACTTGGGCATGCACACCCTCTCCTTGTAAAGGGAAAGAAACACATCACAGGCTGTTGTGGAAAGTCAGGGACCCCGAATGGAGGGACTGGCTGAAGCAGTGGCAGAAGAACATAAATTGTGAAGATTTCATGGACATTTATTAGTTCCCCAAATTAATACCTTTATAATTTCTTACGCTTATCTTTACTGCAATCTCTGAACATAAACTGTGAAGATTTCATGGACACTTATCACTTCCCCAATCAATACCTTTGTGATTTCCTATGCCTGTCTTTAGTCTTTACTTTAATCTCTTAATCCCGTCATCTTCTTCGTAAACTGAGGAGGATATATGTCACCTCAGGACCCTGTGATGATTGCGTTAACTGCACAAATTGTTTGTAGAGCATGTGTGTTTGAACAATATGAAATCTGGGCACCTTGAAAAAAGAACAGGATAACAGCAATGTTCAGGGAACAAGGGAGATAAGACTTGGAGCCTGACTGCACCAGTGAGCCAGGCAGAATAGAGCCATATTTCTCTTCTTTCAAATGCAAATAGGAGAAATATCGTTGAATTCTTTTTCTCAGCAAGGAACATTCCTGAGAAAGAGAATGCACCCTGAGGGTAGGTCTATGAACGGACCCCTCAGGGTAGCCGCCTTTTACGGTCAAAGTCGAAGGGATGAAATAAGCCCCCGTCTCCTGTAGCACTCCCAGGCTTATTAGGACAGGAAATTCCCGCTTAATAAATTTTGGTCAGACAGGTTGTCTGCTCTCAAACCCTGTCTCCTGATAAGAGGTTATCAATGACAATGCGTGCCTGAAACTTCATTAGCAATTTTAATTTCACCCCATCCTGTGGTCCTGTGATCTCGCCCTGCCTCCACTTGCTTTGTGATATTTTATTACCTTGTGAAGTATTTGATCTCTGGGACCCACACCCTATTTGTGCACTCCCTCCCCTTTTGAAAATCATTAATAAAAACTTGCTGGTTTTATGGCTCAGGGAACACAGGGGAACAGCTGGAGCTGCAGCAACAGGCCTTCTCCTTCCTCCTGGTGTTGATCTTTGAAGTAGCAGAAAAGAAACAGCAGTAACTATTACTTTGGAAACATACTTAATAATCACCCAATACTTAGTTTGAACCTCTTAAGCAAATATAGACAAAGTATCTAAAAATTATTTGCAATTAGTAGACAAGTTTTGATATAAGGAAGAAACTTTCCAAACTCAACAAATTTGAAATAGCATGATGGATCAGGAAACAATGCCCCAAAAGACAACAAAAACATGGTATTGATCAAATCAACATGGAGCTAATGCCCTTAGTGCTATATGTTATTTGTAATTGTTGTCCACAAAGTTATGCTTAAATTAAACATGTATTAAATTGTATCTACTGTGTGGGCACTATTTTTCTCAGGAAGTCTCATTACTATTAAAATGGTTCAAATTTAGTGGTGCTTTCCTGGAACTGTTAAACAGAATCAGGTGGTTTACTGAAACACTTGCAGTGTCAAGATTATGGTACCCAAAGCTGATTTTTAAAAATTATGCTGTGTTGCTGCTGGAGTGTGGTATCCATCATACACTCTAATTATTTTCATAAAGTTCTCCCAGGTACCACAAAAAGCAAATTAAACACACAAGGCTTTTACTCTCAAGAACATTACAGCTTAAAAGAGTCAACAAACTGAGAAAACAGGAAAATGACTGCTTCGACTCTGACCCAGCTGAACTGACAGATGTCATTAAAACAAATGATTAGACCACAGAAGGATGTGCTGTTCATGGATAATGGAGACCTAAATGCTGTCTTTCCTACGAACTATCTGTTGGGTACTCGCGCACCACTTCCGTTTTCTGCATCTCAATTTTATTATCCACGAAATAACAAAATTTGGATTAGATGATGCTCAGTCTGTTCAAAGTCTAAGCTTATGGAAGAAATACATAAAGTAAATAGATAAAGAAACTTGGCATTCATGATATTGGTATTATGGAATGTGTCATTAAGTCCCAAGAACTGAGTGTGGCACCATGTGCGTTTTGTTTGGAAAAAAGAAACATATTCTTTCATTTATTAAAAATCATATGCATGCCCAGCACTTTGGGAGGTCGAGGCGGGCGGATCACGAGGTCAGGAGATTCAGACCATCCTAGTTAACATGGTGGAACCCCGTCTCTACCAAAAATACAAAAAAATTAGCCGGCCATGGTGGCGGGTGCTTGTAGTCCCAGCTATTTGGGAGGCTGAGGCAGGAGAATGGCGTGAACCCGGGAGGCGGAGCTTGCAGTGAACACAGACCACGTCACTATGCTCCAGCCTGGGCGACAGGTGAGACTCCGTCTCAAAAACAAACAAACGAACAAAAACTCATATGCATGAAGAAAGAACTTGAAGTGTCTTGGCTCTGGTGCTTCTGTAAGTGTAATATAACTGTGGTTCATATTTTGGTCCCCAGTTATTGGAAGGCCATGAGCCCTGACCTTAGCCTTGTACTCAGCAGGCTGTTTAAGTAAAGTACTCTAATAAGTTTTATACCTTTAGTTAGGGCAAATACAAAAGAAAAAAGAAAAAAATAGCTTGTTTGCCAAAAAAGCAGAAACCATTTCAAAGTCTTAAAAGAAACATTCAAAAATATTAGGGAATACATCCGTATGCTCTGGTCAACATACTCCCATAAGGAGCCAAAAGTCAAACTAATTTTGTGGATATCCGAAGGTTTGCTGTTAGTGTAGTCCCACTTGTAGGGCATGGAGAAGACAAGAGGTCTGCGTGCTGTTCCCAACACTTACCAACATGAAAGAGAACCCTGCTGAGGAGCTAAGATGCTAAACCTTAGCCTAAGCTAATGGCAGAAGTTATGTAATTGTTTTCTCTGACTCTAAAAATAAAGAGAAGGAACAGAAATTCAGCTTAAGTCTCTTTTTTTTTAACACCTTATAATGGCAGAAATATTTGAATTTCCTAACTGGTGCACAAGAGAGAGGAAGAAAGCAAGATGGGTAGAGATTTAAATTCAATTCTTTTTTTCTATTGTCTGAGACTACAGCATCAACAACTGGCAATTGAGAGAAGAGATACATCATTATACTTATTTATAGCATTAACTACTTTACATTCATCCACACAAGTGAAACTGTAAAAAAAAATTATAAAGGAAGTGTGTGGTTCTTTCATTAGCTTGTCTGTAATACTGGATTGGTCCATAAATTAATGTGTATAAGAGGATGGGGGAAAAAAGGATTCAAAGCTCTGCCATTCTAATTACAGCTCTTTAAATATCAAAAGACACAAAGAAAGATTCCTTTTGAAAAGCCTACCAACTCTCTTGGCAAGACACTATTAATTACTTGCATAAATCTGCAGTTTGTACACCCAGAGTTATGGGTGACATTATTACATTATCTGAGCTTTTAACAGTACCTGTTGGTCTCAGCGTGTTCCTTTAAACTCTTGTTTACCAAGCGATCCCTTTGTAAACTTCAGCTTCCTGCTCAGAGGGAATGAGCAGAGCTGTGAGACAACAGGTACCTTTGAGCCACTCATATTATCTACGACTCACACAATTCAATTAGAGAAACTGTACCATGCGAATTATTAAATTAGGCTGGAGATTGCCATGGGCAGTAATAATATCACAATCTTATTTAAAAACAACACATATAGCTTCCATAAACAAACTGTTTATAAACAAACCACATGGGCAAATGGAAAATACAAAGTAGGCCTCCCATCTAAATTAATAGTTAAAGCCCCAGAGAAATGACATCCAGAGAAATAATTATAGCTTAGAAAACATTTGCCTCCAAATTTCTAACTTTTATGTATACACTTAATCAGAATTTCTCTTTTGAACATCCGTTGCATAGAAAAGTTAACAGAATTAAAATCTGGCCCATGGCTCTATATTTTTGCAATAAATACATACTCTAGAGAACACTCTCCAAGCTGCTTTGGAGGACAGAGGGGAAGTGTGCTGCTTGATAAAATTCAAAGTAGCAAATGTGTCCCCTGTTGTGCCCAAGTGCCAAGTTTCAGCTTTAATCATGCACCAGAACGTTTTGCAAAATATTTAAAAAGGGAAATAGATTTATGACCAAGCTGGATTGGTCTACATCACCTATTTGGGGAGAAAGGAGCAGGCAAAGCAGGCCACAAGTCAAAACCTCAACTGTCTGAAGGACCCCATGCCAAGGAGGAAGTGGTAGGTACTCTTTCTCATGTGCTCCCCAATGCAAAACCAAAGCTTAGGCTTCCCTCCAGTCAGACCCTTGTAATGACTGTGAGTGTCAAAGACTCAAAGGTTGATCCAAGGCAAGTCTGTTCTCACAGCAGTTAAACCCGATGTGACACCATTTAATAATACAAGTTGATGTGTTCCTCCTAATTGGCCAACAAGTCCATCAGTTATAAGGCTTGGCCAACAGCCCAATTCTATTGACATAATGAAACTTAATCATGTAACAAAATGGAACTGCTCCTTTTAATCTTCTCAGTCTTTTCTGCTTTTAATCACATAGATGAACATGGGAATATTTTGAAGTTTGGAGTTACAGGGGACAGTCAAGGGCATCCAGGTATATGTGTCAGTAGATAAATCTAGGTGAGTATAGACTGACTTAATAATAGAGATTATAAGTTAAAAACAGGTGCCATCTTAAGCAGATGCCTATATGTTTGTTAATAACTTGCTGGGAACTATTCACACTAGCAAAGATACAGAGTCAACCTCAATGTCCATCAGCAGATGAATGGATAAAGAACATGTAGTACAGACTGGATATGATGGCTCATGCTTGTCATTCCAGAGTTTTGGAAGACCAAGACAGGACGATCACTTGAGCTCAGGAGTTTCAGATGAGCCTGGGAAACATAGCAAGACTCTGTCTCTACAAAAACAAAGGAAGGAAGGAAGGAAGGAAGGAAGGAAGGAAGGAAGGAAGGAAGGAAGGAAGGAAGGAAGGAAGGAAGGAAGGAAGGAAGGAAGGAAGGAGGGAGGGAGGGAGGGAGGGAGGGAGGGAGGGAGGGAGGGAGAGAGGGAGGGAGGGAGGGAAGGAAGGAGGGAAGGAAGGAAGGAAGGAAGGAAGGAAGGAAGGAAGGAAGGAAGGAAGGAAGGAAGGAAGGAAGGAGGGAAGGAGGGAGGGAGGGAGGGAAGGAAGGAAGGAAGGAAGGAAGGAAGGAAGGAAGGAAGGAAGGAAGGAAGGAAGGAAGGAAGGAAGGAAGGAAAGAAGGAAGGAAGGAAAGAAAGAAGGAATGGAGGGAGGAAAGAAGGAATGGAGGGAGGAAAGAAGGAAAGAAGGAAGGGAGGAAAGAACGGAGGGAGGGAGGGAGACCGGTATATGTATACAATGTAATACTATTTGGCCATAAAATAGAATAAAATCATGTCATTTGCAGCAACATGGATGGAACTGGGGGTCATTATGTTACATGAAATAGGCCATGCACACAAGACAAATTTCAGTTTTCTTACTCATATGTGGGAACTAAAAAAGCTGATCTCATGAATATGGAGAGTATAATGATATACACTAGAGCAGCAGTCCCCAGCCCTTTTGGCACTAGGGACCAGTTTCACGGAAGACAGTTTGTCCACAGACCGGTGGGGGCAGGGATAGTTTGGGGATGATTCAAGTGCATTAAATTTATTGTGCACTCTATTTCTATTATTACTACATTGTAATACATAATGAAATAATTATATAACTCACCATAATGTAGAATCGGTGGGAGCCCTGAGCTTGTTTTTCTGCTCAGGGGAAATCTGAGAATGATGGGAGGCAGTGACAGATCATCGGGCATTAGATTCTTATAAGGAGCGTGCAAGCTAGATCCCTCACATGCACAGTTCACAACAGGGTTTACACTCCTGTGAGAATCTAATGCCACTGCCGATCTTACAGGAAGTGGAGCTCAGGCAGTAATGCTCATTCACCCACTGCTCACCTTCTGCTGTGCAGCCCAGTTCCTAACAGAACACCAACCAGCACCAGCCCGTGGCTTGGGGGTTGGGGCCCCCTGTACTAAAGGCTGGGAAGGGTGGGGACTGGGGGCAGTGAAGGCAGGTTGATTAATAGATACAAACATATGGTTAGATAAAAGTAATAAGTTCTAATCATACAAAAATATAAGTGCTAACATTTGATAGTAGAGTGACTATAGATAATGGCAGTATATTGTATATTTTGAAATAGTTAGAAGAGAGGACTTGAAATGTTCACAGCACATAGAAATGATACATGATATATCTCCAGGTGATAGATATTCTAAAACCTCTGACTTGATTGTTACACATTCTATGCATATAACACAATATTACATGTACCTCATAAATATGTATAAATATTATGTATCAATGAAAGAAAGAAATCACTAGGAGCTCCCAATGCCTCCTGGAGAAAGGCTGCAAAACTTTCGAGCTAAAAGATATTTTGTCAACGTGCTGAAGCAACTCCTTTATTTTACTGATAAGGAAATAGATAGGGAAGGTGCATGGTTTTTTGGTTTTTTCAAATGTTCACAAATACTTGGTAGTAGAGTCACAATTCAAGCTCATATTTATCTTGTACTCAAGGTATTATGCTGAGAGTAGAAAGAGATCCTTAAATTTAGCAACTGTTTTTTATCATGGTGGCCATGACTCGCTAAGTAAATATAAAAAGAAAGAAGACATCAAAGTTCAAACAATAAAGATAAACACATTGTGTGGTGGAAGATGTTTTATTTTTTGGTGTGATTTTTTTTTCAGACAAGGTCTCACTCTGTCACCCAGTCTGTAGTGCAGTGGCACCATCTCTGCCCACTCTAGCCTCAAACTCCCAGGCTCAAGTGATCCTCCCACCTCAGCCCCCCAAGTAGTTGGGACTACAGTAGTGTGCCACCACACCCAGCTAATATTTTTGTATTTTTTGTAGAGACAGGGTTTTACCATGTTACCCAGGCAGGTCTTGATCTCCTCAGCTCAGGCAATCTGCCCACCTCAGCCTCCCAAAATGCTGGGTTTACAGATGTGAGCCTCTGCATGTGTGGAGGACATTTTAAAGACTGTCTAGAAAAAGAAATAAGAGTCACAAATTGGATTATGTCACTGTCTTACATTTCAATGACATTTTTATTGCTCCTATAAGCTTGGATTCAAACTCAACCCTGGCCTTCCAGGTTCTGCCCCAGCCTTCTCTCCAGTCTACTCACATGACCTTCTCCTTCAGCTTCTGCATTCCTAGGCCATCAGACTTCTAGTTGGCAGTGGTAGCATATTATCATCTTCCTCCCTAGATCGTTTGTCTTTGGTATCTACCCTAGAGCCAATCATGTAGTTGGTGTTCAGTGTATGTTGAATAAATGAGCAAAATCATATAGGTAAAAATGCATGGAATATTTTCAGGATGTAAATTACTATTAAAATATGAGGTGTTTCTTCCTTGAGAAGACTTTAAAAGTTTGTGGAAAAATGGAATTAAAAGATAAAAATAAAAACTATAAACTTTATTGAATGAAAATGGATGTCCTTTAAAGATTTTTTAAGATTAGGAAACAAAGAGAAGCCAGTAGGAGCCAAATCAGAACTCTAAGGTGGATCTAATGACTTCCCAATGAAACTCTCATAGCCCTTGTTTGATGAGAGGAGTGAGCAGGAGCATTGCTGTGGGTAAGGACTCTCAGGTGAAGCTTCTAGGCTTTTTTTCTGCTAAAGCTTTGGCTTTCCGTAAACACTCTCATAATAAATAAGCAGATGCTATTTTTCTTTGGCCCTCCAAAAAGTCAATACAAACTTTTTGTAAAGTATCCAATAGTTCATCATTCTTCCACCCAAGTTTTACTATAAATTTGATGTTTGTTTTTGCTTGATTTTAGCAAAATTCATGTTTCTCTGACAGGGGCTCTTTTCAAACTGATGTCACATCCTTGTTAATGCCTCAAACTAGATCCTATTCAGACATGTTATATTAAGTTAGTATGGGTTTATTTTGGTGTGAAAAAATTTTGAAATTCATGATAACTTTTTCATAATACTCATTTTCCATGAACTTTTTGATACCCCTCATATTTATTTCTTATGCATTTGGAATCTGATTTTTATACACAACTTTTCAGGGACATATTTATGGCCTAAAGATGCATGCATTGTATTACACTAGGATATCTGGATGAGTCGGGGTAATTTAAAATGCACTACTTTCATCACCTCTCACCCAGCTCTCGTACTAACCAAACTGAGCATTCTTAACTCTAACTCCTATTAAAGAAAAAGAAGGATATTTCTTGTCCAGTAAGCAAAAAAAAAAGGCATGAACTATTCAACTCCTTTATTTTCCCATCCCTGGCTTGGGGGCAGGGTACTCTCAGTCACACAGTCATCCTCTGAGGACAAATGCATGTGATGGCAAATATGATGTCATTGGTCCACCTCCAAACATGATTTGATGGATTGAGCTGAATTTCTGCCAAGGGTACACTTCAGGGGTTGCAGAAGATGTCTTGGACATTATCCAAATAGAAAGCAAGGGCCAGCCACATCTTGAACCCTGAAGGAGACTTGATTCTCCCCCATTGGTTCCCACCTGCTCTTCACTATCAGAGTGGAGCATGCTCCCCATTGGCTCATCTCCCCAAATGCTGTTCAATCAGGAGGTGGACATACCTCATAAATGTGTATATGTATATATTGTGTATATATATAAATGTGTATATATATACATTTATTAGTGTGTGGTGTGTAGGTAAAAGGATTAACTGCTTTATCTTGCTGGAGGTGCCATGTAAATTAAAGCATTTTAATATCCAGGTCATGCTGTCCATTATAGCATTATTTCTGCTTGATTATTTTAAAAGCCCACACAATTAGTATCTTAAGCATTTCATTTGTTCATTTATTCAGTTTTTGAGGAAGATATATGTGTGTGTGTGACATATATATATCCCACAGAGTCTCTATGCTAATACAGTTTACATCCTAATTGAGAGAGACAGACAATAAGTAAATACATGTCAAAAGTGATAAGTGCTAAAGAGAACAGAAAAGCAGAATAAGAGGAAGATGATGGGACTGAAGGAGGGAGGGCCAGATTGAATGGATGGCGGTCAGGGAAGACCTGGTAGATAAACAATCCTGAACAGACTCTGATAAAGCGATTCACGCAAATATCTGGGGAAGTGACAGCCCTCACACAGAAATGAGAAGTGCAGTTGTGTGATATGGGAGCATGTCATATTAACTGTAGGTTCTTTTAGGTTTTGTTTTTTTTTTTAGACAGAGTCTTGCTCTGTCACCCAGGCTGGAGTGCAATGGTGCAATCTCGGCTCATTGCAATCTCCACCTCCTGGGTTCAAGCGATTCTCCTGCCTCAGCCTCTCAAGTAGCTGGGATTACAGGTGCTCACCACCACACCTGGCTAATTCTGTGTTTGTAATCGAGACAGGGTTTCACCATGTTGGCCAGGCTGGTCTGGAACTCCTGACCTTAAGCAATCCGCCCACCTCAGCTTCCCAAAATGCTGAGATTACAGGCGTGAGTCACCACACCCAGTTTGTGTTATGTTCTTATTTTTTGAATTTTTGATGGTCTGGCATCTGGGTCCTTGCTGGATCCTAGAGAGACCACCCCTCCCAGGGTGAGCTAGTTGCTAGAGAGAGCAATGCCTTTCACTTGCAAATCAACCAACCCAAAGCCAATACCTCCAGCCACCTTTTTTATTGAGCCCCTACACTGAGGGCCAGTATTCCCACGTCCTAATCACCCCAGGGCCGTGTATCAGACAACCAGAGGCAGCCTCTGTACTCCAGCGCCTTCTGAAATCATTTAGACTGGCCCATCCTAAGGCTGGTTACTCTGCCTTGCCTTTCCCCATGGAAATCACAGCAAAAGCTTTTCCCCATGCCTCCCCTCACTCCTTTGCCTCCTGACTGACACTGGTGCTTCCTGGGTGGCCCAGCATGGCTTACAACGTCTCCTGCTTCTAGGAACCATGAGTAAAAACTTTTCCCTTCATAACAATCATTTCTGTATCTATAATCATGCCAGACCTGATTAAAACCAATACTGGGTACACTTTTAAATGCATGCCTGGTGCATTCAAGGAGCAGCTAGAATGTCAGTGTGGCTGGAACAGAGAGTGAGGGGATGAGACAAGAGAGGGAAACAAAGGGCCAGCCAGTGTAAACACCCCACAAGGATTAGCTCTTAATCTGACTAAAACAAAGAGTCACTGAGAGGTTCAGAAGAGAAAAATGACGTGACTTGATCTACCTTTCAACAAGAACAATCTGGCCACTGTTGATAATAGAGTGAAGAGTGGCAATGGAGAAGCACAGAAGTAATTTGGGAATTTATTACAATAATCTAGGCAAGAGATGCTAGTGGACAGGACCAGGGTGGTAACTGGGGGAGGCACCAAACTATGGTTGAGTTCTGGATATAAAGTCTTTTGAAAGTGAAGTCAGTATGATTTGCTGATGAGTTGATGTGTTGTGAGAGAGCAATCATTGATTACTGTAAGGTTTTTCGGCATGTGAAACTATAAAAATGTAGTCACCACTTACTGACACAGCAGAACTGCAGGAAGAACGTACCTGGGATGGGAAGATGGATTGTAAATCAGGAATTCAGTGTGGAACATACTATGAGACGCCTTTTACACATCACTGATTTTATGATTACAGCAAGCAGGAATAGGTAGAAGTAGATCTTGAAGGATAATGAAGCAAGCTTCCATGTTGGAGAAGCTTGCATGGCAAGGAACTGAGGGTGGCCTTCAGGCAGGAGCCAGCCAGGAACTGAGGCCCTGATTCCAACAGCCTGAAAGAACTGAATCTTGCCAGCAATCATGTGAGCTTGGATGTACATCCTTCCTCAGTCAGGCCTTCTGATGAAACCTTAGTCTCTGCTGACATTTTATTGCAACCTGTGAGAAACCCTAAGTCAGAGGACTCAGTAATGTTATACCCAGATTTCTGACCCACTGAAACTGTAAGATAATAAATGTATATTGTCAGAAGCTGTAAATTTGGGGGCCAATTTGTTATATGGCAATAGATAACTAATACAAGGTAATTAGAAAGAACTGTAGATAGAAAACAAAACTGGGGCTTGGCCCTGGGTCACACCATTGTTTAGAAGTCAGTAAGATAAAGAGGAGCATGTAAAGAAAACTGAGAGCAGTGAATGAAGAAGGGGAAATAAAAGACTGTACAATAAAGGACTGAAGAAGGAGGAAGAAATTATCGACTGGTCAAGTGCCCTTCACAGGCCAAATATAGATGAGGACTGAGAATTTGTCACTGAAATCAACAATGTTGAGGTCATTCATACAATAACATTAAGAACAGCAAGGTAAAAAAAAAATCTACACCTTAATTTCTTTTTTTTTTTTTTTTTTTTTTTTGAGACGGAGTCTGGCTCTGTCGCCCAGGCTGGAGTGCAGTGGCCGGATCTCAGCTCACTGCAAGCTCCGCCTCCCGGGTTTACGCCATTCTCCTGCCTCAGCCTCCCGAGTAGCTGGGACTACAGGCGCCCGCCACCTTGCCCGGCTAGTTTTTTTTTGTATTTTTTAGTAGAGACGGGGTTTCACGGTGTTCGCCAGGATGGTCTCGATCTCCTGACCTCGTGATCCGCCCATCTCGGCCTCTCAAAGTGCTGGGATTACAGGCTTGAGCCACCGCGCCCGGCCAATTTCTTTTATAAAGATAGCCCAAATTTCATAAATGAGTTTTCCTTTAAGGAAGATAGAGTTCTACCTAGTTCTATTTGCTGCAGCAATTTTAACACTGAAGAAAAATTTAGATTTTCAACTTCAAGTATATCTTTTATAGATGAACGCAATATGCTATGTGAATTATCCAAGGTCACATAGCTAATAGAAGAGTTAGGAACTGAAATGAGACTAAAGTTTCTTGACCTACTGCTCTTTCTGCTACATCACACTATCCTTTTGATTTCCTACTTCAAGGTAAACAATTAAAAATCCTAAAAAGCTGTGTAGTGGTATTAAATAGTTATGCACCACATAATGATGTTTCAGTCAGCGACGGGCCACATATACAATGGTGGTCCCATAAGACTATCATATCATATTTTTACTGCACCTTTTCTATTTTTAGATATGTTTGTATTGCAAATAGCATTGTGTTATAGTTGCCTGCAGTATTCAGTACAGTAACAGGTTTGTAGCCTAGGAGCAATAGACTATACCATATAACCTAGGTGAGTAGTAGTCTAGACCACCCAGATTTGGGTATGTACTCTCTAGGAGGTGCGTGATGATTAAATCGCCTAAAAATGCATTTCTCAGAATTTATTTCTCTCATTAACGACACACGATTGTATAGCTCACTTTTTGTACCTGAAGCTGATGTATGTATGCTTTCCCTTATTTAAAAATGTGTAAAAATCTTGTTAAGAGCAAGGTTATGGGATAATTTTTAAACTACTGAAAGGATCAACATGTAAAATACAGAAGATACTCATATGAGAGTTCTCAGAATTTAATTTCAAAGCTCAATAAAGCAAATAAGATGCTGTTAATTAGAACATCTGCCAATCACTGTACTATATTAAAGAATGATCTACAAAGCTCATCATTAACATGTAAAATCACTTACTTCATCAGATTTTCCAGCTTTCTTTGCCTTCAGATGTAAGCTCATGGATCTTGTTGGTCTTGTGCACTTCTGTATCTCAGGGCATATAATAGTTCCTGAGAATTAGTAGAAAGTACAATATGTTTGTTGGATGAACGAATGTTTGAACTGAGACTCAAAGAACTTAAGTGGAGGCATGAAAAGCAGAAGGAAGAGCCTAAACACAGGCCTGGAAGCATAAGAGGATCTGCCATACTAGGAGATATGAATGGGCTTGGGTCCCTGGACAGAGAATGGTCAACAGGGAGTGGTGGAAAAAACAATTTGTGTAGTTGAGTAGAGTGAGTCTGCATAGTCCTTGAGTGACAGATGAAGAAGTCTGAGGTCTGGCCTCCATTCTTAAAGCTCAGGGGAGCCACTGAAGAGTAATGATAGGGAGAATAATACACATAACAAGGCCTAGAGTTTAGAAAGGACTTGTCTTTGAGGGTGGATGAAAAGCTGAGACTGAGATAGGAAGCAGGAAGATTCATTGGCTTGTTTTGGATTCATTAAAAAAAAAAAAAAAAAGATGCCACCATACACTTGAGCTAGAACAGCGATCAATATCGCTCAGTGGGATCTCAAGAGACTGATAGTCCAGTGGGGACACAGATGCATCACAGACCATGGCAGCACAGCATAGTAAGTGTAATAAATGGAGTGAACACAGAATGTGGGCGGTGCAAAAAAAAGAGGTTCTGAGCTCAGATTTCATTGCAAGTGACATTTACCCTTGATGCCAGAGACATATGAGAAGCATCAGTAATCAGGAGGGTAGCCCAGGAAGAGGGAGACACATAGTCCAGGGACAGCAAGGGCCACTGGAAGTAGAGAGCATTCAGTGAGAACAGAAAGCAAGAAGGCAGTCAAGGCATTCAAACCATAACCTCATAAACCCAGGTGAACATGAGTGCAGGTGGGGAGGGGATGGAATAGCTCCAGAAACTGTTTAGTTTCCTCAGGCCACTTTCCAGTCTGTATCTTGCATTCCCATCCCCCTCCTGTGCCCACCACCAGAGACCCATTATTCTACCTTATTCACTATAGATTAATTTTGCCTGTTTTAAATCTCATTTAAGTGGAATCATAGAGTATGCTCAATTTTTTAAAATCTGGGTGGTGTGTGTCTACACAGGTGTGTCTATACAGAAATCAAGCCATATGTTTAATATTTGTGCACTTTACCATAGGCATAGTACATCCCAATTTTCAAAGTGGGGAGAGGAAAGGGAAAATCAAAGATGACTCCTACCTTGTGTCCCTCAAAGTTTCCACCAGGCACTGGTTTCACAGGACGGGGTTATATTTTTTTAAAGGGTCCCATGTTCAAATAAGCTTGGGAGATGCTAGGTTAAATTGAGTTAAAGCCACTTCATTCTGCAAGTCTTCTCTGAGCTTTCGCTACATTGGGAAGCATTGGGAATCTCCAAAGGGGTGATAAATATCCAGTTTTTTAGACTTTTCCTTTCACAGTCTCTCTTGGGACTCAAATATTAAGGAACTCACGATAGAAAAATTTTCTAGCCTGAACCCTGTGGGAAATGGATTATGTTCATCCAGGGAAATAATTTTCTTGGGCAAATTGAATTTGAGTTCCCAGAGGGTAAATACATCAAGCACCACGTCTCCAGCAGGCTGAAATGCAGGAAAGCCCTTCCAAATGCGATCAGGCCTGGGGATATATTTGAACTCTCTGACATATGGTTGGTGTCTGAAAATCTGTAGATAGACATGGATTACATCCCCCAAAAAGAGGCATTGCATGAGATGTTCGCAGGGCCCAGGAGGTAGCTGGGTGCAGGGAAGGGAACCAATAAAATGACAAATAAAGAGAAGTTATGGGATAATAGTGCTCCTTCTTGGGGCAACAATACAGGCTGGATGCCTTCAACAATATATCTTTCCCATCTTAAGATTTTGCTCAACACTCATATCAACGACTAGCACTTAGAGCTCCTTAAACGTCTTTAGAAGTTCTATCATAGGTCAGATGACAGGATTCTTAAGCTGCTAAGAAGAGAAGCTTAGTCCAAAATACAACCCTTTCCGGAAGAGTTTACAAATTTCGAACAAACACATGGTTCTGAAACAAAGTCATTTCTGCCAGTCTAAAAATTGGTTAAAAACAAAAAGAAGAAGAGGGGCAATATGAGTGGGATTTGCTTATATTTTGTACTCTAACAAGGCAAAGGAATTTTCAAATATGTAAGCATTTTCAAATGTTGATGACATTAAACATTTCATATAACTAATACTACTTTATTACTACTTGATAAATACAGTTATACCAATAGTTTGCTTTCATTTGCATTTCAAAGCAGATATATAAAGATTTGCACATAAAATATAGCAAAGATGGGTTGAATCTGAAGTTAAGTATTAAGGAAAAGGAAAAAAACTAGTCAAAAAGAGGCAGCAGTAACATGAAAAAAATGTTGCTAATATTTTATGAAAAATTTATAAAAATAGAATTTTGTAATACCAAAGAGACAACCAATAAAGATCTTGTTTCTTCCATCTGACTAATCCAGGAACAGCAGAGAATGTCGTTCATTTTAACCATCTTTAAAAAATGATCTTATAATATTGCCATCTGTTGGCATATGACAGATACAGCATTCCAACCACACAAATAATGAAGTAAAAATACAGAAAATTAAAGGGACAGATGTGAAAAGCTCACACACTCATTTGGCTTAGCATTTCACATCTGTTCTCTCCAAAGTCTTCCCAGTAACACAAATCTGATTCCTGGATCCAGTATCTTGAAATGTTATGCGACGCAGCAGGCAACGTATCTATGACTTGCTGAAGATCCATTCATTCCAGCACATCATGTGTTTTCTCATCAATATTGGAAATGTTCTATCCAAAACTCAGTTTCTGTCACAAGGGAGAATCCACATAGGTATGCATAGGTGTATATAGTATTGCAATTTATTTATTCGTGTTTCTAAAAAATTGCCTCATAGGCATTTGAAATCAGCCTTGACAAGAAACACATAAATATGGTCCTCCATATATTCTACATACCTTTCTATTATTATCCACCTTCTTGACCGGCAAAGAGATGAAAAATAGTACAAATATTAACCAATTCCTACACAGTGTATAAACTTACTGATTTAAACCTCAAAACTTTTTTTTAGACTTTTAAAATTTTGGACTCAGGAGGCTGAGGAAGGAAGATCACTTGAGCCCAGGAGATCGAAGCAGCAGTGAGCCATGATTGCACCACTCCAGCCTGGGTGACTGAGCAAGGCCCAGTCTCTAAAAAACTAAAATAATATTTTGGACCATGTGACTATATAGCCTATTCAAAAAATATAGTTTAAAATGTAATGAAATACATATTCAGTTACTTCACACTTGACACACACTTGCTGCAACCAAACCCTTTCTGTCCACCTTTCTGTTGTCAAGCCAGCATTATGAAGACCAACACTGTGAAGACTGGTGCTTCCCTGAAGCCCTCAGACAACTGGGAGTCTTAACTGTATTTTTGATAGCATGAGGATTCCTAGCAAAATATTTAAAGTTGGTGTCTCTGGCTGGGCACAGTGGCTCACCTGTAATCCCAGCACTTTGGGAGGCTGAGGTCAGAGGATCACCTGAGGTCAGGAGTTTGAGACCAGACTGGCCAAAATGGCGAAACACCATCCCTAATGAAAATACAAAAATCAGCCAGGTGTGGTGGCATGTGCCTGTAATCCCAGCTACTCGGGAGGCTGAGGCAGGAGAATCACTTGAACCCGGGAGGCGGAGGTTGTAGTGAGCTGAGATTGTGCCACTGCCCTCCAGCCTGGGTGAGAGAGCAAGACTCCATCTAAAAAATAAAAATAAAGATGAAAAAATAAAGTTGGTGTCTCTATTAAACTAATAGCCTTTTAAAAAGTAATAAAAGCATAATTCCAATCAATAGATAACAACCTTATAATTTAATAGGACCAAGAAATGCTTTCTCCTTTAAAAAGGTCTATTACTTAAATCTGAGAACATTGCTAAAGTGCCTGCCTCAGCATTTTTTTCATGAACGTGTTGGCACCCAGTGGCACTGTATCTAAGGCTAATGTGAAATCAACAAAAGTGAATTTAATATGGAAATCCTGCTTTTCAGCCAAATGAAGGCCCAATGACATCAGAGGCTGCAAGACAAAAGACCTTGCAGTAGTTCCCATGGAGAAAAGTGGCAGGAGAATTGGAGTATGGCAGGGCCCGGAGTACAAGAGTCATGCTGGTCTCAAAAGCTCTTTTGCCTTTAGTAGTCAGCAGCGTATTTGGGCTGCAACAAACAGGAAATCAACATCTCTCTCACACACTATCAAACATACACTTACATTTTTCATCTTATGCTGACATTTTCAGCTTATGCAAATATCAATATTTAACAGAATAGTTTACATCTATAATAAGGGCCCAAGAATTTTTTTTCCCTAAAAGGATTAGTACATTACTTTAGCTTGAGAAAAACTAGTATCCATGTTAGGGCCACAACGTTTACACCTAATGGCGTGGGTTTCCCCAGGCTCTGGCTCTTACCAGCTGTTGGACATGAGGTAAATTATTCAATTACTGAACTAGAAGCTCAGGCAATCAGGGCAGCACTTCTGACTGACCCTCTAAAGTTGTGTCTTCACGGCAATATGGAATAAGAAAAAACAACCTGGTGCTTTTCAGGAAGATAAAATAGATAATGTTTATAAAAGATGTACCACAGACCAGGCATGGTAGATCACGCCTGTCATCCCAACACTGTGGGAGGCTGAGGTAGGTAAATAGCTTGAGCTCAGAAGTTTGAGACCAGCCTGGGTGACATGACGAGACCCCATGTCTACTAAAAGTACAAAAATAATAAGCCTGGCATGGTGGCACATGCCTGTGGTCCCAGCCACTCAGGAGGCTGAGGTAGGAGGATCCCTTGAACCCAGGGAGTGGGTGGGCGAGGGCGGTGGTGGAGGTAGCAGTGAGCTAAGATCGCACCACTGCACTCCAGATTGGGCAACGGAGCGAGACCCTGTTTCAAAAAAAAAGAAAAAAAGGACATAGTACAGAGCCTGGCCCAAAACGTAAACTCAATATTTGTTCATTATTTTTAATATTTATCCCTCACAATAACACTTCAAGGTAGAAGTTATTGAGTCCATTTTATAGGTGAGGAAACTGAGACTCAGGAATTTCCAGTAACAATTGCACAGACAGAAATGGAGAAAGCTATAATATAAGGCTAGATCCGACTGGCTCTGAAGCCTGTAATCTTTCCACTGTACCACACTGCTCCTCAAAAAGCAGCCCAAGAACTCTCATTTCTGTAGCGGAGGATACACCTCCCTGGCCATTTGTTAGAACCTCCAACTACAGCTTCCTCTCCTCTGTTTCCAGAAGCTGGGGTAATCGAAGCAGCACTTCTGACCATAGTGATTAAATTATCAGTGGACCAGGTGTGGTGGCCATGCCTGTAATCCCAGCATCTTGGGTAGCCGAGGCAGGCAGATTGCTTGAGGCCACCCTGAGCAACATGGCAAAACTGTATCCCTACAAAAAAATACAAAGACTTAACTGGGTGTGGTGGTACACATGTGTGATCCCAGCTACTCAGGAGGCTGAAGTAGGAGGATCACTTGAGCCCTGGAGGTTAACGCTGCAGTGAGCTGAGATCATGCCACTGCACTCCAGCCTGGGTGACAGAGCCAGACTCTATCTCAAAAAAATATATATCTATATATACATATATATATATTTTAGAAATGATCTTCACAGGAGCAACTTCTCTGGACAAAGCAGAGGCAACTACTTGCTAATGAGACAAAAACTGTTCTATTCCACCTCCTACTCGGCCTCCTTGGGTTACAGGAAGCCATGGGCAGAAAGGTGTCAATGCCGAATCCAACTGAAGGGAATTTCCATTAGATGGCCTGTGAAAGGGGTTGAGATAAGCAGGTATGAACAGTCAACATTATTTTTCCATTTTCCTGCCAGAGAATTTCCTGGTTATGTATTACAATTTGAGGATCTGTTGATAACAAAAGTAGAAATAAATACTCGTGGGTTTTTTTTTTTCTGTTCTTTTTTTTTTCTTGGAAAAACCTGTTCTACATTTTGATGTGCCCTCAAGAAACTAACGAAGCAAATGGATGAAGAGTTGAGTCTATAATAAATGTGGTGGCTCACACTGCAGACTTTACACTGTCTTCACCACACAACAGGGAAATAAAATTCCCAAGACTATCTAATGTGACAAGCCTGCAGTGACAGTCAATTCTTTTTATTTCTTGTCATTAAATGTGCTCTGCATCAGTATAATATGTAATAATTGTCCATGAAATGGATGCCTTTAGACTGACTGACTTTCAGTGAAGGGGAAATTATAATAGAGATTTGCAATGAGGAGATATTAGTAGTGGTGAGGAGGAGAAGGATGAGACAGTATTGTTAAATATTATTTGAAACATTATTATTATTTAAGTATTATTTGAAATATCTTATTTCAAAGAGCTAAAGGCAGACTACAAAAAGGTCTTGACCATAATCAGTGAGGAAGAATTCTACAGCCATTTTTTAAATAAACCCTTGCAACATTGTCATTTATCCTCATCCAATTTCTGTAGGATTCCTATTAGTGGCATGAGTCACAATATGGATTAAGAGGCTTACACCATAAACACTCATCTTTGTCTTTGTTCCCATTGCCACATGGAGACACGGAGGCAGGCCACCGTGATAAGGCCCATGCAAGGAACCCTTACCCTAAAGCTGTCCTACTTTCATGCATGGTGCCAGGCTCAGCTTCCTAGAAACACATTCAACCAGTATTTATGTGAGCCTATGTCATACCAGGCACTACTAAAGGCATGCAAAGGATACAAGCCCAAGGAGCTTACCGTCAGCTGAACTGGCCTCTGCAATCAAGTGCAGTGTGTGTGACAACAGGATTAAGTATGGGGTTCTGTGCTAGCATGCAGGACGGGCTCCTAATCCAGTCATAGGGGGTCAAGAGAAGACTTCCCAAGTGAAGTGCCATCGAAACTGGGACCTGAAGTTTGGATAGGTGATAGCCAGGTGCAGAAGAGTCCAAAGGAAGTGTTTAGGGCAAAGAGAACACCATGCACAAAGCACAAAGGCAGGAGAGACAGCTTGGCGTATTTGACAAACGGTAAGTGACTCAGGATGCCTGGAGGGAGGAGCAGGAGAGAATGGGGAGAAGTGAGGCCTGTGGGCTAAGAAATGGCAAATTAAAAAGTACAACCTTGAAAGCCTGATTAAGGAATTTCGCTTTGGTCTGAGGCTGATGGCTAGCTATCAAAAGGTTTTAAGAAGGGAAGTCACACAAGCAGACCAAAGATTCATAAAATATCATTCTGCAAGTGAGAATAGAATAGAAGGAGGTAAAAAAAGAGGACCCATAGCAACTAGAAGACAAGTGGAAAAGCTGTGTGAAAGGGTGGTCTGAATCAAAGCACAGCGCAGTGACGGGTACCCAGGAAATGCCGAATGAGTAAGTGGTGAGTACTGCTAATAACACTAACAATGATGTGAAGGCTGAAAAGGATGGATGAGGCATATTAGGAAGAGGAGGGCATGTGCCTCATGGTTATTTCACTGAAGGTGATGAGAAAGCAGCAGCCATCAAGGATGTCATGGGTTTTCTCACTCAAGCAACTAAACACACAGCTGTACTGGCCACTGTCATGGAGATGTGGAAGAGGAACAGGTTGGAGGGTCACAGATGAGGAGGTTAAATCTATTTGGGGACATGTTCTGCTCAAGATGGCAATGAATATCTCCCAGCTTATTTTTTCCAGTCCTCTCTTTTAAAAAAAAAAATTGCCATTTTAACCATTTAAACTGTAAAGTTCAATGGATTTTAGTATATTCAAGATGCTATGCAAATGTCACCACTATCTAATTCCAGAACATTTTCATCAGCCCAAAAAGAAACCCTATACCTATTAAGCATTCACTCCCATCCTTCCCTCCTCCTATCCCCCTGAAAACCACTAATCTGCTTTCTGTCTATGGGTTTGCCTATTCTAGATAGTTTATTTAAATGTAACCACATATGATATATGATATAACCCAAACAATGGAATATCATTCAGCCATGGGAAGGAATAAAATACACACTACAACACGTATGAAATTCAAAAACATAATGCTAAGTGAAAGAAGCCAAACACGAAAGGCCAGCTACTGAAAGTGATTCCATTTATGTGAAACATCCAAAATAGGCAAATCCGTAAAAACAACCGGGCACAGTGGTTCACACCTGTAATCCCAGCACTTTGGGAGGCCGAGGCGAGTGGATCATGAAGTCAGGAGATCGAGACCATCCTGCTTAACACGGCGAAACCCCATCTCTACCAAAAAATACAAAAAATTAGCCGGGAGTAGTGGCGGGCACCTGTAGTCCCAGCTACTCGGGAGGCTGAGGCAGGAGAATGGTGTGAACTGGGAGGTGGAGCCTGCAGTGAGCCAAGATCACGCCACTGCACTCCAGTCTGGGTGACAGAGCGAGACTCTGTCTCAAAAAAAAAAAAAACGAAACAGTTCTGTGGTTGCCAGGAGCTGTGGCGGGGGAGGACAGGAAGTGATTGCTTAATGGATACAGGGTTTCTCTTTGGAGTGATTAAACAATTTCAGAATTGTATAGTGGTTGCACAGCATTGCAGAGGTACTTCATGCCACCAAACTGTACACTTTAAAATGGGTAAATTTGGCCGGATGCGATGGCTTACACCTGTAATCCCAGCACTTTGGGAGGTTGAGGCAGGCGGATCACCTGAGGTTAGGAGTTCAAGACTAGCCTGGCCAACATGGCGAAACTCTGTCTCTACTAAAAATACAAAAATTAGCTGGGCATGGTGGTGGAGTCCTGCAATCCCAGCTACTTGGGAGACTGAGGCAGGAAGAATTGCTTGAATTCGGGAGGTGGAGGTTGCAGTAAGCCAAGATTGCACCACTGCACTCTAGCCTGGGTGACAGAGCAAGACTGTCTCAAAAAAAAAAAAAAAAAAAAGTAAATTTATCTTATATGTATTTTGTAAAAGAAAAACAAAAAGATTGAAGTGTTGATACATCCCCTCTCTTCTTTGCAGAGTAATGTTTCCACCTTCAAAGGGAGTAAGAGCTCTCTAATGATCATCACAGGTTCTGGAGTCCAACTGTCTAGATTTGAATTATTTCTCCTCCTCTTAATAGATGTGTGAATTTGCACATCTATTACTCAATTTTTCTAACCCAGTCTTTTTCTATAAAATGGAAATAATAATAGTACCTGCACAGGAAGGTATTGTAAAGGTTATATGAACTCATAAACATACATGCTGAGCATGGTGCCTGCCACAAAAAAAAAAAAGTATTCAACAATGTGGTTACTTTTAAAATCATCGTTGTTGTTATTATTATATGTGGCCACAGTGATTGGTCTTCAGGATAAGCACATGTAGTATGGGCCAGGAGGGACTTTCCCAGGTATTTCTGAAATGCAGCTAAAGAGAAGCACTCTTTTCCTCTCGTATCATGGAGCTCTGCAATAAGAGCTATGATCTACCAGCCGTCATCCTGGAGCCAGTACAACAAAAAGAAGCCAGGACAAGTGATTGTGGCCAGGTCCGATGCACTAGAGTTCCCCATGCCAGGTGCCCATGATTTGGTCACATTATCCAATGACTTCCCCATTTTGGCCTTAGTGAATTCAGATTTCATTTTTGTTTCAATATTAATTTGAACCAAATAGTGCTCGATAGTATAACTGTTGCCTGGTAGGACCAATGGTGCATTGAAGTAGAGATGTTCAGCAGAGAGCTGGCTGCATACATGGATTCGAAAGTAGAATCTGGGGTAGAAACATGGGGAGCCCTTAACCTATAAAAAGTAACAAATCTGCGAGAGTAAACAAGATACATAGATAGCACAGAATGAGAAGGTAAGACCAAACTTCAGGGAACAGAAATATCTAATGCAAAGACAGAAAAAGGCGAGCTAAAGATGAGATGGGAAAGCTAAGCACAAAGGAAGAAGAAAAGCCAAGTGAGCATAAAATATTAATAACAGAAGCCAAAAGAAGAAAATATTTTTAGAGGCAACTTGTCAACAGTCAGTCACTGAAGAGAGGCCAAGTGTAAAAAGAGGACACACACTGTGCTTTGGATTTGCCAAAAAGAGACCACCAGTCTCTTGTGTAAAAACCATCTCATGAGGAGTGGGCAAGGAACGTGGCTGGGGAAGGAAGTGGGAATGAGCAGGGCTTTGAGATTATCACTCTGATCCCAACACTAGTTGTGCAGCCTTGGACAAGTGTTCGCCTTCACTGAGTCTAGATCTCATTATTCATAAATCTGCAAATGAGAATCGAGATCACAATAATTGAAGGCTACATGTAAAGCACACCTTTTACAAAGGGCAGAATAAATATTAATGTGAACTGGCGAGGATAGCAAACCCAGCCAAGGACCTCTCAGGAATTTCCCTGAAGCCTCCTGGAATTTATTTCGCATAGGTTCAAGTAGGCTTCCTTAAAAAAATAATAATGATGAGGAGGACTTTGGGATTTGTGGACTTTGGGATTTGTGGAACTTAAGTGACCCTGCACTGCAAATGCCATAAACCCCTGGATGCGAACAAAGGAAGGAGGGGGTAAGTCCTAAGTCTTCCAGTCATAGATAGTGTGGTGTGCACTACCCAGACACCTTCTGCAGGACTGAAGCCCTCACAGCGCAATGCTGAGGACTTAGGTGGCAGACAACACTTAGCTATAACTCAACCCAAAATTAGCCTCAGTCAGAGAGTCATGTGGCCAAGATCACACCCCACCCCACCCCACCCCGGGTCAGGCTGTAGCCAATGACTGCCCAGTGTGGCTCAAAGGCCAAAGGGCTGTCCTTACCCAGAGGCCCTCAATCCAGGGAAAGTGTGCTGAGCCAGCATCATAGTCCACCTCCAGGCCCTGTCCTGCTACATTCACACCCCTGCAAGTGTGCACCGTGACACCAGCCCCAGGGAACCTTCTGCACACAAATCTCTATCCCAGAGTCTCTTTCCTAGGAAACCCCAACTAAGGCCCCCACACTTAAAAAGTTGATGCTGAAAGAGAAGGAAAGGTAGGCAGACTGGAATTAGGAGTGAGTTAGCTCTGACTCTGTCCGCAAATATTCAGTAGCATCAAAAAGGATAATTTGTAAATGGTGTTTTTCAAGTGCTCCCTGGAGCACTCTCTGAAGACTTAAAACCTGAAAAACCCAGTGAACTCTATAGAACCTGATACTAAATTTGTAAAGTGAAGGAGAGAGTCTTGCCCCAGCTTGGCCCTGGTTCGAGCCCCAAATCTGTAGTGTCAAGAGTGGCACTGGTTGTGACAGTAGAGTTATTTTAACAGTCACCAAGAACAGGAGAGCTGCCCAGGGGTCAAACAGGGTTGTGGGGAGAGCAGGTGAGGTCTGAGACTGAAGGAGCACGCCAACACCTGTGTCCACCCTCGGCCCGGATGCTAGAGCAGTTTTTCTGTACGCCAGCACCCAGATCCATCTACGGCAAATGAGGATAATGCCAATACAGAGTAATACTTACAGGACAGGAGTGTGAACTGCATAAAGTCAATGCAGCCTGCTTCTACTCGTAGATTCCTTAAAAAAAAAAAAAAAAATCAGTTCACGATCCTAAATTGTTGAAAAATAATTTATTTTTCACTTCAGTCTCTGAGAAAAAAAAAACACCAAAACTTTTCGAAGTCTTCTTTCCTGTCCGTCATTCTTCCACCCTACAGACTCTCCTCTATTCAGGTTTTCTTAGATTCGACTCATTCTTTGTCTTTCCTGCCCCTTCACCTTTCTCTGTCATTTTTTTCCTGCCAGTGGCTCACTAACCTCAGAGGTACCGCCCCGCACCCTCTCGTGCTGCTTCAGCGGGTGGGGACATGTCTGTGCTGGGGAGAGACACTTTACCTGTTGCCCCCATGCACAGGACACAATGTCCTGGCCTTTTACTGCCCATGACATGAGCTCCTTTCTTGTGGAACAAGGGCGGCTTCTTTGCTTTCATTCGTGTCATACTAAATTTATTACTTCTAGAGACTGTCCTTTATTTCAGGACATCCCGCCTGCCTTTGAGTGTTGGAATGTCATACCTTTGACAAAATAATGGTAACAGTAAGTGGTAGATATTTTGGTGTTTCTTTTTCATGTATTTTGCTAAATAAAACGTTTGCAGCCCTATGGCAGCTCTCAAAACTTTCCTTAAATTTTACAAGTCCAAAAGTCTGAGAATCGTTATAGGAGGACAATATACAAAGACAGACTACAAAGCAGGAAGGAGGAAGCATTTAGGACCATTGGTCTGAAACAACATGACTGCTCTCACTCTTGGAAGATGAATTTGAGGAGAGGCCAGGCGCAGTGGCTCAAGCCCGTAATCCCAGCTCTTTGGGAGGCCGAGGCTGGTGGATCACTTAAGGCCAGGAGTTTGAGACTAACCTGGCCAACATGGAAAAACCTCGTCTCTACTAAAAATGCAAAAAGCAGCCAGGTCTGGTTGTGCACACCTGTAATCCCAGCCACTTGGGAGGTTGAGGCAGGAGAATTGCTTAAACCCAAGAGGCTGAGGTTGCAGTGAGCCGAGATCATGCCTTTCCATTCCAGTCTGGGCAACAGAGCCAGACTCCATCTCAAAATAATAATAACAATAATAATTTGAGGAGACGTTGGGGAAGAAAAGGAAAGGAACAACAGGGTTTAGTCACACACCAGTCACTATGTGAGGGCTCTTTACACGCATGATTATATGTAGGTATTATCAATGGTACGGATGATGAAACTGAGTTTCATAGAGGTTAAGGAAATTGGTCAAAACCACTGAGCAGGAAGGTGGCATAGCTGGAGATAGTCGGGGCAGTCCCATAGCAGTGGCAGGACATTAGCTGTTGACTTTAGAAACAACAGAATTAATGGTTGGGTCCTAGGTCAGTGTAGGAACCCCAGACAAAGGGTCGGGGGAAAGTCTGCCTCATTCCCTAAGGATAGACAGGTACATTCTCCTGAAATAGAAATCATCTGAAGAGCCTCAGAGATGGAGCCAAGCAAATAAAAGATGATTATCTGCAACCTCACTAAATCACCACTCATCACACGTCTACCCACATCCACACAGAGGGTCATACAGAAGTTTAATTCCCCATCCACCAGCTGCTTCTGCTGTGATCTCAACCACAGAACTTTGCCTCGAGTTATCAATAGTTTTTTTCTTTCTTTCTTTTTGACTGAGCTAGCTCTACCAGTGCATCCTGACAGTATAATTAACACTAGCCTGGGGAGAGGAATTGTTCGGCATTAAAAAAATAAGTATTGTAGACAGATACTTTTAGATCTTCTCGCATGGCTGAGGAAGAATCAGTACACAGAGCGTGAAGTCAAGAGAAGTCAAAGAACAAAAGAAAAAGAATGCTAATGAATTCTCAGATGTGTTGGAAACCTGTTAAGTCCTAGGTTTGACACTAGACGTGGAGTTAAGTGATTTTTAATTTTTTTAAATTGTAAATTTAAAATTGAATATAATCCAAGAATGCTGTCTGTCACTTTACAAAACCTCACTAATGGTTACACATGAGGGACATATTAACTCCCACCAAAGGGATTCCCCTAGGAGTCAGACTTCCAAGAGTTTGGGACAAAGGTGATCTTCCATGAAATTATGCATCTATTTTCCTGTACAGATTTCTAACTGTGCCAGTTACGTTTGTCAGGAGGGCCACATTGCAAATTTATGAGGTTTTGGAGGTAGATAGGGAGGTTATCTAGTTTAATATCTCGGTTTAAAAAGCAAGGAAATAGGCATATTACAGTCCAACAACTATGACATCAGTGACAACCATGGGATAAAAACCAGGCCCTGTGGATCTTGATGAAAGACCCATTCTGTCTCATCACTGGACAGTTCTGGGGTTCAGGAGTCCCATTGATACAAGTATCTCCAACTCTCATCCTTCAGATTGTCCTGTGAGTTTAGTGGTAATAAAATGCTGTCTTTCATAAATCAGCAACTTCTTAATTGAACACAACGGCATTGTCCCCAAACAATCATCTAGGAAAGTAAGAGTTAGAGAAGTATTTCCGGAACTAATTCTCTGAAATGTTTCTGAATTTACATGTAAATTAGTCTACTAGCTTTTAATATAAAATAAGATAATGTATAGGAAAATGTGTGGTTGACTATTTAGAACCCTTTTAATGTGATATGCTGTTGTTATTATTGTTATTACTTCCACTATTACCATATTTGAATTTGGTGTTGTGCTGAGACATATAGTAAAATAAACACCAATTTAGGCTAGCTTACAGAGAACAATCTAACTCATACTCTATGTTATTAAAATGTACTTTTGGTATGGTTAAGTCCATGGTCTGACTCAATATTATTGCTGAAAAGTATAACCAAACATGGGTTTTTGTCTGTCCTGCTACAGGATAAGAAACATTTGTATGTGAAACAGTTCATTTGCATGCTATGACTAATGTGCTAGATTCTTTAAAAATAAATTTATTATCTTAATTATTATAAATATGTCTACATATTAAAACCTCTTGAATTCAGGTTTCCAAAAATACAGAGCTCAAATTCATTTTCTCTTTGTCAAAATGAAATGTACCTTTTCTTTCAAGATAATGTAAAGGTATATTTCAGTATGCACAAGCTGAATTAAAGAAATTTAAATATCTGGTGTCTGGAAAGTAATTCTATTTGAGTCTTTCAAAATCCTACATTGCTGCCATCTGGTGGTCAAATGTGGTTCTCTACTATTATTTTTTAAATTATAATGATTTTTCTTGAAAAATAATGTAAACGCTACCAATAGGTGGATACTGTTGCAAATTTAAATGTATTGCCATAAAGAAAATGCAAGTACATAATTAAAATAATTACGTGCAAAAGTGTATGTTTATATTAGTATTTATACCTAAAGAATTTACTTGGATATGTTCTATAGTGGGTTATTAATTACTACATAGAACAAGGTCCCTGCCTGGTGAATACAACCCCAAAACAAGGAGAAATCATCTTTGCTAATTATACTTTATGTATTTTGTTAATATACCGTAGAGTTTAACAGTTTGTGGATTTTAGAGTTGCATGGCCATGGGTCCAAGGCACATAAGGTCCTACTACTTATTAGCTAAGTGACTTCTGGCAGATTACCTCACTGCTCCTCTTCTCATCTGGAAAATGAGAATATTACACTGAACTCTCAGATTTATTGTGAGGTTTAACTGTGTATGTATATAAAGTGTCTGACACTTAGTAAGCATAGAATTAATGATAGCAATTACTGTCCTAAATAACATTTCTGTCCTAAACAGCAACATAGATTAGATGCAAGAAGAATATACAGTTGGTATATTTTCCCTAACCCTGAATTTTCAGTCAACTTGTACCTAAAGTGCAAATCAATCATCTTCTTTCTGCCTTTCCCATGTAAACATTTAGGAAGAGATTGTAACTACTCTAACCATGAGTATTGTCTCTTGAAAGGCAAAATATTTGTCTTAGTCCATTTCGGGTTACTGTAACAGAATGCCACAGACTGAGTAATTTACAAAGCAAAGAAAGCTATTGGCTGGGTGCGGTGGCTCACGCCTGTAATCTCAGCACTTTGGGAGGCTGAGGTGGGAGGATCACCTGAGGTTGGGAGTTCAAGACCAGCCTGACCAACATAGAGAAACCCCATCTCTACTAAAAATACAAAATTAGCCAGGCGTGGTGGCACATTCTTGTAATCCCAGCTACTCAGGAGGCTGAGGCAGGAGAATTGCTTGAACCCGGGAGGCCGAGGTTGCGGTGAGCCGAGATCATGCCATTGTATTCCAGCCTCGGCAACAAGAGCAAAACTCTGTCAAAAAAAAAGAAAGAAAGAAAAAGAAAAAGAAAGTAATTTTTTACACTTCTGGAGGCTGGAAAGTTCAAGGTAGAGGGGCCGCCTCTGGTGAGGACCTTTTTGCTGTGGCAGAAGTTTGGGGAGCAATAGAGCACAAGGGAGCAAGAGCAAGACAGGGATGAACTCACTTTTATAACAAAGCCCCCCTCATAATGGCATTCATCTGTTCATGAGCCCTCATGGCCTAATCACTTCTTACTAAGCCCCACCTATCAACACCGTCACATTTGGGATTAAAGAATTTTAGGGGACACATTTGATCCGTAGTAATATTTCTTGCTATTTTCAAAATAGACAAGAATATAAGAAATTTATACTCAAACATAGGAAGAATGGGAAATGTTCACTGAATTCAATCTATACCTTTAAATCAGCCGTCCCCAACCTTTTCTGGCACCAGAGACCAGTTTCACAGAAGGCAATTTTTCCACAGGGGATTGGGGGAAGTTTCAGGATGAAACTGTTCCTCCTCAGATAATCAAGCATTTAGTTAGATTCTTACAAGGAGAGCACAACCTAGATCTCCCACATGCGCAGTTCACAATAGGGTTCAGGCTCCCATAGGAATGTAATGCTGCTGCTGATCTGATAGGAGGCAGAGCTCAGGTGGTAATGTTCGATGGCCTACCACTCACCTCCTGCTGGGAAGCCCTGTTCCTAACAGGCCACAGAGTGGTACTGGTTCACAGCCAGGCGACTGGGGACCCCTGCTTTAAATGACTGATTTAAAGGGCAAACTAGAGACAGTGATATCATTTAGAGAGGTTTTCTGATTCTGATAACTCTCTGCTTTTCTAGGCATTCCAAACTAGAAGCAGGTGTTATCTGGACAATCAGTTGCTACCCCCTGCTAATCCCTAAAAGAGGTAATCTGCCACCCAGGAACTAACATTGACTCATCAGAAATTGTTTCATACACTCTGGTTTCCCAAAGGACTTGACTCAGATGCTTACCCTTAAATTGTTCTGTATTAGGGTATTTTGCAGCAGGAAAAGAGCATGAGAAGTTTGATCTTGACATGGCACACTCCAGATGACTGCAGAGCCCACCCAGAACAGCCTAGCCGGACTTGACCCTCCAAATCTGCAAGTTAATAACATTCATTAAGTGCTGCACATATGCTTGTATTGACTACTGTGCTAGATGAAGACAATGTCTATTTTCAAGGAAAATAAGTCAGGCTGGGAAAGTCCAACAATAGCAAAAAAAAGTATGAAGAAACATCATATTATAGTAATATGATGCAGAGACAGTACATGGTTCTGTGCAGTATGAAGAAGGATAAGATCAGAATACACCGATTGGCATGATTTTAACGCTTGAGTGTGTCCTACTCACAATAAACATGATTATCAGGAGCTCGGTACCTTCCGTCTACCACATAGCTCACCCCTGGTCTGTATTTGTCCCCCAAAAGGTGAATAGTTGAATCACTTAAAGCATCCTTTATTAATCACCAGTTACTATGTACGTCGAGCCTCTGAAACAATTTCAGTGTAACATTCTTGTTCTAGGGGCATATAAACAGAAATTGGTTTATAAATTTGAGTTAATAAGCTTGAAAACAAACTAGAGAGAAATTAATGTACAGGTCGGGTTTCTCATAATCAACCCCCAGATGCGAGAGTCTAGACAGGCAATAATAAAGATTAACAATCTTATCAGGATTATGAGGCAGCAAATTATTGAAAAAGATACTATGATTTATTATCATCATCAGAAGAACTATTCCAGAGCCACAGAAAATAATGTGAGTCAGATTCCAGAAGAGACAGAGGCAATTGTTAATCCCTAAGATGACATGTATCTTGGTATCTCAAAATTATTTGAAAATGCAATGAAGAAATTAATTTTGTCTATCTTGAAGAAAAGGACATAATGTCAAATTATTAGTGCACATTTATAAGAGCCTGCGCCACATCAGACCACATCACATCTTTTGACAGAACTGAGTGAGTACACAGGAACACCAGGCTAATGATAACATATTTAGATTTTAACAAAGCACTCAACACTGTTTTATGATGAAAATCCGTGAGAAGTCTATAGACATGTAGATAAAGGAGCTCACGTTGACATAGTAATTAAATAACTAGTTTCTAGAAAGCTTAGATAAATAACAGTGCTGTTGTCTGTTATATTTCTTCTTGGGTTCCAAATGGCAATACAGGGATTTTTTATGTGTCCCAACTTTGTAAATTAAAAGATGTGTCTCAGAGTACATAAACTCTGAGAGCATGTGATGTATCAAAGAAAAGATATAGTGAAGGAGCGCTGAGGGGGAAAATTGCAGAAACCTCGGAAGGTGGCACAGAGAATTCAGAAAAGTTAGGTTGAGAGGAGAATCAGCATCTTGGTTAGTCATCGTTTCATCATATCCTGCAGGACACCATGAACTCAAATAAATGTTCTGAGTTTGTTCCTTTAGCTACTTGTGTCCCTCATTCTCGATGACTGAAACCAGATTTTCCCCTCTGATCTAGGACAGGGGTTTCATATGTTTTGTCGACTGCTATATCCCTAGTACTTAGAAAATTGCTTCATAAATAGTTGTCAAATGAATAGTAAAAATGGTCATATGCTCACTGAAATTATCTACCCATTGGATACAATGTATTAAATCAATAGCTTTTCTCTGTGGTAATAATAAACACTTACAAATGCAAATGGAAGACTATTCCTTTCACAAAAATGATAAAAACTATAGCATAGTAACAATACAAGCACAGCACATATATGAAGAACGATGTAAATCTTATCAGAAGACACAAAACAAAGTTGGAACAAATGCAAAGATGTACCATTGTTGGATGGGAAGATAATAATAAAAATGTCATTTTTCCCAAAAGCCATAGGTAAATCAGTGCAGTTCTAATTTGTGTCCCAAAAGAATCTTTTTTTTTTTTTTTTTTTTTTTTTTTTTGAGACAGTCTCACGCTGTTGCCCAGGCTGGAGTGCAGTGGCGCCATCTCGGCTCACTGCAAGCTCCGCCTCCCGTGTTCCCGCCATTCTCCTGCCTCAGCCTCCTGAGTAGCTGGGACTACAGGCGCCCGCCACCTATCTCAATACAGCTATCATAAGTTTCATGTGGAAGAGTAAATATCCAGAATAGCCCAAAAAAAGTATTTTAAAATATCTAATGACAATGAGAGATAGACTGTACAGCTACTGTAATACAGTTGTTATTGTGTTGACATGAAAATAGATTAAAAATAATAAATCAGTGGAATAAAATAAATAACTCAAAAATAAATAGACATAAGTACATATGTGGCAAAGGGATATATTAATTTTCCCTTTAAAACCATTTTTATTGATGCATAACAGATGTACATATTTTTGGGGTACATGTGATAACGTAATCCATTCATATAATTTGTAAAGATTAAATAGGTGTACTTGGGATATCTCACTTAAATATTTGTTTTTTCTTTATGCTAGAATCATTCAAATTATTCTCACTTGACTATTTTGAAATATACAATAGATTATTGGAAACTGTAGTCACCCTACTAATCTATTGAATACTGGGGTCTTATTTATTCTATCAAGCTGTATATTTATACCTATTAATCAATTTCTCTTTATCCCTCGGCCCCTTAAGATATAATTTCTTGAGTAACAAATTTATTTAATTTTCTAAATAATATAATAGTATAATAATCATATAATTTTCCAACCCCTAGAATAATACTGGGGGTGGGAGGAAATAAAGTTGGACCTCTATTTATACTATATACAAAATAAAAATAAATAAAATTAAAATGTTTAAACAAAATGTAAGAGACTACACATACAATATAGGTGTACAGGAAATTACATTAACCAAACGAGAAAAACCAAAAGCTTAAAGAAAACAATAAAGAAAGAAGGACGGAAGAAAGAGAGGGAAGTGGGAAGAGAGGAAGGGAAAATATTTGATAATATAATTTTTAAATTTGGGTAAAAGTTCACAAATAAAATTAATAGATAAACACTGCTTTGGGGGAAAAAACATTTTACACCTTAAGACATCAAAAAGTTATATATAATATTTGAAGAACTCTTACAAAATAATGTACAATAACATAGGTAAAGAATGTAAATAGGCAGTTCACAGGAGAGCAAGTGTAAGTGGACCAGCAAACACATGAAAAGATGTTCAAATTCGTTAGTAGTTGAGTAAATGCCAAAAAAAGAGATAAAACAATGAGATGTCACATCTGACAAAAAGTAAAGCAAAATAAGGATCCATACTGACAAGAATGTCAGGGGAAGGGAGACTCTCCTACACGACCTGAGTGAAATGTCAGTTTTACAGTCTTTCTGAAAGACAGTCGAGCAATATCTGTTATAATTTAATATATTTGCATCCTTTGATCTCGCAATTCTACCAGTCACATAACAATATATCACATTTTATATTACATAAAAATAAGAGCATCAGGCCGGGCATGGTGGCTCATACCTACAATCCCAGCACTTTGTGAGGTCAAGGCGGGTGGATCACTTGAAGTCAGGAGTTGGAGACCAGCCTGGCCAACATGGTGAAACTCCTCCTCTACTAAAAATACAAAAATTAGCTGGGCGCAGTGGCGGGTACCTGTAATCCCAGCTACCCAGGAGGCTGAGGCACGAGAATCACTTGAACCTGGGAGGTGGAGGTTGCAGTGAGCCGAGATCACACCACTGCACTCCAGCCTGGGAGACAGAGTGAGACCCTGTCTCAAAAAAATTAGTTAATTAATTAAATGAATAAATAAAGGCATTAGTGTCTAAAAATACATACAAGTACGTTTATTGTAGCATTGTTGAGAATGGTCAACAACTGCAAGCAAGTGAATGCCCAGCAACTTAGGGAATGGTTGAACATATTAAGATTAATTTACATAATAAAATATTATGTATCTATTACAGTGAGTTTGAATTTTACTAGATAATTGGAGAGATTTTCTTGAAGTTTCTTTGAGAAAAAGAAAATGCAGTGGAGTAGAAATAATATAATCTCATTTTTTAAAACAACTGAAAAATTGCCTCTCTCTGTACAGTTGTGCATATATGAGCATGCATATATATATAGCTTATTTGTAATTATAGAGCATGAAGAAAAACAGATTCATGACAGGTAAGGCCTGTCTGATTTGGAGAAAAAGAAAGGAGAGTGGCAAAAGGAGGCAAAGGTAAAAAAAGTATAGCCCTAAAAAAATTATCATATGATTCCATTTAAGCATTTATGTAAATGTATGTGTGTGTATGTATGTGAGCATACATATAAAGAAAAATTTTAAATAAATTTTTAAAAATTTAAAAAGAGAAAGGAAAGGAATAAAAAGATGGAGGTGAAAAGGGTGACAGGGAGAGACAGAGAAACAAAAAGAGAGAGAGAGAGAGAAATTGACAGTGGCTTTGGCAATCAGCCTTTTTGGACTCACATTACATCAACTGACTACTTCCTTT
The DNA here is from genome assembly GCF_049350105.2 of Macaca mulatta. Lineage (NCBI taxonomy): Eukaryota > Metazoa > Chordata > Mammalia > Primates > Cercopithecidae > Macaca > Macaca mulatta. The sequence continues at coordinate 73,868,901 of NC_133413.1, read as the reverse complement.
GCTAGTCACTTAAGACTCAACATTGATAGCTTTCTCTGATATATCAGAGAGCTGGGCATGGTGGCATTTGCCTGTAGTCCCAGCTACTTGGGAGGCTGAGATGGCAGGGTCACTTGAACCGAGGAGTTTAAATTCAGCCTGGGCAAAGTGAGACTCTGTCTCTACAACACACACACACACACGCACGCACACACACAGTCCTATATGTATATAATAATATCAGATACTTAAACAACTTTAGTTCAAAATATGAGGGCATTTTTAGTTTTGTAGTTTTTCTTTTCTTTTTCCATTCCTTGTTCTCTTCCCCCTTTTAGAAGCAGGAATAACCCATTGCCAATGTTGAATATCAAGCACACAGCTCAGAACATTCGTATCTGCTTGAAAATCTTTTAAGCTGATATGTCTACCAAATGATTTTTCTAAGCATTTTATGGCATATATGAAATCTTAAACAATCTATTAAGTGAGAGGCTTCTCCTAAAAGTAAAACTGTTCGATTTCAGAAAAACTTACTTTAGCAAAACTACAACAAAAGCTTCAATATCTTCTAAGTTACCAAAGACTAGATGCTATGTTTCCAACACAGAAGGAACAATTTCTGAAACACCTTAATAAATCTCAGTAATTTTTAGAACACCATGAAGACAAGCAGAAAACAAAGAGGATATCAATTCCTCAAAAGATCAAGGTCAATAGAATTGGTTTCAGCAACCATTCAACAATTTATAATGAAATCAAACTTGTCACCAAATATCTTAGGAAAGTAATTACAGTGGACATACTTTGAGGCTACGGGTTAGCATAAGATGTCACCAGGCAATTAAGAATGATGACGATGCTATAGATTTAGAGAACAATGGATGAGAAATACGAATACTGTGGAAAAAGGTTTTACTACGGACAGCAAGTCTGTAGAGCAAAATTAATATAAAACTTGAATTCAGTTTGGTATCAGCCAAATAATCTATGCCCATTAAAATTTTACATTCAACCTTCATCTAGCCATTCATTCAACCTGCCTCCCTCATCCTTTCCTGCTTTAGAAACAGAAGACTGGCCCTGAAATACCTTGATTAATAATAATCTCAGCTTATTTTTTGTTGAGTCCCTCCTCTATAAAAACTACTCTTAATGTAATCTCATTTAAGAATAGTTGCAATTTTATGAAACAGGTATTTATTTCACCATTTTAAGATGAGAAGACTGAGGTATGGGGAGGTATCATGGATATGACCAAGGTCAAATGGCTAATAGGTGGCAGAACAGAAATTCACAGTTATAGATAAGTTCAAAATCTGAGCTTTTTCTGTTCCACTGCCATAAGTCTCTTGTTAGGTCAATCGGCCATAGGGATGGCTTAACATAAACAAACTGTCACATCCACAGCTACATAGCTTCGAGTCACCAATTCAAAATTTTGATGTGTGTCCCTCCCCAAATCTCATATTGAAATGTAATCCCCAATGTTGGAGGTGGGGCCTGGTGGGAGGTAATTGGATCAAAAGGGCAGATTTCTCGTGAATGGTTTAGTACTATCCCTCTTGGAACTGTCCTAATGATAATGAATGAGTTCTTGTGAGATCTGGTCATTTAAAAGTGTATGTGGCTGTAAGTGGTGGCTCTGGCTGGTCACAGTGGCTCATGCCTGTAATCCCAGCATTTGGGGAGGCTGAGGTAGGCAGATCACCTGATGTCAGGAGTTCGAGACCAGCCTGGCCAACATGGTGAAACCTTGTCTCTACTAAAAATACAAAAATTAGCTGGGCGTGATGGTGGGTGCCTGTAATCCCAGCTACCTGGAAGGCTGAGGCAGTAGAATTGCTTGAACTCAGGAGGCAGAGGTTGCAGTGAGCCAAGATCATGCCACTGCACTTCAGCCTGGGTGACACAGCAACACTCCATCTCAAAAAAAAAAAAAAAAAAAAAAAAGTATATGACACTTCCCCTCTCACTCTTCTTGCTCCTGCTTTCACCATGTGACAAACCTGCTCCCCCTTCACCTTTCACCATGATTAGAAGCTTCCTGAGGTCTCCCTAGAAACAGACACCACTATGCTTCCTGTACAACCTATAGAACTGTGAGCCAATTAAATCTCTTTTTCTTGCAAATTACCCAGTCTCGCATTTCTTTACAGCAATGTAAGAACAGACTCAGCAATATTCATCAACTCAGCAATATTCACAGTAGACTATTGTTGTTAATTCATTCAACATCAGCAAGACAAGTCAAAAGCTACCCAACTGCATGAACCCCATATTTCTTAAGCACCTTTCTTCCAGTGGAAGACACCCAGCCTGCTTCCCCCAATTGGTGCACATTCTTCACTCCACCATCATCAACATCCCAAACTCCCAAAACTCATAAGCAAGTGATCTCCAGAAATTAGTCATAACCCATCCCCATATCCTCTTATCTTGGGAAACATATACATTTTGTCCTCCTAAACTTAGAAAATCTCACGAGAAGAATATTAAAGGCTAATGGGTCGTTAAAGTAAGATTCCAGAATCTTATCTCAGAATATCATGGGTTAAAACACTCAGAGACTCTAACCTAGAGGTCTCTAGTTTGGCACTTTCATTTTGCAGCAAAGAAAATGCTCCTGTTCCAAATGGAAGAAATTGGCCAATACGAAGGGGCCACAGGCACCATGCAAGTCTGAAACCCAGTGGGACAGTCATTAAATCTTAAAGCTGTAAAATGATCACCTAGGCTGGGTGCAATGGCTCATGGCTGTAATCCCAGGACTTTGGGAGACCAAGGCAGGTACATCACCTGAGGTCAGGAGTTCAAGACCAACCTGGCCAACATGGTAAAAACCCATTTTTACTAAAAATACAAAAATTAGCCATGCATGGTGGTGGATGCCTGTAATCCCAGCTACTCAGGAAGCTGAGGCAGGAGAATCTCTTGAACCCAGGAGCTGGAGGTTTAAGTGAGCTGAGGTCACATCACTGCATTCTAGCCTAGGCAACAGAGTGAGACCCATTTAAAAACAAACAAACAAACAACAACAGAAAAAAGATCTCCTTTGACTCCATGTCTCACATCCAGGGCACACTGATGCAAGAGCTGGGTTCTCAAGGCCTTGAGCAGCTATGCCTCTGAGCCTCTGCAGGGTACAGTCCCCACAGCTGCTTTCACAGGTTGGCATTGAGTGCCTGTGGCTTTTCCAGGCTCATGATGTACGTTGTCAGTGTATCTACCATTCTGGGATCTGAAGAATGGTGGCCCTCTTCTCACAGCTCCACTAGACAGTGCCCCAGTGGGGACTCTGTGTTGGGGGTCCAACCCTACATTTCCCTTCTGCACTGCCTAGCAGAGGTTCTCTATGAGGGCTCTGCCCATGCAGCAAATTTCTGCCTGGACATCCAGGCATTTCCATACATCCTCTGAAATATAGGTGGAGGTTCCCACACCTCATATCTTGACTTTTGTGCACCCAAAGGATCAACACCATGTGAAAGCAACCAAGGCTTGGGTCCTACACTCTCTGAAGCAATGGCCTGATCTGTACCTTGGCCACTGAAGCTGAAGCAGCTGGAATGCAGAGCACCAAGTCCCAAGGCTGCACAAAGCAGCATCGTCCTGGGCCCCACCCACAAAACCATTTTTCCCTCTTAGGCCTCCAGGCCCATGACGGGAAGGGCTGCCATGAAGGTCTCTGACATGCCCTCGAGACATTTTCCCCATTGTCTTTGCTATTAACATTCAGTTCCTCGGTACTAATGCAAATTTCTGCAACAGGCTTGAATTCTTCCCCAGAAATTTTTTTTTTTTCTTTTCTACCACAGGGTCAAGCTGCAAATTTCCCAAACCTTTATGCTCTGCCTCCCTTTTAAATATAAGTTTCCATTTCAAACCATCTCTTTGTGAATGCATATAACTGAACACTTTCAAAATAAGCCATGTCATGTCTTGAATGCTTTGCTGCTTTGAAATACCTTCCACCAGATAACCTAAATCATCTCTCTCAAGTTTAAAATTCCACAGATCTCTAGGGCAGGGGCAAACTGCTGCCAGTCTCTGCTAAAGCATAGCATAAGTGACTTTTACTCTAATTCCCCATAAGTTTCTCATCTCCATCCAAGATCACCTCAGCCTGAATTCCATTGTCCATATCACTATCAGCATTCTGGTCAAAACCATCCAACAAGTCTCTAGAAAGTTCCAAACATTTCCACATCTTTCCATCTCCTGAGTCCTCCAAATTGTTTCAACTTCTGCCTGTTACCCAATTCCTAAGTTGCTTCCACATTTTCAGGTTATCATTATAGCAATACCCCACTCTGCCAGTACCAAATCTCTGTACTAGTTCATTTTCACACTGCTATAAAGAATACCTGAGACTGGGTAACTTATTTGGAAAAGAAGTTTAATTGACTCACAGTTCCAAATGGTTTGGTAGGCCTCAGGAAACTTACAATCATGGCAGAAGGTGAAAAGGAAGCAAGACACATCTTACATGGCAGCAGGATAGAGGAAGGAAGTACCACACTTCAAAACCATCAGCTTTTCTGAACACTCACTCAGTATTATGAAATCAGCATAGGGAAAACCGCCCCCATGATCCAATTACCTCCCACCAGGCCCCTCCCTTGACATGTGGGGATTACAATTTGAGATGAGATTTGGGTGGGGACACAGAGTCAAACCATGTCATCTCCTCTATAAAGTCTTCCCCACTTTTCTAGAAACACTTGCTGGTTTCCTTCTCCTCTGGGCCATCTTTGTACCTCTGTCAGTTATTGAAATATCCATGTTGTATTTTAATACTTTCTTTCATATCAGTATTCCCTCTCCTCCCCAAATACTGAGTTCCTTGAAGCCAAATGGGGGTTGTGTCTTATTCATAGTAGCAGTTCTTGCATTTAGTGCAATAGCAAGGGCAATATAGATTCTCCATATCTGTATGCTGAAGAAATGAATGGCCTGCCTGAGCTTATACAGTAAATTGGTCACAAAACCAGAGGTCTCTAGCTTCCTGATTCTCTGCCCCAGATATTTGTCTCTCTATCCTGCTGCTTCTTTGAATCAGTGGAGAAAGGGGCCACAATATGCCAGTGTTGAAATACTATAGAGCAGCCTCCTCTGTTTCTCAAAAGGCCTAGATCAGTCAGGGTTCAAGCAGGAAACAGAAACTATACAGCAATGTAGACAGAAACATTTAATGTAAGAATTACAAAAGAATTACAAAGCACTGAAGGGTAACGTTAATAAGTAGGAAAATTCTATACAGTACTGTAGAGATAAAGAAGAGTCCTCAAGGAAGGAAAAACACTGAAGGGGTCCCCTTCCCAAGGTTCAGGTTCAGACCTCATTGGAGAAGATGTTGTTGCAATCTACTAGATGACAGAGAAGTTGGCTGGTCCACAGTCCTAAGGCAGGCAGGAAGCAACCCTGTGTGGTTCAGGTAAGCTGTAGTTGATGGGCAGACACACAGGCCTGCAGAGGGAGCCGGGGGGGCATCAGTTTAGAAAAGAGGTCTGGGGGGCCCAGTGACTGTGTTAGGAGAGCTTCGGGAGACAAACCTGGGATGCAGGGAGTAGAAAAGCAGAGGGAGTTGGTGGGGTTCAGTGTGGGCGGGATGCCTAGAGTGCAGTGTCTGTGACCATCAGGATAGGCCAGGGCTGCAGGGTCAGAAAGGGACTGTGCATTCTGGGCTGATGGCTGGGGCAGACCGCCACTGAAATCCTCTCCCCTAGTGCAGCCAGCAGAAACAACAGGAAAAGACCTTTCCTCCTGCAATGTCCTTCCCCACCCTTTATGAGAAAGCTTAACATCATGTTCACTGTCAAGAAGAAATGTGTAAAGGCAGTCTGTCCATTATAGCAGAGCAGGTATTAAAATATAAATTTGGAGCTGACAGTCAATAAATTGATAACTGGCACAAAGCCTAAATGGAAATCTAAAGGTGCAATAACTGCTTATGCTGAGTCTGTTAACGTCAGTTAAAATGCCAGTCAAAAGTTAACAACAAGGCTTCACCACTATGCAATATATGCATATTAGAAATCTACACTTGTACCCCCAAAATATATTTTTTAAAAATTTAATTTAAGTGGAAAAACAGGGTTGATCTGAAGAATAATGAGATAATACAGATTAAAATGTAGCACAAAATGGACTTTTAATTAATATATTTATCCAACTCCCTTAATATTGTTATAAAAGTTTGCTGTATTAGTTATCTATTTCCGTGTGACAAATTACCCCCAAAATTTAGCTTAATGCAATGTACATTTATTTTCCCATTGTTTCTGTGCATCAGGAATTGAAGCTCAGCCTAACTTGGTCCTCTCTGTCAGAGCCTCTCAAAAGCCTTCAATCAAGGTGTCATCAAGGGCTATGGTCTCATTGTAAGGCTTTATTGGAGAAGGATTTGCTTTCATGCTCAATGAGGTGATTGTTTACAGGATTTAGTTTCTCAAGAAGTGTTAGACCAAGGACCTCAGTTCTTTGATGGTGGTTGGCTGGAGTTTACCTTCGGTTCCATGCTACATGGGCCTCTCCAGTTTGTTCCATCAGAGCAAGCACATGAGAGGAGCCAAAGAGAATGCAAACAAGACAGAAGTCACTGACTTTCCAAACTTAGTTTCATTAACTTTGCCATATTGCCCTCACCAGAGGCATGCCACCAAGTCCAGCCCACACATATGGGGAGGAGGTTCCCCAAGGACAGGTATACCAAGAGGTAGGATCATTGCAAGCCCTGGCAAAAAGTTGTCTGTCACGTTGTCTTTTGCTCTTCACTTGTTACTGTTTTCCCTTAGAAGACAAAATGAATACATGAAACTTATTGTTTCAAAAGCCTTATTGGAAACCTAAAGATGTTATTTTGGTGAGGTTAGAGGTAACAATGCTGGTGGCAAGCCTGTGATCCCAGTGCTTTTGGAGGCCAAGGTGGGAGGATCACTTGAGCCCAGGAATTTGAGACCAGCCTGGGCAACATAGTGAGAGCTTGTCTCTGAAAAAAATTTAAAAATTAGCCAAGGGGAAAATGGTAGATAGAAGGCAGGATTAACTTGCAGCTCCCACTCAGATAAACAGAGCAGCTTGTAGAGATCCAAATTGTGAACTTTTGCTCCAAGAACTATCACAGGAACATACTGGGAGATCTAAGAGAAGCCACAGACCCTCTGAAGGATGTGGATTGCCACTCCAGGCTCTGTGGGACAGTCAAGGAACTGTGAGCTGGCTTGCTTTCCTAGTTTGGAGGCTTGTAACCTGGGTCAAATTCCCAGCCTGCTGATTAGCTGCCTGGAAATAAACTTGGTACTGCTGGGGTGTGGGGGACACCGTGGGAGTAAGACCAGCCTTTTGGGCTGTGGGCTGCTTGGGAGCTGGGTGAGACCTGTGACTGCTGGCTTTCCCCAACTTCCCTGGTTACCTGTATGACACAGCAGCAGCAGCAGCTATACTCCTCCTGGGAACATAACTTTATTTTCCTAAGAACCACATCCCTATCCCCCACAGCAGTCACAGCAAGCCCCACCCAAGGACAGTCTGAGCGAAGACACACCTAATCCTGCCCCCACCTGATGGGTCTTTCTGTATCCACCTTGGTAGCCAAAGACAAAACACAATCTCTTGGGAGCTGTATGGCTCCACCCCACCATCTGATCCTCCCTATATAACTGCAGCTGGTGCATTCTTGAAAGTACCACCTCCTGGCTGGAGGCCAACCAACGCAAAACCAACACAACAAAAATACAACTAAGGACCCTCACACTTCACTCCCCTGCTACCTCCACTGAAACAGGTGCTGGTATTCACGCCTAAGAGACTTGAACATGAATCACATCACAAAACTCTTTGCAAATACCCCACAGTACCAGCCCGGTGCCTGGTAGCTCCACTGGGTGGCTAGATCCATAAGAGAAATAGCAATCACAGCCAACATTATATTGAGTGGGGAAAAGTTGAAAGTATTGCCCCTGATAACTGGAACAAGACAAGAATGACCACTTTCACCACTTCTATTCAACACAGAACTGGAAGTCCTAGCCAGAGCAATCAGACAACAGAAAGAAATAAAGGGCATCCAAATTAGTAAAGAGGGTGCCAAACTGTCACTGTTTGCTGATGACATAATTGTATACCTGGAAAACCCGAAAGACTCATCCAAAAAGCTCCTGGAACTGATTAAAAAAAAAAAAAAAAAGAGCAAAGTTTCCAGATACAAAATTAATGTACAGAAATCAGTAGCCCTGCAATACACCAACAGTGACCAAGCTGAAAATCAAATAGGGAACTCAACTCCTTTTCAATAGCTGTAAAACAAATAAAATACTTAGGAATATCTTTAACCAAGGAGGTGAAAGACCTCTATGAGGAAAACTACAAAACACTGCTATAAGAAATCATAGATGACACAAACAAATGAAAACACATCCCATGCTCATGGATGCTTAGAATCAATCTTGTGAAAATGATCATATTGCCAAAAGCAATCTACAAATTCAATGCAATTCCCAGGCAAAATACCACCATCAGCTGGGCACAGTGGCTCATGCCTGTAATCCTAGCACTTTGGGAGGCCGAGGCAAGCAGATCACTTGAGGTCAGGAGTGTGAGACCAGCCTGGCCAACATCATGAACCTCATGGCTACTAAAAATACAAAAATTAGCTGGGCATGTTAGCACGTGCCTGTAATCCCAGTTACTCTGGAGGCTGAGGCAGGAGAAGCGCTTCAACCCAGGAGACAGAGGTTGCAGTAAGCTATGATTGCACCACTGCACTCCAGTCTGGGTGACAGAGGGAGACTCTGTCTCAAAAACAAACAAACAAACAAACAAAAATATCATTATTCTTCACAAAACTAGAAAAAACAATCTTAAAATTCATATGAAACCAAAAATAGCCTACATAGCCAAAGAAACTTTAAGCAAATAGAACAAAAGTGGAGGCATTACATTACCTGACTTTAAACTATACTATAAAGCCATAGTCACCAAAACAGCATGTTACTGGTATAAAAATAGGCATATAGACCAATGGAACAGAATAGAGAACTCAGAAATAAAGCCAAATACTTAAGAGTCAACTGATCTTTGACAAAGCAAATGAAAACATAAAACACTGAAAGGACACCCTGTTCAACAAATGATGCTGGCGAGAATTGCTTGAAATTTGTAGGCAGAGGTTGCAGTGAGCCAAGATCACATCCCTGCACTCCAGCCTGGGTGACAGAGTGAGACTCTATCTCAAAGAAAAAATATACATATATATCGTGCTGGGAAAACTGGCAACCACATGTAGAAGAATGAAACTGGATCTTCATTTCTCACCTTATAGAAAAATCAACTCAAGATGGATCAAAGACTTAAATCTAAGACCTGAAACCATAAAGATTCTAGAAGATAACATCGGAAAAACTCTTCTAGAAGACATTGGCTTAGGCAAAGACTTCATGACCAAGAATCAAAAAGCAAATACAACAAAAACAAAGATAAACAGATGGAACTTAATTAAACTAAAAAGCTTCTGCAGAGCAAAAAAAATAATCAGCAGAATAAACAGACAACTCACAAAATCGGGGAAAATTTTCACAATATATACATATGACAAAGGACTAATATTCAACATCTAAAAGGAACACAAACAAATCAGCAAGAAAAGAACAAACAGTCTTACCAAAAAGTGGGCTAAGGACATGAATAGACAATTCTCAAAAGAAGATATACAAATGGCCAACAAATAAATGAAAAAATTCTCAACATTACCTATTATCCAGGAAATGCAAATTAAAACCACAAATGCAAATTTTTTTTTTTTTTTTTTTTTTTTTTGAGACGGAGTCTCACGCTGTTGCCCAGGCTGGAGTGCAGTGGCGCGATCTCGGCTCACTGCAAGCTCCGCCTCCCGGGTTCCCGCCATTCTCCTGCCTCAGCCTCCTGAGTAGCTGGGACTACAGGCGGCCGCCACCGCGCCCGGCTAATTTTTTTTGTATTTTTAGTAGAGACGGGGTTTCACTGTGGTCTCAATCTCCTGACCTTGTGATCCGCCCGCCTCGGCCTCCCAAAGTGCTGGGATTACAGGCTTGAGCCACCGCGCCCGGCCACAAATGCAAATTAAAACCACCTCCCTTCTGCAAGAATGGCCATAATCAAAAAACCAAAAAATAATAGATGTTGGTGTGGATGCAGTGAAAAGGGAACATTTTTACACTGCTGATGGGAATGTAAACTAGTACAACCACTATGGAAAACAGTGTACATATTTTTTAAAGAACTAGAAGTAGATCTTCCATCTGATCCAGAAATCTCACTCTTGGGTGTCTACCCAGAGGAAAAAAAGTCATTAAACGAAAAAGATACTTGCACACACGTGTTTATAGCAGCACAATTCATAATTGCAAAAACATGGAACCAGCCCAAATGCCCATCAATCGACAAATGGTTAAATAAAATGTGGCATATATTAATATATACCATGGAATACTACCCAGCCATAAAAAGGAATGAAATAATGGCATTTGCAGCAACCTAGATGGAATTGGAGACCATTATTCTAAGTGAAGTAACTTAGGAATGGAAAATCAAACATCATATGTTCTCACTCATAAGTAGGAGCTAGGCTATGAGGATGTCACAGAATAATAGTGATACAATGGACTTTGGGGACTCAGGGGAAAGGGTAGGAGAGGGGTGAGGGATAAAAGACTACACATTGGGTACAGTGTACACTGCTTAGGTGATGGGTACACCAAAACCTCAGAAATCACCACTAAAGACCTTATTCATTTAACCAAATACCACTGGTTCCCCAAAAACCTATTGAAAGAGTAAAATTAAAATTAAGCAAATAACTAAAAAGAAATCTTTGATCACGTGAGATGTGAATAGAAAACCAATAGAAAAAAAAAAGTTCCACAACTGATCCACTGGCTACCAATCAAAGTTAAACTAGTCATATACACTTGTAAGTTCTTTATCAAAAGGTTGATTTGCCATTCTGTATTTATAGCTACCCAATATAGTTGACTACAAAGCACTGTTATTGTGGTTATAGGGTATTTATTTAGCCTTCAGTTATGCCCACCCCTGTATATGCACATAGAGGGGACTTACTTTGTAGCAGTTCACATTCTAAAAGATATAACATTGGTATGACTAAACACAGATATAGCAGTAAGGCAGACATCTTATATTGTGCGTCCTTATCTACTCATAACACCATTCCAGGGCCAATAGATATTCAGAAAATGATACACATGATAAATATTAATTCAACAAATACTTGTTAAATCCCTGGTGTGTGCCAGAAGCTACATTAAACACTGGGAAAACAGTGGCAAATAAGACAAGAAACATTCTTCCCTGATAGGACTTACTTTGTACTGGGAGAGCTACAAAATAAATATTTAAACAAATAAACAATATAATTACAGGTTGTGATAAGTGCTACCAAGGAAATCAACATGGTTATGCAGTATCTGAGAGAGGTTAACCTCTGTAGGGTGGCCGAGAAAGACCTTTGTGACAAGGTGATATTTCACCTGAGGTCTAAAGAATGAAAATGCACTGGACTTCCAGAAGCCCAGAGAAAAAGTATTGCAGACAGAGAGAAAGGTAAGTACAAAGACTGTTTGTGGCAAAGAATTTGAGCGACTACGAAAAAGAAAAGGAGATGGTGCACCTGTTGCACAATGACAATGAAGGAGAGAACAGGAAATGAGCTCAGGGAAGTAGGCAGAGGCCCAAGCATCCAGGAAGCTTGTAGGCCAGAGAAAAGATTCCGATTTTGATAATAGATGGGATAGTGGAAACTGATGTAAATTTTTTTAATCTCCTTGGTTGTTGTGTGTGAATGGATGGGTGCATAAACTCAGGAGGAAGTGGTAGGGACTGTGAGGAAGCTGTCCCAAGCAGACAGGTGCCAGGCGATGGCAGCTTGGATTAGACTAGTGCCAGTGGAATTGAAAAGAAGTGAAGGATTTCAGGAAATAGGTCTGAAGAGTTAGATGTGAATAGTGAAGAAAAAGGAGGAATCAAGGTGAGCCTCCTAAGTTGGAAGGCTGAGTTTTTGGAAAGACTGAGCAGAAAAGCATTTTGGAGAGAGCAGGGGGCAGCACTGAAGATGTTTGCAGTAGGATTTACCAGTTTGTTGCTCAGGAGAAAAAACTGGGCTGGAAATATCAATTCTAGTGTAATTAGCAAATCCATGGCATTTCAAACCATGACAGCAGAATGAGATACCTGTGGAGAGATTGTAGATGGAGAAGAAAAGAATATCCAGGAGCAAGCCCTGGGGTGTGGAAATAGACATTGGTTAGAGGAGGAAGAAGAATCAGCAGTGGGGGTTAAGTAGGAGGAAAGCCAGGTAGGTGGAAAACCAGGAACTGGTGTCAGGGAACCCAGGAGAGGAGAGCATTTTAAGAAAGATACTGGTGCCAAATGCTGCTGAGAAGTATTAAGAAGGGAAGGGAAGTCTTGAATGAATGGCACTGCCTTCCATCTCTTTGAATAATTCACCCAAGGCCAGCCCTGGGGTTCATGTCTGCAATCCCAGCAGTTTGAGAGGCTGACGTGGGTAGATTTCTTGAGGCCAGAAGTTTGAGACCAGCCTGGTAGAGACTTCGTCTCTACAAAAATAAAAAAATAAATAAATAATTTAAATAATAGCCAAGCACTTTTGAGCTTCTTGGAAGTTCTCTGAAGAAATTGAGAGAGGAGGAGGAAGATGGGGAGGTAGCTGAGAGGAAGAAGGTAAAGGGAAGTTGTCGACATCTATAGCAGGGGAGAGTTGAATACATTTAAGTGCCGTTAGAGCCAAAAGAAAGTGAAAGACAGAACGCTGGAGAGAGGTGAGATTGCTGACAGATGGGAGCCTCTGAGCAAGCAGGAGGACACACCATCCAGAGCCCTACCGGTGGAACCAGCTTTGGCCAGAGAGATTCACTTGGAGAGGAGGAAGAATAGAGATGTAGTGCACAGGTGGGGACGGTGGTGGGCTTGGGGCAGGAGGATTCCTACATTCTATCTGAAACCGGAACAAAAATCATCTGCTATTGGGGAGGAGGGCAAGTCTCAAGAGAAGGCGAACCAGGGTTTATGAATTAGGAATTGGGAAGAGAGACTGGGCTGAAGTGAAAAAGGAAAGAGAGTAGAATCAAATACCAGACATACAAATCTCAGCAGGATTTTCCATTTTAGTCAAATACATCTCTTTGTACTGAGAAGCTGTAAAGTTAGTGTAATGGGGACTTTCTCCAAATCACAAAAGCAGGGGAATGCTAATGCCCCATCTGCCTACAGCGAATCAGCTCACTGGGCTCCCCCGCTGAGGAGCAAGGGAAGCAGCCTCCAAGCCCATTCCTGCCATTAGGGTCGGGTTTTTTCACAAAGTGCTTTCTTATACGTAGTACCATCCCTGGCCCTGCCCTAGGCTTTCGAGGGCCTTGCTCTGGCCTTGCAGCCAGACCCCTTCCCACCAGGCAAGGATCAGGGACAGAGCTCACACCCCAGACCTCCAGAATAGGGCCAGCGCTGCCTCTTCCCCTGGCACATTCATTTTGGGGGCAGATCACTCCGTGGATGTACTCTTCTCTAAGCCTGAGTCGTGCCTGTGAGATGGCTGCTTGAAAGGAGAGGGGTGTGGACAGAGTTGGGGTTGCAGGTGGAGGGGTCCACATACACACTTAGGCACACACACACACAGCACTCCTGACACAGTATGGAGCTGGGGGTGGCAGCTAGAACAAGTGGCATTGTGAACTGTATCAGCCACATTCTATTACAATAGGAAATTCTAAGGCATCTAAGAATTTTAAATGAACCTTGATCTTTTAGGTCATTATGAATGTATATTTATCATGGCGAGAGGATAAAACATATTTTACTTCAAAATGTTTTCTCTTGATTTATAACTTTTCAATATTTGGGTAAATGGTGGGTAAGCCTGCATTTGTTCTCTTGCCTCAGCCTCACAAAAGATCGGGTGGACCACGGGTCCACACAGTCCTCCTGACTGTACTGTCCCAGGGGGCTGGCGTGATCACTCTTAATTCCCTTTATACATTGGCATTGCTGCTGCTGTGGCAAACCTGAAGAATTCAAGTTCTAGTCTTGCCAGATCCAGAAAAAGCTCTCTGAGACGGCGTCTCTTACTTTGTGTACCCTGGTCTGCATAGAGTCGGTTTACCACCTCGGTGCCTGCACAGTGATCACTGTGTAATTCCAGGCTAGAGGTGGAGCTGTTTTCCAACTCTCACTTGAGTGAGGCCTGCACAAACTCTGTCTCGCCTCTGGGGGTGAGGCTCTGCATTGCAGTAGGTTAGGGCAGCTCCTTCTTCCATTTCCCCTCCACAGCTGATCCTGGCCTCTGTCCAAAGGTTCACTCTCAAACAGGAAAAGTAAATTAATTCTCCTTCTCTCCCTCTCTGTGTCGCTCTCCCTAACTTGTACGATGCGAGAATTCAAGTCCCCCATTTCCTATACTTTCCTCTCCTCTTCCATTGCCCTTCCCTTCATTGATTTTTCTATATGGTGTCACCGTTTATTTTTCTTGATAAGGATTTTGATCACAGATGACTTACCTAAACATTTTTTGTATTTCCTCAACCTCCATTTGCAACTTGGGCAGACAAGATGGAGCTACTTAGTGTAGTCTTGGGAGATGTTAAAGAGCATCTTTAAGGTCATTTGTTTGGAATATTCCACACTTGCACATATTGTAATATGAACTACTTGAGGACTTCAATCCAGTTTACCTATGCACCCAAACTAAGGCTCTTGTTGCAAACTCTGGTCTTAAATGCTTCATCCATTCCATGCAAATTCAACTTTATTTTCAGAGTTGGGGACATGAAAGAGATTATTGTCACCATTATTGAAAATGTGTGTAATTCTTCACAAGTGCAAAATGATGTACTAATGTAAGAAAGCAGATCATTTTAATTCAGGGTCCGAAGAGGGCTGTCACAACAAGAAAATCAGTTATTCACTGTGTCTCCTTCAAGAAACTTGCTAATAACATTTCTAATAAGAGAAATCACAAACGGTTCTCCATGCTTCTCTGGGAAATCATTTCCTAAACTCTCAAGCCAGTGGGGAAAAACTGCTTAAAAGGCTAATTTAATATCTAAATTATTCTAATTTACCCTTTTCCCTCAAATATGGGAACTCAAGCCTGCTCCAGTAACACATATTAATGTCACATTTTCTGTTATCCAGTTTTAGTGACATTTAAGTGAAACTAATATTCACTTACTTTCCAGCTGCTTGTAATAAAATAATAAAAAATTCTGGGGATTTAGGACAGCATTAAAACTTTAACGAGGTAGAAATTTCTGTTTTGGTCACATTGCTTTCAATTAACATAGCTCTTATGCTCACTGTTACAATTGCAGACCGCTGAAGAAACTTGACTATTAAAAGTAAAATAATTAATTAATTAATTAATGGATAATACACACACACACATTTTATATATATACATACACAGGCACACCTCGTTTTATTGCACTTCACTTTACTGTGCTTTGCAGACATTGCATTTTTCACAAATTGTGGTTTGTGGCAATCCTGCATTGAGCAAGTCTGTCAGCACCATTTTTCCAACAGATGTGCTTGCTTTGTGTCTCTGTGTCACATTTTAGCAATCCTCACAATATTTCTAACTTTATTATTATTATTATTATTACATCTGTTATGGTGATCTGTGGTCTATAAGCTTTGATATTACTATTGTAATTGTTTTGGGACTCCACAAACCCTACTCATATAAGACAGTGAACTTACTGGATAAATGTGTGTATTCCCGCTGCTCTACTCACTGGCCATTACCCTATCTCCCTTCTGCTTCTCAGGCCTCCCTATTCCCTGAGATACAACAATATTGAAGTTAGGCCAAGTAATGATCCTACAATGTCCTCTATGTGTTCAGGTTAAAGAAAGTGTTGCATATCTTTCACTTTAAATCAAAAGCTAAAAATATTTAAGCATTTCTACTGCTCAGAAAAAAATATTCCGTCTAAAATATTACTGCTCGTTGGCAATGCACCTGGTCACCAAGAGCTCTCATGGAAGTGTGCAAGGGGATTAATGTTGTTTTCATCCCTGCTAACACAACATCCATTCTGCAGCCCATGAATCAAGGAGGAATTCTGACTTTCAAGTCTTGTAATTTAAGAAATACAAATCATAAGGTTATAACTGCCACAGATAGTGATTCCTCTGATAGATCTGGGCATCTGTGCAAAGTTAATTGAACGCCTTCTAAAAAGAATTTGCCATTCTACATGGCACTAAGAACATGCATGGTTCATGGGAGGAGGTCAAAATATCCACATTAACAGGAGTTTGGAAGAAGTTGATTCCAGATCTCATGATTGACACTGAGGGGTTCAAGACTTCAGTGGAAGAAGTAACTGCAGATGTAGTAAAAATAGCAAAAGAACTAGAATTAGAAGTGGAGCCTGAAGATGTGACTGAATTGCTGCAATCTCATGATAAAACATGAACAGATGAGAAGTTACTTCTTACGGATGAGCAAAGAAACTAGTTTCTTAAGATGAAGTCTACTCCTAGTGAAGATGCTGTGAACATTATTGAAATGTTAACAAAGGATGAACAATATTACATAAACTTCGCTGATAAAGCAGCTGCCAGGTTTGAGAAAACTGAATACTTTTGAAGGAAGTTCTACTGTGGGTAAGACGCCATCGAAAAGCATCTTATACTACAGAAAAGTCATTCATGAAAGTAAGAGTCCACCAATGCAGCAAACTTCATTGCTGTCACAGCCACCCCCATCTTCAGCAACCATCACTCTGATCAGTCAGCATCTATCAACACCAAGTCAAGGCCCTTGATTAGCAAAAAGATGTACTCACTGAACATTCAACTGAATGTGAGCATTTTTTAGCAATAAAATGTTTTTTAATTAAGGTATGTTTATGGCTTTTTAAACATAATGCTATTGCACACTTAATAGACTACAGTACAGAACAAACATAACATTTATATATATATAGGGGAACTAAAAAATTCATATGACTCACTTTATTGTGATATTTGCTTTATTAAGGTAATCTGGAACACAATATCTCCGAGATTTGCCTGCTAAAGAGAGATTGGCATGGCACGGTGGCTCGCACCTATAATCCCAGCACTTTAGGAGGTCAAGGATGAGAGAATCTCTTGAGGCCAGAAGGCCAGAAGGATCACTTGAGACCACTGGACAGCCAGATCCCATCTTTACATAAAATTTAAAAAACAATTAGCCAACTGTGGTGGTGTGTACCTACAGTCCCAGCCTCAGGAGGCTAAGGCAGGAGGATCACTTAAGCCCAGGAGTTCGAGGCTACAGTGAGCTATGATCACACCACTGCACTCCAGCCTGGGTAACAGAGAAAGACCCTGTCTCTAAAAGACAGAGAAATCACTAGGTAATGCTAAATTAAAAGTCATATATCATTAAAAATCCTCTCGCTACATAGTATTCCATAAGTAGCAGAGATCCAGAACACCAAAGAGAATTATGTCATTGTGATTGGTAAAACTTAGGCATTGTGAACAAAGTTCTGAAAGTAATTCTTTCCTAATCAGGCAAGCAGGCACATTAAAAAAAAAAAAAAAATCTGTGCATTTTATCAACTATGGAAGAAACATCAAGGACCTGCCACAGTCTCAACTATTAGCTGGACACTATGGGATTTCACTTGCCCTACTTTGAAGAGAAAAGCCTCCTGTTGTCCCTTCTACCCTTGCAGCTTTTTATGCTTGTAGATACAAAGGATCTCCATTACTTTTACATTCCCATTGTACAAATTGAACACTTATTCCATTGTACTATCTTATTTTTTTATATTCGTATCTTCTATTTGTCAGCCATCTCAGATGTTGAAAATGTTATCAAATGACGAAGAACAGTGGGAATTCCTAAGCACTGCTGGCAGGAGTGTAAATGATTATAACAATCTCTGAAAATAATTTGACAAATTCTAGTCTAGCTGTTAACTGTCATACCCTAAGACTCAGTAATTCCATTCCTAGATATGTTCCCTAGAGAAAATCTTTGCACATTTACATGTGGATATGCACAAGAATGTTCCAAACATTGCATCTCTAATAACAAAATAATATAAACAACTTAAATATCCATTAATTTAAAAAATGAATTAAAAATTACAATGTACTCATATACTGGGATATTATGTTAAAGTAGGAATTAATGGATTATAGTTACATGAATCAACATGAATGAATGTCACAAACAAATTTGAACAACAGCCCGGGCACAGGGGCTCACACCTGTAATACCAGCACTTTGGGAGGCTGAGGAGGGCAGATCACTTGAGGTTAGGAGTTCGAGACCAGCCTGGCCAACATGGCGAAAACTCATCTCTACTAAAAATACAAAAATGAGCCCAGTGTGGTGGCATGCGTCTGTAGTCCCAGCTACTCAGGAAGCTGAGGCAAGAGTATCATTTGAACCTAGGAGGCAGAGGTTGCAGTGAGCCAAGATTGCACCACTGCACTCCAGCCTGGGCGACATAGGGAGACTCGGTCTCAAATAATAAATAAATAAATAAATAAATAAATAATTAAATCCAAACAACAAAAAACAAGTTACAGAAGGAAAATGCAATATAATGTTATTTACATAAAGCTTACCAATATGCAAAGAAAGAAAATGCCGGCCGGGCGTGGTGGCTCACACACATAATCCCAGCACTTTGACAGGCCAAGGCAGGTGAATTACCTGAGGTTGGGAGTTCAAGACCAGCCTAACCAATGTGGAGAAAGCCTGTCTCTACTAAAAATACAAAATTAGCCGAGCATGGTGGCGCATGCCTGTAATTCCAGCTACTTGGGAGGCTGAGGCAAGAGAATCGCTTGAACCTGGGAGGCGGAGGTTGTGGTGGACTGACATTGTGCCATTGCACTCCAGCCTGGGCGACCAAAGGAAAACTCCATCTCAAAAACAAAAACAAAAACAAAAAAACAAGGAAATGCCCAAAGAGATGATTGATTTGCCCTGATTTTGCCCTGATCACATGGCATGTAACAGCAGAGGTGGAATTTGAATACAAATCTGTCTAAAATCAAATGTCATGCACTTCCCATGACACATTCATTGTCTTGACTGATTTTTCTTTGTGGAAGCAACCTTCCTCCTATCTAAGGCCTATGGCTCACTCCACCCCTTAACTCTAGGGATGCACACATAATCTATAGCTAACCAATCAGGAAAGTCCATACTCAGGCAAAGTAATAGATTCTAAGGGAGACAGGTGGCAGAGCCAGGTAAGTGAGACATAATCCAAGGATTGTTACAAAATTATTGAGAAAGATATCTATTTATGGGGCTTGCTTAAATAATAGAAGACAGTTAAATTAGGTGTTGCAAGTTGCTTTGTTGTCTAGAATGGAGTTGCTAGGCTTATAGGGCGCAAACCCAGACCACTGGTAGCCATCTTTGTTACCACTTAAAGACAACCCACTAGAGAATGAAAACAACACAAAGTAAAAAAAAAAAAAAAAAAAAAAGACAAATGATGAAAAGAGATAGATCCCTACTATAAACCTGGACTCTTCACTAAGTGAGCCATTAAATTTCCTTTTCATTAGTTCAGCTTCACATAGGTTTCTGTCACTAGCAACCAAAAGTATCCTAATACAATAATTTATTTTATTATATGCATTCATATAACTGTGGTCTTTTCATCACGTTAGTGGGTAATTATTCATTTATTTAAATGTTTTTTGATTACTCTCTCTCTTTCTAAAAGTAAGATCGATGAAAGTAAGAATCATGTCTTATTTTGCTCACCATGGTGGTGTCAATATTGCCCAGAACAACTAATAGGTGCTTATTATATATTTGGGGGGTTGGTTTGTTTGTTTGTTGTTTGTTTTGTTTTTTGGTTTCTTCTTCTTTTTTTTTTTTTTTTTTTTGAGATGGAGTCTTTCTCTGTTGCCCAGGCTGCAGTGCAGTGGCCGCAATCTCAGCTCACTGCAACCTCCACCTGCTGGATTCAAGAGATTCTCCTGCCTCAGCCTCCTGAGTAGCTGGGATTATAGTCACCTGCCATGATGCCCAGCTAATTTTTGTACTTTTAGCAGAGACAGGGTTGCACCATGTTGGCCAGGCTGGTCTTGAACTCCCGACCTCAAGTGATCCTCCCATCTCAGCCACCAAAAGTCCTGGGATTAAAGATCTGAGCCACCATACCCAACCCTATATATTTACTGAATTAATAAGAAAGCAAGGAAACATAGAGCTCTCACTTCTTGTGTTCATGGAAGAAGCTCAATAGTCGAGTAAAGTCACACCAACTATCTATGGTAATCCACCTGGTCCTTCATCCTTAAACAGAAATTACCAACCAAGGGTCTCCAGATAATTGGAGAAAACACTTCATAGAACTACAGTTGTCCCTCAGTAGTCATAGGGTCTGCTCCAGGACAGCCCACAGATACCAAAATTCACAGATGCTCAAGTTCCTAATATAAAATGCCATAGTGTTTGCATATAAGCCACACACATCCTCTTATATACTTTAAATCACCTCTAAATTACTTAGAGTAACAAATACCAATGCCTACAGGTCACTTCATTTATGTGGATTAAATGTCATACTCAGCATGTTGCAAATCAAGTTTTGTTTTTTTGGGACTTTG
Organism: Macaca mulatta; assembly: GCF_049350105.2. Lineage (NCBI taxonomy): Eukaryota > Metazoa > Chordata > Mammalia > Primates > Cercopithecidae > Macaca > Macaca mulatta. Next base: position 73,848,267 of record NC_133413.1, on the reverse strand, counting down.
TGAAATTTGTATTCCCCAATTCTTTCCATGCCAGCTGGCTGAATCCATGGATGTGGAATCCACAGATATAGATGCCTGACTGTACTGGGTAAAAAAAAATCTATCAAAATGGAGAACTTGAAAACAAAGAAAAAAATGATAAAAGAAAAAAGAGGCATGGGTGTTCATTTCAGAAGGTTCAAAACAACTAACATAAAATCCAATAATGCAGAATAAGTAAAATAAGGGTGAAAGATAATCAAATAAATGCAAGAATAGAATATTGCAAAAGTAAAGAATGGCACAAATCCTGTTTGGAAGTACCCAGTACCATGAATTTAAAAAGATCCATATGTACACATATTGTAGAACTCAGGTACCAAAGTAAATGCTACAAAGGAAGACGTTTCGGATTGGCACTGGAGTTTTTATCAACAACACTAAAGTTAGCTGTAGTCCCAGCCATTTGGAGGCTTGTATGGGAGGATCTCTTGAGACCAGGAGATGTGTGTGGGTTGTGTGTGCTATGGTAATCAGATGCCCACACTAAGTTCAGCATGAATATGATGACTTCCAAAGAGTAAAGGACCACTTGGTTGCCTAAGAAGTGGGGCACTGGTCCAGTTTGGAAACCAAGTGGGTCAAAACTCTCATGCTGATCACTAGTGGGATAGTGCCTGTGAATGGCTACTGCACTCCAGTCTGGGCAACACAGCAAAACCCCATCTCTAAAAAAACCAAAACCAAGCCAACCCCAAACAAGCAAACAAACAAACAAACAAAACAACACTAGATTTAGGAAGAAAACAAAGCAATGGTTCAAAATTCTGACAGGAAAACAATTTTGAATCGAAAATGCTACGTCCTTTTAGAATATCAACAAGTGGGACAGAAAACCATTTTTCGCACGTGCAAAGGCTCAGAAACTTTACCATATACTTGTCCTTTATGAAAAAAGGATTTCACACTTGCTTGGGGCCTGTAGCCCCTTTGTTTTGGCCAATTTCTCCCATTTGGAATGGTTGTATTTATCCAATGCCTGTACCTCCATTGTATCTAGGAAGTAACTAATTTGCTTTTGAACTTACAGGCTCATAGACAGAAGGGACTTGCCTTGTCTCAGATGAGACGTTGGACTGTGGACTTTTGAGTTAATGCTGAAATAAGACTTTGGGGGACTGTAAGGAAGGCATGATTGATTTGGAAATATGAGGACTTGAGATTTGGAAGAGACTCAGGGCGGAATGACATGGTTTGGCTGTGTCCCCACCTAAATCACGCCTTGAATTCCCACACGTTGTGGTAGGGACCTAGTGGGAGGTAATTGAATCATGGGGGCAGGTCTTTCTGGTGCTGTTCTGGTGATAGTGAATTAAGTCTCACGAGATCTGATGATTTTGAAAATTGGGAGTCTCCCTGCACAAGTTCTGTCTTTGCCTGCCACCATCCATGTAAGACAGGGCTTGGTCTTCCTTGCCTTGGACCAGGATTGTGAGAGTTTCCCACCCACGTGGAACTGTAAGTCCAATTAAACCTCTTTCTTTTGTAAATTGTCCCTTCTCGGGTATGTCTTTATCAGCAGCATGAAAACGGACTAATACATTTGCTATATATTCTTTATTCATTTTTCATAATTTATACCTTTCAAGGAATTTGTCCATTTCATGTAAGTTATCAAATTTATGGGCATAAAGATGATAATAACATTCCTTTATTATATAAACTTATACATTTAACATTTATGGGGTCTGTAGTGACATCTCTTTCATTCCTGGTTTTGGTTATTTGGGCACTGTCTCTTCATTACTTGTCCAGTCCAGCTAGATGTGTATTAATGTTACTTATATTTACAAATAACTGCCTTTTAGGTTCTTTGATTTTCTCAGCTGTTTATGTTCTATTGCATTGATTTCCATTTCTCCCATTATTATTTCCTTCCTTCTTTTCACTTTATTTTTCTTGCCTCTTAAAGTGGAAGCTGAGATCATTGATTTTAAACCTATCTTCTTTTCTAATATAAGTACTTGAAACTGTAAATTTTCCTCTAAAGCACTCGTCTAGTTTCATTTCATAAATTTTAATGGATTTTGTTTTTGTTTTATAGCTTTCCTTTTGATGTCATCTTTGACCCATCAGTCATTAGAATGAGGCTTAATTGACAAATATTTGGAGATTTTCCAGGGTTTTTTTTCTCTATATGGTTTAAATTCTCCCAAGTTTTTGAGACTTTTTTATGATCTAGTATGTGATCTATCTTGAATGTCCCATGTGTACTTTAAAAAATGTGTATTATGTTGTTGTTAGAAGTAGAGTTTTATAAATATAAATTAGGTTAATTTGATTGATAGTGCTCCTAAAGTTTTCTATATCCTTACTAATTTTTTTTTGTTTTCTTGTTCTCATTGAAAGAAGAGTATTGAGATTCTAAAAGTAATCATGAATCCGTCTATTTATTTTTCCAGTTCTGACAATTATTGCTTTATTTTTAGGTCTCTGCCAATGTTTTCATAATTTGACATTTTCATCATTAAGAAATTTCTTTTTTCTTTCTGTTATTATTCCCTGTCCTGAGTCTACTTTGACTGGTTTTTATATAGCCACTCCAGCTATCCCTACACTTCATGTTTTCATGCTACATTTTTTTCATTCTTTTTTTCACCTATCTGTGTCTTTACATAATACAAACTAACCCTAGAATAAATACTACTCTAATCTGCCCTAATATATCTTAACAGCAAGCCTCAAAAAAAAAAAAAAAAAAAAAAAAAATCAAGCTAATCCCCAAGTAGCCTGTCAAAATAAAATTCAAATATTTTTTAAAGGAAGACAACCACCAGGAAGTCAAGCACTTAAAATGCCAACCAAAAATTACCAGACGTGCTAAGCATCAAGAAACGTGATCTCTAATTAGGAGAAAAGTCAGTCAATAAAAATAGACCCAGGAAATGATGGTAATAATAAAATTAATGTATAAGGACAAGTTCAGGTAGTGATGCTGCCTGTATAGGCTGTGCTGGCCTGATCAGCCACATTGTTTTATTCTTATCTCAGTATGGACTCTTCCCAAAAGTATTCATATGGATTATATAAATGCCCCATCTGGCTGCAGCAATGCCTTTCCAGAGCCCACAGCCTCACAGAGATATGTCTTTAACATACCAATCAGTCATCACCCAGGTATTCAACCAAATAGTTATGCTGTTAGTCACAGCCCAAGAGTGAGTAAAAATAAAACATACATGGCCGTTAGGAATATTGTCTTGAGTAACAACAGTGGCTTTGAATTTAGGCCATTGTGTTGCTACCCTATTATAGTCAATCTTCCAAATTTCCTTGGGTCTAGACAGCTGCTGACATCCAGTAGATAACATTAGCTTTAACTTTGGCTCAGCAGTCAGGAAACCTCTCACTCTTTGCCAAAGGCTTTAATGAGCATAGTTATTAGCAATAGAGATCTGTAGTTCAAAGAGATCCTAGAGTCTTTGTGCCTCCCAGATTAGGGCTGCTGAAACAGCCAGTTGCACTGCCTCTATCTCTGCTCGCTGCTAAGATCCCCCCGCTAAAAATTTAGCATATTTTCTCGTCACTTTATATATTGGTATCAACAAAATGCCTAAATGAGGTGTGCTATAGATTGAATGTTTACATCCCCCCAAAATTTATATGTTTAAATTGAATCCCCTATGATGGTATTTGGAGATTGGGTCTTTGGGAGATAATTAAGTCATGAGGGAAGATTCCCTCATGAGTGGGATTAATGTCCTTATAAAAGACGCCAGAGAAGTCCCTTGCCCCTTTTACCATATGAGGACACAGCAAGAAGACAGTCATCTATGAACCAGGAAGAGCCCTCAACAGACATTGTATCTGCAAGTGTCTTATTTTGGGACTTCCCAGCCCCCAGAACTGTGAGAAATAAATGTTTATTGTTTACAAGCCACCCAGTCTATGGTATTCTGTTATAGCATCCTTAATAAACTAAGACAAGATGATGCTGTCTCCAATATTCAAATAATCAAATGGATTGCTGAGCTCCCTTTTTGGTAGTGAGGGCCAGAAGGTAACTCTTCCTTTACTGTCCCAGTGGCCAGGCTTTGAGCCTCATGCCACATTGTTTCCAAGAAATTGGCTGTTCCCTGAATCTTATCAGAATTAACAAGACATCCTGGATTGTCGTGTGAGTTAGGGTATACTCTAAATAAGTCATTGTCACTTATTTTTTTATTGGGGTATGTAGGGGTGTATTAGGGTTTACTAGAGGGATGGAACTCATAGGATACATGTATATATGAAAGGGAGTTTATTAAGGAGAATTGACTCACAGTCACAAAGTGAAGGCCCACAACAGGCTGTCTGCAAGTTGAGGAGCAAGGAAGCCAGTGGTGGATCAGTTCCAGTCCCCAAGCCTCAAAAATAGAGAGGCTGATAGTGCAACTTTCAGACAGTGGCCAAAGGCCGAAGAACGCCTGGCAAACCTCTGGTGTAAGTCCAATAGCCCAAAAGCTGAAGAACTTGAAGTCTGATGTTCAAGGGCAGGAAGCATCTTGCATGGGAGAAAGACGAAGGCTGGAAGACTCAGCAAGTCTAGTCCTTCCAAGTTCTTCAGCCTGCTTTATCCTAGCCATGCTGGAAGCTGATTAGATGGTGCCCACCCAGACTGAGGGTAGGTCTGCCTCTCCTAGTCCCCTGACTCAAATGTTAATCTCCTTTGGCAGCACCCTCACAGACACACCCAGGAACAATACTTTGCATTGTTCAATCCAATCAAGTTGACAATTAATATTAACCATCCCAGGTGGAGAGACTCTAAGATAGTCTCCAATAATCACCATCTCCTGGTATTCCTAACCTTTTATGATCCTGCCCTTGGTTAGAACTTGCTTCCAACCAGTAGAATACCTCAACATCCAGAAGTTGTCAATTCATCATTAGATTATATACGAGTGTGATTTCTATCTTGCTAGCAACCTCTCTCCCTTGCTGGCTTCAAGAAGCAAGCAGCTCTGTGGAGAGGCCCACATGGCAAGGAACTGAGGATGGGACCTTCAGCAAAAACCAGCAAGGAACTGAGGTCCTCAGTTCAAGAATCCCTGAGGAACAAAACCCTACCAACAGTCATGTAAGCTTAGAAGCAGATCCTTCCCCAGACTTTTACTGAAGGCACCAGCCTTGGTGGACGCCTTGATTGCAGTCTCATGAGAGACCCACCTAAGCCATGCCAGATTCCTGACACAGAAAAACCGTGAGGTAGTAAATGTGCTATTCTAAGCTTTTAAGTTTGTAGTAATTTGTTACTCAGAAGTAGATAACTAATATAGGGCCTCTCTGCATAATTACACCATGCGGTGGAACTAAACTCCCTGAGGGAGAGAAATTTGTTTCATGTTTCCGTCCACCTATTGGTGGGTATGGGAATTCTCATACTCCTGTTGCAGTACCATAAATATGCACTGAAGCCCTAACCAGGTAAATGCTACTGATCTTAATCTCTTTGTGCATAAAGGATTTAAAAAAAAAGGCATTTGCAATGTCCAAGATGACATTCCAGGTGCCAACAGTTTTGATACACAATGTCTGAAATAGCAGGAATATAACAACTGAATTCAATAGTAATAATCTACCATAATGGAAACCTCTAACCCCTATCAGCCTGTCTAATGGGCACACTGAACTACTGTAATAAATCGCATCTGTCAATACCCCTGCTGTCTTGAAGTCCTTAATTATGGTTTTGTGTTCCTTTTCTCCTCCTGTAATCATATGGTGTTTTTGTTGCCTAACATGGATGGAATTGGAGGCTTAGTAAGTGTGTTTGTCCCACTATCACAAGCAATTCTTCTCAAATGAAATTTATGAGCACTTACAAGTATGCAAAATATCAATACCAACTGTGCATTCAGCAATAAGAGCAATAATGGCAGTGCCTATGTATGCTTCAAGCAGCCCAACACAGATGATTACAGTTACTTCCCTTACATATTTCACTCCCTTTTCAAATCCGGCCAATTGAAGCTGTGGTCCTCACCCCTCAAAAGAACCTGCTAAGATAATCATGTGAACGCTAATACCCAAAAGAGCCATAAAAATTTGTATGCCAGCTGGGCACAGTGGCTCATGCCTGCAATCCCAGCACTTTGGGAAGCCGAGGCCAGTGGATCACGAGGTCAGGAGTTTGAGACCAACCAGGCCAACATGGTGAAACCCCATCTCTACTAAAAACACAAACATTAGCGGGGTATCATGGCGGGTGCCTACAATCCCAGCTACTCAGGAGGCTAAGGCAGAAGAATCGTTTGAACCCGGGAGGCGAAGGTTGCAGTGAGCTGAGATCGTGCCATTGTACTAAAGCCTGGGTGACAGAGTGAGACTCCATCTGAAAAAAAGAAATATTGTATGCCAAATCCCTCCATCCTATTCCATTGTATCCTCAATTGAATGCAAGGTCTTCAGTAACTTCTAGGATCAGGGACCTTGGTCCAACCCTTAGTCTATCTTCCTCTTATAGGCTGTCAAATCAGGATATGAGCAAGGGTCAGGCAGCCTCTTGACTTCTTTTCTCCAGTAGTTGGAGGTTGATCATTTTGGAGGAATCTGATTCTAAAGAAGCACTTTGTTTCAAGTGGGTGGAAAACTGCCTGCTGAAGCCCACCTGTCCCAGTTAATATCTTTTTTTTTTTTTTTTTTTTTTTTTTTTGAGATGGAGTCTCGCTCTGTCGCCCAGGCTGGAGTGCAGTGGCAAGATCTCAGCTCACTGCAAGTTCCGCCTCCCGGGTTTACGCCATTCTCCTGCCTCAGCCTCCCAAGTAACTAGGACTACAGGCACCAGCCACATCGCCCAGCTAGTTTTTTTTTTTTTTTTGTATTTTTTTAGTAGAGATGGGGTTTCACCGTGTTAGCCAGGATGGTCTCGATCTCCTGACCTCATGATCCACCCGTCTCAGCCTCCCAAAGTGCTGGGATTACAGGCTTGAGCCACCGCACCCGGCCCCCAGTTAATATCTTGACCCAATTACTCCAGTGCCAAACACATCAGTCTCTTCCTTGGGATCCATATCACCTTATCACCAGGTTCCTTTGAAGAGGGTTTGTTTTTATTCCTATCCTTCGTTTTGCCTCATTTTGCAGAAATATTGCTTTGTTTGCAGGGTGTGTCAATCTTTAGCCTGGGTAATCAATCATTCACAGATTCTTGCACAGTGACTCCAGCTACCAACAACAAAGTTAATGTTCCCAACATTTAGGGGTAGATTTTGGTACAGAGGTCGTTTTTGGAGTTGCCACTTTGTCCATTGTACCGTCAGTCTGGAGAAGCTATAGCTCTTGTGCTGTGATACCATATTCCATAGTATTTTCTGGGATTTTATGGCCCTGAAAAAGTCTCCATGAGTTAGCCATAAGTACCTCAGTACAATCAGAGGGCCATGGAAACAGAGATCCAAAGCCTTTCTTTGAAGCCTGATTCCACTCCAATTGAATAGTCTATGTAATGGCTTGAGGCATGGAATCACATATGAGAAGGCCTAGTTGTTGCCTTTCACATCCAACAACACAACCTTCCTCACTTTCTTGTCATACAGACACACCAACCAAGTCTCTAACAGCTTCCTGCTTAGAAATGTTTCCTTCCGGTTCTGCTCAAAAACTAAACTGTTTCTTCTTTAGTTCATCTCTATTTTTTCATGTGCAGCCAAAAGAAATCCATTCGTGCTTTTTGTTTCGCCTGAAAAATCCCTTTAGCCAAACTGTGTTAAAAGTATCTCTCTGCAACTTACCAGGTATGATACTGGACAGACATTTAGCTTCCTTTAGTTGAGATTTCCTCATTTTGCTAATATTGTTCTCATTCTTAACAGGTTGTTCAGAGGAGTATAGTGGATACATGCAAAGAGCTAGGACCATAAGTGTATTAGGTATATTTTCTATTTTCCATGTTTTCAACTTTCTACCAAGCTTTCTACCATAAGTAACATGAGTCACCTTTTCTCCTAATGACAAACTCCTTCCTGTCCTAACAGGCTCCCCCAAAAATGTCCTCGAGTCCCTTCCAGCTTCCACCTATCCCAAAGTCAAACCCTCATGTAATAGTTTTTCATTAAGCTGCACTCCACTTCCAAGAAAAAATTTCGGTTTTGGTTTCTACTGCGATGTAACAAACCACAACAAAACTGTAGGCACTTAAGAAAACAATAGTTTTATTATCTCTCACACTTGTATAGTTTGAACTCAGTAGGGAAATTCTGCTGGTTTCTCACTTGGTTGTAGTCAGGAGGGGATGAGACTAAAGTAATTCAGGGCCTTTCCTTGGACAACAGGATAGATCAATATTGACCTCCGTGTAATGTCATGTGGTCTCTCCAACAGGAAGCTAGATTTTTTACATGGCCACTCAGGTTTCCCAAAACTGCAAAACTAAAAGTTGCCAGACATATTAAAGCTTTGAGCCACTGAGGCAAATGTCACTTCCATTGCATTCTGTTGGTTAAATGGTCACAGGGCAGGCAGATTCAAGGGGAATATAAGCTATACTTTCGTAATGCAGGGCATGACAAGGAAACCCTGAACAGTCTTATTGGAGATGTACTTTAGAAGTACTTTAGAAAGTACTTGCTACCAGGCTTAGAATTGGCATATTGACTTGATGGGCAAAGGTTTTGGTAGGGGTAATATGGGAGAATCATCTGACCTCTTGCTAGAACAATGCATCTCATTAAGAATAGATTTTGCTATTGTCATTTTATGCAAACATATTTTCACTGACTCATTTCCTGGGATAACAATCTTAGATATTAACAAAAATAGACCTTTAATTCATTCTTAGGAAGGAAAAGGGGGTTAAGGTTTAAAACAGACATTTAAAACAAAAGATAAAACAACACATCTCCTATTGCTGATAAAAAGCAGTGTCAAAATAAATAGAAAAGCTAAAACAAAGCATACTTGTGGCTTAAAGGAACTAAAGGAGACAGGCAGCACTGAATTTTTATAGGATCTATTTCTGTCATGTATTTCACTCACCTGGATGCATCACCTTATCACACTGTTGCAGTATCAGATGCCAGAAGCATTTTCTAGATAAATGAACTCTGCCAGTGGTGTTTATATGTTTGTGGAACAATCAAGTCAATCAGCGATTCTTACCATCTGAATGCTTCTCAAGAAGCAAAACAGTTTGATGATATCTCACTAAACAAATGACATACAATTAGTTGATTGGAAGGACTATCAAACTCTGGGAAAAGTCATGGATTGATTGATACATTCAAATATTTGTGTTCACAAAACTCTGATACAGGGCAGCTACTGCTTACAATTTCCAAATAAAAGCATAATAAAAGGCAGTCTGGTAGAGTGCCTTTAAAAAGAGGTAATTCATAAGAGAGGGTGATACTTAAAATTAGAAGACCATCCACTATCTCTAATGCAGGTAGGTGATACTCTCAGTAGCACCACCAATTTGACTGCTCCTCTCTGCTTCATACTGCACAGATAAAATTCAAACCATGGGTAGATAATACAACTAGAGACTACCCATATAGTTGGCTTAAAAATGCCAAAGCTTCACTCTGCATTTTCTATAACTATGCTCTTCCTAATATGATGCCTGGATACCACCATTGCATTCACCTTCAGGTAAGCCATTAGTGGGTTCTTAGAAACATGTCAGCAGGCTTTAGTATTAAGCCATAATCAGAATTGTTCATCCAAACAACTAGCTGAGAGCTGGCTTGGAGTGAATGAGACCATAATGCAGGTACAATTTGATACAGAAGTCTAGAGAATGAAGTCATGTCACAAGAAAAACTCAGAATAAAAAGCATTACTGTGCTTACTCAATAAAGAACCATGGCTTTAAGAATGGAGTAAACAATCTCCATTCTCAATAATAGTACCTGTTACTGTTAGAAGTGTTTGAACTAGAGCAACTCCACTGTGAATAGGGGCTGGGTAAAATAAGGCTGAGACCTACTGGGCTGCGTTCCAAGGAGGTTAAGGCATTCTTAGTCACAGGATGACATAGGAGGTCGGCACAGGATACAGGTCATAAAGACCTTGCTGATAAAACAGGTTGTAGTAAAGACACTGGCTAAAACCCACCAAAACCAACAGGTCAATGAGTGACCTCTGGCCATCTCACTACTACACTCCCACCAGCACCATGACAGTTTACAATTGCCATGGCAATGTCAGGAAGTTACCCTTTATGATCAAAAAGGGGAAGCATGAATGATCCACCCCTTGTTTAGCATATAATCAAGAAATAACCATAAAAATGGGCAACTAGCAGCTGCTCTGTCTATGGAGTAGTCATTCTTTTATTCCTTTATTTTCCTAATAAACTTGCTTTCACTTTACTCTATGGACTTTCCCTGAATTCTTTCTTGTGCAAGATCCAAGAACCCTCTCTTGGGGTCTGGATGTGGACCCCTTTCCAGTAACATTACCTCTTATTGAACACTTACATATGCCTGTTGTCTTGCAATGACACTTTGCATAAATTCACTCTGCTCCTAAACAATTGTGCAAGATTAACATGTTTTCTCACTCTTGAAGTAAAGAAACTGAGGCCAAAGGAGATTAAATTTCTTGTCTAATATCACACAGCGGATAAAGGCTGAGTCATACTTTAACTCAGTTTTATCTGACATCAAAGTCCCTACTGGTTCTACTACATTAAGCTGGCTCCAGTAGAGGATTATAAGTCAGTGGCAAGAAAGGGAGTCCACCTAAACCAGACCCATGGGACCATGAAAGGCTTCAGGGAGACACTGATGCTGGAACCAAATCTTGGAATACTAGTATATTTAAATTTACATTTATTTATAAATTATAAGGTCTTGATAGACAGTTCAAACAAAAGATTTAAGGCAAAAAGTAAAACCTCTTCTCTGTCCTCCCCCACAGCCAGCAAGTCCAGCATCATACTTCAGAGGTAACCATTGTTAGGAATATTTTGTACCTACTTCCATTTTCTCTACATACAAGATCCTTTCAAAATCTGATTTAAATTTAAATTATGTATTAAAATCAAATGCAAAATATTTCAATTGTGTATTATACTTTAAAACTCATGGTACAGACCATTATTTTTTTTTTAAGAAAATGCATTAACATCTTCCCACAATGGCTTCCCATCAATGGCTATATAGTATTTCATTGTACTGAAGTTTCACAATTTAATTTTTTCTTTTTTTTTTTTTTTTTTTTTTTTGAGACAGAGTCTCGCTTAGTCGCCCAGGCTGGAGTGCAATGGCGCGATCTCGGCTCACTGCAAGCTCCGCCTCCCGGGTTCACGCCATTCTCCTGCCTCAGCCTCCCGAGTAGCTGGGACTACAGGCGCCCGCCGCCTCGCCCGGCTAATTTTTTGCATTTTTAGTAGAGACGGGGTTTCACCGTGTTAGCCAGGATGGTCTCGATCTCCTGACCTCGTGAACCGCCCGCCTCGGCCTCCCAAAGTGCTGGGATTACAGGCGTGAGCCACCGCGCCCGGCCCACAATTTAATTTTTAGGTGAACAGATTCATTCCCATTTTTTAAATCTGCAATTACAAATAATACCACAAGTAGTATCCCTGTGAACCCACACATTTTCTGTGCACTTATAAACAAAAGAACAAATTCCAGGAAAAGGAATTCAGAGTTGTCTTTAATAAATGACGACTATGGCTAACGTGTGGAGGGTGGACTTGGAGTGAGTAGAATTCTGAGGCTGAAGGGCAAGTTAGTAAGCATAGGAACTGTGGGTAGGACAAGGAGAGACAAAAATATCAACAGCAGAAGTGGGTTGTACACATGAAATGTGGCATCAGGATTGTGGAGAAAGGCCTGAAACAAACCTTTCACTTCCCTCTCCCTAACCACCACCACCTGTACATTACACACACAGCCCTAGCCTAAGTACAATCCTCCTCTTCTAATGAGTACTCTTCATAAAATTCTGTGTATTTTAACCCTTTTAGGTCTCATAATCCACCCCTTATAATGGACAACAGGGTAGAAGACTTTAGAAGCCCAGGAGAGGTCTTCAGGAAGCCTATAAAAACACAATTAGAGACAATGCCCTGTAAAGCAGTTGATTTTGCATGATCCAGATTTACACTAATGAAATAAACACATTTCTAAAATTACTATGGAAAATTATCATTATTTTTCTTATACCAGCTACATTTATAGGAGCGATGGGGGTGATTAACAGAATTTGAGTGGGGGCAGACAGAAAAAAAAAAGCCTCTTCTTATGCCACCCCCACATTCCATACACATTATCCAATATGATAAAACTTTCCCTGCATATTGATAAGTGAGATGAGAAAGACTAAGTCAAAATATTATAGTTTTTTCTTTTTTTTTTTTTAAAAAAAAGCAAAACCCAACACAAAATATAATGAAATCTCAATAGCTCCCTCTGCTGTCCTTTTGTGTAATTTTTTGTTTTGTTTTATTTATCTTTTTGTAATTACTCAACCAGGAGCCACATTAAGCTGGGTAGTATAGAAGAGTATTTGATTAAATGCTTACCACTCTTATCTAAAAGTGGAGGCATCACTCTTGTATTATGACTAATGACCATTTTCTGGTCAAACTTTTTTTTCCTATATGGTAGGTATAGAGGTAGATTTAGAGTGATTAGATTTCTGAAAAGTTCTATATATACTTTAATAAGAAGGAAACATCATCAACCTCTAAAAACCAAACTAATTTTTAAAAATAAAACTTGTAAGTTTCACCTGTCTAGACAATCTTGGACATGTGAAAGCCGAAAAGCCAATGGCTTTGAGAAGGATCTAGAGCGTCTACAGTCGAATGCAGAAAAAGCACTAGCAAATTTAGGGAAAAAAGCAAGTTCTTCTGCATGAGGACAGCCAGGACTCCTAGAAAAAGAGGGGCAGGAGCCAAAGCTAACACAATGAAGGCTTCAACACGGACTGGGCCAGCCAGGCACAGTGGCTCACGCGCGTAATCCCAGCACTTTGGGAGGCCTAGGTGGGTAGATCCCCTGAGGACAGGAGTTCAAGAGAAGCCTGGCCAACATGGTGAAATCCCATCTCTACTAAAAATACAAAATTGGCCTAGCGTGGTGGTGCACACCTGTAATCCCAGGTACTTGGAAGGCTGAGGCAGGGAAATTGCTTAAATCTGAGAGGTGGAGGTTTGCAGAGAGCCGAGATCACGCCACTGCACTCCAGTCTGGGCAACAGGAGTGAAAGGAACTCCGTCTCAAAAAAGGGAGGGGAGGGGAAGGGGGAGGAGGAGAGGGGAAAGGAGGGGAGAATGATGGGCTGGGCACAGTGGCTCATGGCTGTAATCCCAGCACTTTGGGAGGTGGGCGTTATCACTTGAGGTCATGAGTTTAAGACCAGCCTGGCTATAGGCTGAAACTCTGTCTCTACCAAAACTACAAAAATTAGCTGGGCATGGTGGTACACGCTCAGCTACTAGGGAGGCTGAGGCAAGGGAATTGCTTGAGTCTGGGAGGTGGAGGCTGCAGTGAGCTGAGACAGCGCCACTGCAGTCCAGTCTGGGTGACAGAACAAGACTCTGTCTCAAAAAAAAAAAAAAAAAAGATGTCATGCATTATGCATTTTTAATTCTCTGAACAATTCTGAGTAAGGATGTTTCTCATTTTACAAATAAGAAAAATGACAGAGGCACTTAATTGTTGGGTCAGTCAACAAGTAAATAGGAGTTGAGTATTCCTTATTTGAAATTCTAAACACCAGAATGTTTCAGATACCCATTTTTGTTGGACTTTGGAAGATTTGCATTATATTTACCAGGTGAACATCCCTAATCCGAAAACCCAAAATCTGAAGGGCACAGATTTAGATGAGCTTGACATTGAAGTAGGAACTAGAAAATCAGGGCTTTTATAAAGTCCTGATTCTCTCACTCACTTGGGAAAGTTATAGCCTTCCAGGCTGTTTCTTCATCTATAAACAGGAAGATGAGATTAAATGACCCGCATAGGTCCTTTCCAGCACTCTATGATCTCAGGGTAAATCACACTGTATTCCTCCCCCTTATCTGACCCAGAAAAAAAAAATCTGGTTTAAATGAGAGTCAAAGGTAATTTTGGAAAGAAGAAAACAAGGAATGAAGGGGGGAGGGGGAGAGAAGGCAGCTTCACAAGAGCAGCCAAATCGAGTATTAAAGTGGAAATGGGGATATTATCAAGTAGTCAACTTTCCCTTTGGTAGGAAAAATGTAAGTCACATGGCTTTCTTTCAAGCAGTTACTAGTATCACCAGTTTCACAGACTGACTTCTGGCTCCCTAGTAAAGCTGTCATTGCAGCATCAACAGTAATGATCCATTTGTCACAACTTAAGAATGAGCTTGGAGGATGGTCAATGACTCATTCAATCAGTAGCTGTTAAGGATGCTATGTGCCAGGCAGTGTTTACAGCAATAAAGAAGACAAAGTCCCTTCCCTCATGAATCTCGGTTTATAAAGATAAAGCCATGCACAAATTAACTTTAGATAATTTCTATGAAGTAAATAGAGGATAAGAAAATAGAGGACAGAGTTATTATTTTAGACAGTGATCAAGGACATACTCACTAATAAAGTGTGATTTTAGCAGACTCGTGCAGAAGAGAAGAAACATCTGACACAAGCAGAGAGGATAGAAAAACCTTGAGGTAGAAATGCATGTGAAAGTTTGAGGGAAGACAAGGAAGCCAGTGTGGCTGGAGCACAGTGACAAGGCAGAAGATGGGGTGAGTTGACACGTGAGAGGAAGTCCGGGGTGGTTAAAAACAGAAGAGTGCTGCATTGGACAGAGGAAACACAGTGAGGTGGAGAAGAGGAAGCAATGATGACAATTTCCTCTGCTTTTGTTACCTCTACCTTTGCTTGGAGTTTGATGAGTTAATAAATTAGTAGTACTGAAAGTAGAGCTGGGAGAGTTGGGGTTAGGATAGACAAGGAAGATTAAGGTTAAACAAACATTTCCCTTCAGATACTAAGTATCTTCACAAAAATCCCTTAAAAATATAAATCCATACAAATTTATGACACGTTTGTAAACACAATTTAAAGCTAATTTTGATTATAAAACTACTCGTTATTTTTATAGGCAATGAATCACCAGATAAGGTAAAAAAAATGGTATGAAGCAGAAGCAAAAAAATTCACTGATAACTAAAAGCTGACTCTATAGATTCCAAGTAGTAGATACATTCCTTGAGATGAGAATGTGATTTTATGTTAATAAGGTCAAGGAAAGAGGCTGGTGTGCGTCTGTAGGAGGGTGGGCAGGCCTGTACATGGCAGAGTTGCCCCAAGGCAGGGCTGCTTAAGTGATCCAACAGAACCTCTTGGGAATATCCATTCACGTAGAGGAACTCAAACTGCAAACAGTCCATCACCGACGTGTATCACCAAAGAGCAGTTCTCAAAGGACATCTGCAATGCCAAATTTATATTAATGATAATACTAAGACTTTTTCACTCGTATTCTTTCATATGTATAGTGTTTTCCAGAGGTTTCCATGACAAGAGATATCACAATTGAATGCAGAAGCAGAGATGAAAATCCAGCTGCTTTCCATTAAGTGAAACAATGCTTTAAAACTTTTCAGCTTTAATTTCCAATATGGGAAATATCAACCAACACAACCACATAAGCAAAAAGTTCTTTGGGTTCCTCAACAATTTGCATTTAAAGGAGTCCTGAGAGTAAGAAGTTTTGCTGCCCAACCTGTTAATAAATGTAAGATTATTATGTATCATCTATCATGAAAATATTACAAATTTGACATTAATAATTTTACTATTAATTATCAGGAGCATACATTAACACCAGATACCTGGGAAAGTGGATCTGAGTATCAAAACCACTCAAGAACCACTTAGGTGGTAGATGCTCATTTGTGTCTATGGTGGGTCTGTGTGACGCTCCTGAATTGCGTTTTGAAAAAAAGATAAAAAATGATGAAACTCCTGAGGTTTTCCTTGAAAACGGCAAAAGCTATGACTTCTTTGTGGAGCAGTTTCCTCACCAAACTATAAGAATGAACTAAAAGGGAAAGAGTGGCTGTGGTCTCTATGTGAATAAAACTGTACATTAATTTCTTTTTCAAATGTGAGCCTTTGTTGAAAAGCTGTTCAAAGTATCTTCTGTAAAATCTTTTTTATCTGCATTCCTATGAAAATCAACACTGACTGATGTGATTTATTTCTACATGTATATGCTATTGACATACTTTCTTTTTTTAATGCATGACCTTTCAAATACTGCCTGGCAAGTAACAGGAAATTAAAACAAATTCCAAGATAGGTATTTAATGGTTAACTTCCTTTTCCTCAGGCTTTTTTTTTTTTCCTCATTAAAAGGGAGTATTATGGAGGAAAAAAAGTTAATACAAGCTCTGAGAAACAAAACGTGCCCTTCTAAAAGAAATGATTTACTCATGGCAATTCTCAAGACCTGACATGGTTTCAGAGGCTTTAAATTTAGACACCAAGGCTGGGTGGGGTGGTAGATAGCCTGTAATCCCTGCACCTTGGGAGGGTAAGGCAGGCGGATCAGTTGAGGTCAAGAGTTGAAGACCAGTCCATGCAACATGGTAAAACCCCATCTCTACTAAAATACAAAAAGTTAGCTCGATGTGGTGGCATGCACCTGTAGTCCCAGCTACTCAGGAGGCTGAGGTGGGAGGATCACTTGAGCCCAGTAGATGGAGGTTGCAGTGAGCCAAGATCGCGCCACTGAACTCCAGCCTGGGTGACAAAGCCAGACCCTATCTCTAAATAAATAAATAAATAAATAAATTTAGATACCAAGACTTGGTGTTGGGTGCATTTCTTCTCTCCAACATTTCATACAGGAAATATTTCTTACAGTTTAGACAAGTATGTGTTAGCACATTATATTTTCTAAGTAGAATGAATAATTCTTTCTCTTTATTAATTTACAAAGATATCATAACAGCTTATTATTGCATACGTTCACATGCAGCCACATGCAGAAGATGGTCAACTTGTTTAACGCGGAAGAAAAACGTTTTGGGACTTTAAGTGATACAAACCTGCCTTAAACATTTTAGTTTAAAACACATACTTTAATTCAATTATGTGATATAGGTCCAAGACTTCTTCTTTAAATAAGTCTGTTATTTCAATTCCTTAATACTTTTCTTCTATGAAGCATACTTGTATCCACTAAGTGTTTTCAGTGGAATGAGAAGTGAAAAAACACTTGCAAATTAAAAACTTCCACGTTTCATGATTGTCCCATGGCTTTTAAGTTTTCATCCACCTAATCAGACAACTCACCTTTACCAGGTATTTCCAAAGCAGTAAACTTAGTTTTCTTAGAAACAACTCTTTTTCAGTTGCATTTTATCAACTTACATATTTAAATTTCATAATAAAACAAGTACAACTGGAATCAACAAGTTCAGAAAGAAGCACAAACGACTCTAGGAAGGCATATAAACATCAGCAAACTAGAAAATAGTTATGAGATACAAGTACCAATTGTACTCTCAGCACTGGCTGCTTTCCAGGGGACACCAAGTCACTTAATCCGGCAAAGTAGTAATAACAAACAATATATTTGTTGGGGATAGTAGCTTTAATATTAGCATGCAACAGCATTATGTTGGAGCTTTTGTATTTCATGTGTAAACTTAAGATATAATCTTCCTTTTGAATATTTACTAGAATAGAATTGCCATCTAAGTTTGTGTATACCAAATACCTCTTCCTTTTAAAGTTGCATGACTTCACTGAGGAAATATGGAAGTAACACATCTGCATTAGTGTTTCCATTCTGTAATGATACCAAACAGATATAATGAAGTGCTTACATCTTACTTATATATTTAAATGACACTAAATATCAAGGGGCATTTGTAATAAGCAGATCAAAATACATCTAATTTTTGTCTTTGGCTTAATTTTATTCTATTGTTTACACATTTTCTTACCATTATTCCCCCATGTTTGCTTTCCTTTTAACCTAATTCGCCTTTGGTTCTGCCATCTGCTCTAGCAGGATAAGCTCTATATTGTTACATTTTACTTGGAAAAGGCATGGCTGTCACTGAAAACACTGGAAACCAAAGTAGCAAAAACAAAAGATAAGCTATAATTTAACAAAGCTTTATTCACAGTGGCTGTTCTCAGGATCTCAATGATTTAACTCTATAAATTGAAAGTAATCAACTTTGACTACAACCTCTAAGCTGCTAGAAGCAGTAAAGGCTATCCTAAAACATCTTCAATGGCAATCAATAAATTCTAAATTCTCCCAAAGAAACAAAAGAAGATAGTTAACAACTAACTTTTGAGGGCTTGAAATGGGTCCAGGGATTGTACTACACACTTGATAATTACCTCATTTAACCTTTCTGAAATAGGTTCTGTTATCCTTCTTTTATATTTTTTAATTGACCAGAAAATTGAGGCTTCGAGTTAGTTAAGAAGTGAACCTATGATTCCAGGACAGATCAATCAGTCTCTGAAGTCCAAGGTCTTGGCCATTATATTACACAGCAGGCTCAAAAGTATTTCAAAAGAATTACATCAAAAAGCAGATGCCAAGGTATTTGGAATGTTTTTTCAAGGGAATGCACCATTCTAACCATAATATATTATGGTTTATCTCCCTCAGCTAAATCTGAATGACTATCTGTTTCTACCTACACCATAAGATCAAGATATTTTGCTTTTTTTTTTTGAGACGGAGTCTCACTCTGTCGCCCAGGCTGGAGTGCAATGGCCGGATCTCGGCTCACTGCAAGCTCCCCCTCCCGGGTTCACGCCATTCTCCTGCCTCAGCCTGCCGAGTAGCTGGGACTACAGGCGCCCGCCACCTCGCCCGGCTAGTTTTTGTATTTTTTTTTTTTTTTAAGTAGAGACAGGGTTTCACCGTGTTAGCCAGGATGGTCTCGATCTCCTGACCTCGTGATCCGCCCGTCTCAACCTCCCAAAGTGCTGGGATTACAGGCGTGAGCCAGCCACTGCGCCCGGCCGATATTTTGCTTTTATCTAAATATTCCCTATGACTACTTCAATCCCTTTATTACACACAAAATTAGAATTCAAGAAATACGTATAAGTCTTCATTACAATTCCTCCAATATCCAACTGTCCTGTTGAAAATGAGGGGAAAATGGGGAGTGTGCTAAAAACATATAGGCAAAAAAAAAAAAAAAAAAAATGTATTGGCACACAAGCCTGCTGAGCCCCGGTCACAGACCAGTAGTGTTATATGTAGCCTGCTGGTTTTGACAACACAAAACAATTCTGTAATTTTCCTATCTGAACAAATACCTTAGATAGAGAGTCCAGCAATAATCAGTGCATCATCCAGAGTCACCATGATCCTATCCACATAAACTATCAATCCCAAGAGGTAATGCAGACAATGTCAGAAAAGCATTCCTTGGTACCAAGAGTGGGGCATTAGGATTATTCGCTGCTGCCACTATTTCCTCCTGCTACAAAAAACAAACAGGCCTTCTCTTTCTCTTTTGCTTTAAGTGTAGTATTAAAAGCATGTAAGTCAATAAGCTCCTTGGAATGGATAAAAAATAGGGTAAACTGTTACCCTCCATTTACAAATGGTATGAAGGACAAATGGTATGAAGACAGATTCCTGTCTTCCCCATTAAAAATATCAGGATAAGGCCGGGCACGGTGGCTCACACTTGTAATCCCAGTACTTTGGGAGGCTGAGGCAGGTGGATCACCTGAGGTCGGGAGTTCAAGACCAGCCTGACCAACATGGAGAAACCCTGTCTTTACTAAAAATACAGAAAAATTTGCTGGGCATGGTGGTGCATGCCTGTAATCCCAGCTACTCCAGAGGCTGATGCAGGAGAATCGCTTGAACCCGAGAGGCAGAGGTTGCGGTGAGCCGAGATCAGGCCATGGCACTCCAGCCTGGGCAACAAGAGTGAAACTCCATCTCAAAATAAAAATTAAAAAAAAACCAGGATAAGAGACCTTAATGTCCTACTCAAATGTGGGCTGTGACTTCCTTCCAAAGACTTTGTACAGTACAGAAAGTGTGGGGGGGGGGCGGGGGACGGGGAGGGGAGGGAGAGTAATGTTATAAAGTGGAGAAACCTAACAAACTCTACTTCAGCCAGGTGATCAAGGTCCAACATCAACAGTCATAAAAAGCTGGTGGTATGTATCCTTGATTGGACACGATAGAAATGGCACTTTACTAATGTGGTGTTTCCTCCCCAAAGCCAGTCTAAACATAAGAAAACCACCAAATTCCAAAGGAGCAGCATTCTGCAAATCTGATGTTCTGGTGCAGATAGGAGTTTTAAAACATTATCTGAGTATGCCTCAATACGATCAAGGTCATCAAAAACAGTAAGAAGAAACCAAAACCATCATAGCCAATAGGAACCCAAGGACACATGACAACTAAAGGTAATGTGGTATCTTTGATGAGATCCTGAACCAGAAAATGGGTATTACGTAAAAACTCGGGAATTCTGCAAAATTCACTAACATTTTAGTTAGTGACAGTGTATACTGGTTCATTCATTTGTAAGATGTTAATCAAGTGCAGGGTGCTGGGAACTTTCTGTATGGTCTTTGCAATTTTTCTGTAAAGCGGTACTAAAAATTAAGGTCTATTTTAAAAATACAAATATAATATGAAATGGTAGAATGTAAAAAACAACTAGGATTTTTTAGGGACACACATTATCTTGCTTCTCTTTACTAATGCTTAGAAAAGATGGACCTTTTGTACCACTAGACCATAATTCACGGAAAGTAGTAGTCATATTTGATCAGTTCCAAACATTTATTTTCTGGGCTATTACGTATACTTTGAATAAAGGATGATTATTAAAAATCATACTGGCCAGGTACAGTGGTTCATGGCTACAATCCCAGCACTTTCAAAGGTTGAGGCAGGAGTTCAAAACCAGCCTGGGCAGAAAAGGGAGACTCTCTTACCCAGAAAAAAAAAAAAAGGCATGTTTGGAAACCAACATGTTATATATGAATATATATAACATCACTTTCAAAAAAACCCATTCACCATTGCTAGAATAAAGCACAGCCTACAAAACCAACTATTGAAATCATAAATTATAAAATATTAGAACTGCAAGGAACTTGAGATGTCTTCTACTCCAACCTTCTGATTTTATTAATATGGACACTTACAATAAAAGAAATATTTGATCAGTGTCAAGCCTACTAGTTGGAAATAACTAGGTCTGGTCTTACAACTCTCAATACTGAAATCTTCCCCTAGACAGTAATCTCATTCTGGTTATAGATTGGTCTCTTAAAATTATCTAACACTGTTTTAAGTAACATTCTAATATCTAAATCTTTAAGTGTGTTCTATGAAGGAAAAAGTATGGTGGCAGAAGAAGTGGGGAATCTTCCAGCGTTATTAACCCTGCATTCATAACCTTCCTTAAACAGTAAGCTTTACAAAAACAATTTTTCATTTACATTTAGTCCTAGCGTTATACAGGTAACTAAAATTATAAAGGTGATAAATTCTGAATTTGGTGCACTATTTACAAATAAATCACATTTAAACTGCCATTACTTATGGGTTATATATACATATATATACACACACACACACATATATATATAGAGAGAGAGACAGTTCTTTTTCTCACTATTGCACCAAGAGAAATGAGGAAAGAATACATCAAGATTATGCAATGGCAAGTACTGTGATTAGAAAGATAGCAACTTTGGTCAGTTAACTTCTGACTGCAAGAATATGTTGGTTCATAGACTAGAATGACTAAATCCAGTATCACCAAGCAAGATAAAGCCAAGCTAAATTAGGCCCTAACTATGATTGACTGTCCTCAATTTTAATATGCTGATGAGACATACACCCTTGCTCTCTCTAGATGACCAGTAATAAAAAGGAGGATTCTGATGCTGCTGCAGTGTAGGCACCTGGAGCGACTCTTTAAGCTTGTGTCTGGGTCACAGACCAGTAGTGTTATATGTAGCCTGCTGGTTTTGACAACACAAAACAATTCTGTAATTTTCCTATCTGAACAAATACCTTAGAGAGCCTAGCAATAATCAGTGCATCATCTGGATACACCATGATCTTATCGACATAAACTATCAATCCCAAGAGGTAATGCAGACAATGTCAGAAAAGCATTCCTTGGTACCAAGAGTGGGGCGTTAGGATTATTCGCTGCTGCCACTATTTCCTCCTGCTACAAAAAACAAACAGGACTTCTCTTTCTCTTTTGCTCTAAGCGTAGTATTAATCTGTTTAATTCCTCTACTTCATTTAAATAGTCAACTAGAAGGAGTGATATAATCTATTTGTACGTGAAAAATATATCAGGAAATCCGTAAGAGTAGGCAAAAATGTTACATTTTCTGGCAAGCAATACATACTCATGAAGATAAAATGGAAAGAACACAGATATGAGTGAACAATTTTTATTGAAACCCTCAAAGATTAAAGAGGACCAAATGGTGAGTTTGGGTACCATAACAGAAAATCTCACCTAACTGTACCATCATTCACAGGAATGAACAAACCCAAACACGACAAAATTCAAATTCTCATGTAATTGCTACAAGTGAATGTAAATGAACTAATCATTTTATCATAACCTTCCTTTAATCATACGAAAAAGGGAATTTACATGGCATAACAAAAGATATGCAAAACTTAATGAAAACACAATTCTCTTAAATTTCTTAAACTTATTTTTAAAGGATGCAGAATGCACTTGAAATGATTAAATAACTTAAGCTGATTCTTTTTTTATTGCAAACTGTTTTAACATCAGCTTAACCCCCATGCATGGTATTCAAAAAGAACACAGCTTTCGAATTAGAAAGATCACTTAAATTAAAAAGAGAAATTAAGAACTAAAATTAGGAAAAGGCTGGATTTCTTTTGAAAGGAATCTTCAAGTACCAATATGTATAGAGAAATACTAATTTTGGTTACAGTTTCCTCCTTACTGTTAAATATACAAACTATAATACCTTTCAAAATAAAATACCCACATAAGATAACTTTAATAAGAAATATTCAAGCCAGAACTTGGAAAAACATTAAGCAAGAAATTTACTGGGCTGATAATGTCTTAATTTGTGATCATTCAAACATTTGATGATGTGTCTCCTTTTGTAGACCCCAGGCTCTCTCCCTTTTGGTCCCCACAGTTAAGAGACATTCAGCTGGTTGTACTTGAGACAACCTGTAATAATTTCATTTAGAGGAAAAATATTTTGCAATATAATGACAGACCAAGAAGGAAGAGAAGGTGGGTGCTCTGGAGAAAACTTATATGAGAAAAACACAAAATTATCACTTGAAAATAAAAAGTTTTTTTTTTCCAAAGGAATGCTGCACCCATTTCACTTAAGATTAGAAATCCAGGTTAAAGGCACTGGGATGTACTCCTCACCATGAATAGACTCTCAATTACACTTATTCACATGTCTGAGTCTATTGCAATCAGCCTGCTTGCTGAGTGCTTCCATGACACTCTTACATAAAAACCTAATGTAAATTAAACATGTTTGAAACCGTTTATAATGTAACTAGTTTTATAAAAATATCCAGAGTTGCTAATAAAGCACCAAGAAAAAGACAACCTCAGGGGGAGGACTCAGATCCTTCCTACAAGGTCACCCTTTTATAATATTCTCTAATAGGACCTCCAGAATGACAACAGTCATCTTTGACATGTCCTACCTATGTAATCTTAGGGATGTAGAACATTGCTGTGGTGACTATACCCAAATGCCACTTTTCATTATAAATAGTTAAGAGACATGTTACAAGATTTCATGGCTTACTCTTAAAAAGGTAAAATAGGTGCAATTTTCCTTTAAGAAAGTCTTTATTTTATAATATACCATTAATATTTTGATGTTCCCTTCAGTAAACACTGATATAACTACACTGGGACTACCAAAGAACTGTGTAGTAGCTATGGTTATCTACAAATACTGTTTTCACTTGAATACAGTATTTGCACATTTTAAAAAAACATTGTACGAAACAAAATTATATAAATGAAAGCCTCAAAGAAATATCCATCACTAGGTTTTTGAGCTGAAGTGACCAAAGACCATAGTAAATGCAAACATTTCTAAACATGATGTAAACATAAATGAAGTAATGCAAAAACATCAAGGTATTCAAATCTACTGTATTGCTATTTTCACCCTTAATGTATCTTTCTACATAGCTTTCTCCTTTTGGAACGGTAATACATGGGGCAGTACATTATTTTCATAACCTTATGCCATCAAATCAATTAATACAGATGCTTGACACATTTAATTATACAAAATCAATTTGCTTCAAGATACAAAATTAATGTTGATATGTAATTAATGAAAAAAATAAGATGTTAAAAAGATAACTATAAGAATATCCAGATATATGCTGTATTCCCACTGATATAGATCTGATCAATAAAACATCAACACATTCACTTAGATACTGATTTAATCCATGGATCAAGGCCATATTTTCAAAGTATTTTAAGGATGCCAGGACACTGCAAAAGCTGGAGAAAAGAGCTGAGGAACAATATATGCTTGCTAAACAAGAACTATGTTTATTTAGCTAGTGAATACCTAGAGTAATAAATTTTTACTTCATGATAGCAATCAGGCTCGCAAACACCCAGAAATAGGAATTAAGGGTTTTAAATGTAGTTATAAAGGTCATAAAAAGTCTGATTAGACTGAGGTACATTTACTCAAAATTTTGAGATTCATTAAGTGGTAGCAAACAAAATAATTCCTCAGACAAATGCACATTTTTCAGTATACATATTAATGGGGGGAGGAGGGAAGAAGAATGTGCATTAACTGGTGAAATCCACCAAGCTGCATATCAATATTCTGTTACACCAAACAGTTTGAAGACAAGGGAAATGTTCTAATATAATTTCAGATTATGTTTCATTTGGCTAAAATAGAGCTTAAGGTTGCTTTGCCATATTAAAAGTTTACTACAATAATTTTTCACATAAACATTTAGACTTGAACTCCAGGACTAAATATGGCATGATTATTTTGCTTTTAATCTGTCAAATAGCTAAAAATCGACAATTTAAAAACTACAACAAAGAAAAAGTTGAAGCAGTATGACTCTTACATCATTGAACCACTTCTAATGGTTAACTGTTAGTATTTAACAAATTCAAAGAGTTAATGAATCCTTGCATTCATTCAGTCTTCTGTGCCTTAGCTAGGATGCATAATTACAAAAGACAGCAGATACTGGTAAAAGCTTCAGGACAGAAAGTGCTTGACGAAGTTACAGTTCTCAAGTGTGTTTGGTGAGAGTATAAGGGCAGATGCGCTGATGAAAACCATTACGAGAAGAGTCAACTTTGTGTTAAAGTGTTCAAAGATGTCACCTTAAGCAGAAAAACAGCTTTAATAACGTCTTCTTTTAGGCATTTCCAGAGTCTACATCGTTAGTGTTGTAAATTTAACAGGACATCTTCATATGGTTATTGTTTGTTTCTATTTCTCTCCTGAAAAAAAAAAAAACACAGAAAGAATTACAATGAAAAACTCTCATTATTTAAAGATTTAAACTATATGCACATATAATGTAAATCATCTCCACATAAAGTTCAAGTACTAATTCAAGTAATTAAAAACAACTGATAATTACCTCTATATACCATAGTGAGATTATTACCACAAAACATTTTAAATAAAGAACTCCCAAACACAGACCACAAAACATTTTAAATAAAGAACTCCCAAACACAAAGACCTATTTCAGGAGAGTATAGATCCTCTCCACATCCCTATTGTTTGTTTATGATGAGAATATAATAACGTCTTTATAACCTTTCAACGAGTTTTTGATCTTGAGGTGTCAGACTAAAAGCTATTGGTTGAGGTAGGGGTAGGAGAAAAAGGTTAAAAGTTGCATTAAACTGCAGTACAATTGCATTCAATGAAGATTTCAGATTAATAAAAAAACTTTAAATCACAAATTTCCTCCATATCTTACACTCTCTCTTTCAGCACACTATAACTTTTCGCATTAGAAAGTAAAACGAGGCCAGGCGCGTGGCTCATGCCTATAATCCCAGCACTTTGGGAGGCCGAGACAGGTGGATCACCTGAGGTCAGGAGTTCGAGATCAGCCTGACCAACATGTCTCTACTAAAAATATAAAAATTAGCTGGGCATGGTAGCAGATGCCTGTAATCCCAGCTACTGGGGAGGCTGAGGCAGGAAAATCGTTTGAACCCAGGAGGCGGAGGTGGCCATGAGCCGAGATCGCACCGTTGCACTCCAGGCTGGGCAACAAGAGCAAAACTCCATCTCAAAAAAAAAAAAAAAAGATGAGTGTTAGACAAATTCAGTTGAATGCTGGCTTATAACATAATTGGGAGAAAAATTATAATTCCTATTTTAAAAAGCAAAAACTACTTGAACAAAAGTTAAACTGAGTCAAATAACGTTTATTAGTAATCAAATATTTTTAATATTTCTGATGAAAAAATGACTAGCATTGTACATGCCTATCAACTGAACACATCAAGTAGTTTGTACAACCTTGTTTTAATGTGTAACTTAGTGGTTCTAAAACAAGTATCAGAGTCACCTACCTGGATGGCACGTCTGGGCCCCAGAGGTCTGACATGGAACCTGAGAATCTGAATTTCCAACAAGTTCACAGGTGATTCTGGACTGCTGGTCCAGAAACTGTACTTTGAAAACCACTGGTGTTTAACACATTATGAGACTCTCACTTTGTTTTTGCTACTCTCATTTTATTTTTGCATGAGTAAAAATAAAATGTTCTGTAACAAATACAAATCATATTTTGCAAGTGGTCAATTTAGTTTTCCATCCCCTGAAAACTGTATTGTAAATTTCAAAGAGAACCTCAGCTGTTTGTTACTAAAAGTCCTTTCTTTTTTATTTTAATACATTCCTGGAATTTGCAGAGCATTATTTCACACATAAAGCTAATAAAAGAAATGTCCTACTACATAACTATAAATGAAACTATTTCATAGACTAACGAGTATCGGTGAGATACACTGAAATGGAAGACTAAAATAACAAAAACAGACACAGCTAGCTAGATTAAGTACATTTCAAAAGAGTAAGCAAAAACAAAAATCCCACAATATCAGCAAAGGAAGAAAAGATAAAACAAGGATTTGGTACCATGAAGCTGTAGTCTAATTTTACAAAGGTCCTACAACTTTTCACAAACCAGTTGAAACATAAAGTTTAATTCACTGCTAAAGGAAACAAATAGCTTTAGATGAGAAATTTGGAAGCATACTCTAATAAGCTAGATACGAAATACATAGAGAGATTAAGTAAAAAGATATAACGGCAATCTGCTCATTCTCCCCATAAAATAACTGATCAAAACTTGAGAGAAATTTCTCAACTCCATGAAGAGTCCTAGAAACTACAGGAAAAAAATGCAACTTTTCTTAAGGATAAGTTAGACAAAGAGTAGTTTAATGCCAGTAAGATGATCAGTTATAACAATGAGGACCACATGTTATGCTGTTTCAGTTTTAATTGTAATCAACTATGTACTTTACATGAATCACTAAAATATACAGATTACATATATATCTATCTATATATAAAATGCATAACTCCCAACTCAATGGACAAGGGGAGAACAAAGAAAATACCCCAAAAGGACAGAAAAGGAAGAATGAGTTTCAAAAAAATCTAGATTAGAAAGCACAAGAGGGTAGAAATAAACATTTGTATCATTTAAACTAGGAGTCACAATAAATGTAGGCCCATCAATGAAACCACCAGATACCAGCTAAGAAAACTTTAAAATCCCATTATACATAATTTATAAGAAATAAACCTAACACACAAGGAAAGAGAAGTTAAGACTAATAGAGACATACAATAACACAAAGCAAATGAATACTCATACAACTATACTAATAACAGACAGTGGACTTAAAGTCAAAACCACTGTTGGAGACACAATGGTCACCACATGCTACATAACAAGTTTTTGAAAAGCTGTAACAATACTAAACTAGAACTACAATTTTAAATATATTAGTAAGTTGTCAAGTACAAAGAGAAGCTGACAAATTTCTAAGAGAGCAGGAGAACTTAACACATTTACACATTAGTAAAAATATAGATTGAGTATACAGAATACAGAAAACTGAGACAAATAATTACAAGGTACATATTTTACTAAGGTATACAATGAACTACTATCCAGTGAATCTTAATAAATGTCAAAGAATTAGTGTCATACAGATCACATTTTCTGACATCAATTTTGGAAATAAAACAGATAACAAGGAAAAAAAATCATGTTTGGTATTTCTAAAACACAGTTCTAACAGTCTCCAAAACATCATAATGGAAATTAGAAAAGAGAAACAAAATTAAAAGCTGACGTTCTGGGGGGGGGAAAAAAAACAACAGAAAAGTCTCTGAAATTACTGATTTTTAAAAAATGAAGTCTAGATATGAACACTTAGTATTATTAGTAAATGAAAATGTTAATCATGCTAATATGCCAATAAATCTGAATGTTAAAGACAAAAAAATAACAACTTTAAAAAGGTGGAGTTACTAAGAAGTGCATGGATTCAGTATATATTTGAAAGTAACGTCAACAGGACTTACTGATGGATTAGATCAGGGGTTAGAAAGAAGTATCAAGTATGAGCCCAGAACTTTTGGCCTAAGCAACTGAAAGGAGAGTGGTATCATACCATCTCCTCTACTAAGATGAATAAAGTTTGGAGCAGGCAAAAGAACAGGAGTTATGGCCGCGCACGGGGGCTCACACCTGTAATCCCAGCACTTTGGGAGGCTGTGGCAGGCGGATCACCTGAGGTCAGGAGTTCGAGACCAGCCTGAACAATCCCATCTCTACTGAAAACACAAAATTAGCTGGCTGTGGTGGCACATGTCTGTAATCCCAGCTACTCAGGAGGCTGAGGTAGGAGAATCACTTGAACCCAGGAGGCAGAGGTTGCGGTGAGTCAAGATTGCGCCACTGTACTCCAGCCTGGCCAAAAAGAGTGAAACTCCGTCTCAAAAAAAGAAAAAACAAACAGGAGTTACAGTAAATTTAGGCTGCTTATGAGACAACTAAATAAAGATGTCAAATAGGCAACTGGATACATGAGTAGCAGACAGGGGAAAAAGGTCCAGGTGGAATACAAATTTGAAAGTCCACAGAGCATGGTAAAAATCCATCAACTGAACTCAAGTCCTCCCAAAGTTTATGATCCATTTTTTAAAAACCTCTGCTTTAAGACCAAAAAAACCCCACATTTATATTAGCAAGATGGACTGTGTCTGATAGTGTTACTATTAAAATATTTTAACACAATATCTATGGGCATACTATCAGCTACAGACCACTAGAAGCGTGAGACTAAGAAACGATGAGCGGCCAGATGCAGTGGCTCAGGCCTGTAATACCACACATTGAGAGGCTGAGGCAGGTGGATCACCTGAGGTCAAGAGTTCAAGACCCGCCTGGCCAACATGCGGAAACCCTGTCTTTACTAAAAATACATAATCAGCCAGGCGTGGTGGCATACACCTGTAATCCCAGCTACTCAGGAGGCTGAAGCAGGTGAATTGCTTGAACCCACAAGGTGAAGGCTGCAGTGAGCCAAGATTGCACCACTGCACTCCAGTCAGGGAAACAGAGCCAGACTCCGTCTCAAAAAAAAAGAAAGAAAGAAAGAAAGAAAAAGAAAAAGAAAGAAATAAATTATGAGCTATCAGTGATATCATTAACTTTTGATGTTATTATAAAATGAGGTATTACATAGTTAACATCATAATTACATGTACTGGTATGTTGTTGGAAAGTAACTTGGGGATAAAGGAAACCTGAATTACACAAAAACAGCCACGATCCCATATACCCGGAGAAGGACTAAGCCCCTAGTTATACTTTAGAAAAAGACACTGTGGACAGATTCTGAAATTTAAGGGCTGAATCTCTTGAGGAAAAACTAAGTGGTACCGGGCTTCTTCCCCACTGTGAACTAAGCAAATACACTGGAGACCAGCACAGGATCCTAGAGCAAAGACTGGAATTTGTCACATGGAAATGAGCCCGGAAGGAAGTTTACTGAGAACTCCTGTCTTTTTCACAGAGGTTAACAAAGGAGCTAAGACTTCCCTAGACTTCAAACCAGGAAACAGCCTGAAAACCAAGACTTTCTTCAATGTCCTAAGAGGAGCCTACCGCATGCCCTTAACAAGACAAGACAGATAAATGACTTATTCTCCTTGTAATCTTCTGTAGGTTTATCACCATTAGCAATATTTCAGTAACCAGAACTGAGTCTAAATGAGCCACAAGGGAAAAAGTAACTGTGTATCTAAAAGGCCATAGCATTCAAAAGGAAAAGAAGAATAAACACTGAGAACATAAATAACAATAAAACAGAACTGCTGAAAAAGGGCAGTGAATATCTGAAAAAGAGAAAAAGCAATCATATTACTTGATATGAAATGCAACAAACAAGCTAGGAGCAGTGGCTCACGCCTGTAATCCCAACACTTTGGGAGGCCGAGGTGGGCAGATCGCCTGAGGTCAGGAGTTCGAGACCATCCTGACCAACATGGAGAAACGTCATCTCTACTAAATAACACAAAATTAGCTGGGCGTGGTGGCACATGCCTGTAATCCCAGTTACTGGGGAGGCTGAGGCAGGAGAATCGCTTGACCCTGGCCAGGAGGTGGAGGTTGCGCTGAGCCAAGATCACGCCATTGCACTCCAGCCTGGACAACAAGAGCAAAACTCCATCTCAAAAAAAAGCAACAAACATAAAAACAATTTTGTAGCTTAGAATCTTGATTTTCAAATTGAAAAATTCAGTAGATTAATTAAGGGAGAAATGGTCACTGCTTCATTTGTGGAGTAGAATATTAAATCCAAGAAATATCTCACATCACAGAGCAAGAATAAAGAAATGGAAAGCACAAAAAGAAAAAAAATGAGAAGACAGATCCAAGACAAAAATGAATATTCCAGAAGCAGAAAAAAGAACAAACAGAAGGGTGATAAACAACAAAAAATGTCACAAAGTCTGATATTCCTCTTTGCGGTGGGTGGGGCCTGATTTCCTCAAGTGTAGACTGCACAGTGCATGACTTGCCTCTAGGGTACACAAAGGAGAAAACAGAACATTTTATGGTGGAGAAACCTAGCAGACACTACTTTAACCAATCGAAGTTAAGATCCCTAGTAATAAGATATATGATGAGATGAAGAGGATACATCACTTCTGTGGTATACTTCTTAAAAATCCATAAGCCCTAGTCTAATCATGAGAAAATATCAGCCAAACAGAAATTGAGGGATATCTTACAAAATACCTGACAAGTACTCCTTAAAAATGTAATGGTAAACAAAGCAAGATGGAGAAACTGTAACAGCTTAGAGGAGAGTAAGGAGACATGACAACTAAATGTAATCAATGTTAGTGTCCAGACTAGATCTTGAAAAAGAAAACGACATCAGTGAGAAAACTGGGAAAATCTCTGTAATTTAGTTAATATTGTACCAATGTTCATTTCTTAGTTTAAATAAATGTACTATGATTCTGTGTTAATATTAGGGAAAATGAATAAAGAATATACAGAAATTCCCTGTAATCTCTGAAACATTTCTGTAAATCTAAAATTATTTTGAAATAAAGTTTTAAAAAAATCACTAAATTTAGTAAACTACAACTTGCATACAACTACCAAATAACAAATACCCTATTGCAGAAATATGTGTGTGTGTGTGTGTATATATATTCTATAAGGTATTACTATTTTAATGGTTGCCCTGCTTATCCTTATTGTTTATGAGGATAAAAGTGTTACTGAAATTTCACCCAAAAGTTAAAGCCAGGGAATATATCAGACTGCATTTTTTTTTTTTTTTTTTGAGACGGAGTTTCGCTCGTCACCCAGGCTGGAGTGCGGTGGCACAATCTCGGCTCACTACAACTTCCGCCTTCCAGGTTCAAGCAATTCTCGTGTCTCAAGTCTCTCGAGTAGCTGGGATTACAGGCTTCTGCCACCACGCCCAGTTAATTTTTGTATTTTTAGTAGAGACAGGTTTTCACCATGTTGGCCAGGCTGGTCTAGAACTCCTGACCTCAGGTGATCCGTGTGCCTTGGCCTTCCAAAGTGATAGGATTACAGGCGTGAGCCACCGTGCCCAGCAGACTGCATTTTAAAATTAAGAATAAAAATCACAGTGTGCGTGTTTCAAGAAAAGAAGACGTTCATAAACGAACAATGAAATTAAAACATCTAATAGATTCAATTATTTAGGAAAATTAATGACTTACCAGGAATGAAATCTGCATAGGTGGCTGATAGGTTTAAAAAAATTCATGCTAAAGAGTAGAACAAGGGCCAGCTGCGGTGGCTCATGCCTGTAATCTCGGCACTTTGGGAAGCTGAGGCGGGTGGATCACCTGAGGTCAGGGGTTTGAGACCAGCCTGACAAACATGTCAAAACCCTGTCTCTATAAAAATACAAAATATCAGCTGGGTGTATATCAGTAGCTGTAAACCCAGCTACTCGGGAGGCTGGAGCAGGAGAATCACTTGAACCCAGGAGGTGGAGGTTGCAGTGAGCCAAGATTACGCTATGGCACTCCAGCCTGGGCAACAAGAGCGAGACTCCCTCTCCAAAAAAAAAAAAAAAAAAAAAAAAGAGTAGAACAAGGGCAGTAGCAGATGGATAAAACCCCAGCTGCTCAAAGCCTGCACATATGTCCACCTTTAAAGTGCTATAATACTTAGATATGCTTCTAGCATGCACTGTCCCAAGAACAGGATGGATCCTCTGGCATTAAAAAAGCAAAGGACAAAATTGTAAAGGAAACAAACCAATTCCGCACTCTAAAACTAATTTCAAAACTATACAATTATCAGGGGAAAGGAAAATGATTATGTTTTGGGGATGGAGATGTTCTGTTTTGGAAATCAACTCTTCAGATTTCTTCAACTTACATTTACATTTTAATGAGGCTCTAGCATTGCAAAATTCTCCAGAGAGGAAATAAACATTTGGCTTCCTAAGTAGACTGAGTTCTACAAAGGGTTATTTATCTTTGGTGGTTTACAGTACCCTTTATTATTTATCTGTTGAATGAGGGAACACAGTTAAGAAAAGAACTTGCAGGATCTAAATACATGATGACACAGGTTGATTAGAACACAAGATGTGTGCTGGAAGAAATCTCAGGAAAAAAGATCTGGTAACAGAGGCTCTTAAAGCCAAGCAAAGGAATGCATATGCAATTCTATTTGGGATGCCAAACTTTGGGCTCTTTTTGATAAAATAAAAATAATTATTATATTCTAGACCGTCTTTCACATGCAGAATTGTTCACTAATAGTTTAAGTATATCAAGCGTGTCAAATGCAGACAATACCAGAGCTGAATCATCTTTCAATAAATTCAGAATTTTCAGCCAAAAACAGTGAAGTCAATTTCACTCAGAAATTAGAGTGCAATGTAAAGTTTGGTGAGGATTCTCTACAATGAAAATGATTAACTCAACATCTGGTAAATTATATTTATTAACTAGAGACCAACTATAAGTACAATTTTATGCATACAATGTTACTTATGCTGTTAACGAAATGAAGAAATAGTAGTAAAATAAAGGTTTTACTGGCATTCACATAATTTCCTATGTAATTGAAAACATAATATAAACCTTTATTTTTTATTCTAAATATAGAGACAGGGTCTATGATGGCCAGTGTGGTCTCGAACTCCTGGCCTCAAGCAAACCTCCTGCCTCACTTTCCCAAAATCCTGGGATCACAGGCATGAGCCACCACACCTGGCTGTAAATCTCTACATAAATACATGCAATGGCTTAGATATTTCTCTCATTTTTTGCAATCCTTGTTTGATTGAAGACTTAGATATTTCTAGAGTGACACTTCAACATACCTAATTTGTATGTAACTTCCTTGCTTAAAAATTTTAAAAATGACTCCTCAATACTATCAGACTTTAGCTCCTTGAAGACAGAAATTTTCTTAACGAGCTCTATCCCTTAAAGTGTCTAGCATGTTCAAAAATGCCTGCTGAATAAAATGTCTTCAACTTGTGATTTATCTTTCCAACTTAATCCCTTTTTCTGTACTGACTCCCCTCCCTAAGTTTTAACTATTTTAGATTACTTCAACATATCACAATACCCTAGGCTCTGAATGCCTGTCTTGACTTTATTATGAAATCCTACATATTATCATTCAAGGCCCATCCTAAAAATTCACCTTGACACCCTGAAACTCCCAATCAAAATTGTATTTGCTAGGAATAAAGATAACATGTTTTAAATTGAATAAGGCTTTAATCTAATTTTTTGGTTTACAAATAAAAATTTGAAGACCTGATAATCATAACAAACACTGCCAGACCACCACAAATTCAAATCAGGTAGCACGATTTGATGTAACCATATGGTCCACCCATTAAAAGGTTCAAGAGTTGTGGCAGGCAGTACCACAATGGTCTCTGCATCCAGGTATTCGCACCCTTATAAATCCCCTCCCCCGAGTGTGGCCTGGACCCAATGAATGAATTGCTTCTAATCAATAGATTTCAGCAGGGGTTCAATCCCCAGTATCTCAAATTAAAGAATAAGGAAAAAAAAAAAGAAAAGAAAAGAAAAAGAAAAATGAAAGAAATTTAAAAATTAAGTTTTAAAAGAAATTTAAAAATTTTAAAAATTTGAAAAAAATTCAGCAGAGGCCACAGGGTGTCACTTCGGTAATTAAGTTACAAAAGACTGTGACTTCCGTCCTGGTAGCTACTGTCTCCTCAGCTTACTCTACTGCCCTCTCAGCTTGCTCGCTTTGATGAAGCAAGCCTCCTATGGGAAAGTCCCATGTGGCAAGGAACAGAGTATAGGCAGGCTCTGGCATACAGCCAACAGGAACTGAGGATCTTAGTCCAACAACCCTTGAGAAACTGAATTCTGCCAACAACCACATGAGTTTGGACGCATATCTTTCATCAGCAGAGTATTCACAATGAGATCTCAAGCCCAGCCTTGACTGCAGCCTTGTGAGAGGCCCTAAGGCTGAGGGCCCAGACAAGCTGTGCCCAGATTTCTGACATGCAAAAACTGTAAACTGTATGTTTTAAGCCAACGAGTTTTGAAGAAATTTATTAGGCAGTCACAAGTAACTGAGACAACAATTCACAACAGACCAAACACTATCCCTACTCATTTAATACAACAAAGGCCAAAGTACAGAGAATGGAGCTGTGATATCTTTCCCTAACTTCAACAGTATTCATGTATGAGTAGGGTAAAATACCCAACAGATTTTTATAAATTAAAAAAAATGTTTAAGCCATTCCAAGAAACAGGTAAAGTCAGTTAAGCACCTCAAACGACGCTTATGGAAGAATAACTCTTATCTTCAGTAAATACAGCTTTCTATTCATGAAAAAATATTTTCTTTCCTTGGACACACATACTTTAAGAAACTGCAAGTCACATTTAAAATAAACTATTAAACTGGAATAATTTAATGATTTAAATTATTTGTGGAAACATAAGATATTTCATATCCACCTAAGGTTAAATATATGTGCTATTCAGGTTATGTAACTGCTGAAGAAAAAGATAAATGAAACACAGCTGACCCTTTAACAAACACTGGTTTGAACTGCAGGAGTCCATTTATAATGATTTCAACTAAAGAGATAAAAAACGCAGTATTCAAGGGATGTAAAACATGCCTATATGGAGGGAGAGGCAACTGCAGAGCTTGAGTATGTGAAGATTTTGGTATTCACAAGGGTCCTGGAGTAATCCCCTGTATATACCAAGAAATGACTATAAATGAAATTCTGTCCAATTTAATTACCTCACAATTACAGTATGGAAGAAGTATCTCCCAAAGATCTATGATTAACTTGATACAGTTATCACATTGAAACATAACCACTATTAATATATTATCTGAGAAAAAAATAAAAACAAATCAATATAATGTTAACTGAAGCACCCCCTTTCCAATTCTAACTCATAAAAAATATTTACCAAGTTCAGAATAGAGTAACACTGAAGTAAAAACTCAATCATCTTGACTATTCAAAATACCACTCAATGTTTTTATCAAGTAATTATTTAATTAAATATGTAACATTATTTAATTAAATATGTTACATAAAAGTTTATTGTCTCAAAAGTGTTACATCCTGGGCCCAACTTCACTTTCTAGGAAAACATTCTTCAAATTTTACGATGTTCAAAGGAAAAGTAGATTTTACATATTAAATTTGTTTGTTAATTACAATCAACTTTTTCAGCAACAGAGAACTATAACCATAGAAAAATTTACCAAAGGGTAATAGGACAGATTTCAACCCACATCATTAAAAACCGCCAGGGAAATGTTTGCTGTTGTCACAGGTATAACTATTTTTGAAGTAATTTCTTCTACGTTAACACAAAGTTGAGTACTCTAAGATAGACCTAACATCATTTCAAAGTTATTCCAAATATGAAAAAAAATTGTATCAGGCACTAAAACTTAAATCTTCAGAAATGCCCAACTTGGCCAGGCATGGTGGCTCAAGTCTGTAATCCCAGCACCTTGGAAGGCCGAGGTGGGCAGATGACCTGAGGGTCAGGAGTTCGAGACCAGTCTGGCCAACATGGTGAAACCCCATCTCTACTAAAAATACAAAAATTAGCCGGGCATGGTGGTGCACACCTGTAGTCCTGGCTACTCAGGAGGCTGAGGCATGAGAATCGCTTGAATCCCAAAGATGGAGACTGCAGTGAGCCCAGACTGTGCCACTGTACTCCAGAGTACAGAGCAAGACTCTGTATCCAAAAAAAAAAAAAAAAAGAAAAAAGAAAAAGAAGGCCGGGCGCAGTGGCTCACGCCTGTAATCCCAGCACTTTCGGAGGCTGAGGCGGGTGGATCACAAGGTCAGGAAATCGAGACCATCCTGGCTAACAGGGTGAAACCCCGTCTCTACTAAAAATGCAAAAAAATAGCTGGGCGTGGTGGCAGGCGCCTGTAGTCCCAACTACTTGGGAGGCTGAGGCAGGAGAATGGCATGAACCCGGGAGGCGGAGCTTGCAGTGAGCTGAGATGGCGCCACTGCACTCCAGCCTGGGCGACTGAGAGAGACTCCGTTTCAAAAAAAAAAAAAGAAAAAGAAAAAGAAATGCCCAACTACGTAACAGCATAAAGAACTAAAATACACAGAAAATTCTAGAGATTTTACTATAATTATGCCTTGCTTATTTCTGCATAAACTGCAGGGCTCCATCTCTTTCGGGGGGATAAATAATGCCATGATTTGAAAGTTTATCTCAATGTTATAGGCAACTGAAAACTCTAATTATTCCTATGTGGAATTAAAAGAGCAACTGAACCAAAAATAGTCTCAGATTATGTTTCCTGATTAATGAAGATTTACAAGAACGAAGGAATATAGGGGGATTTAAATGACTCACATTCACTACAACAATGGAAAAATATCAAAAGAAAGAATCACCTCAATAGTCAAAAGTAGATTCTACTGCTATGCAGATTATTTGAATTTATACTGGACAAATATACTCAGGATTTTTATTAGTTATTTTTCTTTTCCCTTCTATTATTCAGTTCCTCTGGGGGGTTGCCATTATGAATTTAAATAGCATACTAATACAAAAATTGCTTATCAATTCAGACACTATCGATTCCCACTGTACATGAGTAATTTACCATATCACAGTGAATATGGTATATCCCACTTCTATACTACAAGCCACACTATTTTTAATTATTCCAGTGGCTATGCTTATGATTTGAAACAATATGCTTAAGGTACTGTTCCTTGATATATCTTTAAAGAATTATGCTACTGTCAGAAAGATTAGAAAATAAGTGATTTACTCTTCCTTAAACTCGTCCATCTCATAACATTCTGTTCTAAATATAATTAAATCTTTCATATTCTACTGTCCATTTCTACAAATGAAAAACACCAACAGACAGCATTTTATATAACTTCATTGATCAAGTAACACAGCGATTACACCTATAAAAAAGAAAAAATCCTACAGACATTCATACTTTGCAAATGGGAAGAGATTCTTCAAAGCATTTACACATTTAACAAATGTCTACTTCAAATCTACTGTGTGCTAAGCATTTTGCTAGGTGCTAGGGATTCAGCAGAGAGCAAAGTCAATCCTGCTCTTTCAGAGGTTATCTTCCAATATGACAAAGGCTATCTAGAAATTTTATTTCTTTTTAGCTTCCTTCAATTCTCCAAGGTCAGTGGTTCCCAACCAAGGGCCCACATTGTCAGGCGTGAAGGACGATAATGCCAATTAAGCAGGCAGGATGAGATGGCCAAAAGTTCTGATCCTCTATAAACAATGTCAACCTGTGTAACATAAAATACACATAGGGTCCCTGCTAAGAGATATTTGTTCTAGTATAACCAGGTGCTACGGGCTGTTGTTCCTTCTTGAATTCTTTTTCATTCTGCTGAAACACTTTAGGTATGGTTTTCATGAACAGCATGTGGCTAAGCTCTTTTAAGTCTACATTTCTTTTTTTAAGTCTATATTTCTTTTACTCCCTCAACCCTCTCCAACCCACCTCACTGATATAATTAAACACTCATCGTTACAGGTAAAATTCCACAAACCACTCCTCTCCATCCCTCTCAACCCAAAAATAAAGATTTTAAATTTGAGTATCCAGGGCTATAGAATTCTGATGACAGTCTGATTCTCCTTTCTTTGTAGGTAATTTGTCTTTTACTCAGGAAGCTTTTAAAATTTTGTCTTTGTCCTTTTTTATTCTTTTCTTTTCTTTTTTTTTTTTTTTTTAAGATGGAGTCTTGCTCTGTAGCCCAGGATGGAGTGCAGTGGCACAATCTCGACTCACTGCAACTTCCGCCTCCTGGGTTCCGCCTCCTGGGATTCTCCTGCCTCAGCCTCCCAAGGAGCTGGGATTACAGGTGCTTGCCAGCACGCTTCACTAATTTTTATATTTTTGGTAGAGACAGGGTTTCACCATGTTGGCCAGGCTGGTCTCAAACTCCTGACCTCAAGTGATCCTCCCGCCTTGGCTTCCCAAAGTGCTGTGATTATAGGTGTTGAGCCACCACGCTCAGTCTTTAATTTTTTTTTTCTTTTTAAGAGACAGACTTCTGTCGCCCAAGCTGGAGTTCAGTGGTGCAATCATGGCTAACTGCAGCTTCAACTTCCCAGGCTCAAGCAATACTCCAAACTCAGCCTCCCAAGTATTTGGGAATACTGGCACTTAACACCACACTTGGCTAATTTTTAAATTTTTTGTAAAGGCCAGGTGTGGTGATTCATGCCTGTAATCCCAGAACTTTGAGAGGCCAAGGCACGTAGAGCGCTTGAGTCTGTAAGTTCTAAACCAACCTGGGCAACAGGGCAAAACCCTATCTCTACTAAACAAAGGAAAAATTAGATGGGCGTGGTGGCGCATGCCTATAGTCACAGGTACTTGGGAGACTGAGGTAAAAGAATCACTTGAGCCTGGGAAGTCAAGGCTGTAGTGAACTTATGATCACACCACACTGCACTCCAGCCTGGGTGATGGGAGTGAGACCTTGACACACACATACACACACACACACTCTCTCTCTTGTAAATAGAGAGTCTCACTATGTTGCCCAGGGTAGTCTTGAACTCCTGGGCTCATGTGTTACTCCTGCTTTGGCCTCCCCAAAGTGCTGGGATTACAGCCCATTCCATTTGAAAACATTTATCTGTTTTCTTTAATCATTCCTCCTTTTGATTATTGTTTCCTATACTCTTTTAACACTCTTTTAGAGAAATACAGGAGAACCTCTCTTTCCATCACATCTTTCCCATTCTGTATTTTCATCTCTATTGCTGCGCATTTGAAATTTTTCTCTAATCTGAAGTTTCAGATCATCAACTGGATCTAAAACATGACATTTTATTAATCTGGTTACTCAGATTTTTAAAATTCTGATAATTATGTTTCTAATTTCCAATAAAACTTTCTGGTTTTCTGTTCTTTTTACACAGGAATCCTTCCTAACAATACAAATTACAATTTTGTTTTGTATTTTTAATAATCTTTCACTGCTGGAATTACTACTACTTTTAATGGGGTATTGGTAACTCATTAAGCTTGATTTTACTCAAATATATTAAAATTATGTTTTCAAATGTAATACAAATACTAACTAGCACGGATTTCTCCTGTAATTTGATGTTTCACCAATACCCTTCACTCTGAAATAGAGGGCCTGACATTCCAAGTTTTATATAAGCAGACAGGATATGACAGGTTGGCTCCTCCAGAGGAAGAGCCTTGTTGGTTGCCAAGGCAAGCCAAGGAACTCCTGTTGCCAAAATAATCAGTCAATAAAAAATATCTAGCAATGACAAGAGATGAAATTAGATTTTTAAAGTCCTTATTTGTTGTCATAATCAAGCTCAAGAATTTAAAGAAAAACATGAACATAGGTAGGAAATGATAGAAAGATACAGTAACTATAGACCTCAATGTAAATTTTAGTTAAAATCTCCCCAAACTTGGGGAAGGCAGGTTAGTATAACCCTTCTAAACTTATTATTCAAAATTGTTGTAACCAAGTTAGAACCTTTACCTGATCCTAGACTGGATTCTCTACTAGAAGAAAGCAATAAGCAATTTCATGGATCATCTGAGAATATTACGGTTATGCAAGATAATATCCTTATTCTTTCCTATAGAAAAAAACACTATAGTTTTTTGGGGGAAAGTTACCTCAAGTGGTTCAAAAAGAACCATAAAGCAGATGGGGAAGCATGTTAATAATAAGTGAATCTGGATAAAAGGTATGAATGTTTCACATATTCTTATTCCCCCCAAAATTTATTTTTTTAATTTTTATTGTTTTTTGACATGGAGTTTCACTCTTGTTGACCAAGCTGGAGTGCAATGGCACGAACTCTCCTCACTGCAACCTCCACCTACTGGGTTCAAGCAATTCTCCTGCCTCAGCCTCCCGAGCAGATGGGATTACAGGCATGCGCCACCACGCCCGGCTAACTTTTTGTATTTTTAGTAGAAAAGGGGTTTCACCATGTTAGCCAGGCTGCTATCGAACATCTGACCTCAGGTGATCCACCCGCATCGGCCTCCCAAAATGCTGGGATTACAGGCATGAGCCACCATGCCCGGCCTCCCCCAAAAAGCTTATTTACAACCAAAAAGATGAAGCTAAAGTATAATTACCAATACTTTTGCATGTAACTACAGTTTAACTATTCTATTATCTTGGCACCAATATATTTGGCCATTTTCCTAATGATGGACATTTGAATTGCTGCCTTTAAAAAAAAAAAAAAAAAAAAAAACTATTGATTGCTCCTAACATTCTTATACATGAAAGTTTCTATTAGGTATGCAACCCAGAAAATAACTGCTGAATTATAAGGTAGATGTATGTTCAACTTTATAGGAAAATACAAAACTGCTTCTTGAAGTGACTTTATCAATTTAGATTCCCATTTGCAACTGTGTAAGAGGTCTTGTTATCTACAATCTTTCCAATACTTGATATTGTCAAACTTCTTAATTTTGCCAAATGAATGGATATAAAATATTCTCACTGTAGTCCTGATTCGTATTCCCTCATTTTTAGTAAGCCTTTATATTCTTATTAGCTACATGTTTTTTCTCTCATTAAATGCCTATTCACATTTTTGACTGTTTTTCTATTGGGTTACCTTTTCTTAAATTAATACATAGAATTTCTATATAGATTCTTTAAAATATATATTCATTTATTTTAGAGATGGGTTCTCATGTGCTACTTAGGCTGGTCTCAAACTCCTGGGCCGAAGCAATCCTCCTGCCTCAGCCTCTTGAGTAGCTATGAATATAGGCATGCACCACTACACTAGCTTATATACTCTTGACACAAATCTTTAGTCAGTTATATTCAAATTTCTTTTAGTCTTTTAAAAAACATAGCTTCTTCTTTTTTCTTTTTTTTGGATGGAGTCTAGTTTATCACCCAGGCTGGAGTGCACTGGTGCAATCTTGGCTCACTGCAATCTCTGCCTCCACGGTTCAACCAATTCTCCTGCCTCAGCCTCACAAGTAGCTGGGACTACAGGTACGCACCACCATGCCTGTGCCTGGCTAACTTTTGTATTTTTAGTAGAGACAGAGTTTCACCATGTTGGCCAGGCTGGTATCAAACTCCTGACCTCAAGCAATCTGCACACCTGGGCCTCCCAAAGTGTTGGGATTACAGACATGAGCCACGATGAGCAGCCAGGCCTCTTAAACTTT
The DNA here is from genome assembly GCF_049350105.2 of Macaca mulatta. Lineage (NCBI taxonomy): Eukaryota > Metazoa > Chordata > Mammalia > Primates > Cercopithecidae > Macaca > Macaca mulatta. Next base: position 73,805,974 of record NC_133413.1, on the reverse strand, counting down.
CTTTAAAGCATCTTTAGATGGACAGATTTTAATCTAATCAAATTTAGCAGTCTTTTGCAATTAGTGCTGCCTGTGTCTTGTTTATGAAACCCAACCTTTACCCAAGGCTTCCAAGATACCCACTTGGGGATACGGTACATCCACATACCAGAAGCTTTGAGAAATTCCAGCTAAATACATGAGAGATAAGACCATATTAAAACCAGACACTAATAATGGCTTACAACTACTTTTATTAAAAAAAAAAAAAGGCATAAGTAGTAAAGAAAATCCTAGCAAAATACCACTGATTTGTTCTTTTCAATGAAGTGAAGAAGGACTTAGAATAGACAGCAGTACATCCTTCCTTCAGCACTAAAATGACAAAAGTATTTGAAAGCAGTTATGCTGGGAAGTCCAAATGCAAGCACAAGCATATCAAAGAGAAAATCTACAAATGAAAATACAAATTCTGCCTACACAAAGCTAAAAGTAACAGGAAGAAAACTGGACAAAAACACATGGTACCCTATACGCTAACCAGCTAACAAGCAAGGAAAACTGGTTCCTAACACAGTGATTTCAAACTTAAGGGACAGTCAAATACCTAGCACAACCCATTATACTGGCTTTCCCTTTTAAATCTCCACAGACTGGTGAATCACTTACCTGGTAAAATCAATTTACAGCATGATTCTCCCATCTCCACATTTGTAAAGGGAAAGGTATATGCAACTAGCACCCAGCAATGAAAGAAATGGGGTGGGGAAGGTAAAAGTACCCATTTTGAGGCAAGTAACTGAACTCAATGATCCTCTTACTGGTTCAATGACTAAACACAAAAAGCCCAAAGGATAGTCCTGAAGCCTCCCCCCAACCACAAAGGAGATAACAAAATTATGAGTCCAGATGAGTGGCTGCCAGGGCTTAGGTCTTGGGAAAGGATGGAAAAACAAAAGGCTAGTATACAAGGGAGGATTTGGGGGATGATGAAACTGTTCGGTATCCTAACTGATAATGTGGTTACACAAATCTACATATGTTACAATTCACAGAGCTGTACACCTCCCAAAAATGAATTTCATTGTACGAATGAATTTTATGAATAAAATACACATATTTTAAGTATACACAAATTCTTATAGGAGCCTTATTTACAATATCCCCAAAAGGAAAACACCCCAAATATCCTTCAAAGAATGAATGGAATAGACACAATGGTCCATCTATGTAATAGAAAACTACCTAGTAATAAAAAGGAAAAAAGAACTGAGTTATACAACGACATAGATGAATTGCAAAGATACCATGCTGAGTGAAAGATAAATGTCTTAAAAGATCATATAGTACATAATTTCAATTATGACAATATGGAAAATGTCTTATAGGGACCAACAACCAATCAGTGGTTCAGTAATGAGAGGGAGAGAGAGGGCTTGACTCTAAACTGGCAGGTCAAGGAAATTTACAATTTTAGTATATTTAATTTTTTTGAGAAGAAAAAGATACAAAATTTCTAAAAAACAGTAAGGACAGAAAGCAGACGTAAGTTTTAAACAGTCCTTTGTGCTCAATAAAATCAAGATGAATTCTAGGATCAAGGGATTCCATTAAGAAAACAGAGTTAAGAGGGGGAGCTGAATGTGACAATAGAAGCAAACAATTACTATCAGTGAAGAATGCAAAACCTCACAAATCACAGAAACAGCACAAATCAAATACACATGAAAAATAAGTGAGCAGGAAAATTCAAATCCTCCAAAAGAAGAGAAAAAGAATAAAGAACCAACAGAACTCAAGGACAAAGATTCAACAAATTTGTTGACATTAATAGAAAAAAGTGGCCTGCAGACAAAGGATTACAGAAAACAATATTCATGTACACGTTTTCACATTTACATTCACAATGTAAAAATAAAGAAAAATCTTTTGTGCACACACCAAAAAAACAGCTGTTTACAAACAAAAAATGTAGGCTAGCCTCAGAATTTTCCATAATATAAAACCATTTAACTATAAAGCAAAGCCTATACATAGTACCTTAAGTGAAAAGGCTGTTGACTAGAAAGAATTCTATACCTAGCTAAATGGTTGTTTACATATTCTGACCAAAGACATTTTATGGATCTAAAGGCTCACTAATAAATAATAAGTTAAATAAGATTCAAAATAGAGCCGTCAAAGGTGTGCTAGGCATTAAAAACGGTGGCAGCAATGTGACAGAAAGAAAAACTTCTGCTGAATTAAATTGAAAGGAGATTAATTGAGCAATGAATGTGATTCACGAATCACAAAGCCAGCCAGCGTAGGCTCTGACACTCAAGTGCAGCCCTGTGGTGGAAGATTTATAGACAGAAAAAGGAAAACTGATGTACAGAAAACGGAAGTAAGATCAACAGCTCGACTGGTTACAGGTTGGCATCTGCCTTATTTGAACAGTTGGCTACATTTTATTCAGCCAAAATTTGGCGATTAGCACAAGAGTAGGCTACGGTCTGTTTATACCTCCACTTGTTATAGTTCGCCATGTACAGAAAAACCTTTAGGCTAGACTTAAAATATGTAAGGAGGCAGCTTTAAGACAAACTTTATTTAACAAAATAATGAAACAATATAAGGGTAAAGTTAAAGTTTAAATCACTGTTGTGTACACAGCTACAATATACATCATAATATAGCTACAAACATATACCTGTCATTAAAAATTTCCTGAAACAACTACACAATATTAACATACCAAATACATTATAACAAAACTAGGATTAAACTTTCAAGTTGGGTAGGAAAAAAAAAAGACAGAAGGGTGATTATCTCCTCAGTGGTGGGCGAAAGAAAAGTTATTTCCTTGCCATGTATCCTTTGTCCTAAGTAATCTCATCCCACTTCCATACTATCAACTGTTTAAGAACAGAAGGTCCCCATATCTGTGACTCCGACATCTAACTGCCTAATCAGAGATTTTGCTGCCTATAGTTCTCAAAGGTACCTTAAAATCAGCACAATCTAAAAATGAAGTCTCAACTTGCATCCCACCTTTCATACCTCAAATCATTTCTCCTGATGCGCTATTTGTAATGGCAGTTACAGTATGACCACTTAACTGCTAAACTGAAACTCAGTAACTACTTTTGATCCCATTTCTCTCATTTCCCACATTTAAGTGGGAGAAAACACAATTATATTCAGCAACCCATCTAAAAGGTGCAGCAGAGCCTTAAAGTCATTTGTATTAATTACTCCAAAGCAAAGTTTCTAACAATCCAACACAGCAATCAATAACTAGCACCAGAATCACCTGGAGTAGTTTATACTTAAAAAGTACACTACAAGTTCCTTTAACAAATATACCAAGGGATAGGTCTCAAGAATCTACTATTTCAGTAAACACTCCAATTAATACTTATGTGACCTAAGGTTTGGAAACTACTGCTCTGGGGTCATTATTCCAACATCTTCCCTCCGAGAAATGTTGAAACACTTCCCTCTGCTGCACACAACCATGAAGACAAGATATTCAGCTTCACCCACAGAAACAAATCACTGACATTTTACATAGAGTTAAATTAAGTTACCTCTTTATCTTAATTTCTACATAGGAACAGGCATTCTGTAAGAACATGCTTTCCATAGTAACAAGCATTATTTACTAGAGGAGCTTCTAATTTAACCCCTACTAAGTTTCAAAAGAAATTTAAATGTATCCCCTATAGAAAAGCCCATCCATTTTCTCTTTCCACCTAAAAACAGAACTCCAATTTTATGTTACAGTTTGGAAGAGAAAACATTCCCTAGTTCAACTTACTCTTGTGGCCCTGTGATCAAAGTCTGGCCAATATTTGGGGGGCTAATCCCCATATGGGCCGCTTAGTAAGATATTTTTAAAAAATAAAAATAAAAAAATTCTGGCCAATATAAGGATAAACAGCATGTTTTATTTCAGGAATGTCTCCCTCAATCTTACAGAGGGTACATAACAGAATTAGGAATCAAATTCTGCTAAGCCTGTATTTTGTACAAGTGCTTTAAGTATAAAAATTACAAAAATACTTCAAGAGTTTTATGTTTTAAAAATATATTTTGCCAGGCACGGTGGCTCATGCCTGTAATCCCAGCACTTTGGAAGGCCGAGGTGCACGGATCACGAGGTCAGCAGTTCAAGACCAGCCTGGCCAACATCGTGAAACCTGTCTTACCAAAAATACAAAAATTAGCCAGGTGTGCTGGCGGGCGCCTGTAATCCCAGCTACTCGGGAGGCTGAGGCAAGAGAATCGCTTGAACCCAGGAGGTGGAGGTTGCAGTGAGCCAAGACCACGCCATTGCACTCCAGCCTGGGTGACAGAGAGAGATTCCATCTCAAAAAAAAATAAAAACAAAACAAAACAACAAAAATATATATATATACATGCAATTTCTTATAAACACAAAATTAGAGTAAAACATTTATTTAAAAGTTGTTTCAGCCGGGTGCAGTGGCTCAGGACTGTAATCCCAACATTTTGGGAGGCAGAGGGGTGGGGACAGATCCCTTGAGCTCAGGACATCAGCCTGGGCAACAGGGGGAAACCCTCTACCTACCAAAAAAACACAAAAATTAGCCTGGCATGGTGGCATGTGACCGCAATCTCAGCTACTCGGGAAGCTGAGGTAGCAGGATCGCTGGAGCCCAGGAGATCAAGGCTGCAGTGAGCCATGTTCACGCCAGTACACTCCTGCTGGGACAAGAGAGACCCTATCTGAAAAAAATTAAGTAATATATAAAATGTAAATAAATAAATAACTAAAACGTGTTTTAAGTGCCAGGTTCAGTGGCACAGGTCTGTAGTCCCAGCTACTTGGGAGTCTAAGGCAGGACGGCTGCTCGGGGCCGGGAATTTGAGGCTATATTCCATGATTGCACCTGTGAATAGCCACTGCACTCCAGCCTGGGCAACATGGCAAGATGACATCTCAAAAAAAAAATTCTTTGTTTCAAACTCTAAATACATTTTCTCCTATCTTAGTATGATTAATATTATTAGTAATTAGAGCCCCTGGTTAGTTTACAAGGTCTGTTTAGTTACAAATGCCAAAATTTATTCAGCTTTGATGATAAACACTGCGGCCCAATGGCCTTTATCATCTAGGGAGTATGAAGAATGTGCAAGAGGCTAACTCAGCGTGAGTTACCCTGGGAAAGGAAAGAAATGACTCATATAGGACACACACAATACCTTCATGGGTGTTTGTAGAGTTGTTTCTTAAGTAGTTGGTTTCCTTCACAGAAAATTTTCAAACTCAGAATACTAACAGGCATTCAAGAATACCTATCCATGCACCCCACCAGCAATACAAAGACCCCAAACAAAAAATTACTATATTCTTACCCTACGCATGGCTTCCTCCTCTTCTTGACGCTTTTCATAATGTGCAAAGTCATCAAAGATTGAGGTGGTATGCTTGAAAGTAGCAATTATTTTAAGCACTTGCTTAGCTTTTTCTAGGGGTACCTCTTGAGTGTCCCTTGAATTGGTAACCGGTTTGTTGTCATTATTTTCTAAGCGAATATGCCGTAACTGGTTATTGGGAACATCTTTGACAAAGATCCATTTAACTTCAAATTTGCCCTTCCACTTATCCTGAGACCAGACACCAGCATACGCATTATAGTCCACAACAGACTTCATTTCAGCCACTCCACAAAAATGTCCACTGCCATTCACACTGAAGAGTAAATAGAGTGGGCCTTTCCCATTCAGGGAACGGTAAGCTGCATCCAAACGCTTATTACCATGCTCAGTACTACACCAGATAGAGTATTTAATGGAACGATGTATGTCATCCTCAGAGTAGCTTTTAATTATAAACACACGTCCATTCTTCAGATTCCAATCAAAGTCTTTGGGATTATAGTTGTTTATGGCCTTTAGCTTTTCCAGCACGGGATGCACTTCTACACTAGAAGGTGAAGCACTGACAGGTACAACACCTAAACCAAAGTTTTCACTGCCCGCTCCATTGTTCTGGTTGAAGCCTGCTCCCCTGTTCCGAGGAGCTACCCAGCGATTCTGCAGCTGCTGCTGTTGAGGCTGCACTTGGTGAGGCTGGGCCTGTGGCTGAGGTCCTTGTTGCTGCTGTGGTTGTGGTGGTTGAGGCTGCTGTTGAGGCAGTTGGCTTTGCACCAATGGTGGTGGTTGAATTAATGGCTGAGGCTGCTGGATTATAGTTTGAGGAGGCAGAACTGGTTGGGTTGGTGGAGCCTTTACCACTGACCCCTTTTCATCCCAAGTTCCAATATTCATGTTGTGTTTTATAGGAGGTGGTGGTACAGCAGAACCCCCAATTCCCACATTGCCCTTGGGTTTAAGTTTCGGTTGAGGTTTGGCAGGTTTTCTGGCAATGGCAGCCCAGGAGGTTGGTTTAGGTGCTGCACTGCTAACTGGGGGCACACTATTGGTTGCAATGCTAGTCATACCACTGCTGCTCAAAGCTGTACCTACAGTTTTTGTCACTGCAGCTGTCAGATCACCACCAATTTTCAGTCCAGTCATGCCTTGCTCAATACTGCTAATGCCAGGCACCTTACTCAAAGTATCATTGCCAAATCCAGCCTGTCCATCAGTAATAGCTCTCCCAAGAGAACTAGGTGGATAGCCATAACTGCTACTATAAGCAGAACTTTGTGTTGATTGTCCCTGAGATCCACTTGTCCCCCATGTAGAGAAATCAGCATTACCAGGAAAAAAGTTAAATCCATGTTGACCAAGAAATGGAGGGGTATTTCCTAATGCCCCAGGTTGACTAAATACACCATCTGGTATATAGTGATGTTCTCCATTACTCATTTGTCCATAGGTTGTCAGATATGGCATAGGCTGGTCTCCAGCCGTGGACCACGCTGCTTCCCCAAGAGAATATGGAAATCCAATGGATGGAGCATAGTAACTAGGCATGTACGGATCTGACATTGGTGGATAGCTATTACTCTGCAAAACAAAATATCACAATCAGTAGCGAAATGTCCTCTTAAAAGGGCAAAAAACGAAATCTGAAAGATTAAAATCAAGAAGTTTTAAGTAAATGAAAATAAAAGATGTACCTATTCTAGATAAACAAAACTAAAATTTCAATCCAATTTTATCAACAGAAAAATTTGCTAATGAGTATTCACATCTTAAAATATTTATTACAAAATAACCTATAAGGCTTTTTTCAGGGACGAGAGTGGGGGTATAATTAGTATTATTTTTGTTTGAAGAGCCAGGCCCTCAGTCACAATTTAAAAATATCTTAATTTCTACAGAAGGCTAATATGTAAACTTTGTGGACACAAAATTACGATTTACAGCCAGCTGTACTTTAACCAACTGATGTATGCAATCACTTACATGCAAGGATTAAATAAACTAGACAACTCTGCCAAATAATAGAAGAATTACAGCTCATCTATATGATGGAATCCAGTTCAGTCATTACATTTTGTACTTTCGTTAAGGAGAAAATGGAGAAATGCTCATAGTCTGAGAAGATTCAAGATTATGTCTATAGCAGGATCCAAATTTCTTTTTGTTTTGCTTTGCCTTGTTCATTTCAAAAAGAAATAAATTCCTCATCATAGTTTCTTACTGGTGGAATAACAGACATGTTTTTCTTTATACTCTCCGTTTCCCCAAATTTTACACAATAAACCTATTACAGAACAGTTTTGTTTTTTTAATTTAGAAATAGTGAGTTCATATAAATTTTTTTCCAGAATTACTGCAATTCAATCAACCTTCATTATACTCATCATTTAGTGAACTGCCAAAAATCAAGGCACCAAATTTCACTAAAGGAGAAAAAAAAAAGCTCAAATTTGTTACTAGATAATATAAAAAATAAAATAAAGTATTTTAAATACTTATTTCTTTTGAAGTAAGCTTCTTAGGCAAAAAAAAAAAAAAAAAAAAAAAGCTCTGAAACTAGATTTTCGATCTTTGATTTAGGTGTGCTTTTATTCTATTTTATTTTTGAAACAGAGTCTCACTCTGTCACTCAGGCAGAAGTGCAGCAGCGCTATCTTGGCTCACTGTAACATCCACTTCCCGAGGCTCAAGCAATCCTCCCATTTCAGCTCCCAGAATAGTTGAGACCACAGACGTCCACCACCATGCCCAGCAAATTTTTTGTATTTTTTGTAGAGATGAGGATTTCACCATGTTGCCCAGGCTGGTCTTGAACTCCTGGGCTCAAGCAATCTGCCCGTCTCAGCCACCCAAAGTGTGATTTATGTGTCATTTTAAAGCACTGCACAGAGCTTCACAATTTGTAGATTTACGCAAAGTGAAAAAAATCCACTAATATTGTCAGTACAACTGGTATTACTTTTCAAAGGTCAATACCATTTTGAAGGTTATTTAATTTATATAGACAGTCAAAGTTCTTTGGAGTAAAGTTCTTAATCCATTTCTTCTACTGTTACACTCTTGTCACTATTTCGTGGCTGCTTTTCCACTCATGAATGTGTGACAACAACATCACAGTTCCTACCTAGAACTAATTTTAAATTATTTTTCAAAAGGCTTATCATTGAAAACTGAGATGTTTTATTACTAAGTTACTTGTTTTACTATTAAATTACCTTTGGTATACAAAGTATTTGTTATACTCTTGTAACTGTCTACTGTCTATGGAAAGCTAACTTAACATATTGTTTTTTGAAATGATTCTCTGATATGACTAAAATAACTTAAGAACCAAATATAATGTAATAGAGGTTACATTTAAATAATAATTCTGATGAAGATTTACTGGCTATTGCCAGTTGTATTGTTATTTCTTCTTCCAACACAATCAGTCCTTCATATCAGTGGTTCTACATCTGTGGATTCAACCATTCAGATTGAAAACAGCTGTGAAAAAGAAATGAATAGTTGCATCTGTACTGAACACATACAGACTTTTTCCTGTCATTATTACCTAAACAATACAGTATAACCATTTTTACTATATTAGGTATTATAAATAACCCAGAGATGATCTAAAGTATACAGAAGGATGTGCATAGGTTACACGCAACTATTACACAATTTTATATAAGGTTCTTGAGCACATGCAGATTTTGGTATCTGTTAGGTGTTCCGGAACCAATCTCCCACAGATACCTAGAGACGACCGTATTTTTGATCCACAACTGACTGAATCTGTGAATGTAGACACTGCAGATATAGAGGGCTGACTATACTTAAAACTGGAAAATTCATGTGTTACTAACTGAACACATTCTTCAGCTATAATGGATACTTAGTAACTCTAACTGCAAATATAGTCAAAGAATGCTCACAATATTCACATGAAAGGAATCAACAGCATGTTTAAAACTGCAATAGTAGCATCTTACAGAAATCAATATTGGAAGTATTGACTGCTATATTTAAATATATCTATAAAGAAAAGCCTGAGGGAAGTTCAAATACACCAACAATAGTTTTTGAAGAAAAAAATCTTAACAAAATTAATGACTAAACTTTGGAAGCTATGAAGATGACACACACAAATGTGTACAATTTGATCACTAAAATATCTACTAAAAATGAAAAGTATTCAGTGCTTCACACTGACAAAAAGTCATTGTGATATAAAACTCTCAAAAGTTTAATAAAAATGAGAAGTATAAACGAATATACATTAACTGATTAAAAGATAAAACTGGGCTGGAAGCAGTGGTTCACACCTGTAATCCCAGCACTTTGGGAGGCCAAGGCAGGCCAGCCTGGCCAAAATGGTGAAACCCCATCTCTACCAAAATTACAAAAATTAGCTGGGCATGGGGGCACACATCTGTAATCCTAACTACTCGGGAGGCTGAGTGAGGCAGGAGAATCGCTTGAACTCATGAGGCAGAGATTGTAGTGAGCCGAGATCACAACACTGCACTCCAGCCTCGGCGACAAACGAGACTGTCTCAAAAAAGAAAAGAAGGCCAGGCGCAGTGGCTCAGGCCTGTAATCCCAGCACTTTGGGAGGCCGAGATGGGAGGATCACGAGGTCAGGAGATCGACACCATCCTGGCTAACACAGTGAAACTCCGTCTCTACTAAAAAATACAAAAAAACTAGCCGGGCAAGGTGGCGGGTGTCTGTAGTCCCAGCTACTCAGGAGGCTGAGGCAGGAGAATGGCATAAACCCGGGAGGCGGAGCTTGCAGTGAGCCAAGATCCGGCCGCTGCACTCTCTAGCCTGGGCGACAGAGCAAGACTCCAGCCCAAAAAAAAAAAAAAAAAAAAAAAAAAACTGTATACTGTCTTCATCCTTTTTTTAAACCGTTAAACATATCCTTTATTTATAATTTTAACTATTTATTTCAACCACTAATCAAATGCATACATTGCAAAAAACGTTGATATAAGATTCTCATGCTAAAAGAAAATCTACAGTTAAATGGAAAAGACAAATAATACAGGAAAGTGGATAAATTCCACATGGAGATGCATAGTAAAGGTGGGCTGAATATGAAGGTAACTGGTTTCCAAGTTTTAATTTTGATTGTTGGCAATGCAATCCAGATTCAGCAGTCTTCATCTGGATGTGGGAGTGGAAAAGCACACAAAGTAGGAAGTTTTTATGTTAATTCTTTATAAGAAAGCATTCAGAAAATTAAACTCAAAATTTATATTGAATATTCTTATTTCACCATGACAAATGCTGAATTCTACACAATAGTTACACATAAAGTTTTTAATTTGTCTATACCCATAGTGTTATTCAGGGGTCAGGAAACTAAGAAGCCAACAAGTAAATCAAGCCATGTTCAGTCTCTGTCACCTATTTGGGTTTTTTACTTTTAGCAACTCTTATAAAAGCTATTAGCTTAAAGCCAGGCACGGTGGCTTGCGCTTGTAATCCCAGTTACTCCGGAGCCTGGAAAAGGAGGATCAATTGAGTCCAGGAGTTCAAGACCAGCCTGCACAAGAGATTATCTCATTAAAAAAAAAAAAAAAATTAGCCAGGCATGGTGGTGCATGCCTGTAGACTTAGCTACTTGGGAGGTGAGGTGGGAGGATCGCCTGGGCCCAGGAGTTCGAGGCTGCAGTGAACTATGATCACACTACCGTACTCCAGTGTGGGCTACAGAATAAGACCCTCTTTAAAAAAAAAAAACAAAAAAAACCCCACACACACACACACACACACACACACACAAAAATTGAAGTGCTTCAAACTCCTGAAGTGACTTCTGATTTAACAACAAAAAGCAAAAAGTTAAGTGATGTTCATTCTAATTTTAATGCTTGTATTATGCTATGTACTTTCTCCTATTATAATTTTCTAAAAGTATAATTTATGCATATCTAATCATAAAAATGTCATAAGAAAAATGTCATAATAATATTCAACCTGAATATTTCACCAACCATAATTCTTCATTCTCTAATTCTATTAGATAACCTAATCCATCCATTCACTTAATAAATAATGAATGCTATATGTGCCAGATACCATGCTGGTTACTGGAGACAAAAAAATAACATGGTCTCCAATTGGGAGCACTTCACAGGTATGGTGAGGAAGACTTATTTACTCTATAATGTGATAATTACTCTAACTGAAGCACAAAGAAAGTAAAACAAAACACTTAAGTACAAAGAAGAGGGAGTAAATAACTGGAAAATCAGAAAAGACTTCCTGAAGGAAATGCCATAGGTGTGTGTACACGTTTGTATAAGACATACATACAAAAATTGAGATCGTGAAAGAAACATTAAGAAAATACTTATACTTGCATAAAATAATGGTAAGTTCTATTTTGCCAATCAGATGGAGAAAGTTGGCAGAAGATGAGCTAGAAAGGGAAGTGGAACCACCACTTTAAGGGCATTCATGTAATAAATGTATTCACTGTTGAGAAGCTACAGTAATTATTTGACATTACAGTGACACAATCAGACTTGGATTTTAAGACTGCTGAGTGGCAGTACAGAATTATTAGTTAGAAAATCACATCAATAGGCAGAACTAATGAATACCTTAACTAAGGACAGTGATGACAACGGCAGAAAACGACAATTTAATTCTCTATATTACTTCTCTGATAAAAATAGCTAAGAACTTACTTTCCCGAACACACAAGCAGACAAACTCAACTTGAGTTTTCCAAATTATTCTTCAAATTTATATGCACAAATTACATGGCATATTTAACAGTGCCAATTAAAATCTAAATTTTCCAATCAATTCAGTCATAAAATTATTCTGAAGAACTATAAAGAACTAATTTTAAGAAATGAAGGACTGTGATTTACTTTCAAAATTACTATAAACTTAATACTTATTCCTTCAGAAACTGAACACTATAAAATAGAAGAAACACGCTGCCACAGAAGTAGAAAGGCCAACAACTTGTTTTAAAGTACCCTTGGGTTTGATATGAACTAGATCAAAGTATACAAAACAATTTAAATCATTAGCAAAAGACGTTAAACACCTTTCCCATCAAAATACTTATTTTCATTTATAATTTTAAAATCAGATAAATTAATTTTAAAAACACACTGTGTACAGTGTATAAGGACCTTATTAAATAGTTGTATAACTTTAAATTTGCCACTATCTTCTTGAGATCTTTCACCAATAAATCCAGTTTTCACTCATGTATTATGATAGTACTATTTAAAAGGTCCAAACATTTTATTTAATTTTCTAGCTAGGTAATTGAGAGTAACCTAAATTCTCATACAATTTACCTTGAAGATTCCAGATAATTTTCAATAAACCCAGTTTTCAATATTCTACAGTATTACTCCTCTTTAAAATGTAAATATGTATCTTGCTAGAGATAATTATTTTTAATATTAAAGAAAGACGACTGCTAAAAATATATTTAGTACTGCAAAGGATAGGTAGAACAGGCCTTACTGGAATCAAACTTTACAACTTCTCTTCAAACAGTATACAAATGTTGATTCCAAATGTCATGAGTTAAAACAAATCTTTTAAAACATTAAAACAAATATTTTACAAATGTTTTGTCCCAATGTAAGCCGCAATGATGTAGCTGAAAAAATTCATTTGGGTTCACTAAGGTAAATGCCTTTATATCCTTTAAAAAGTAATGGTTTCCCAAACACTTTTTAAAACTTTTTCTTTTTTTTTTTTTTTTTACAAGTAAAGTCTTACGCACAATTCCAATATATAGAACAGATAAAATGCAAACCACAGCACTGGTTGCTACACTGGTGGGATTCAGGCACCCTCCACTGGTTTTTCCCCTAGGAAGAGACTAAAGTGCTTCTATGAAATACCAGAAGCTCTCTTGACAAAAATTTTTCCTCCAACAGAAACCCTTCTATGTCCTTGTGACAAATAATAAAAAATTGTAAAATATCTGTTACCAAGTAAAACATGCAAGAAGATTACTTCAGGTAGCAATTTCAAAACTGTCTTTTACAGTCCACTAAAATTCCTTAAAAAAGAGTTTGAAAGGCTGAGTGGGGTGTTCCATGCCTGTAATCCATCTCAGCACTTTGGGGGGCCAAGGCAAGCAGATCATTTGAGGTCAGTAGTTCAAGACCAGCCTGGCCAACACGTTGAAACCTCGCCTCTCCTAAAAATATAAAAATTAGCCAGGTGTGGTAGCATGTGTCTGTAATCCCAGCTACGTGGGAGACTGAGGCAGGAAAATTTCTTGAACCTGGGTGACAGAGGTTGCAGTGAGCCAAGATCATGGCACTGAACTCCAGCCTGGGCCACAGAGCGAGACTCCGTTTCAAAAAAAAAATAAACAGTTTGAACAAGTCAGGATTTTTTATACTATATCTTCATCTTAAGAACCTCATTTTCAATTATAATTTATAAACTATGAAATCAAGTAGCAAAAAAAAAAAAAACAGTTCAACTGTTTAGCCCTCAAAATTTCTCAAACCTATCTAAACATGGAGATCTTTTTGAAGGAATATTTACTACACCTCCTAATATCAAAATTTCTCAGCAAAGCTGGAAAATACTGCCATATTGCCATAAGTGTTAACTGAGATCACTCTATGAGCCAGAATGTAATAAAATCACACTTCTTTTAAAACTTGCACTACATTTCACAACAAATGATCTACTTTCATAACCTTTAGGTGGAAAAGTAATTTTGCTGAGATCGTAAAGTTTTTTTCTTTCCCATTTATTTCTTCTCCTCCAACGTATGCTAGGAATGTTGCTCAGTAGATCAGAAGGGGTGGTCAAGGGGAAGAAGTAACCAAGAGGTAGATGAGGTTGAACACAACCACCACTCTCCTTGGTCCTAAAAATAATCCTGCATCCCACAAATTGGGAACTATTTTTTGTTCAAATTTTCCCTATAACTCTACTGTACAAATTGTTCAATTCTGTAGTAAGTTTTGGTTCCTTGTTCTTTCACAGTGTCAAAAATCTAGGTTAAAATTTTAGAGTACATTTTTCATTTTCTCCATATATGCAAGCAGACAAGTCAAACTTCAGTTTTCCAATTTACTCTTCAAATTTATGCACATAAACTAACTGGCATCTTTAACAGTGCCAATTAAAATCTGAATTTTCGGCTGGGCACGGTGGCTCACGCCTGTAATCCCAGCACTTTGGGAGGCTGAGGCGGGCAGATTACTTCAGGTAAGGAGTTCAAGACCAGCCTGGTCAACATGGTGAAACTCTATCTCTACTAAAAAATACAAAAACTAGCCAGACGTGGTGGCATGTGCCCATAATCCCAGCTACTCAGGAGGCTGAGGCAGTAAGAATCACTTGAGCCTGGGAGGCAGACGTTGGAGTGAGCCAAGATTGGGCCACTGCACTCCAGCCTGGGCAAGAGAACAAGATTGTCTCAAAAATTAAAAACAAACAAACAAAAAAACTGAATTTCCAATGAAATTAATCATAAAATTATTCCAAAGAACTACATAACTAATTTTAAGACCCAAAGCTCTTGAGCATTTTTTGCTTTTTTAATGCAAAACAAAAAGTTTCATTCCAGAATGTTCTCTCTAAAAAAAAACTGGTGAATACTGAAAATGTATTTTCTTTATTTATTTCTATCAGTGGCATATTTTTAATAACAGACAGAAATGGATGCAGAAATGGCATACAGATACCATTGTTCTTCAATGTTTAAATTGGAGTTCTGCTTGTACACAAATACTCAAGGCCACCAGTTACCAATTACTTGCTTTGATAAAACTGTCCATGTCTACAATACGCAAGCAACTGTTTATAAAGCAAGTGTGTTTATAAACTCCTTAACTCTATCCCTAACATTAACAAGGCATGTTAAAATTTTCAATAGTTATCAATGAATTCAAATTGGAATGTTTTTAAAAAAAGAAAACACTACACTTGACTCAAAATTGCAGGCAATTTCAGGCAACTAATCCCTCCTCCAAATACACAAATTTCTAGCTAATTAAGCCTTTTAATTAGCTTAAGCTATGAAGATATAGCAGTGACATTAAAAAATTAAGTTCCTTCAATACACACACACAAAACCTAACCATAATATATACAAATAATGGTCACCTTCAAATCTTTATTCTGTATTTCATAACCTAGTTTCTGGTGCCTATACTTTCTGAAGAACTCTCCTGTGCCATAAACCTGCAACTGCTACTCACTACTCACTTACTATATAGGTACACGAGATGAATGAATCCATGTTATGGTTAATCTCATTAAATAATCTATTTGGAAAATCAATTAATATTAATAAAAGGTTAATTTCCTAAAATCTGAAACTGTCAGAAGACTTACCTGATTTGTCTGGCTACTTAAGTATGGCTCAAAATCATCATCATTTACAGCATCTTTTTGATGAATCGAACCGTTTTGTACTGAAACTAAAAAATACGTTTGTATTAGAAGTGTTGTAGCTATCTTTACGAAACTCACAGCACAATCTAATGTTTTTAATATTTTTCAAGCCAAAAAAGTAATCAGAAAAAATAATACTGAGTTATTTTTCCTTTTAAGAACCCTCTTAAGGATAAACTATTTTAGATACAAATATTTATGTGCCACAAATACTTAAAAGTCTTTTGATATATAAGCCCAAGACTACATCAAGCCATATATATACTTCCCCTTACCAAAAACTTTAAGTAAATATCCCAATCTCAACACTGTAGTGAGTAAACTGTTATACAACAATGTTGGAAAGAGTTTCCTAATGCTATATTTGAATCTAAAATAACTATTTCAAGTAGTGTTGTAGGCAATAAAAAAGATTTCTGAATGTTCTCTAACTTTGTTTAAATCTCTAAATTATTTACTCTAATAAAAAAATAACTATTTTTTAATCTCATGTTACAGTAAATATCTTAAATGTCTCCAGTAAAGTTTAGACTAAAATTAACTTGAAACAATATCACAATGAATAGACTTATAATTATGAAATGTCTAAATAAAGAGGGCTTTAATTCTAAGCCCCCTAAAACGAAGACTTTCACATGAAACGACAAACAAAATTAAGACACAAATGATAGCCATAATCATCCTTGCAACAGATGAGAAAACAAGTCAGAAAATAATTTTGTTCAAAGGTCATCTCCATAAACACTCTGAAGTTGTTATTCTCTGGATGCTGTTTCAGAGTGCTTTTGAGCAGACTCCAGAAGTAAGGTCCTGAATTTGAATCTCAAGTCCCCCACTGAGGAGATGATCTCCAGTTAGGGATTTAACCTCTCTAACCTTTGACTGTTTCTCTGTTTCAGAAGGTTATGAATAGTACCTACCTCATCTCATCTGATTATTAAATGACAGTGTTCAATAATCTTAGATATTATCACATTAAATATTACAAGATCCAAATAGGACTAAGATGACTTTAGAACCATTTAAACGGAAGTGTTACTAGGCTAATACTTGCTGGGGTGGCACTATGTAAATATACTATTCTATACTAGTGAAGATGAAAAAAGTTGATAAAGTTTCCGATGGATGTCTACAAATTAGAAACAAAAAGAACTCAATATCTAAAGATTTATTGCTCAAAGGTACAACATCACCAAATTTTATGAAGTTAGGAGGGTGATGGGTTTAAGTTATGTGTTCCTCTGTAATATCGTAACATTTTTATTATCCCTAAATTTTCCCATGAGTATAGAGCACCTAAAATGTAATATTATGAGTTAACAGTGGCTTGGGAGCAAAGATACACAAAATCCCTTAAATCTTTGCCATCCGATGAGTAGCAAAGATCACTCAAAGATATGATGCTACTGTGTAAAGCATTCCAAGTAGACTTCTTACTACACCACATTGCCCCTCAGAGGCCACAAGAGCAACCTGAAGGTCAACTTGATCCTGGCTCCACTAACGTTAATTTAACTACGTCTGATAAGGACTGCATCAGAACTAGAGTTGAGCTAAATATGCTCCATGGAATTTAAATATGTAATAGCCACTAGAAACCAAAATAAAGAGGGTGCCTTAGGTTACTTCTAGTGCCATTATAAGGCTGGGTTACTCATTTCAGTCCAAGAGATTCTGACATACCTGTTCTCCTCTGACACCAGCTTTACTGTTCCTAAATCAAAGGTAGTTATGCCTGGTCTATTACTTCTTGAAAAAATATTCTTCACTATTACATTCATACATGTTAGTCAATATTTGCAACAGCTAACAACTTAAAAATTATGACTATCTCTCATATCCACTAGGTTCTCAAAAATCTAGTTCATACAAATACAAAAACTGCCAGGCCAGGAGCTCAAGACCAGCCTGGGCAACCTAGCAAGATCCCATCTTCACGAAAAATGTTTAGAAATTAGCCAGGTGTGGTGGCATGTGCCTATAGTCCCAGTTACTCAGGAGTCTAGGGAGGATCACTTGAGCCCAGGCATTCCAGGTTACACTGAGCTATGATTATGTCACTGCACTCCAGCCTGGGCTACAGAGCGAGATCCTGTCTCTATTTAAAAAAAAAAAAAAAAAAAGTACTTACTTAAAATTTATCTGTATATTATACTGCTATTTTTACTTATTTCTTCTGTTCCATTCTTTCTCTTCTAAGGCTAGGCCTGAGAACAACCCATATACTATTACAAATACAGTCTACAGTCATTTTTAAATGATGCATAAATGTCTACAAAGTCTTAAAATATAGTACAAGAAGTTAATCTACTTAAAAAAAAAAGTTCAATTAAAAATACTTCACATATACTGAGAAGCTATTTGCATTAAACTAGCCCTTAAGTTTTGGAAGTGTATCTTTAAGAAAACGATCGTAAAGACTTTCGTTTTTGAATATTACTTAACGACAAACTAATGTCTTGGAGTCTGAAAACCATTAAATAGAATTGAAATCCAAGCTAGTTCCATAGTCTGTAAAAGTTCTTCAGGGGAAAAAAGAACAGATGACTTACATGATTCTTCGCCTGTTTCCTCTGCTCTATGAAACAGAGTCAAATCAAGATAGAACATGGGCCTTAGGAGCCAGGTGATTCTTTGCTCTGGTCCTGACTACATCAAGTTAGGAAAGTCAACAGATCTGTGCATCATGTTTCCCCACCTACAAAAACAGCGACAATACCATATACCCTCTATCTCCTTACAAGGGCGTTGTGAGGATTGATAAAATGAAGCCTAAAATAATAACAGTAAAGTGCTTTGAAATCATTTCTTGGGAGGATGAGGAGAGAATACAACTGAATATTGCCAAAATGCAAGACATTTTCTACTACTTTCCTGAAAATTAAACCTTAGCCAAATTTAACCTAATTATTTTAAATTATAGTTGTATAAAACAATGCATATGCCTCTCTGTTGGAAGAGAGTGGAGAGGAGGAAAAAGATAAATCCTGTTCCATGAATTTGCTATTTATAAACTTAGGAAGAGGAGAAAGGAGGCAGTATGGCCTAAGACTGTAAGTATGGCATCTGACACTTCCATCCATAGTACTCCCAAATAAAAGCACTGCACACCTTTATTCCAATAAGCAAAAATTCTACTTGTTAATATTAAAAAAAATACAAAGTCAGTGTTAAATTATGAACCAATAGGCAATAATTATCCTTAAATTTCTACTATCCTTTGGTACTACTCTTGCCAAGGATAATAAAGAGTTCTGATATTTAACACAGGGACAGTCTATTAATTAAAAAAGAATTCAAACTTAGAAAACAAGTAAACCTTGAATTATTACTTATTCTACAAAAACATTTTTGCCATATCAAAGACACTTATTTAGAATTCCTTTTGGCTTCTGTAATGAATTAAGTAATTAAGGATATACAGAAAATCAAAGACACTAAAACTAGGTGTTAGGCTAATGCTGTCAACTGAAGACAATTCAGAAAAGAAACAGAATCTCTGAAATTAGAGTAAGTTGACTGAAAAGGATTATGTGTTCAAAACTCTGACACCAGCTTTTCAAGGACATACTATTTTTCATAAGCTTGCTAAGTTCTGAATTCAAGATTACACATATTTAGAATACTGAGCTTGTAGTTAAAGAAAAATAACTTAATAAAAGTAAACAGAATTGTAAAATAATTTTACTAGCTGGAAACAAGCTAAGGCAGAACAGCTTTTCTCAAATACACACATAGCTACTAATATGAGGTTCACTGGTGGTGCTGCCTTTGCCTTGTAATTCTCCCTGCAGAGTCATAAAAATACAAATAACGTATATGTGTATTTGTGCACTTGTAGCATCTGCCATTTTTAAGGAACTTAAATGATTAGCAATACTTTTAGGCCAGTAACATTTTTCCCCTCCTGCCAAGGCTCCACGCAAAGGAGTCTTCCCACATCTTAAAAATAGATTAAGTGAGGAAAGTGAAAAGAAATCCAGCAAATGTAATTGCTACTAGAGCAGCGAACTATTGTAATTATAAGAATCCTCACAACATACCACAGGAATTATGACTAGAGTTATTATTTTTATTTTATAGAGGGGAGATTCTGACAAACAAGTAGAATGTTTTCAAGCTCACTTGGCAAGTCAGTAGCCAAAGGCAGTATTAGAACTCAGGACTCCAAGGAATCCCAATCCATTATTCTAACCTTATATGAAATTAATAAACTGAACAACAAGGGGGAAAGAAAGAAAATTTCTTGAGAATAAAAAACTATCAAAATAAACACTTTGTGTATGTGTCTGAATACACCTAACAGAAGTGATACTGACGGATAAAAATTTTTGAAATAACCAAAAAATACTTATTTGCAAACAGTGGATATATTATGCAGTTTATAGATAACTCATGTCTAATATCAAAGATGCCACCAGTGCCTACCTAAGTGAAATGACCACTCATAAATCAAATTTATTTTACTGACTTACAATGCTGTAGAGACTCTTTTAACAAACAAGTACCTCATAGAACTTGTGTACTTACCTTAAAGCAGGTAACACAAAACACTTAGCATTTCAAATAGCCTTGCAAAGTGCCACCTCCCCACAGATCTAGGATAAAATAATTTATGCTAGGCAATAATGACAACAATTTCACAATCTCCAAGTCTATATAATTCCTAATGGGTAGACTAGCAAAAAAAGAAATTAAAGGATCATTCTTTTTAAAATTCACAAATTTTTAAAAACTCATTTAAAATAAATCAATATCCAATTTTATTTCAGGTTTATGCTTACAATAACAAAAAATTCTAGAAATGAAATTTTAAAAATTAAAATGTCTAAATATTTATATACTGCAAGAAAACATCTTTAATAAAAACAAACCAATAAATGTTACCTAATATGGTGCCATGTAATTGGCATGTACAAATTCCACATTTCAAAGGAAATTAACTAATCTACATTTCCAAAACCTATTATTTTAAATTCACCAAATTTGCAATAGCAAATAAATACCCTAACAAGAATTTAAAAGGCACCAAAGACAATCTATATCTAAAAGGCTACTATAGATCTTAATTTCCAACACTGTTGTGTTACTGAAATCAACAAAAAGCAAATTTTAGCGTAATTTCAAGCACTACAAAACGTTACATATAATTTGCTTTGATGTTATTTAATTGGCACTATCCCAAGAAAGCAGTTATTGTTCTATACTTAACTAAATGTCACATGACTAATGTAGTCAGCTGACTGCACTGTTCCATATTAATACAAAACACACTTTAAAAAAAAAACACTTTTCTTTCAATGCTACTTTTACTAAAGAGGAAATTATAAAATCCTGAAAGAAAGTCACAAATTATTTTATTCTCAGCCCTTTATAGAATACCAGATTGATTCACACCTTGCAATCAGGACAACAGTGCAAGATGGCATGCCTACTTAATTCTAATCTCTCTCGTGTTGTTGCCTCCTTGCAACTGACTTCAATAGAATCTGTGATTAACAGTACAATTTTCATTAATGTGATGGAATACTATGTAGAGTTCCATTTTCCAGTGTAATCCAGACATGTCAAACAAAATGTCCACTTTAAGAATATACTTGTCTACATACATATGTAGAAATTTTTTGTGGCAGAAGTTACATAACACAGATAAACTGGAAAACCAAAGAAATACCACTAGGTTCACACCAATTCCTGCTTAACTGACAAGGAAACTGTTTCTCGTACTACTTTGGTTTCTATAAAGTGGCTTCAAAGCAACGAACTACCGAAGTTCTGGATAGAACTTGGCTACCTTAGCCATGATGAATATTTTCTCTAATCCTACATTTTTTCCCAAGAGGGAGAAAAAATAAACAAAAAATCCTCACAGAGTTTAAAAGTAACATCAAGGCAACATTGAGCAGTAAGAAAAAAAAAATCCAAACTCACCTTTATTTCCTTGCCCTTTAGGTCTCTGTGTAGCAAGACGAAAGATGCGGTAAAGAGGAGAAAAAGGAAGAAGAGAGAAAGTGTGTTAATCAAAGGCATTATCAAAGACAAGTTATTTTAGACTATCCGCGTAGGAGTAAAAACCCACCATATCCTCCACAGCCACCAATTTCCCAACCACCCCCGGCCTTTAAACCTCCCACCCGCCACTCGGAATCCTTCTCCCAGAGCTCGCCCGGTCTCAGCCCCATGTCTGCCGCCCTCAGGATGTGTCCTAAGGCCCCTAAGACCGGTCTTTGCCCCCACCCACCGCGGCACCGCGCCCGCCCGCAGGCTACGAGGCCAAGACGTACGCCCCGGCCCAGGCAGCTACACCGCAGCAACTTGCGCCCGGGGCACCGTTATGGGGCCGGCAGCGGCGGCGACGGGGAGGAGCCGAAGCCCCGCGCGAGGGTGGAGCTCCGGGACTCGGGCCTTCGCCGAGCCTGGGGCCTCTGCTCCCTCACCTGATCCACGCTAGTGGCTGACATTCTTCACCGCAACCCGAGAGCCGCCGCCGCCGCCGCTGCCTGGGCCTCTCCCCGTGCACTCACAGCAGTTGGCTGTCGCCCTTGGCCGAGTGATTGTTCCAGCCGCCGCCGCTGCCGCCACTCGCTGAGAACCCAAAATGAGGGCCTCGCGCTCGGGAGTCGGAGGAAGAGGCCCGTCTTTTCCGCTTGCACGCTCCTCTTCCCCCTCTCGCTCTCCGCTTCTCGGGTCCACAATGGCGGACAGACTCCCTAGTCTCACTTCCGCTCCGAGCCTCCCTGACCTTCCGCTCTCCACTCTGACGTCCGCGCTCACCTCGCTCTTCCTCCCCCACCCTCCCGCCGCCGGTCTTGGCTCCGCCTCCGCACCGCCACGTCACCGGAGACGGGACCCGCGCTGACTGCCCGTGGGCGCATGCGTCGTGGAGGGAGGGCGTCGGGGCGTCCGCGAGCGCCAACTTTCAGCGTCTGGTCTGCGGATTCCTTCTATCCCGCCCCGATGCTGCAGGGCCCTGGCCGAGCGGCGTCAGCTGGAAGGCTGGCCAGATTTTGTCGCACTCGGGGCAGGAAGACGGCCGAGGCGGCGGCCGATGGAGATAGTAGTGCCTTGCTTAAGTCACGGCGGCCGGCGGCGCCCTCCTGGAGGCTGACTGGACGGAGGCAGGGAAGATCCCGGTGAGCGGGCCGGGCCTAACAGGAACCTCCAGCGGCCGCCCAAAGCCGCGGGCACGGGTGCTGACTCAGCTGCCCTCGGGAAGGAGTTGCTGCGTCCCCACAAACCCGCCAGTGCAGCTGAAGTGGCGGGTTAGAGCTGTGGTACTCAAACATGTCCAAGCAAACGGGAGGAGCACCGGCGCGGGTTCAGTCTCTCCAAACCCGGTTCAGCCGTTATCTCTGGAGTCAGACTTCGCCGCCCAATTCATGGATTTGTGCTTTTGACTCCGCTCTGATTTTTTTGAATGAATAAAGTTGCCTGGGATACTTTAGTTGCAGAGCGTCTTTTCGACCCTAAAAAGAGGGAAATTTCCATTGAAAAAGTTTTTTTCCACATATTGGCAAACCCAAAGGATGCCAATTTGCAACATGTTGACATTTTCATTGAAATATCTACAATAAAGGCAAACATTGCTTGTCTTTCAGTGATACAGACTCCGTGGAAGGAAATAATTTAAATGACCAAATACTTTCTGTACTTCAAAACCATCAAATAAGTGATCATTTAGAAAGTATAATTGTAGAATCATAAGATTAATTTTGTAGTTTACAGTGCAACAGTATCTTAGAAGCACTGAATAATAGAAAAACTTGAGAGGCGACTTTTCTTGTGAATCACCAAGAGGCATTTTTGAGTTCTGGTCAGTTTCCCTGGCCCTCCCATTCATTGCCACAGGTCCCAACCTGAGCACCCTTGCACTTCCCAAGACTCCCCCAACCCTTTCTGCTGTTGCTCTCAATGTCTCACATCCTTCACTCCCAAACACCGTTTTAGTTTTAATGACTTTGCTGGTACATGCTGTGAACTAGGAACTTGAGAGAGAATATACAAGAGGAGGCTTATGAAATCTTGAAAGCCTTGTCTTTGATCCTTAGTATCATGGCTTTGGAACCCAATCAATTCGAGTTTGAATTCTAGTGGAGCAAGAATTAGTGTTATAACCTTGGTAAAGGCACTGAAACTTTGTTTGTTTGTTTGTTTTTTGAGATGGAGTCTTGCTATGTCACCCAGGCTGGAGTACAGTGGCGTGATCTCGGCTCACTGCAAGCTCTGCCTCCCAGGTTCACGCTATTCTCCTGCCTCAGCCTCCCCAGCAGCCGGGACTACAGGCGCAGGCCACCACCCCAGCTAATTTTTTTGTATTTTTAGTAGAAATGGAGTTTCACCATGTTAGCCAGGATGGTCTCGATCTCCTGACCTCGTGATCCGCCCGCCTTGGCCTCCCAAAGTGCTGGAATTACAGGCGTGAGCCACTCTGCCTGGCCTGAAACTTTCTAAGCCTTGGCTTCCTCGTAAGTAAAATTAGGTCCTTTGTGTACAGTTCCTGACACACAAGTAAGCTTTCAACAAACTGTGGCTATATGCAGGTAGTGAATTGTTCCTTTGCTAAAAGATTCCCAGAAATAGTAATCGCTTACATTTATTGAGAACACATTATATGTCATGTTAATTCCCACAGCATCCTTGCAGAAGTGCCATTGCAAAAACTGACACAGTGAGGTTAGGAAACATGCCACGAATAACAGCCAGTCACTATGAGAGCCAGGTTTTGAACTCAGGCAGTTTGACTCCCAAGTTCCCACTCTAATAACTACCATATAATACTGGCTAATGACATAATATTATGAGCTTCTATTCTCTTTCATTTCTGCTCAACAAACTTCTTCCTTTATGGCTTTTCTTCCTAGCAATGAGGTCTGAACTTGCTGGTAGTGCTAACTAACCTCAAATATAAACCTACTTAATTTAATATCAACAGACTTTTGAAGTACATCTGGGGACTACCTAAAAACCATCTCCAATGCCTCCAGGAGTGTATTAGTCCGTTTTCATGCTGCTGGTAAAGACATACCCAAGACTGACAAGAAAAAGAGGTTTAATTGGACTTAAAAGTTCCACATGGCTGGGGAGGCCTCAGAATCATGGCAGGAGGCAAAAGGCACTTCTTACATGGGGGACAGCAGGAGAAAATGAGGAAAAAGCAAAAGCAGGAAACCCCGATAAACCCGTCAGATCTCATGAGACTAATTCACTATAATGATACTAGCACGGGAAATACCGGCCCCCATGCTTCAATTACCTCCCCCTGGGTCCTTCCCACAACACGTGGGAATTCTGGGAGATAAATTCAAGTTGAGATTTGGGTGAGGACATAGCCAAACTATATCATTCTGCCCTGGCCCCTCCAAATCTCATTTCCTCACATTTCAAAACCAATCATGCCTTCCCAACAGTACCCCAAAGTCTTAACTCATTTCAGCATTAACCCAAAAGTCTACAGTCCAAAGTCTCATCTGAGACAAGGCAAGTCCCTTTTGCCTATGAGCCTGTAAAATCAAAAGCAAGCCAGCTACTTCCTAGATACAATGGGGATACAGATAATGGGTAAATACAGCCATTCCAAATGGGAGAAATTGGCCAAAACAAAGGGGTTACAGGGCCCATGCAAAGGGCAGTCAAATTTTAAAGCTCCAAAATGATCCCCTTTGACTCCAGGTCTCACATCCAGGTCATGCTGATGCAACAGATGGGTTCCCATGGTCTTGGGCAAGGAGAATGGAAAGGATATTTTGAAAAATGTTGCCACAGAGCCTAGATTCTAAATAAAAATGCACTCTTCTGCAGAGCTATTAGGGTATGTCAGCCTCCTGGAGCACACATCACAGTGCAAAGCTTGGAAAGGAGAGGGCAGGCTGGATTTAAGGCCTCATTTTTCCCTCAGCAAACCTTGGTGTTTGTGTGTGCCTGTGTTGTTGTTGTTGTTGTTTGTTGTTTTGTTGTTTAATTATAGCGACATGGTCTTGCTGTGTTCCCCAGGCTGGTCTCCAACTCCTAGGCTCAAGGGATCCTCCCACCTTGGCCTCCCAAAGTGCTGAAATGACAGACAGTGAAGTTCCATTCTGCACAACTGTAACTTCTGTATGACTGCTTCTATCAGTTCAAATTAGGTTCAGCTACAAGTAGTATCAAGTTCAAAATAACAAGAGGTGAAGATAGAAATCTGTTTTTCTCATATAACAGCAGTTTGGATATAGTCCAGGAGTTGGGTTGCCATTGTATCAGATA
The DNA here is from genome assembly GCF_049350105.2 of Macaca mulatta. Lineage (NCBI taxonomy): Eukaryota > Metazoa > Chordata > Mammalia > Primates > Cercopithecidae > Macaca > Macaca mulatta. Next base: position 73,779,976 of record NC_133413.1, on the reverse strand, counting down.
TCCAGGCTTCATCTAGTCTGTTGCTCCACCATCCTGTTATAAATAAAGTTTCGTTGCCACGAAAGAAACAGCACTCGAATATAGAATTTTCTTTTTAATTCTCAGCAAGCCAAGTTACTTCCATAGAAGGGTGCACCCTTACAGATGGAATAACGGTGAGCACACACTTGGACAAGGGAAGGGAAGGGGTTCTATCCCTGACGGATGTGGCCCCTGCTGCTGTGTCGTTCCCCTGTTAGCTAGGGTTAGACCACACAGGCTAAACTAATTCTGACTGGCTAATTTAAAGAGACTGACAGGGTGAGTGGTTTGGCGGGAAAAATGGTTATGACAGAGCAGGTAATCGGAATGAGTCAGGGTGGAGTAGGTAATGGGAATGAATCAGGGTGGAGCAGGTAATCGAAAAAGGTTGCTTTACGATGAAGTTAAGTTTAAAAGTAGAAGGCAAAGAATTGAACATACTGACATACTGATTCTTTGAAAAGAAATTTAGAACTCATATCTAACAATCCTCATTATGATACCTCTACCTGTGACCCATGATGGCTGCTCAACTTCCAGCCATCATAATCACATTCCCACCAGCAGAAAAACAAAGTTAAGAAAGCACATTGTAGGCCGGGCGCGGTGGCTCAAGCCTGTAATCCCAGCACTTTGGGAGGCCGAGACGGGCGGATCACGAGGTCAGGAGATTGAGACCATCCTGGCTAACATGGTGAAACCCTGTCTCTACTAAAAATACAAAAAAACTAGCCGGGCGAGGTGGCAGGCGCCTGTAGTCCCAGCTACTCAGGAGGCTGAGGCAGGAGAATGGCATAAACCTGGGAGACAGAGCTTGTAGTGAGCTGAGATCCGGCCACTGTACTCCAGCCTGGGTGACAGAGCGAGACTCTGTCTCAAAAAAAAAAAAAAAAAAAAAAAAAAACAGAAAGCACATTGTTCTCCTTTAAGGACATTTTGTAGAAATTGCATTTTTCCCATCTGTATTAGTCTGTTTTTGCATCACTATAAAGGAATACCCAAGACCGAGAAATTTATAAAGAAGAGAGGTTTAGTTGACTTACTGTTCTGCAGGCTATTCAGGAAGCATGGTGCCAACATCTGCTTGGCTTCTGGTGAGGCCTCAGGAAGCTTACAATCATGGCAGAAGGCAAAGGGGGAGCTGGCTTACACATGGTGAGAATGGATGCAAGAGTGAGATGGGGGAGGTGACATACACTTCTAAACAACCAGTTCTCCTGTGAACTCACAGAAAGAACTCAGTCATCACCAAGGGGATGGTGCTAAACCATTCGTAAAGGATCTGCCCCAGTGATCCAAATGCCTCTCCCCCATCAACATCAGGGATTACATTTAATTGTGAAATTTGGAGGGGACAAACATCCAAACTATATTACCATTTCTGGCTACTTCCTACTAACTAAAACATAGTTTCCTACAAGTATTTAAAGCTAAGTGAAAGCTGGAAAATATATTCTGAGTGGCCATTTGTTCAGTTAAAATGAGGGCTTTTACTACTAAGGAAGAAGGGGAGAATGGTTGGAGAGATACTTAGTAGTAAACTCTGTGCCTAGTAATTTCCTGGATTTGCTTTGTTAACTAGCAGCACTTAAACTTATCTTTGAATTTTACCAGTGTTTAAGCCAAAATTTCTAAGGCTTTCTGTTATTTAAGTAACATACATAGTACATGAACGAAGTGTAGAAAATTCAACTTGAGGATTGGTTGATGCACTTTTAAAAAGAAGTATTCTTAAATATGCTTAAGGTAAAATCACTAACAGCTTAGAAAGACACTGAATAAAGTAAAAAATCAGTCAATCTTCTTTGAAACAGAAAAGCCAAAACTTTTCCATTTATTCTTATGTTTACTGCAGGGAAATTTACAGTGACAAGAAAAAGGCAGCAGAAAACATCAAATAACCTTAAGATTTGATTAAAGCAATTTCTTCAAACTGTTTCCTTGGGACTAGCAGCAACATCTAGGAACTTATTCAAATGGAGATTCTCGGGCCCAGCCCTTATTTACAGAATGAGAAGCTCTAGGGTTGGGACCAAAAGTCCGTGTATCAAAAAAAAAAAAAAAAAAAAAAAACCAGTCATGGTGACCCACGCCTATAATCCCAGCACTTTTGGGAGGCTGAGGCAGATGGATCGCCTGGGGTCAGAAGTTCGAGATCAGTCTCACCAACATGGTGAAACTCCATCTGTACTAAAAATACAAAAATTAGCCAGGCATGGTGGTGTGCGCCTGTAATCCCAGCTACTTAGGAGGCTGAGGTAGGAGAATCATTTGAACCCAGGAAGTGGAGGTTGCAGTGAGCCACGATCACATCACTGCATTCCAGCCTGGGCAGCAGAGTGAGACTCTATCTCAAAAAAAAAAAAAAAAAAAAAAAAGCATCTTTGGTTGGGCGCGGTGGCTCATGCCTGTAATCCCAGCACTTTGGGAGGCCGAGGCGGGAGGATCACCTGAGGTCAGACCAGCCTGACCAACATGGAGAAACCCTGTCTCTACTAAAAATACAAAATTAGCCAGGTGTGGTGGTGCATGCCTGTAATCCCAGCTACTCGGGAGGCTGAGGCAGGAGAATTGCTTGAACGTGGGAGGTTGCGGTGAGCCGCAATGGTGCCATTTCACTCAGGCCTGGGCAACAAGAGAAAAACTACGTCTCAAAAAAAAAAAGCACCTTTATTTTGAAATAATTGTAAATTTATGGAAGTATTGCAAAGAGAGTTCCCATGTGTTCTTCACTCCCCTTTCCGTAATTTTCACATCTTACACAACATTGTAATTATGCCAAGATATGGGCTTTAAAAAATTGTAATTGACATGGGTACAATACTTTTAACATTGGTACAATATTATTAACTATAGACTACTTAGAGTTCCTCAGTTCTTCCATGAATATTTTTTTTTCTATTCTAGAATACCATATAACATTTCAATGTCATGTCTCTTTAATCCCCTACAATTTGTCAGTTTCCTTGTTAGGTCTTGTTAAGTGTAGTTAGACTGGCATGAGTAGGGCAGGAGAGGGCTCTTCCCCTACCCACTAGGAATGTCGGGTAATGGTTTGGCAATTATCACATTGCCTTTCTAAAAGTGATAAATTGGCAGCTGGTGCCAGGAAGAGGCCATTTCCTGATGGTCCACACCTATTGCACTAAAACGTTAATTGAAAGCAGACATCAGGGAGAAGCAACTTCCTATGTATATGCATTAAGAGACAAAATGGTGGAGTATGATGTCTCCGGGCACTCCACCAGAAAAGGGAAAAAGTCTTAGATTGGCATGCATACGGGCTGGGTGCTGTGGCTCACGCCTGTAATCCCAGCACGTTGAGAGGCCAGGGCAGGTGAATCACTTGAAGTCAGGAGTTGAAGACCAACCTGATCAACATGGCGAAACCCCATCTCTACTAAAAGTACAAAAATTAAGCCAGGCACGGTGGCTCACACCTGTAATCCCAGCACTTTGGGAGGCTGAGGAGGGTGGATCACCTGAGGTCGGGAGTTCGAGACCAGACTGACCAACATGGTGAAACCGCATCTCTACTAAAAATACAAAAAGTAGCCGTGCGTGGTGGCCAGCGCCTGTAGTCTCAGCTACACGGGAGGCTGAGGCAGGAGAATTGCTTGAACCTGAGAGGTGGAGGTTGCAGTGAGCCAAGATCGCGCCACTGCACTCCAGCACTCCAAAAAACAAAAACAAAAACAAAAATTAGCCAGGTGTGGTGGTTCATGCCTATAATCCCAACTACTCGGGAGGCTGAGGTAGGAGAATCACTTGAACCCGGAAGGCAGAGGTTGCAGTGAGCCAAGATCATGCCACTGCACTCCAGCCTGGGTGACAAGTGAGACTCGTCTCAAAAAAAAAAAAAAAAAAAAAAAAAAAAGGATGGGCATGCGTACAACTTCCTAAACACAGTACGCATGCTCACTTCCCAAGGGGAGGTAGGGCACTGTGCCTGCGGGTGGCCCACCCTAAGGAAAGAATCCTGGAAAGGGGTGAGCCTATAAAGTCCTAGGGTCAACGTTAAACATCTCACTTGACCTCGGTGCCCCCTTGGAACTCTTCCAAGGTTAAACATCTCACTTGACCTTGGTGCCCCCTTGGAACTCTTCCAAGTGTACCTTCCTTTCTTTCCTGTTCTAAAACCTTTTTTTTTTGAGACGGAGTCTAGCTCTGTCTTCCAGGCTGGAGTGCAGTGGCGTTTGATTTCCACTCACTGCAACCTCCGCCTCCCAGGCTCAAGTGATTATCTTGCTTCAGCCTCCTGAGGAGCTGGGACTACAGGTGACTACCACTATGCCCTGCTAATTTTTTTTTTTTTTTTTTTTTTTTTTTTTTGTATTTTTAGTAGATACATGGTTTTGCCATGTTTGCCGGGCTGGTCTCGAACTTGTGATCTCAGCTGTCGACCCACCTTGGCCTCCCAGAGTGCTGGGATTGCAGGCATGAGCCACCGCACCCAGCCCCATTCCAAGTCTTTTTAAATAAACTTTCACTCCTGCTCTGAAAGCTTGCCTCAGTCTCCTTTTCTGCCTTGTGTCCCTCAGTTGAATTCTTCCTTCTCAGGAGGCAAGAATTGAGGTTGCTGCAGACCCATATGGATTCACCACTGGCAACTTGGATACCTTCTACCGGTAACAGGAATGCTTTTAACTTTTCCCCATTCAGCAAGATACTGGCTGTGGGTTTGTCATAAATGGCTTTATTACTTTGATATTCCTTTACTTTCGTAACAAACTTGCTTTCACTTTACTCTGTCAGCTTGCTTTTGAGCTCTTTCCTGCATGAAGCCAAGAAGCCACTTGTCCTTCCAGACTGAGCCCCAATTTGTGAGTTCACCCTGCCACGGGAGGACAGTACCACAAGGATAGGTGCCTTTCTCATCACATCATATATCATACATGACTTCAGTATGTATATATTGGTGATATTCCTCTTGATCATTTCGTTAAGATGATGTATGCCAGATTTTTCCATGGCAAAGTTAGTATTTTCTCCTTAAGATGAGTCATTAAATCCAGCCCACACTCAAGAGGAAGAGAATTAAAACTTCACCTCTTTGGTGGGAGAGTACTTAGATATGTTATTTAGAATTCATATGTAAGTAAGGCTTGCCCCTTCTCCCCCATTTATTCTTTTTTTTTTTTTTTTTTTTTTTTTTTTTGAGATAGGGTCTCACTCTGTCACCCAGGCTGGAGTGCAGTGAAGTGATCTCAGCTCACTGCAACCTCCGCCTCCCAGTTGCAAGCAATTCTCCCACCTCAAACTCCTGAGTAGCTGGGAGTACAGGTCCCTGCCACCATGCCTGGCTAATTTTTGTATTTTTAGTATAGACTGGATTTCACCATGTTGGCTAGGCTGATCTCGAACTCCTGGCCTTAAGTGGTCCACCCGCCTTGGCATCCCAAAGTGGTGGGATTACAGGCGTGAGCCATGGCACCCAGCCTCCCCCATTTATTTATATAACAATGGACTATGAACCCAAAATATGTGAGACAGGTCTTACTCAACTTTGAAAGTTTATTTTGCCAAGGTTAAGGACACATCCATGACACAGCCTTAGGAGGTCCTGTTGACATGTGCTCAAAGGGGTCAGGGCACAGTTTGGTTTTATACATTTTAGGGAGACATGAGACATTAATCAATATAGGTAAGATGCACAATGGTTCAGTCCAGAAAGGTGGGACAACTTGAAGTGGGGATGGGGCGTCCAGGTCATAGTGATACAGAAGGGCTGGGCTCCCTGCTAAACCCTACCCTTAAGCCTGAAACTGACGCCCTAAGTAAAAACAGCCAACCCCATTTTTTCCACCCAAATGTTGCCTGTTTGATCTGCCATGCCCATATCATGTGCCCATAAAAAGACTTCAGCTGGCAGAGCAACATAAGCGACTGTTGGGGATACAAGCAGCTGAGCATTGGGCATACAAGTGGTTGAGTGGTGAGCAGAGAAGCAATTGAGCATTGGAGACTATGGATAGACATGGCTAACTTCAGATGTGCGGGTTCAGAGAGAGGCCTGGCCGGAGATGGCCAGTCTTCAGGGAAAGATCACTTTTTTTCCCATACCATCCATCCCCTTTCTCACTCCCCATTCCACTGACAGCCACTTCCACTGCCCAGTAAAATCCTCCACATACATTACCCTTCAATCCATTCATGTGACCTGATTCTTCCTGGACGCCGAACAAGAACCCAGGTACCGAGAGGGCAGGGGCTGCCAACCTGACCCTTGCAACTGTTTGGCACTTGGCCATCCCCAGATGGCAGAGATGAAAGAGCATTGGTTGTAACATGCTTGGATGCTGCCACGGGGCTGCACAGAGCCTGCTTCCATCAGAGGGTAACAACAGGTGGGTTACAGCGTTCATTTGGTTCATTTGCTCCGGTTCCCATACTTGCTTGCTTGCACGTTCCCTCTCATGAGGAGTGGCCAGCGGAGGGCTAAGCGAAACAAACTATTCCAGTTCCTGCCCATGAAGGGGGTCAAGGGAATTATCCCATCTGGATAGGTAGATAAGAGACAAATGATTGTATTGTTTTGAGTTTCTGATGAGCCTTTGAATACACAACTTATAGTAGTAGTCACTTATGCCTTTGTCTAGCTTAGTGAAACAATAGGGCAAAGGAAGCAGTCACATATGCATTTGTCTCATGGGAGCAGAGGGATGACTGAGTTCTTTCTGTCCTTTGTCTACAAGAAATTTCCTTGTGGGAAAGTTGTGAGGGAGGTATACAGCTTTTTTATCTTTGTAGCTATTTTATTTAGGAATACAATGGGAGGCAGTTTTACCCTACAGCTTGACTTTTCCCTTTGGCTTAGTGAATTTGGGGTCCAAAGTTATATTTTCCTTTCACAAGACTTAGAGATATTTGTTTTATTCTTTAGGTTGTAATCCAGTACAGTTATTACTTATTTTATTGTTCAAATTATTCTAGTTTTAGCCTTTTGAAGATCAGGTTGGTTCTTGTGTCTTTTTGACATGTCTCCAACCATTTTTGTTTTTTGGTAGCACTTCACTTTTGAGCACAACTTTCTCATTCATTGTCAGTTTACTACAGGAAAATTTACAATGACAAAATGGTGGGTGTGGTGCAGTGGCTCACACCTGTAATCCCAGCACTTTGGGAGGCTGAGGCAGGCAGATCCCTTGAGCTCAGGACCAGCCTTGGTAACGTGGTGAAACTCCATCTCTACAAAAACTACAAAAATTAGCTGGGCGTGGTGGCATTCACCTGTAGTCCCAGATACTTGAGAGGCTAAGGTGGGATGATCACTTGAGCCCAGGAAGTTGAGGCTGCAGTGAGCTGTGTTTGCACCACTACACTCCAGCCTGGGCAACAAAGTGAGATCCTGTCTCAAAGGAAAAAAAAAAAAAGGCAGCAGGAAATTATTTCCTGGAATAAGAGGATCAGCAACACAAGGGAGTTCATTGGAAATGCAGATTATCTACAGCCCACCCCATAGTTATTAAATCAGAAATTTTGAAATTTTGGTTGCGTCGCAACAATTTGTTTAATAAGCTCTACTCATGATTCTGATGCACACTAAAGTTTTAGAAGCACTACACTAAAATTTCCCCAGAGATGGAGGTCAAAAATTTATCCAAAGAATGGCTTAATTCTGTTATTACCCCTGGTGAAAATATTTCTAAAGAACTGCTGGTTATTTACATTAAAAATAATGCAGACAAAGAGATATGGAGAGATACTTTACCAAAGAGAATATACAGATGCCATGTAAAAACCATGAGTATATCCAACATCTTTAGCTATTAGAGAAATGCAAATTAAAGCCATAGTAAGATATCATTAACCACCTATTAGAATGGCTAAAATAAAAAAAGAGTGACAGCACCAAATGCTCGTGAAGTTGTAGAGAAACTATGTCACTCCCATGTTGCTTAGGGGATTATAAACTGAGGCAGTCAATATGGAAAACTGACAATTTCATAAAAAACTATACATACAACTATCATATGAACGAATTGTTGCACTTTTGGATACCTGTGAAGCTGCCATTGTAAAATTATAACTGAGACAGTAAAAGAGATCTTAGCTAACCAAGTCCATTTTGCTTCTAACCTCCAAATAATGCTTGCTCATCCCTGGGCATAGGTTGAACTAACTTTGGGAGGAACTTAGTTTGTAGTTTAAAACAAAGATGATAAAAGCCCTTTCCCAAAACAGACCTCCTTCTTGTCTGGGGACATGACTGCCTTTGTAGGACTAACAAATTAGCCACAAGATTAGAAATTATGGTTTTGGAGTCATGCACCTGGAGAATAACATTATTATTATAAAACCTAAGATCACTGCTTGAGATATTTTACAGCCCCTGCACTTCATGAATCGGCTGGCACTGTCCAAGGGACATGAACCAGAACGACTCCATCTTAAATGGGGGCTGGGTAAAATAAGGCTTCTCCTACTGGGCTGCATTCCCAGGAGGTCAGGCAGTCTAAGTCACAGGATAAGACAGGAGGTCAGCACAAGGTCATAAAGACCTTGTTCATAAAAGAATGAGATAAAGAAGCTGGTCAAAACCCATCAAAACCAAGATGGTGACAAAAGTGACCTCTGGTCATCCTCACTGCTCATTATACACTAATTACGATGCATTCACTTGCTGAAACACTCTCCCACCAGTGCCATGACAGTTTACAAATGTCACCACAACGCCAGGAAGTTACCCTATATAGTTGAAAAACAGGAACCCTCAGTTTTGGGAATTGCTCACCCTCTTCCCAGAAAACTCCTGAATAATCCATGCCTTGTTTAGCATATAATCAACAAATAACCATTAAAACAGCCAAACAGCAGCCCTTACGGCTGCTCTGCCTATGGAGTAGCCATTCCTTATTCTTTTACTTTCTTAATAAACTTGCTTTCACTTTATGGATTTGCCTCCAGTCGTTTTTTGCGCAAGATCCAAGAACCCTCTCTTGGGGTCTGGATCAGGACCCCCTCCAGTAACAGCACCACCCAGACTAATAAACTGGCTCATCTGATCTTGTGATCCCCACCCAGGAACTGACTCCGTGCAAGACAGTTTTGACTCCTTATGATTTCATCTCCTTACCCAATCAGTCAGCACTCCTGACTCACTGGCTGTCCCCAACCCACCAAATTATCCTTAAAAACTCTGATCCCTGAATGCTTGGGGAGACTGATTGGGGTAATAATAAAGCTCCAGTCTCCTGCACAGCTGGCTCTGCGTGAATTACTCTTTCTGTATTGTAATTCCCCTATCTTGATAAATAAGCTCTGTCTAGGCAGCAGGCAAGGTGAACCCATTGGGCAGTTACACTTAACCCAGAGAAGTGAAAATTCATTGTGCCCAGCTAAATAATAGCCCCATAATGATGTATACATCCTAATCCACAGAATTTGGGAACACATTACTTTACATGGCAGAGGTTTTTTGCAGAGGTGATTAAATTAGGTGGATTAATGAAGCCAAAAGCAACAAATGCCAGCAACCTCTAGAAGGAAAAGACAAAGAATGGATTTTTTTTTCCCTAGAGCCTCCAGAAGAAAGGCAGACCTCTGACCTCCCTAAGTGTAAGATAATAAGTTTATGTTGTTTTAAGCCATTAAATTTGTGATGATTCGTTACAGCAGGAATATAAGTCTAATGTACTTTCATATTCATGCAAAAACCTGTACACAAATGTTTATAGTCACTTTATTGGTGAGAAATCAAAATGAAATCCTAAGACCCTCAACAAACTGGACAGACTCCCTCTTGGCCAAGGGAACCCCAGAGAAACCTGGGGTTGGACACACCTCCTTGTACCCCTCTTTATACTCCCTCCTTACACTGCCTCCCTTACTAACCACCATTAGGCTTTCTTTCCTAAGAGTTAAACAGAAACCAGCCCTTTGGAAAGACTCACTCCACCCTGATATCAACCAACTGCCTGATGCTGCCCCTCCCTTTTGAAGTTTCAACAAGGTAACCAACTAGCATTCCTTACTGATAGAGACCACTGACCATGGAGTCATTCTGGCCAGTCTACAGAGGATGCACAGTGAGAGTTTTTGTTTTTACTATTTTTATTAAGACAGGATCTCACCCTGTCACCCAGGCTGCAGTACAGTGGCATGATAATGGCTCACCGCAGCCTCCACCTCCCCAGCTCAGGCAATCCTTCCACCTCAGCCTGACAAGTAGCTGGCATCACAAGAACGCCCCACCACACCCAGCTAATTTTTTGTGTGTTTTGTAGAGACAGGGTTTTGCCATGTTGCCCAGGCCAGTCTTGATCTCCTGGGCTCGAGCAATCCACCTGTCTCAGCCTCCCAAAGTGCTGGGATTACAGGCATGAGTCGCTGTGTCTAGCTCAGTGAGGCTGTGTCCTCTGCTTCACCTTTTGATGTCGGGGGGCCAAAAACTCTCCCCTCAGATTGTTATGGCCACTAGTTTTTGAACATGGGTCCCTGAAGAGGCATGAAGCTCAACTGCACATGTAGGTTTCTCCTTTCATGAATATTCACGACTGCTCCTATTACTTATTGAATATGTATATTTTGCTACTTCATTTAGCATAAATCCATGTCTTATTCTTTCTACCCTCAAGTGTCTGTTTTCAGCTTCTGACCAGAGGCTGCATTTCCCAGCCTGTAAGAATGGCCAACCTACAGGCTGCAACTCTTTATAAGAAATAAAGCTCTCCTCTCCAAATTTATGAACATCATTCTTCAGTTGACATTTATAATAACACAAAACTGGAATCAACCCAGATATCATAGTGACTGAATGGCTGAATAAACTGTGCTACACTGACACTTGGAATAAAAAGGAAAGGACTTTTGACATGCGCATCAACTTTGATAAATCTCCAGGGAATTATGCTGAGTGAAAAAAAACAGTCTCAATGGTTCATATACTATATGAATCTATTGGGGCTCAGCAAGTGATACCCCGAAGACTGGCACTTTGACATGCTAGGAAGCCTTGCATGCTGCCTGAAAGTCAAGGTTTCTCTAACCTTGTCCTTCCTTCTCTCCCAAATGCAGAGAAAGACTCTCTTTGGAGTTTTCTTGTCTGATCAACAAAGCTTTCTTTCTAAAAGAAATTCCAATGTCTTAAATCCGCTCCCTAGAGATCTCAGAAAATAATTGGAAAAGATTAACTACTGGAAAAGAGATGAGGCTAGGAGTAATCACCATGCCCAACACACTTTTCATCTATTCTTCCAAGGGCAGCTCCCAGAGATTACCTGGGGGACTTCATTCACATAATAAGACAACCTTAATTCCTGTGCAACTCCATTCCTCACTTTCTCATAATGTCTGCCTAACACCTCCCAGGTTCATTCACTTCTCTCTAATGATTTACTATCCCTCAGAAGAACTGTCTACATTCCCAATCTCCTTCCTACTCTATGAAAAAGGATAAACAGGTTTCTACATCTCTTGGGTTATTTGGGTAATCATTCTCCTGCTGTTCCCCTATAGTGTGGTCATTTAAAAAAAATTATGTGTGATTTTTTTCTCCTATTAATCTATCTTTTTCCAGTTTATTTTCAGTGAACCCACAGAGGGTGACGGGTAAACTTCCCCTAGAATTTATTTATATTAACATTCTCAAAATGACAAAATTATACAGCTGGGCGCAGTGGCTTATGTCTGTAATCCCAGCACTTTGGGAGGCTGAGGTGGGTGGATCACAAGGTCAGGAGTACAAGACCAGCCTGACCAATATGGTGAAACCCCGTCTTTACTGAAAATACAAAAACATTAGCTAGGAGTAGTGGCACATACCTGTGATCCTAGCTACTTGGGAGGCTGAGGCAGGGGAATCGCTTGAACCCAGGAGGCGGAGGTTGCAGTGAGCCGAGATAGCGCCTCACTGCACTCCAGTCTGGGCAACAAAGCAAGACTTTGTCTCGAAAATAATAATAATAAAAGACAAAATTAGAAAATTGAGAACAGATTAGTGGTTACTAGTGTTTAAGGAGGAATTGGGGGCAGTAGAGACGTAGAGTTAGCTATAAAAGAACAACGCAAATGACCCTTGTTTTGAGGGAAAATTTTGCATCTTAGTGTATTGATGTCAATGTCCTGATCGTAATTGAAAGATTCTCTCCCGGGCCTGAAAGCTTAAGGGAATGAATAACTTCTCCCTTCTCAGGCCCAGTCCCAAGGCACAAGACCACTTGTGCCAGCAGCCTGCGAGATAGCAGCCAGTAAGATAACAGAAGCAGGAAGAGAGCTGGCGGGAAGACACATACCCGCCTGAAGACTCAGAGAGAGGCCGTCTGGATACCACGCATAGCAGTTACATCAGACTGAGGCACTTCCTGTTTGCAGGAGACTATGAAACCCCTGCCCCGTTCTCATTTGGTACTGACGCCATTTTAGGCCTCAGCTCACCTGCACCCAGGCGCTCATTAAAACAGCGTGTTGCTCCACACCACCCGGTGTTGTCTGCTGGCCGCTCTTGGGGTTCGAACTGATACAAGAACCTTTCAGTAATATAGAACTCTAGTTTTGCAAAATGTTGACATTGGCAGGAAACTAGGTAAAATTGTGGAAACAAGAAGCACAGAAACTTTTTATTAGTAATTTAAAATATTAAAAAGTTGTGTTAAGTAACGGAATCATAAAGAGTCTGAGTCGTTGCTAGGTAAATTAAAATATTAAAACACTAACTATTACATATAAGGTAAATTTTATATACTTTGGCATCTGATGTTTAATATTAAAAACTATATTTAGATCTGTTAATTAAAAAATGAGAAGACATTTTCCTCAAAATTATGAAATGGTTTTAATCTATTGATACTGATATAAAACAGTTCAAAATCACTTCCTAGTTTTCTCACTGGAAATAAGGCTTACTAAGATATAACATTGTAATTAATATATGTAATTAAAACTGCTAGATACAAGAGGAAGACTCTTTATGCAAAGTATCAAAAAAAAAAAAAAAAAAAAAAACAGGATGTGGGCTGGGTGTGGTGGCTCATGCCTGTAATCCCAGCAATTTGGGAGGCTGAGGTGGGTGGATTACCTGAGGTCAGGAGTTCGAGACCAGCCTGGCCAACATGGTGAAACCCCATCTCTACTAAAAATACAAAAGTTAGCCGGAAGTGGTGGCGGACACCTGTAATCCCAGCTGCTCAGGAGACTGAGGCTGGAGAATTGCTTGAGCCCGGGAGGCAGAGGTTGCAGTGAGCCGAGATCGTGCCACTGCACTCCAGCCTGGCCGACAGACTGAGACTGTGTCTCAAAAAACAAACAAACAACAACAACAACAACAAAAACAGGGTGTGTTTTTCATGAAGAGCATTATAAAAAATAAATGAAATACAGGTTTTTTTAATACTTTAATTTTAAGTTGAGGGCTGCAAGTATAGGTTTGTTACATAGGTAAATTTGTGTATTGGGGTTTGTTGTATAGATTATGTCATTACCCAGGTGATGAATATGTACATGTGTTGGTTACATGTGCTCCAATATTGTATGATATTTCTAAATTCTGATATGTCTTGGTATATGAAAAGTACTAAGCTTAGTACCCATTAGTTAATTTTAGTTATTAAATGTATTAAGCCTAGTATCCATTAGTTATTTTTCCTGATTCTCTCCTTCCTTCCACCCTCCACCCTCCAAACGCCCTGTTGTGTGCGCTCCTCTCTATGTGTCCATGTGTTCTCATCATTTAGCTCCCAGAAGATGTAGTTTTTGTTAAAGGCAAAGTACTTTTGTCTAGTTTAGAGGCTGGACACATTTCACATTTTAAAAATTATGTAGAGAAACTAAATGAATATTAAAAGTTGGGAAAAGAAGACTTTTTAAAAATTTGTAAAAAGTTATAAAATTTTATAAAAAAACTTGTGGTCAAAGCAGATTGAGATTGCATAGATTTATTTATAAGTTTTTACTAAAATTAGCTTTCACATTAATAATATACTAATGCAAAGGTCTAATTTGGTTTTCTTATATGAACAAGATTTCAGTGTAGTATTAATAAGGGATATTAAAAGGTTTTGTTCACCTTTTGTGTAAACTGCCGAAAAAAAAAAAGAGAGAAGGGAGAGAGGGAACGATAGATTCAGCTGGCTTTATGCTGTCTGTATTGGGTCTTTTGATTGGGAAACTGAGTCTCCTCTCTCAAAGAGTAAAGGTGTTTGTTTTTGAAACGTCTTGTCACTTTGGCTAAATGACTGACTTATTTTATGGTGATTTGTGATCCGATTTTGACATCAATCATTTTATACTTGATCTTAGCCAAAAGGCTGAGAAACGACAAGTATCTTAAACTTTGATATTTGAAATACTTCCCCCAAAATCAAATTTCAAATTCTAAAATCAAGTCTTTTTCACCTGACTAACTTGGAAGTCCCTGGACGTCCAAAAGAGACATATTAGGCTTGTTTGGCATGTTAAAATCACATGGAAAGCACTGTCAAATAAGAAATGGTGTTTAAATTATATTTGTATACATATACATGTGTTGGTTACATGTGTTCCAATATTCTATGATATTTCTAAATTCTGATATGTCTTGGTATATGTTATCAGTCATAATATGATTTTACATTAACTTCTATACCACAGAAATAATCAAATTTCTTTGTCAGTTGCGTCTTTGCATCTTTTTTTTTTTTTTTTTTTTGGAGACTGAGTCTCACTCTTTTGCCCAGGCTGGAGTGTAGTGGTGTGATCTTGGCTCACCGCAACTTCTGCCTCCCTGGTTCAAGCGATTCTCCTGCCTCAGCCTCCTGAGTAACTGGGATTACAGGCATATGCTACCACACTGGGCTAATTTTGTATTTCTAGTAGAGACAGGGTTTCTCCATGTTGGTCAGGCTGGTCTCGAACTCCTGACCTCAGGTGATCTGCCCACCTCGGCCTCCCAAAGTGCTGGGATTACAGGCGTGAGCCATCGCTCCCAGCCTCAGTTGCATCTTTAATCATGGCTGTTCTAAGTCTTGTTATCCACAGAGAATTGTTTTTGTTGTTATTTCTGAGATGGCGTTTTGCTCTTGTTGCCCAGGCTGGAGTGCAATGGCATGATCTTGACTTTCTGCAACCTCTGCCTCCCAGGTTCAAGTGATTCTCCTGCCTCAGCCTCCTGAGCAGCTGGGATTACAGGCATGTGCCACCGCGCCCAGCTAATTTTGTATTTTTAGTAGAGATGGGGTTTCACCATATTGGTCAGGCTGGTCTCCAACTCTTGACCTCAGGTAATATGCCTGCCTCGGCCTCTCAAAGTGCTGGGAATTAAAGGCATCAGCTACCGCGCCCCGCCAAATTGTTTTAATTTGATTATCTTAAAAAGCCATTTACTATTTGTTAAAGTCTAAACTTTGCCTTTTCAAAGAAATTTATGGAAAGGACACTGATAAGTACTGTTGAATATAGATTTCTGATAACTTTGGAGATCATACCATTGGATGAGGTTAAAAACTTCCAGATCTCTAATTAAAAGCTGATGTATTCGTGAAGATTGCTAGGCCAACGTCAAACAAAACAAGAATTCATTATATGGGCCTTAACTGATAAAAGACTGATATAATTGTTTATGACTTTTGTTTTCTGAAACCCTTATGATTCCTTTAAAAAGAATTTTTGAAGAGACAAAGACTGCCTCTGATTTTCTCTACTATTCTAATCTTCCTTTTCTTTTCCCTTTTAACTTTAAAATTTTATCCTTAGAAATTGTATCTAATTATGTTGTTCAGGCTGGACTCAAACTGCTAGCTCACGAGATCCTCACACCTCAGCCTCCAGAGTAACTGGGACTACAGACGCGTGCCACCACACCAGGCCTTCTTTTTCCATTTTGTTTTCCAGAGTCAGTAAATCATTTTATATTTTTCTTTTGGTCATTTATAGCTTACATTAATTGGGTAAAATATACTTTTTTGAGCAAAATTGAAACATTTACCTTTCTCTCTACCTGATTTCTCCAGAATTTAAAAACTATTCATGAGTATTATTTTATGACACTTTAGTTATTTGCATAAGTTCAATAAGAATATGTTTTCTTTTGTATCAGGACATTGGAGACACTGGTTATTTTACCAAGGCTTTCATTGGAATGCCGTATTTTCAGATATGAATAGACTGCTTGAGGAGTTGATGTTGTCTTTATAGAGTTGATAAAAAGCCCCTAGCATTTTGTGGGAGCGAAGTGGTTATTGGGCTGTGCTTGAATCTGTCACTCCCTCGGTGTCCCTGTTGGGATTCCCAGCAGCAGCCTAGCAGAAAAGTGAAAGATGTCTGAATAGATTCAGGTAACCAAAGATGAGAACAATTAGCCCATTTAAATACCACCAGAAAACAATGGGACGGCGCTGCTGTCCATGATTACGGCCAAGGGGCTCGCAGGCTTTGCTACAGGAATCCAGTGTCTCAGTGTATGAGAGGTTTCCGGCTGGTAGAAGGAATTCTGCATGCCCCGATGCTGGCTGGGGAAATCTGGTGTATGTTTTCAACTATCCCAAAGACAACAGAAGCAAAATGGATGAGACAGATGCTTCATCAGCAGTGAAAGTGAAAAGTGCTGGATCTCCCATGGAAAACAACTGAACAGGATCTGAAAAAACATTTTAGTACCTTTGGAGTTCTTACGGTGCAGGTCTAAAAAGATATTAAGACTGGTCATTCAGAGGGGTTTGCTTTGTTCATTCTGTGGAATATGAAACACAGGTGAAAGTAATGTCACAGCGACATATAGTAGATGGACAATGGTGTGACTGTAAACTTTCTAATTCTAAGCAAAGCCCAGATGAAACTTTGAGAAGCAGAAAAGTGTTTTGGGGGCAGTACAGAGAACATGACTGTGGATGAGCTGTCGCAGTTCTTCTGTGAGTACGGGGAAGTGGTAATGTCTTCATCTCCAAGCCATTCAGGGCCTTTACCTTTGTTACATTTGCAGATGATCAGATTGCTCAATCTCTCTCTTTTTAAAATTTATTTTTGATTTTTATTATACTTTGAGTTCTAGGGTACATGTGCACAACGTGCAGGTTTGTTACATAGGTATGCATGTGCCATGTTGTTTTGCTGCACCCATCAGCTCGTCATTTACATTAGGTATTTCCCCTAATGGTACCCCTCCCCCAGGCCCCCACTCCTTGACATGCCCCGGTGTGTGATGCTCCCCTCCCTGTGACCAAGTGTTCTCATTGTTCAGTTCCCACCTATGAGTGAGAACATGCGGTGTTTGGTTTTCTGTCTTTGTGATAGTTTGCTGAGAATGGTGGTTTCCAGCTTCATCCATGTCCCTCCAAAGGACATGAACTCATCCTTTTTTTATGGCTGCATAGTATTCCATGGTGTATATGTGCCACATTTTCTTAATCCAGTCTGTCATTGATGGACATTTGGGTTGGTTCCAAGTCTTTGCTACTGTGAATAGTGCCGCAATAAACATATGTGGGTTGCACAATCTCTTTGTGGAGAGGACTTGATCATTAAAGGAATCAGCATTCAAATACCCAATGCCAAACCTAAGCACAATAGCAATAGACAGAAAGAAGTGGAAGATTTGGTGGTAATCCAGGTGGCTTTGGGAATCAGGGTGGATTTGGTAATAGTAGAGGGGGTGGAGCTGGTTTGCAAAACAACCAAAGTAGTAATATGGGTGGTGGGATAAACTTTGGTGAGTTCAGCATTAATTCAGCCGTGATGGCTGCAGCCCAGGCAGCGCTACACAGCAGTTGGGGTATCATGGGCATGTTAGCCAGCCGGCAGAAACAGCCAGGCCCATTGGGTAATAACCAAAGCCAAGGCAACACGCAGAGGGAGCCAAATCAGGCCTTCAATTCTGGAAATAACTCTTATAGTGGTTCTAATTCTGGGGTAGCAATTGGTTGGGGATCAGCATCAAATGCAGGGTGGGGCAGTGGTTTTAATGGAGGCTTTGGCTCAAGCATGGTTTCTAAGTCTTCTGGCTGAGGAATGTAAACAGTGGGATTGTGGTTGCTTGATATAGAATGGTGGGAATTTAAATTTTTCTAAACTTATTGTAAAATACATATGTACTAAGAATTTTCAAAATTGTTTTGTTCAGTGTGTAGTACATTCAGTAGTGTTTTTGATTTTTCTTTAGAAAAAGGAAGAGCTTAAGGAATTTTATGCTTTGTTACATGAAAGGTTGAAATATTGAATGGTTGAAAGTGAACTGCTGTTTGCCTGATCGGTAAACCAACACACTACAATTGATATCAAAAGGCTTCTATAATATTTTATCCCTGGACTTGTCAAGTGAATTCTTTGCATGTTCAAAATGGAAACCATTGATTATAACTACATTCTTTACTCCTTGTTTTAATTTGAACCCCACCATATGGATTTTTTTCCTTAAGAAAATCTCCTTTTGGGAGATCGTGGTGTCACAGTGTTTAGTTCTTTTGTTTTTTAACACTTTTCTTCTCTCATATACAAAAGTACAATAGCCTTCATTTAATCTCTGCAGTTCATCTCATTTCAAATGTTTATGAAAGAAGCACTTCATTGAAAATAGTGCTGTAGATATTCTGCCATAGGAATACTTCTTCTGTCTACATGCTTTCTCATTCAAGAATGCATCATCACGCATCACAGGTTGCGTCTTTGATGGTGGGTGTTCCATTTTTATCTACTATTCTTTATTTCATGGAGTAGTATCAACGCTGTGAATGCAAGGCTGTGATATGGAACCAGAAGGCTGTTAGAACTTTTGAAACCTTGTGTGGGACTGATGGTGGTACCGAGGCATGAAAGGTTAGTATGAGTGAGAAAAGGAGAGAGCGTGTGCGGAAACTTGGTGGTGCATAATGGATATGTTTTTATTTTATTTTTATTTTTTATAGAGTTTCGCTCTTGTGGTCTAGGCTGGAGTGAAATGGTGCAATCTCGGCTCACCACAACCTCCACCTCCCAGGTTCAAGCAATTCTCCTGTCTCAGCCTCTGGAATAACTGGGATTAAAGGCATGCTCCACCACGCCTGGCTAACTTTGTATTTTTAGTAGAGACGGGGTTACTCTCTGTTGTTTAGGGTGGTCTGGAACTCCCAACCTCAGGTGATTTGCCCGCCTCAGCCTCTCAGAGTGTTGGGATTACAGGATTACAGGTGTGAGCCACTGTGCCTGGCCAATGGATATTTTTTAACTTGGCCAGATGTGCCTCTCAGTCCTGTGGCTTTGATGAGACAATGTGCAGAAGGCAATGATAGCAAATAATGTATGAATTTTTTTTTTTTTAGACGGAGTCTTGCTCTGTCACCCAGGCTGGAGGGCAGTGGCATGATCTCAGCTCCCTGCAAGCCCCGTCTCCCAGGTTCACGCCATTCTCCTGCCTCAGCCTCCTGAGTAGCTGAGATTACAGGTGCCCGCCACCACACCCAACTAATTTTTCTATTTTTAGTAGAGACGGGGTTTCACCATGTTGGCCAGGATGGTCTCGATCTCCTGACCTTGTGATCTGCCCGCATCAGCCTCCCAAAGTGCTGGGATTACAGGCGTAATCCCACACCACGCCCGGCCATGTATGAATTTTTTTTGCATTCAAAGGACATCCACATCTGTTGGAAGACTTTGAGTTTTTGTTCTTAGATAACCCACATAAGTTTAATGTGTTAAGTGAAATGATACTTGTATTCCCCCTACCCCTTTGTCAACTGCTGTGAATGTTGTATGGTATGTGTTCTCTTCTGTTACTGATCTGTAAGTGTGGTAATGTGAATTGAAGCTGATGGTTTGAGAACATGGACTGAGCTTGCAGTGTGCTTTGCAAGAGTGTTTGGAAGCAGAGTTCGCCAGTGAGCTTAGGTGTCTCAAAAAAGAGTGGAAGTTCTAATGTCTGTTAGCTACCCATAAGAATGCTGTTTGCTGCAGTTCTGTGTCCTGTGCTTGGATGCTTTTTATAAGAGTTGTCAATGTTGGAAATTCTTTTTTTTTCTTTTTTTTTTGAGATGGAGTCTCGCTCTGTCGCCCGGGCTGGAGTGCAGTGGCCGGATCTCAGCTCACTGCAAGCTCCGCCTCCCGGGTTCACGCCATTCTCCTGCCTCAGCCTCCTGAGTAGCTGGGACTACAGGCGCCCGCCACCTCGCCCGGCTAGTTTTTTGTATTTTTTAGTAGAGACAGGGTTTCACCGTGTTAGCCAGGATGGTCTCGATCTCCTGACCTCGTGATCCGCCCGTCTCGGCCTCCCAAAGTGCTGGGATTACAGGCTTGAGCCACCGCGCCCGGCCGGAAATCCTTAAATAAAACTGATTTAATTTTTAAAAAAGCCCCTTGGTAAGACTGGCCTGGTACATTGTCTATGCTGTTCTTTCACAAGATTCTTGACCTATGGTTAGTGAAGAATGTTACTTTCTGACAGGCCTAGGAAACTAAGATATTTTGAAACTTCAAGAAGAGATAAATTCACCCAATTTGGACATGTATTACAAGCACAGTCTGATGGTGAATCCTTGACTTGGCTTCCTAGCCTTGAGACGTTTTAAAAACTCTAATCTGGATGGGGCATGTGGTTCACACCTGTAATCCCAGCACTTTGTCAGGCTGAGGCAGGAGAGTTGCTTAAGGCCAGGAGTTCGAGACCACCCTGGCCAACACAGCAAGACCCTGTCTCTACTGAAAAATAAAGAAGCTGGTTGCAGTGACTCATGCCTATAATCCCAGCATTTTGGGAGGCTGAGGCAGGCAGATCGCTCGAGGCCAGGAGTTCAAGAGGAGCCTGGCTAACTGGTGAAACCTATCTCTACTAAAAATACAAAAGTTAGCTGGGTGTCATGGTGCATGCCTGTAATCTCAGCTACTTGGGAGGCTGAGGCAGGAGAATTGCTTGAACCCAGGAGGCAGAGGTTGCAGTGAACCGAGATCACACCACTGTACTCCAGCCTGGGTAACAAAGTGAGATTCTGTCTCAAAAAATAAAAATAAAAATAAATAAATAAGGCCGGGCACTGTGGCTCATGCCTGTAATCCCAGCACTTTGGGAAGCTGAGGCAGGCGGATCACTTGAGGTCAGGAGTTCCAGACCAGCCTGGCCAACATGGTGAAACCCTGTCTCTATTAAAAATAACAACAACAAAAAAAATTAGCTGGGTGTGGTGGCGGTCACCTGTGGTGGCGGGCACCTGTAATCCAAGCTACTTGGGAGGCTGAGGCAGGAAAATTGCTTAAACCCAGGAGGCAGAAGTTGCAGTGAGCTAAGATCGTGCCACTGCCCTCCAGCCTGGGCAACAGAGCAAGACTGCGTCTCAAACAAAACAAAACAAAACAAAGCACATTTCCAGCAAAGCCAATTTAAAAGGAGCCTATGGCTGGGCACAGTGCCTCATGCCTGTAGTCCCAGCTACTCGGTAGGCTGAAGCAGGAGAATCGCTTGTGGACCTGGGAGGCAGAAGTTGCAGTGAGCTGAGATCACCACTGCACTCCAACCTGGGCAACAGAGTGAGACTCTGGCTCAAAAAAATAAAATAAAACAAAACAAAACAAAACAAAATAAATCAACAAAGAAGCCTATATGGCTAATCACTATTCTTGTTGCACATTATGCAAGTAATCAGGCCAAGTATAATAACACTAATTTTTTTTCGCTAATAAATTGGTCTTTCCGTGATTTCTCATTGGTAGAGAAGGGGGACTATAGTGAGAAAAACTATGCTTCAGAAGGAAACTATAGTGCAACTGTTAGTTATTCGATTCTAGCTCTGTTCATCATATTTGAGCTTTTATTATCTTCCCACAATTTGGACTAAATTCTGAATTATTTCCTGGCTACAAGAAGTCTCTGCCAGGCACGGTGGCTAATGCTTTAGTCCTAGCACTTTTGGAGGTCAACTTGGGAGGGTCAATTGACCCCAGGAGTTCATGATCAGCCTGGGCAACATGGTGAAACCCCATCTCTACAAAAATTCAAAAATTAGCCATGATGGTGTGTCTCTGTAGTCCCAGCTACTCAGGAGGCTGAGGTGAGAGGATCATCTGAGCCCTGTCTCATCTGAGTCAAAGCTGCAATGAGCCCCAGTCTGGTCGACAGAGTGAGACCTTATCTCAAAAAAGAAAAAAAAAAAAAAAAAAAAAAAACTGGTTGTCATTTTCTTCATGGTGTTTTCAGTTGACTCCTTAATGGAATGTGTTTTGTTGTTGTTGTTGTTGTTTTTCTCATTCTGGCATACAGATTCTTTTTTGTTTGTTTGTTTGTTTTGTTTTTTTGCTTATAAATCTTATGTGTTACTAGAAAACTAAAGTCATGAATTCCAAGGACTAGAGTGATTCAATAGGCCATAGCAGCTCTATAAACCAGTGATTAACTGAGGTCTCATTTTTGTCATTCTGTGATGCCATACCAAATCAACTTTTGGGTACTCTTTAAAAATTCTTCACTGACAGCATACTGGCTTGTGCCTGTAATTCCTGTTATCTGGGAGGCCGAAGTGGAGACTTACTTAAGTCCAGGAGAGGGAGACCAGCCTGGGCAATATAGAGAGACCCCATGCATGTATACTAAAACAAAATTCCTCATTGAAATGTCTCTTTCTTTCCCTCTTGATGTGGGACAGGACTATCCAAGAATGGGCCCTCCGGGTGACAAAGAACACCCTAACACTCAGATTTGGATAATCAATGGTTTCAAGAAGATAGTTATTAAATTTTTAATATTTAATACTTTTTTAATTTCTTTTTTGAGACAGAGTATCACTCTGTTGCCCAGGCTGGAGTGCAGTGGCGTGATCTCGGCCTCAGGGCAACCTCCATCTCCTGGGCTCAAGTGATCCTCACACCTCAGACTCCCGAGGAGCTGGGACTACAGGCACATGCCCTCAAACCCAGCTAATTTTTGTATTTTTCGTAGAGACAGGGTTTCCCCATGTTGCCTGAGCTTGTCTCAAACTCCTGAGCTCATGCGATTCTCCCACCTTGACCACTCAAAGTGCTGGGATTACAGGCATGAGCCACCACATCTAGCCAATGGAAAGATTTTTTTTTTAATCAAAAGGGGAAATTTGAAAAAATAAAATAAAAGAAGAGACACTTTATCTGAGGAATATGAGTCCCTTTTAAATTGTCAGGCCCAGAGAAGTACTGGAATAAAACAGCAGTCATGTTACTTCACCTTGAGCCAATAATTACCTCTTGAGTCCCGGCGCAGTGACTTAGGTCTGTAATTCCAGCACTTTGAGAGGCCAAGGAGGGCAGATCGCTTGAGCTCAGGAGTTAGAGGCCAGCCTGGGCAATATGGTGAAACCCTGTCTCTGCAAAATATACAAAAAATTTGCCAGGCATGGTAGCATGCGCCTGTAGTCCCAGCTGCTATGGCGGCTGAGGTGGGAGGATGGCTTGAGCCTGAAAGGCAGAGGTTACAGTGACCTAAGATTGCATTACTGAAATCCAGCTTGGGCAACAGGGTGAGAAGCTGTTTCAAAAAGAAAAAAAACCAAAAATCCAAAAAAAACCCCTGTTGAAGTCACTTGTTATGTGGGCTCTAGACTAATAATGCCGAGTAGGCATAAAATGCCACACACCCTATAGTTCAACAGTGTATCACCAATCACTGACTATTGTAAGTTCTGTAAACCAATGAGAATTCCTGACAAAAACCTGTGTAATCACTCCCTCTGCTGATTCATCCCTTTTTCTGTAAAAATGGGATCCTCTCCTTTGTTCCCCAGAGCACTTCTCAAGGTAACGTGGAAGTGCGTCCTGGTCTGCAGTCCTCAAACTTGGCCCAAATAAACTCTCTATATTAATTTTGCCTCAGCTTCTTCCTTTTAGGTTGGCAAAGTGTATACTTTATTGTCTGTATTCTTTCTTACAACATATATGAATCTACAATTATCTCAAATGACATTAATTTTAAATAAATAAGTGGTCACATCTCTCTTAAAAAGTAGGGTAGATATGAAAAAATAGTATGACATTAAACGAGAATGTGTAAAAAGTTATATTTTATTTTACATGCGTGCGCACACACACACACATTTTTGAGACAGGATCTGCCTCTGTCACCCAGGGTAGACTGCAATGATGTGATCATAGTTCACTGTAGCCTCTACCTTCCAGGGCTGAGGTGATCCTCCCACCTCAGCCTCCCGAGTAGCTGGGATTATAGGCTTGTGCCACCATGCCCAGTTAATATTTGTATGTTTTGGTAAAGACGGGTTTCACCATATTGCCCAGGCTGGTGTTGAACTCCTGGACTCAGGTGATCTACCCAACTTGGCTTTCCAAAGTGCTGAGATTACCATTGTGAACCACCATGCAGAGGCTATTTCACTATATTTTTGAAGAATGTTTAACGTTATTTAAAAAAATTTAATGTTATATGAAAAGAAATCTAATCAGAATGATTTCAATCTTTTAATTTACTCTATACATAAAAAGACTGAGAAAAATAAAATGTTAATTCAGTATTAATTTATATAGTTATTTTCTCCTCCTTGTAACTCTTCCAGAGTTGAGATTATCTATTCTTATAATTTTAAAAAGTTAACAAGAATTTAATGTATAAGGTAGATAAGGCTGAAATGATACAATGTCTGGGATTTGTGTCAAATGCAAGGAGGAGAGAAGGAATTAGAAGGTTAAAGAGAAAACAAGTTTGGCTGAGTTGCTAATTTTTGAGGCTGGGTGGTACATCCCCAGGGTTTCATTTTACCATTCTCTTTACTTATCTATTTGAATTTTTTCATAACAAAAAATTTTAAAAGAAGAATTAGCATATACAAACAAATGTACAGTCGATTTTTTCTTATCCGCAGTAGTTCTATAAAGTCATCTCAAACATTGAATTAGAGATTATGGAGTCATTGCTCCTGGGTGTAATATAGCATTAGGTTCCCTCAAGCCCCTGGTCACAACATTCTCATCAGGGGATAACCAGGTAACCTTGTTTTATTCCTGTTTCTGTGTAAAGACACCTTATGTAATATAAACTGTTGATTCATTAACAACGAACTCAAGGCCAAAGCATTATAACTGCTGCCTGAAGGAGGTTTGTTTAACATACTTAATTTTCTTCATAAGACACATTACAACTTCTTCACTTAGAAACTCTGGACAGCACTTCAGAACTACACTTCGGAGCCATTTCAGACAACAAAATCACTAAGAAAAAGTACAAAAATGTAAAAAATGTGGCGCTAAGAAGATCACAAAAAGGAAACTTGTTTACTGTGTAAGAACCGAAAGAAAAAGGCAGAGCATCATCTGGTTTGAGTTCAGCTAGGAAATGGGCCTCCTCCAGCAATGCAATTTGTTTTTTCTGTTCTGTGCATGTATATGTCTGTGACCATGAAAGCACTGGAGTGTTGATTTGGGGATTACAAATTTTTTTTTTAGAGATGGGGGGTTGGGGTGTTCGCCACGTTGGCCAGGCTGGTCTCGAACTCCTGGCATCAAGTGATCCACCCGCCTTAGCTTCCCAAGGTGCTGGGATTACAGGTGTGAGGCACCATGCCTGGCCTACAAATAAATTTTAATGAGTGGACATATTTGCAAATACAGAATTTGCAAATAATGAAGATTGACTGTATTTAAAGTAACAAGCATAGTGATTGACACATTGTGATACCTAAGTGTTCCTTCTTGTTGATATAGACTATGATACTGAATTATTAAATATTATTGTAGTTCTCTAAGTTAAATATGTTAGAAAGCAATGTATAGATTAAACAGATATGTCATTTGTAGCTGATTAAAAGTGGTGGTTGGGTCGTAGAAAGTTGGACATAACCTCGTAGCCTATGAGAAAATCAGCTTTAATATGAATGTTTTAAAATCAAAGTTTTTTGGCCGGACATGGTGGTACATGCCTGTAATCCCAGCTACTTGGGAGGCTGAGGCTGGAGAATCGCTTGAAGCCAGGAGGTGGCGGGTGCAGTGAGCCGAGATCATGCGACTGCACTCCAGCCTGGGTGACAGAGACCCTGTCTCATATAAAATAAATAAATAAATAAAGTAACAAAATAAGCAGAAATAATAACAAAATACTATATTGGACAAACCATGAGTCCAGAATTCTGTAAGAGGCAGTGATGCGCTTTACCACATTCTCACACTTACAATTAGCAAATAATCTTAAATTCATCTTTAGAAACCCATCATGAATATTTCATTCAGGAATTACAATTATACTTATTAAGCAGGAGACTGATTTTGCAATATTTATTGGTCTCTATCCAAACCCCCTCTTCTCTTTTTTCCACATTTTCCTTTTGCTTCTTGATCCTTTTTCCATATTTAAGCAGCAGCTGTACTCTTTGATTTATACTCAGGGAAAGGATGTGGCTACAGAAAAAAATAAGGTTGGGGGAGTCTCTTCCTGGCTTTTGATTTTTAAAAGCAGAGACCTACAGATAAAAAGAAGAAACTGATGAATAGACAGAAGAGTTAGAAGATATCGAAAGAATACAACCCTTCATCTTCCATATCCCTATACACCCTTTGCAAACAAGAATCCCCAAGGTTGAGAGGAGTTTGCAGAGTCTGAGAGGAGGGGCGTGGGAGGGCCCGAGAGAAAGAAGTTGCCCTTGCTGAGCTCCAGAGAGCACTACCCCATGTGGGGGCGAGAGGTCCATACCACTTCCTTACTCCAGCAATGCAGACTTCAGCAATGTGCTCAGACTCACTGGAAGCAGCTGTGAGCTGTGTCCGCGCAGGTGCGGTCTTAGCCTCAGGAGAGTTCCCCTGAGCCAGGTTTCAGGACTGGGGTAACCGAATGGGTCCCATGGATCCAATAATGGAGAGTAGAGGAGAGACACCCTGGCTCAGTGGAGTCTAGAATAGGAACAAGGATGTCTCCAGAGAAATCTTCTTGGACTAATTCAAAATGGCCAAATGAGGAATGGATATCTCAGTAACTGAAGGGACAGATGACAGTGAGGATAAAAGAGCTTCGTTTCAGTAGGACTTTGGCTCCATACAATCACAAGAGGAAAAAGAGGGAAAGACATGGAATTGACCAACACGAAATTTCTACTAGCCTTGTAAAACGATGCCGTGAAATACAAATAAAGTGGAATTGTAGAAATCAAGTTATATTTCTTGCACGTCTGAGTTTGTAGATGGAGATTCTGGCCTAATATGCCTGTTTTATATGTTCAACATATAAAGCCTAATTTAATTTATTCAACATTTACTACGTGCCCCTCATGTGCCATGCAGTGTCCCTGCCCAAGTTATGATTATAGTCCAGTGGAAGGCAGGTAGTAAAAAATAATTACAAATCAAATAAATGTTAGCAAAAGGAAGTACATGGGAGCATGTGGCAAAAGTATTTAAACCTTATAATGGTATGGTAAGTGCCTTCTTGAGAAAATTAGTAAGTTTAAGCTGAAACATGAAAAATAATACCCAAGGCAAAATGCAGGGGCAGAAGAGTAGTAGAGGGAAGGGAGGGAAGAATATGTCTCAGAATTGAGAGGATAGAATCAGTACGGGGAGAGCATAGAGGGCAAAGGGAAGAATATTAGTGGCTAGGGCTCAAAAAACTTTTTAGATTTTTATTATATTATTTCTTTGCTGGGTAAGTTGGCTGCAAAATAAGGTAAATCCCGTATTTCGGTATAAAACAGGGAGAAAAAGTGTAGTAATTATTTAAAATAGCATTCTATCATAATGTTCCAAATTAACTTGCAATGAGAGTTTCTGAAAGATTCTCCCCGGGGCCTGAAAACTTAAGGGAATGAGTAAGTCCTCCCTTCTCAGGCCCAGTCCCAAGGCGCAAGACCGCTTGGCACCAGCAGGGTGCCTCAGCAAGATAGCAGAAGCAGGAAAAGAGCTGGCCAAAGACACATACCTCCTGAAGAGAGGCCTTCCGGGTATGGCGTAGCAGTTACATCAGACTGAGACACTTCTTGTTTACAGGAGACTGTAAAACCCCTCCCCGGTCTTCATTGGATACTGATGTCATTTTAGGCCTCAGCCCTCCTGCGCCCAGGCGCTCTTTAAAACAGCGTGTTGGCCAGGCGCGGTGGCTCACGCCTGTAATCCCAGCACTTTGGAAGCCGAGGCGGGCAGATCAAAAGGTCAAGAGATGGAGACCATCGTGGCCAACATGGTGAAAACTCGTCTCTACTAAAAATACAAAAAAAAAAAAAAAAAAAAAAAAAAATTAGCTGGGCGTGGTGGCACGCACCTGTAGTCCCAGCTGCTCAGGAGGCTAAGGCAGGAAAATCGCTTGAACCCAGGAGGAGGCGGTTGCAATGAGCCGATATCATGCCACTGCACTCCAGCCTGGTGACAGAGCAAGACTCCGTCTCAAAACACCAACCAACCAACCAAACAAAAAAGCGGTTCTCCACACTGCCTTGTGGTGTTTGCTGGCGTGCTCTCGGGTTCGAACTGACACAAGAGCCTTGCTGTTTCAGAGTAAAAAGATTTTCACTCCTACACCCTGTGCCTATCTCTAGACATTATCTGTAGCTTTGCATGGTTTCCAGACGGGGATTCGCTGAACTTTAGAAAGACTGGGTACTCTTGTAATTATGTCACTATCTTTACAACAATGGATGGTGTTTACAAGTAGAAATTAGTTTAGAACTTTAAACCACTTCCATTGGAACTCATTACATTTCAAATATTTCTTTCAATCAGAGTGTGATAATTTGTTCTACTTCTGGGTTAATGGTATCCAACTACATATATTTTAGACAGAGTCTCGCTCTGTCGCCCAGGCTGTGGTGGATTGGTGCGATCTTGGCTCACTGCAATCTCTGCCTCCTGGGTTCAAGCGATTTTACTGCCTCAGCCTCCTGAGTAGCTGGGACTACAGGCGCCTGCCAACAATATATTTATTATGTTATATCTGTGTAGGTTGGCAATTCAGAACTTAAAATGCTTTCTTGCACTAAACTAATGTAAATGGTGACCTATACAAGGATATACATCCTGTAATGTTGCTGAAATGATTTATTCTGCTTGAATTTATTTATTCTTGACATTTGATTGTCATTGTTCATGTGAGACCTGTCCTCGAGATCCGTCCTCTTCTTTCTGTTATTTCTGTTCTTTTTTCTCTGCATTCCACAAAGTATTAATTTATTAAGCCCGCTCTATTTTACTTCTAAGTATCACTCCAATATGTCACTTTCTCACCATTCCCACTCCTGTTTCTTGAGTTCCACTTTTCATTATTTCTCACTTTGACTCGTACCTCCAGACTGCTTTTCAGCCAGCAGCATTTCTCCACCCTGTTGCCGAGGTTTCAGGTCTTGTTGACATACTTTCTTACTTAAAACCCTTCATGGTTCCTCTTTACTTAAAGTAAGAGTAGTTACTTTTTAGAGTAGTTGTCTTCAAATTTCATTGAATCCATATCCATAACCAGTAAAACAATTTTGAGGATTCAATGTAGCCTAATTCAGTTTTTGTAATTTACGTATTGGTATTATTGTACTAATATTAGGTGTAATATAGATTATATCATAAGAAGACATTTAGTTCCTAAAAATAAGAACATATATATTCCTACTTTTTTTTTCTTCAAATTAAAATTTTCTTTTCACTTTTTCTTTTTAAGACAGGATCTCACTTTGTCACTCAGGCTGGAGTGCCATGGCATGGTCTTGGTTGGCTCACTGTAACCTCGGCCTCCCAGGCTCAAGGGATCCTCCCGCCTTGGCCTCCCGAGGAACTGGGACTACAAGCATGCACTACCACACCCGACTAATTTTTATTTATTGATTGATTGATTGTAGAGCCAGGGTTTCACCATGTTGCCTAGGCTGGTCTCGAACTCCTGAGCTGACGTGATCTGCCCGCCTTAGCTTCCCAAAGTGCTGGAATCACAGGCATGATGCACCGTGCTGGGCCTATATTCCTATTAGGTTGGTGCAAAAGGAATGGCAGCTTTTGTCATTTCTTTTAATAACACTTTCTAGCCGCTATAAAGTACTTAAAATTCTCAGTGTACTGTTATTCTCTGTCTCTTTGCACAGATTGTTCTCTCTACCTGGAAATTCTTTTACACTCCCATTCTCCCCGGCCACCTCTTTGCCTAATGCATACTCATCCTTCAGGGCTCATTTCTATTACTGTCCTCAAGAATATCTTTCTTGATCCTTTATCCAAGATTGGATACCTTTCTCTGTATATCAGGAGCATTCTGGGAATCCTTTATGTTGCCTGTGTCTCTTAAAGCTCCTTGAAGATAAGGATGAGGTATTTCATCTTTGGGAGCTAAATGATAAGAACTTATGAACACAAAGAAGGAAACAACAGACATTGGGGCCTCCTTGAGGGTGGAGATTGGGAGGAGGGAGAGGTGCAGAAAAGGTGACTATTGGGTGCTGGGCTTAATATCTGGGTGATGAAATAATCTGTACAACACACCCCTGTGACGTGTGTTTACCTATGTAACAAACCTTCACATGTACTCCCAAACCTAAAATAAAATAAAAATTTTAAGGTATTTTATCTTTAATATCATCGTTGGCTAGTATAGTACTCATAGTGAAACATTACTATTTTACTGAAAATAATTTGGAGGAAAGCAAACTGGTCAACAACATGTCATTTGGGTCATGGGGATGGTTTTGTAATGTTTTATGCATCTTTAAGCATTTTTTGCTTATTTTTTATCGCCCCTCGCCCTCCCCCCACCGTGGCGGATTGTACTTAAAAAAAAAAAAAAAAAAACCACAAACTAGATTTAATGTACAAAGGGATTGTACTTTTTAATACTAACTTATTTTCATCTACTTTTAACTGCTCTTCAGTGTCATTTCAAAAATTTGGGGTACCCTACTTGTCCAATAAATGGTAAATTGCAAAAAAGTATGTGTGACATTAGGTTGTAGAAAAAGGACACATATTGTTTGTATAATAGAATATTGAAGGATATAATCTAAGGTATTGGTAATCATATTTTATTACAAAAATAGATTTGCATTATTAAAACTTTTTGCTCCTTACAGAAAATCAGAAACTACAAACAAGCAAATGAATAAAAGAACAGTCAAATTTTGGTGATTTAGAGACAATTGCTACATGGGAAAAAGAAGATAGGTATATGAATTGAGGATTAGTGACTAGATTAAGAAAAGTTTACTCTTGATAAGATTTTTGGAGGAGGATATAGAATATTAAATGATTTTGATGCTAATCTAGGAGGGGTAGCTTGAAATAAACAAGGAACTCTTTTGAGGGATAGTAAAAATGCCTATGGCACAACTTTGCTGAGGGTACCTGTTGTGATGGTGCCCAGTTGTAGCTAAACTGATCTTTCTACCTCAGATTAAAGCACAATTTGTTTATTTTATTCACCTACCCTGAATCAAGATGAATTAAGCATACATTCCTGAATCTAAATTTCTAGACTTATTTTCTTCTACTTTTCCAGCCAAATAATGTTCCTCATGCTTCTACTAAATTCTTCCCTTTCTTAATCTAGTCACCAATCCCCAATTCACATATATATCTTCTCTTGACTTTGTGTCTATGCACATAGAACCATTGCCACCAATCATTGTGTACTGAAGCATATTCACCTTTTGAAGCTCACCTAAAATACTTCCTTCCCCATGAAGTCTTCACTTCTCACCCCATGCCTACTACTCAATTACAAGGAATCTCTTTCTTTTGATCCTCCATAGTACTTTGTATTTTACTGATGGCCTTTAAATTCTGGTAGCATAGAAAGGGGGGCAGAGAGGTGAATTCACAATGTGTGAATTTACAATGTGAAGTTCTTTGTAAACTGAAAAGCGTTGTAGAAATATATGATGTTACCACTGCCTCATCCTCAGAATTACATTCTAAGCTCCTTTAGGGCAGACATGATACTTTATTCAACTTTTTGTCCAGATTACCTAATGTAATGTCCAACACATAGTTATTTAAAAAATGTTTGCTAAATAGCATATAGTAGTTCTCTTCTGCCTTCCTTGGTACTGAGGAGTGGTCATGGATCTTAAAGAAATGCTTCTTGTTTGTACTAAGCTATTATTCACAAATTCTAAAGAAGTCTTTTCACTGACTATGAATGATGATAAGATATTCATCTTCCCTATTGAGTTTGTGAGGTGTTGGTATATAAGGTTTATTTCCAGGCTACTTCCAGGCATCATGCCCAAATGTCGACTCTTTGATGAACAGATAATGAGAAGTTGTCTTGGTCCTTTAGATCTGGGGCAGTTTATGGACATGTGCTTGGTATAGGTGAAGGATTTTTAGTGTAATGCTTTCTGTAATGCCCTTAGAATACAGAAAGCATTTTAAGGGCATTATAGAAAATGTTACACCATCTGCATGACCCAAATGACATGTTCACCAGCTTGCTCTTCTCCAAAAGGGCTTTCTATAATGTCCTTAGAATAGAAGGAGAGCAGACATGCTTCTCTGAGTGACACATTTCAGGACACCTGCATTCACTTTGGAATATCTGCTGCACATTGTCTCTTGCCTCCAATCTTGTTTTATGGTGCCACCAGGATTTTCCCCCTGCCTCTAGGAGTCTGAAAAGGTAACAAATTCCTTCCACAACAGCATTTTAGATGATCTTGTTATTTATGCCCATTATGAACAGGTGGGACTCAACATAAAATTAAGAAGCCTGGCTCTCTCATTCTACTAGCTACTTCTGGACCATACTGAACTACTTGCCAAATGACATAAATTTTCGTTTTTAAAATGTGAGTTATCAGAGTGGGAGGGTTGAGACAAATCACTACTAGATACAGAATTATGTTGTTAGACAGATTTATTCATCAGAAAATTTCCTTTATAAATGTGCATTCATTCATGCACACATATTTACAGAAACATGTTTGTTTCTGCACAGACCATTCCTTTCAGTTCAGTACCCATTATTTGTAGCCTTAATTTGTGCCAGACACCATGCTAGCTCCTGAGCACGGAGAGACGCATGAATTGCAGCCCTGTCTTATGGAACTTAGATAAACCCTCCAATATGCTTAAGAGTTCACAGGGAATTGGGGAAGATCAATAATTTAAATTCACTATGACATGTAGGGCAGCAGACACAAAGTATAACATTAGTGCATAGGAAAGTAATTTTATCACAGTCTAAAAGAACCAAGGAAAGCTTCACAAAAGTGGTAAAAGTTTTGAAGGATAAGTAGGGGTTCACCAAGCCCAAAGGTGTAAAATGGTGTGGCAGTTTTGGGGTACTATAGTAAGTAATGTATTTGAGGAGATCTGTGAGATGATCCATTAGAGTACCAGGTAATATATTAGAGCTTCTATTTAAACAGAAACATTAATTAAATATATGCTTAGAAGCTATTTCCCTGTCAGATTAGCAAAAATCCATAAATTCTACATACTCTTTTTTTTTTTCTTTTTGTTTTGAGACAGCATCTTACTCTGTCACCCAGGCTGGAGTGCAATGGTATGATCATAGCTCACTATAACATTGAAATCCTGGGCTCAAGCAATCCTCCCACTTTAGCTTTTCAAGTAGATGAGGCTACAAGCATGTGCCATCATGGTCACCTAATTTTTGTATTTTTTGTACAGACAGAGTCTCACTATGTTGCTCAGGATTCTACACACACACACTCTTTTGAGCACCCTCTACACTGCTAGTAGGAATGCAAATTAATATAGCCCCCAAGGAAGGCAATTTTGAAATATCTATCAAAATGACAAACACACATGTCCTCTGACCCAGTAATCCCTCTTCAAATAATTTATCATATATACATCTACACATATATATTTGCACACTTGCAAAATTATATGTGTTATATAGGTTATTCATTCTAGCATCATTTGTAATACTATTGAGATTCATCCAGATTATTGCATGTACCAGCACTCATTCCTTTTTCTTGCTGATAGTATTTCATTATAAAGAGATTTATTCATTGTTTTTCCACGTTTATCCACAATCTATTTAACAATAAATGGATATGTGTTTTTTCCCAAATTTTGGCTATTATGAATAAACATTCACCTTTACTTCTTTATGGTATTTTGATTTCTCTTGATTGTCTTCTTATGGACTTCTGAGGGTTCTTTGCATATCCCATATACATGTCCTTCATCAGGACATTTCAGGGAGAAATTTTCTCCCAGTCTGGGGCCTTTTTTTCCCCTTTTTCACAGTAGTTCTTCTAAAGACTGGAAGTGTTCAATTTTTATTAAGTCCAATTTATCAATTTTATTTATTATGGTTCATGCTTATTGCATCCTATCTAATAAATGTTTGCCTTAAGCAAGGTCACAAAGATTTTCTTGTATGTTTTCTTATAGAAGTTTATAGTTTTAGTTCTAACATTTAGAGCTGTTATTTATTTGAATTTAATTATTTGTACGTAGTGTGTACATGTTAATTTCCAATAAAAACTTTAAAAATAAAAAGTTTCTAACTTTGTTGACCTTTTGTTGGTTTTGTCAGATTAGTATTACTCCACCTAGTGGATACCTAAAAACACACATTTTATCTGTCAGTTCATATGACATTTTAATTACAAATACAAAAGTTGTTTTTTTCCATAAAATAAACAAAAGTATTTTGACACCAAATGTTTTTAAAATTATGATATAATTTTATTTTTGGAACAAATATATCACCTATACAAATTCTCATATCTCCACATGCTTAGGAAATTTAGAAAGAGATTTTTTAAAACATATTCTAGGCCGGGCACGGTGGCTCAAGCCTGTAATCCCAGCACTTTGGGACGCCGAGGCGGGTGGATCACGAGGTCAGGAGATCGAGACTATCCTGGCTAACATGGTGAAACCCCGTCTCTACTAAAAATACAAAAAACTAGCCGGGCGTGGTGGCGGGCGCCTGTAGTCTCAGCTACTTGGGAGGCTGAGGCAGGAGAATGGCGTGAACCCGGGAGGCGGAGCTTGCAGTGAGCCGAGATCACGCCACTGCACTCCAGCCTGGGAGACACAGCGAGACTCCGTCTCAAAAAAAAAAAAAAAAAAAAAAAAAACATATTCTAAAGTCTTTCAATTTAAAGTGAAGCACTTCTGTGAGACTCCAATGCTTTTAAAGATTTGAAAATACAGCACCTTCCAGGTAGTTGACATTAGAAAACAGCTACTTGACATTATGAAAAGTGGAAATGTATTAAGTTTTCATTGATTAAGTATATGAAATTGAATAGCAAGTATTGGATCTACATATTTTTGTGAGGTATCTTTTAAAACTATAGCTGATTATCAAAATAAGCTGAACTTATAATTCAGCTTTTGATTGTTGTATTGAAAAGTGATCACTGAAAATTTTAAAAAATGATTATGCATATTCACTCAGTACTCAGCAAAAATATTAATAGTAAGAGCAAAAAGTATCTTTATAACATTAGTAAAACTAAATGATTTTAAATTATTTCTTCTTTATATCATACTGTAAAATGCTTGTCTATATTTTATAATACACATAATTTATAAGCATTTAGTACATAACAATTAGCAATATCCTTAGTCCTAGAACTTTGGGAGGCCTAGTCAGGAGGATTGCTTGAGGTCAGGAGTTTGAGACCAGCCCGGGCATCATAGCCAGACCCCATCTGTACAAAAAATTTTAAATTAAAATATTAGCCAGGCATGGTGGTGCACATCTGTTGTATCAGCTACTCCAGAGGGTGAAATGGGAAGATTACTTGAGCCCAGGAGTTCGAGGCTACAGACAGCTATGATCATACCACTGTGCTCCAGCCTGGGCAGCAGAGTGAGACTCTGTCTCTTAAAAACAAAAAGGAAAAAGAAAATTCTAAGCTTAGCGATCGGAAGAATGGTGATATCATAGACAGATATATGAACATATTTAAAAAGATATCAGTTCGTGATGGGAGAATGTTGAACTCAGTGGTGAAGGTTAAATTTGAAGTCGTTTTGGTAAGTTATTATTTTTCTCTACATTTTGCTAAAAAAAAAACAGATTGAGGAAAAATGGATTGAGATCCTTAATGGATAAAGGTCATGTACAAATCAATAGAAAAAATAAACACATTTTCAATGAAAAATGGGCAAAAACAATAGGCAGGAATTCATCAAAGAAAATACCCAAATGACCAATAAACATGTGAAAAATGTTCAACCTCATAAATAATTTATGAGATGTGAAATTAAAAAAATAATAACTTGTAAAGACGATCAGAATACGCTTTAGCAGAATTACCTTGCTTCTTTAGAGAAATGATTCTTTTACATAATTAGACTTGAATGCACTTAGAATATACTTAGAATTGCTGAGTGATGGAAATGAGAATCTGAGAGGGAGTGCAGCAGGGTGATGCCACAGGACAGATGGGCCAGGAATGCTCTGAGAGGGGCTGACAGTTGGAGGAATTAATAGTGACTACACCAAGTGGAGAAGGCAATCTTTCCCAACATATCTGGAGAAGTTAAGAAAGCACCAAACAGAAAAGTATTTTGCAAATACTTTTCTGCCAAAAGTTGCAGAATCTTAGGCACATCAATACAGAACATAAAGTTTGTCACGTGCACTCCAGTATCCAAGAAATGGAGAAGTGTTATTTGAATATCTAAGAGGATGCCCTAGGAATTCAAAAGAGAAAAATAGATCCCATTAAAGCATAATCATCAGGGGAAATAGAATTCCTCCAACTCTATTTGGAGTCTACAGAAAAAATTAAGGAACAACACAATTATGAAGAAACTTCCTTTTACCAGCTTCAGGACTTGTGGTGTATTTTATGGCAAGTCTTCATCTTCATCAAGATTAATGCAGTTAGCTAGTTTCCTTCTCAACATACTGCTGATTCTTTGAATGTCTAGTGACTACCTCCTATTCTAACTGAATGAAGCTTAGAAACCTCGGAGTGCGTCCTCATTTGCAGGCTGAAATTTTTAGGCCAAGTTGTGCTATGTAGAATGGACTTTCAGGGCCTCAAGCCCTTGTTTATCTACATTTGGAAAGAAATTTTAAAAAATTATAAGTAGATTCTGGATCTGACCTTCAGCATACATACTTCTTTGGATCATCTATCTTCTTGGAGAAGTAGTAACCTTCATTCAGATGCAATTTTTGGTTAGTCTTCTCAGTTTTCACAGAGGATGTCAGACCTCTGACTTGTCTGATAACACACATGAGTCTATTTAAGTGACAGCAGAGAAAATCTGCAGTTTCAGTAACAGTCAAGCATTACATGTCAATTGCTGAGATGTTATCAATATCTTAGCTGAGTGAGAGAAGTCATGTTCTGGAAAGACTGACAGAGAATTTATACTTTGTGCTGGCTGCTGTGGTGTCCTGCCCGGACCTGGCCCTTCAGGACTGACACACTTATTTCCCCAGCTGCTCACACTGTTGGCTACTGATGTCTCACAGTTCCTCTTCAGAAATCATCCTTAGCAGAAGGAGGCTGACTTATCCAAGGTTATGCCCCCTCCCTGGAGACAGCTTCTATCCAGTTATTGGTTGGGGTGAGGGCACAGGCGATTTTCTTTCCTTCATCTCTGAAGGGCGATCCAGATCCAGGGCTCTCTCTGGGATTGACTGACGCCCCTCCAGCTGCTGCATCACAGTTTAACTTCTGCCCAGTTTACTTCCCTGGCTCCCCTAGAGGTGTTCCTCCTGAGTGCATGCCCCAATAAACTCCCTGCGTGCAGATCGCTGTCTCAGACGCTATTTCCATAGAGCCTGAACTAAGATGTAGTCTGAATATTCTTTTAGGCATTGTAAGCTCAACACCTGGATCTAGCTGGATCATAAGAGAGATGGCTTTCTTGGTAGCTTACTAGTGGTCACCATAAAATTGCTTACTTTTAATTTGTTTTAAGGAGTTACCTCTGCTTTTGTGGGGTGATTCCTTAAAGAACAGCCTGTCTGGCACAGGCTGGGAAATTGTGGGAATAACGGCAAGTTACAGTGGCTTACGCCTGTAATTCTAGCACTCTGGGGGGCCGAAGTGGGAGAAGTGCTTGAGGACAGGAGTTCGAGACCAATCTGGGCAACATACTGAGTCATCCCCCACCTGCCCATCACTACGTAAAAAACCAAAAAATTAGCCAGCTGATAATGGTGCATGCCTGTGGTCTCAGGTACTCAGGAGGCTGAGGTGCAAGGATCTTTTGACCCCAGAAGTTTGAGGGTATAGTGAGCTATGATTGTACCATTGCACTCCAGCCTCAGTGACAGAATGATACTCTATCTCTAAGAAAAAAAAAGTTATAGTCGCTATTCTAAACTTGCCATTATTACCACAATTTCATTTCTTTTTTAAAAATTAAAAAAATTGATCACTGTTTCTACAATTTCATTTCTGCATTGGCTGCATGCAAAGATGTATAAATACAGATAATGATCATAACAGTTTAGAAATAAGACAATAATGGAAACTATGAATATTCACCACATAGACATTAAAGTTTAAAAACACATGTAACAATATATTCATATTGTTGAATTGTTTAATCTCATTTTTTAAATGCCCTAAATATGTTCATGAGTGAAGACGTATGAAGTATGTCATGACAGATCATGACATTAGATGTATAGTAATTAAATACATTGAAGTAAAAGCTGAAACCACATTATTCTTACAACTTCATAAAATGGTATGCATTTGACTCATTTTATTTATTTTTTAGAGACAAGGTCTCACTCTATCACCCATGCTGGAGTGCAGTGGCACAACCATAGCTCACTGTAGCCTGGAACTTATGGGCTGAAGCAATCCTCCCGCCTCAGCCTGCTGAGTAGCTGGGATTACAGACCCACGCCACTGCATCCAGCTCTCATTTTTATTTAATTTCAGACAGTTATTATGTTAATAAAATGTGTGTGCTATAAAAATTTAACATTTTATTAAATCGATTTAATTTTTAAGCAAATTCTATGAATGTTCTTCAAAATAAAGGAGTTTTAAGGCTTAGTTGTGATAGGTTAATTTTAATAACCATGGAATTACTTCCCAGCATAACTAAATTATTTATTTATTTAGAAACAGAGTCTTGCTTTGTAGCCTAGGCTGGAGTGCAGTGGCGCGATCTCGGCTCACTGCAACCTCCATCTCCGGGTTCAAACAATTCTCCTGTCTGAGATTCCTGAGTAGTTGGGGTTATAGGCCCCCACCACCATGCCTGGCTAATTTTTTTTTTTTTTTTTTTTTTTTTTTTTTTTAGTGGTTTCATCATGTTGGCCAGGCTGATCTCCTGGCCTCAAGTAATCTGCCCCTCAGCCTCCCAAAGTACTGGGATTATAGGCGTGAGCCACTGCACCTGGCCAGCTAAATGATTTTTATATCTATTTAATTTGCATCAACCAACTTATAGCTATAGTTACTGTTTATTAATTGTCTCTGTACACTAGTTTTTTATTTGCACAATGTGCCATTTATTCCTATTAACCTTATGAAATTGACTTTCATCAAGTTTTATTGAGAACAAACTGACCTTCAACAGATTTAGCCTGAGGTTGCTTATCTAGTTCATAGAATTTTTGAGACTCAACTTCCAGCCTATCTTTTTCAAAGTTTTTTCTTTTGCTTATTTGCCAAGACATATGTTCAAATTACATGTATTTTTACTGAATCCGTCCATGAAACACTGTAATAAATATTTAATAGCTTGATATAACCAACGAAGTGTTAAATGAAAACAGTGTTACAACATAAACTTCATTTTGAAATGTAAATATATACCCATGGACATAGAAAAAAATGTCTGAAATCACATACATACTTGAATGGGGGAATTATGAATGAATGAGTTTTAACCTAGTAGACTTTTTTATTTTGTAAAATACATAAGATGGGTAAGTTTCAACTCATAACTAGAAAAAAATAGTTTTACAAATATAAAGTTGCTTCCATTTTTTTTTTTTTTTTTTTTTTTTTTGAGATGGGATTTTATAATGTTGCCCAAGCTGGACTCTGACTCTTGGGTTCAAGTGAACCCCCCTTCTTAGTCTCATAAATAGTTGAGACTACACGGCTTCTCATTTTTAAATGGAGCATATTCATTTCCTTGATCACTTTAGGAAGTGCAATTTACTTTGAGCTGACTTTAAAATGAACTCAGTTCACTTTATTTTCCCTTGTTTGAAAGAGAAAAAATCCAATTTATTTCTTCAAAATTTCCACTAGGTGGTGCTAAAGTAAAATTAATTAATTGCCTTTTTAAAAAAATCCACTCGTTCTCAAACTTTAGATCTTAGTTTGGTGTTCAAGGTGTGTTTGATTTCCCCCACTCAATCTCTTCATTGTGTTACTGCTGATAAACAAAAGCAGATCAACTTGTTGCAAGTCTAGAGCTGATTTAATGAAACACCTGGAAGGTGACATCTATCAAGTATTATGGAAAATAAATTGACTTATGTTACATGACAAACAAGCAATGATCTATTAAAAACATTTAAAAGACATAATTTTGACCCTTATAACTGTGAGGTCCTTTGAAATAACAGGTGGTACCTGGACCGTACTTTGTAAGCCATTAATTTACAATATAGTACTTTTAGAAATTTGGGTAATTTTCCAATTACCAGTAGTTCTCAACTTTCAGATATACAGTTAAAGTAATAAAAAATTATGGCACACTTCTGATCACATGCACTTATGTGGCATTACCTATGGTATTTAGAGCAGTCTGCAAAAACTGTGACTTAAATCTTCTCCCTTGGCGCTGTGGCCCAGAGGTCCTTTATCAATGAGGCTCAGTAAGTTTCCCCCTTTACTGTATGTCTGTTCCCCAGTGATCTCTCTGGCTCATGACTACAGATATCACAAAATTACCTCATTGTAATACATGGTATTCAGCTTTCTTCCTGGTTGTATCATCAATAAATGCAGGTTAATTTTAATGAAATTAGTTGTAATTTTATGCCATTACACTGATTTAGCAACTAAAAAATGTGCAAGTTTATTACTTGTGAATAAATTTATAGACTGTCTATAAAAAGGTTTTTGTGGCAGACTGAATAATGGTTCCCAAACATATGAGGGAACTTCAAAAAGTTTATGGAAAAATGGAATTAAAAGATAAAAATAAAATGATAAACTTTATTTCTCAACATAACCTCCATCAAGGTCAAGATACTTCTTTTGTAAGCAATGATATCAGCTGTTTAGTCCATTCCTAAAGAATTGAGAATCCTGGGAATTTAACCATGTTAATGTAGTCTTTTTAATCTTACTAACAGAAATGAGTTCCTTTTAAAGATTTTTTTAAGATTAGGAAACAAAAAGAAGTTGAAAGTGAAATCAGCACTGTAAGGTAAATACCTAATGATTTCCCACCAAAACTCTCACAAAGTTTCCCTTGTTTGATGAGAGGAATGAGCAGGAGCATTGTTGTGGTGGTGAAGAACACTCGGATAAAATTTTCTTCAGGGTTTTTCTGCTAAAGCTTTGGCTAAATTTCTCAAAAACGCTCTAATAATAAGCTGATGTTATTGCTCTTCGGCCCTCCAGAAAATCAACAGGTAAAATGCTTTGAGCATCCTGATACACTGTTACCATGACTTTTACTCTTGACTAGACCCTTCACCTCTTGGTAACCATTGCTTTGATTGTGCTTTGTCTTCAGGGTCATACTGGTAAAGTCATGTTTCACCTTCTGTTACAATTCTTTGAAGAAATCCTTCAGGATCTTGATTCCACTTGGTTAAAATTTCCATCGAAGCTTGTTCTTGTCTGTAGCTGATCTGCATGCAATGGTTTTGGCTTCCATTGACTGGAAAGTTTGTTCAAATTTGTTTCTTCAGTCAGAATTGTGTGAATGAAATCTGTCAGGATATCTATAGTGTTGGCTATTGTTTGTGCTGTTAACTGTCAGTTCTCTTTAATTAGGGCATGAACAAGGTACATTTTTTTCCTGACAAATTGATGTAGATGGTCTGCCATTCAGGGCTTCATCTTCAACATTGTCTTGTCCTTTCTTAAAACAAGTATCCAATTGTAACCTCTAATTCCTTTGAGGCACTGTCCCTGTAAGCTTTTTGTAAAGCATTAATGATTTCATCTTCTTTCACCTAAGCTTCACCACAAATTTGACGTTTGTTCTTGTGTTAATTTTAGCAGAATTCATGTT
Organism: Macaca mulatta; assembly: GCF_049350105.2. Classification (NCBI taxonomy): domain Eukaryota; kingdom Metazoa; phylum Chordata; class Mammalia; order Primates; family Cercopithecidae; genus Macaca; species Macaca mulatta. The sequence continues at coordinate 73,738,030 of NC_133413.1, read as the reverse complement.
GCTGTGATAGGGGCTTTTCTCAAACTGATGTCTTATACTTTTTCATGCCTTAAACTAGATTCTGTTTAGACATGTTGTAATAAGTTAGTATGAGCTTATTTTGGTGCAAAAAAAAACTTAAAGTCCATGCATAGTTTTTTCATAATATGTATTTTCTGTGAGTTTTTTGAAGACCTCTCCTATTTATGTTTTATTCTCTGGAACTTGTAAATGTTACCTTATATGGCAAAACACACTTTACAGCTATGATTAAATTAGGGATCTTGAGATAGAGAGACTATCCTGATTATTTAGGTGTGCCTGATGTAATTACAGAACTCATTATAAGAGAGATACATGAGGAATCAAAAGTTAGAGAAGAAGGTGATGTGATGATGGAAGTAGATGAGTGGTGATGACATACTTTGAAGATGGAAGAAGAAGCCACAAGCTAAAGAATACAGGCTAGGCTGGGTGCGGTGGCTCGTGCCTGTAATCCCAGCACTTTGGGAGGCTGAGGTGGGTGGATCACTTGAGGTCAGGAGTTCGAGATCAGCCTGGCTTACGTGGTGAAACCCTGTCTCTACTAAAAATACAAAAATTAGCCGGGCGTGGTGGTGGGTGCCTGTAATCCCAGTTACTCAGGAGATTGAGGCATGAGAATCATTTGAACCCGAGAGGAGAAGGTTGCAGTGAGCCAAGATTGTGCCACTGCACTCCAGCCTGAGCGATAGAGCAAGACTCAGTCTCAAAAAAAGAATATAGGCTAGAAGCAGAAAAATGCAAGAAAATGAATTCTCCTTTAAGATCCTCCAGAACAAACCCACCTTGTAAACACCTCAACTATAACCACGTAAAACTGATTTTGAACTTCCAGTCTCCAAAATCGTAAGATAATACATTTGTGTTGTCTTTTAGAAACAGGGTCTCACTGTGTTTCCCAGCCTGGAGTGCAGTGGCTATTTACAGGCCTGATCATAACACATTACATCCTGGAACACTTGGGCCCAAACAATCCTCCTACCTCATCTTCCTGAGTAGCTGGGACTAGGCACATGCCACTGCACCTGGCTAAATTTGTGTTATTTTAAGTTACTAAATTTATGGTAGTTTGTTACAATAGCAATGGGAAATTAATATAGTTGCATATTAGTTCCTTATACCCATAAATATAACACTGCTGCATATATTTCAGATTCATAACTTGCCTATTTTGTTGAAATATAAAAATTGTGATTCATTGGAAATATACGGTCTACTTTTGATAGTTTTATTAACTAATTTGATTTTGCTGGAAGAAGGTTTATCAACATGTATCAAGATATTTAAATACATTTATACTCTGACTATAGAGTGATTCTAGATATCTAAGGAAAAATCTGAATTTTAAAACATACTACAAAGCTATAGTAATTAATACAGTGTTGTATTGGCATAAGGATAGACATATATAGATCAATGGACTAGAATTGAGAGCCTAGAAATAAACACTTCTCATTGACAGTTGGTTGATTTTCAACAAGGGTACCAAGACTGTTCAATGGGGAAAAATAATATTTTCAACAAATGATGTTGTGGCAACTGAATATTCACATGCAAAAGAAAGAAGTTAGATCCCTCCCTCACACTTAATACACAAAATTAAGTCAAAGGTTACAGCTAAACATAAAAGACCTAAACCTAAATGTAAAGGCTAAACTTATAAAACATATAGAAGAAAATGTAAGAGTAAATTTTGATGATTTTGGTACAGGCAAAACCTTCTTAGATGTGACACCTATAGCACAAGTGACAAAACAAAAAGTACATTGAATTTCATCAAAATTAAAAACTTTGCATTTCAAATGACACAAGCAAGAAAGTCAAAAGACAACCCAGAGAATGGGAGAAAATATTTACAAGTCATGTGTCTGATAAGGAGTTTACATCTAGAACATATAAAGAACTCTTACACGTCAGTAATAAAAAGATAATTCGATTTAAAAATGAGCAAAGGGGCCGGGCGCGGTGGCTCAAGCCTGTAATCCCAGCACTTTGGGAGGCCGAGACGGGCGGATCACGAGGTCAGGAGATCGAGACCATCCTGGCTAACACAATGAAACCCCGTCTCCACTAAAAATACAAAAAAATTAGCCGGGCGTGGTGGCGGCGCCTGTAGTCCCAGCTACTTGGGAGGCTGAGGCAGGAGAATGGCGGGAACCCGGGAGGCGGAGCTTGCAGTGAGCCGAGATCGCGCCACTGCACTCCAGCCTGGGCGACAGAGCGAGACTCCGCCTCAAAAAAAAAAAAAAAAAAAAAAAAAAAAAAAAATGAGCAAAGGATATAAACAAATATTTCTTCAAAGAAGAGATACAAATGGCAAATAAGTACATGAAAATATATTCATCATCATTAGACGTCAGGGAAATGAAAATCAAAATCATAATTAGATACCATTTCACATCTGTTAGTATGGCTATAATAAAAAAGTCAGATAATATCAAGTGTTGATGAGGATGTTGAGAAGTGAGAATCCTCATACATTGTTGGTGACAATATGAAACATTTCACCTACCTTGGAAAACATCCTGGCAGTTCCTGAAAAGATTACACGTAAAGTTATCATAAGATGTAAGCATGAGGTTACATCAATAGCAGTTAAATGGGAATCTTTTTTGCTCTTTCTTATCTTTCATCCTTCAACCCTCTTCTCCTTGTCCTTTTAAACCCTGAAAGGGCCATAAATAAGATGATGTCAAATGAGTGGAATTTTCAGTTAATTCTCCTTTTTCTAACTGCAGAAAGGCCAAGCTGGGAGTCAAGTGCAATTTTATCTTATTTTTTAATGTTATTATTTGTGCTCTATAATTCAGAGAAACTTTTCTTGTAACAAACTATAGAAATGATCCCTGAAAGTCTTTCAGGTGACAATTTAATTCATAGCTGTGATTCTTAACGTGATTATTACGTAGGACTAAACATTGTAATTTCTAAATCGAGACTGTTTTGCTGAAAATAAGGGATCATGGGAATGATTTTTAAAAAATTTTCCAGTGGTTGGGAAAGAATTTCTTCCAATAGACAGATTGTAAAGCCATACTAGGATACAAAAATAAAGTTTCCTTCTGATTAACTTCCATGGGTCCTGGTTATTCAATGTATTGGTTACATATTAACAGTGTTTTAATTATAAATTTATTTTTATAAAATGATATTTTTATAAAACAATGGGCATTGCCATATTATAGAAACAAACTTATAGTAGAAAAATATAAATTATTATATATGTGTGAGATATGATTCACATATGTAATAATTCATCCATTTATAGTGTACGTCTCAATGGTTTTTAGAATTTTAGTATGTTCATAGAATTATGCAGCCATCCCACAATCCATTTTTTGACAGATATTTAATACTGTACTGACTCTTTCCTTCTCCATGGTATAGATCAGGGTTTCTCTTTTTTTTTTTTTTTTTTTGAGACGGAGTCTGGCTCTGTCGTCCAGGCTGGAGTGCAGTGGCCGGATCTCAGCTCACTGCAAGCTCCGCCTCCCGGGTTTACACCATTCTCCTGCCTCAGCCTCCTGAGTAGCTGGGACTACAGGCGCCCGCCACCTCGCCTGGCTAGTTTTTATATTTTTTAGTAGAGACGGGGTTTCACCGTGTTAGCCAGGATGGTCTCGATCTCCTGACCTCGTGATTCGCCCGTCTCGGCCTCCCAAAGTGCTGGGATTACAGGCTTGAGCCACCGCGCCCGGCCTGATCAGGGTTTCTCAATCTCAGCACTCTTGCCATTTGGGCTAGATAATTGTTGTCTTGTATAGGATGTTAATCACCATATCTGGCCTCTACCCATGAGTGTAATGCTTGTATCAGTTGTGACAATCAAAAATATCTTTGGACACTATCAAATGTCCCCAAGGGTGCAAAATAATCCCCGGTTGAGAAAGCACAGTTATAGATGATGTACTTTCCAACAGCTGAACTCTACCCCCTCAACTTCTGTTTTCTATTCATGGTCTGTAGAAGACATACTTCTGTCCACAGCATGGTCTGCTTCATACAGACTGTTTTTGGAACCTGATCCCTCCAGACAGCTTCCCTTGGACGGAATTTAAGGCAGCACCAGGCTAGCTCTTTTTACAAATGTGCTCCAAATCTCATTCATGGGAAACACTCAGCATTTTTTTTACCCTAACAAGCCCTGAGAGTGGAGACACTCAGCTTCCCTCCTCTCCTCTTGCCATAAAGCAGCTCACCAACAGGTCTCTGCCTGGTATGCTTTCCAACCAAGAATTACATGCTAGTCTACGACATCCCCCTAATTACAGGGGAATCATATTAGCCCTCAGAGTGACCCCATTGAGGGCCAACTTTCTTGATGTAAAAAGAAAAAGAGAAAGCCTTCCTTTTCCCTTCCCCACTGGGACTCAGCTTCAATCTCTCTGGAGAACTCCGTTTTATAAATCTCCCCTTCGTCTCCACTTTTGGCCCCTTTAAATCCGAGATGAGGATAAGGTATTCAAAAGTTATGAGCAAGTTTTCAGACAATCATTCTGATATTTCTACAGAGTAATTTGTCTTACAAATCACATTGGTATCTTATATCTAAATACCTTAGGGTCTAGAAAATGTCCATTTTATCATCCTGTTCCAAGTTTAACAATGTTGTGAATGGTTAAGTAACTTATAGTGTATGTTATTTGATAAAATATTATGCAATTATTAAAGTTACCCTATAAAGAAATACAATATGTTGGTTAAAGAAAAAGCTATAAAATATTTTTACCTTATCATTTTATTTTTATTTTTGACATAGGGTCTTACTCTATCAGCCAGGTTCGAGTGCAGTGGCGTAAACATGGTTCCCTGCAGACTTGAACTGTGAGCTCAAGTGATCCTCTCACCTTAGCCTCCTGAGTAGCTAGGGCTACAGGCATACACCACCATGCCCAGCTAATTTTTTTTTATTTTTAATTGTCTTTTAGAGATGGGATCTCACAATATTGCCCAGACTGGTCTCGAACTGCTGGGCTCAAACAATCCTCCTGCCTCAGCCTCTCAAAGTGCTGGCATTACAGGTGTGAGCCACTGCACCTGCCTTACCTTATCATTTTAATATTTAAAAACATGTATTTTAGACAAAAAGAAGGAATATACTGAAATAGTAATTGTGACAATCTGTAGATGGCAGGATTATTATTTTTTTAAATAATTTTATGTTGTTCTCAAATTTTCCACTGTAAGCATGTATTTTTTAACAGAAGAAAAAGGTGTTGTATGATAATAAAATGAAGTTTGGTCATAATTACATTTTATTCCTCTTCAATGTAAATATTGTTAAAACTCAGGTACAGTTAGACGTCCAGAAAATCTAATTTATTTCTTCTTTGGAAAGCCTCTTGTTGCCTCAGGAAAAATCCAAACCTCTTGGCATGGCATTCCAGGCTCTCATCAGGTGGCCTTTTGCCTGTCATCTGCCTCTTGGCTCTCAGTCCCCATGCCCACCTCTCCCTTCTGTACCTGGATATGTATTTTTGGGCTGAGAACCTTGCAAACTTTATTTCTCAGACTCCTTTGCTAGCTGGCTTCTGGTCAACTTCTTTCTACCAATGAGAAGATAGTGGGAGATTAGAAGATGGGGGGAAAGGAAGAGAAATGCATCCTTCATTGTGTCAATATTCTTTCAGAAGCAGTCAGCTATGGAAAAGTGTCTTTTAACTGTCTCATTGTTTAACGGGCGCAGCCCATTCCCAGTGCTGACTTCCTCAGTCCCAGCATTAGCACTCAGATCCTGCTCGTAGTCTCAGCATCTGCTAGGGGCCTCTTCCTCATGATCCCAGCAGTGCTCTGTGGTGGTCCCTCCATCTTTCAGTGGATCCAGCACCAACTCAAGGGCTCTTCCTCTGTGGTCCCAAGCACCAGCCCAGGTGGCATCTCCTCTACATTACTGGTCGCTGGTGACACCAACTCTTCCCATTATTCTTCCAATTGTGCACATGGTAGGTGCTTTCTGACATTACTAATCTTGGCATTTCATCACTTTATTCTTCTTTTTACTTTCTCAGCCCTTTCGATACCTGTGCAAGCAATAATCTGCATTAACTTTCTGTTACTAGAAATGCTTTTTGTCTGCTTTCCTAATTGGCTCTTGACATCACACATCACATCTGCTTAAATTTCACTGGCCAGAATTCAGGCACATGTCCCACCCAACTGCAAAAGGAGGGTGCGCTGGGAAATGTGGTCTAGCTGCCTGTCCAGCAAGGAAAACACAGATATAGGTGGTACCAGTAGTTTCTTCCACACTGCCTAACGAGGCACATAATAAGTTGACCATAATGCAAATGTAGATGATTAGGAGATTTTTTTTTTTTTAAAGAATATAATCGTCTAAAGAAAACCTAGGGGTGTGTGTGTGTGTGTGTGTGTGTGTGTGTGTGTGTATACATATATATGTATGTATATACACATTTTGTTTTTGAGATGGAGTTTCACTCTTATTGCCCAGGCTGGAGTGCAATGGCACGATCTCGGCTCACCACAACCTCTGCCTCCCAGGTTCAAGTAATTCTCCTGCCTCAGTCTCCCGAGTAGCTGGGATTACAGGCATGTGCCACCATGCCCGGCTAATTTTGCATTTTTAGTAGAGAAAGGATTTCTCCATGTTGGTCAGGTCAGTCTTGCATTCCCGACCTCAGGTGATTCACCTGCCTCGGTCTCCCAAAGTGCTAGGATTATAGCTGTGAGCCACTGCCCGGCCCAAATCTAGGTACATTTAACCAAAGACCTGAAATGAGTTGATTTGTTTTCTTTTCTCTTTTTGTTTTTGGCAGGGTCTCACTCTGTTGCCCAGGCTGGAGTACAGTGGTGCGATCTTGGCTCACTGCAGCTTCAACCTCCTGGACTCAAGCCATGGTCCTCCTGGGCTCAGGTCATGATCCTCCTACTCCTCTTGTGAATGACACAGCTTGGTCAGTTCTCCTGGAGCTATAGCAACAGGATGCCCCCTCTCCTGCTTGTTACATTCAGTTAGGGGGATTTCACAACAGAGACTTCAGGCCTTAACTTTTAAATATTTAGCGAGAAATCTCTGAGTTTACCCCTCCTACAATGAGCATGTTTGTATGTCGTCCTTTATATTCTTGTCCAATAATTTCCTCAAAATAAATCTTTGGATTAAATTGCATGTACTTTTCCCCCAGAGCATTTGAATATGAATTGCCAAACAATCTGGAAATGTGTGCCAAACTATACTCCCACTCTCTGTGGTGTATTGTTCTGTATAAGTATTGGTTTCCTAATGTTCTTCTCAACAATCATGTTGATCTTTAATCTTCATTTAACCAATTCTAATCTGATGTATTAAAATAGTATTTCTGGCCAGGCATGGTGGCTCATGCGTATAATCCCAGCACTTTAAGAGGCTGAGGTGGGTAGATCACCTGAACTCAGGAGTTTGAGACCAGCCTGGGCAACATGGCAAAACCTTATCTCTACAAAAAAATTATTTCTTTGATTATAGTTTATGCAAGCTGTATAAAAATACATTTTGGAAACATTTAAATCAGGAAAATACCAATTTTTTTGTGTAGTACAAAAAAGCAAATACTGTTTTGAAATATTATTTGAACTTGGCTAATAGGATGAAAGTTAATTTGTATAGCTGATCTCCAGAACTAACTCAAAGGGCAAGGCTAAGTAAGCACATGCTGGCATTGGCCTTTGGATATTTACAACACTGGGTAGCCAACTCCTTTAGTACACTACCCTAAAAAAAAGTAGGTTACCACTGAATAAACAGACTACAGATGCCTGGGTGCCTCATTCTTTTTAAAAACTCTGCCTTCAGATACTTATTCCTATTCCCAGACTACGACAATCTATACAAATGACTTTCATGTAGCGGAGTAATTATGTGTTAACATTCTCTGAAACCAGACAAATTGGCATTTTTCATATTCTTAATCTGACGTTAAATTATAAGTGTAACAGAGAAAATAGCTTCCCTCATATAAAATTCATTCCTCAATTATGACTCTGCTGCTGTCATCCTTGCTGGGAGTGCGACATCACTTGGGAAGAGGGCTTTTCTTAGTGTGAATTCTAGACGCTACATGCCAAGTAGATATGGCTATTTAGGTTTGTTTTACTTTTATACCATATAGAAGCTCTTTCATGACAAAGAAGATTTTTATACTTTCTAGATATAACGTTAATCATATTAATACTGTCATTTAAGATATTACAGGGGAAAAAGCAAATTTTAGATTGAATATTTTCAAATATTTTAGAACTATAATGCTTACACCTAAGGAAGTATCTAGTCCAATTCCTCTCTTTTTAGACAAGGAAAACAGATTGAATGATTTTCTGTCACTTAACTTTTGAAACAAGCTGTTTTAGCTTGGTGATTCCAAAATAAAGTTTCAGATGATCTTGCAGTGCCTACAACACAGAAAGCTCTTACCCACGTATATCCTATCTCCCATGCTGTCAGTGGCCTTCAATTTCCCTAGACCTCATTTATGCCATGAATACTAGCATGACTTTTATCCATGGAACAGGAGGAATTAGTCAAGCTCACGTGTGCTATGCCTTTTAACTTCCTTTATTGTCTGCCTCTGGATCCCTCTGATCCAGTTTTCTTTCCTAAGGCTTTGACTCTAAGCTTGGAACTGAATTTGGACAAAAATGTGTCTCAGGGGATTACATGGACTCTTTATCATCAGCCAAATGCTAAGGCAAAGCTGTGGAATTGAGTCCTCCTCCAACATGAGAGAGAAAAGGATGTCTTGTGACACACCCAGATAACTGGTGGCTAGAATTACGCTTGCTAAGATTCGGGTGCATGGGGCTTGGCTTTGGTTAGCTACCTTGGTCTCACTTTCCCAAAAAGGAAACCTCTGTATTATGGGCACCCTATTTATTCCCATCACTTGGCAGAATTTGCAGAATAATTGTTCAGAACTAGAATATTGATCCAGATTTTTACATTACCCATCCCTTTTGTTCCTTCTGAGCTGCAGTCAGAGATTGCTGGTTGGTCCACAGGAATAAGCAGGGTTAGATTAAAATGTAGGCAAAAACTTAATAACAACTAATGCGTATAGAATTTAATGACAAATGTATGATAAACCCTGAAACACAATTTCTTTCTCTCCAGTCCTCAATTTTGTTAAAAACAAATCATAATGGGACTGAGTTGTTTGTAAAATAAACTTTAGTCTTATACTTGGCCTGATCATTTGCATAAAGTGCAGCAAGAATAATTATTTCTACATAGGCTTTTAAAATTGGCTTTCGTGGAACTCTATTCTGCAAAGAATCTCAGATAGGACTTTCTAAAGCCGAGCCCAGCCATGAGTTTGTATCCTCAAATACCTGTGAGTTGGGTAAACTTCTCTCTTCTTGAGGTCCCAAGAACATGGAGATCCTGGGCCTGTTAGAAAGTGACATTCTTTTTTTTTTTTTTTTTTTTTTTCCATTGAGACAGAGTCTTGCTCTGGAGTGTAGTGGCATGGTCCTGGCTCACTGCAACATCTGCCTCCTGGGTTCAAGCAATTCTCGTGCCTCAGCCTCCTGAGTAGCTGGGACTGCAGGTGTGCACTACCATGCCCAGCTAGTTTTTGTGTGTTTTAGAAGAGACAGAGTTTCTGCATGCTGGCCAGGCTAGTCTCAAACTCCTGGTCTCAAGTGATCCACTCGCCTCGGCCTCCCAAAGTGTTGGGATTACAGGCATGAGCCACCGTGCTCAACCAGAAAGTGACATTCTTTCCTCACTCATTCTTTATTTGCAGATTAGGAACCCTGTCTACACAGGGACTGTGTAGAGAAGTCCAGTTTTCCCAAGGGAATTTTACTGGCTCTGCAAGTCGAGCTTGACTCCTTAAAAGGAAACATACCCTTCCAGTCAATGTTTTGGTAAAATAATCAGTTTCTCCAGTTGTGTCCTGTTGCAAAAGGAAATGAATTTTTATTATGCTGATGCAAACAACTATATTGTCATAAGTTAAGAATACTAATAGCTAGTTTCCAAATTCTGGAGAAGCCAGGCAGAGAGAAACAAATATGCTCCAAATTTTGTTCTCAGGAATATACCTTACTCAATTATTAAGGGCCATAAATAGCTCAAAATCAGTTTCTTTGACTCTGAATAACAAAACAAGGATCAGCAATGTTCCAAGCAAAAGTCGAAAAACATTACTTCAGTTTTCTATTAGTTCAGTCCATTCTGTTAACTCTTGTTCTGTTTGATATTTGTGAACATTTCAGCTTTTCATGAGTCCTGTACGTTTTTCCTTTATTCCAATGTTATAATCTCCAAAGTTATCAGAAACCTGCATTTGAGAGCACCTGTCAAAGTCCTATAGCTGATTATAAACCAACTTTTGAAAATAATCAAAACAAAACAACAATTGTCTATGAATAACAAACTGTCCAGGGTAGTTACAGTTGGAAACATGATTGACAAAGAAATTTGGTTACCTCCATGGTTTGCAATAACTTAACATAAAAACTTCATTATGATTGATAGCATATAATCACCTTTTCTCATTTGCCCATACGGGTCATGAAAATAATGCAAGATTTTCTGCTTTTTAGTTAAGCTACAATCTGGGTTCTTGTGTCACGACCAGGAAAACTTAGGCACGTGGATACATTGAAAGGTGAGTACGGTGGTATCTATTTATTTATTTATATTTTTTGAGAGGGAGTTTCACTCTTGTTCGCTCTTGTTCATTGTACCCCAAGCTGGAGTGCAATGGCGCAATCTCAGCTCTCTGCACCTTCCACCTCCCAGGTTCAAGCAATTCTCTTGCCCCAGCCTCCCGAGTTGGTGGGATTACAGGCATGCACCATCACGCCCAGCTAATTTTGTATTTTTAGTAGAGACAAAGTTTCTCCATGTTGGTCAGGGTGGTCTTGAACTCCTGACCTCAGGTGATCTGCCTGCCTTGACCTCCCAAAGTGTTGGGATTACAGGCGTGAGCCACCGTCCCCAGGGAAGACTGGAATTTATTAAAATAAAGCTCCCAGTGAAAAAAGGGTGTCCTGGCAATAGGCTCCCACCTCACAAATTGAATACCAGGCCACCACACATGAGCTGAAGAGGCTAGGCTCCTCTCCCCTGCATAAGGTGTGAATTCCTGGTGGCTCCACCCCATTCTCCCAGTGTGCAGGTAGACTCCTGGTCTGAGCTACTCCACATTTATTTATTTTCCTTAATGCACATAACACATGTTCCTTAACACAAGGGACAGAATTTTTCACCATGGGCATGTTTGAGCAAGTCCCCTGTGCACAATGACCTGGGTGGCATTTGGCTGTCTCCTCTCTCTATCACATATTTTTCCATACAATTATCATCCCCTGTGGCATCAAAATTCAGAATTTGTTAAAAGAATCCATGAAAGGACTAAGCCCCATTGGTTATGAACTCTAAGCCAGCTTTGCAATTAAATACAACTACCATATTTTGACTTTGGGAATGTTGAGCACTGCATCCGATTCATCAACTCCCCCACCTATTTCCCATGACCATTGATTTATACCCATGACCTGCTGGTTGGCAAGGATTAAAAGATTGTACCAGTTAAAGCCTCTATGGAAAACAACATGTGAGTTCCTCAAAAAGTTAAGCAGAGAACTACTGCAGTACCCAGAAAGTCTACTCCTGGGTATATATCCAGAGAAACTGAACGTAAAGACTAAAACAGGTATTTGTATACAAATGCTCATAACAGTGCTATTCACAATCACCAAAAGAAGAAGCAACCCAAGGATCCATGGACAGATGAATGGATCAAGAAAATGTGCTGTATACATAAAATGAACTATTATTCAGCCATAAAGGGGATGTAATTTGATATATACTACCACATGGATGGCCCTTGAAAACATTATGTTAAGTAAAATAGGTCAGGCAGAGAAAAACAAATATGGAACCATTCCATGGATTTTTATTGCACTGATGCAAACAACTATATTGCCATGAGTTAAGAATACTCACAACTAGTTTCCAAATTCTGGAGAAGCCAGGCAGAGACAGAGAAACAAATATGCTCCAAATTTTGTTCACAGGTGTATTACAGTGTATTATACCTTACTCAATTATTAAAGTCCATAAAAAAATCAAAATTAGTTTCTTTGATTCTGAGAAATGAAACAAGGATCATTAATGTTCCAAGCAAAAGTAAAAAAAATATTACTTCAGTTTTCTATTAGAAAGCTTTAGCTTTCTATTACATAGGATACATATAACAGGCAAATTTATAGAGACGGGGAAAGTAGAATAGAGGTTACCAGAAGCTGGGGGAGTAGGAGGAGGGGAATTATTGGTTAATGGGTACAGAGGGTTGTTGAGAATGATGAAAACGTATGTACAGATAGTGGTGAATAATTTGGGAATGAATATGTCAAACTGAACTTGATTACTTAATTGCGTACTTACAAGAGATTAAAATGATAAATATCATGTTACGTCTATTTTACCACCAAAAAAATATTGCGTCATTATTTTATCTCTGATTTTGCTTCCATGTCACAATTTGAAGCCAGAGGTCAAGGAAACCCACTGAGGAAGCCAATAAAGGCCAGCTTTGTGGCACACAGAGAATTGTGGGAAAGAAGAGTCGGTGTACCTGGAGTGGAAATGGAAACTATTCAGCACACTTGTCTGTTACATTATTATATGTTAATTGGGTCTGGTGAGCAGGATATAGCCAACAAATGAGGTGCTTTAGTAAGATGGCACATGCCAGAGGACAGAAATGGGCCTCATATTAGTTCAGGTGCTGCCATGTCAGTGAGGAAAGAGGCACATCGGATTGGCCCCTTGGATGTTAGAAGCAACATGTTACCACACTGGAGCTTGCTGCTCCAGACTACTTGGCATCCAGCTGTCAGGCTGTCAGTGTTGTATGGGGCATGAAGTAAGAAAAGGCTTTGCAGTAGGTTCAAGCTGTAGCACCAGCTGCCCTGCCATTTGAGTCTTATGACCCACCCAATGGTGTTGGAAATGACTATGGCAGACAGAGGGGCCTCATTAGGAGAATCACAGTGCATACTTCTAGCATTTTTTAGTAAGGGCATGCCCTGTTCTGCTCACAACACTTCTTCATTCAAACAGAGCTCCTGGCTTGCTATTGGGCTCTGGCAGAGACTGGAGGTCTGACCGTGGAACACCAAGTACTTATCTAACCTGAATTGTTCATCATCAATTTTTTATTACCTGATCTAATGAATCATAAAATTGAATGTTTGCAGCAGTATTTTGTTGTAAAATGGAAAGAATATATACAAAGCAGGGCTCTAGCAGGTAAGGAAGCATAGAAAAATTTCATAAGTATGCAGCCCAAATTTTCGTGGTACCTCACCCTACTGCTTTGCCATCTCTCCCGTAACTCCCAGCTATGGTGTTATGAAGAATTCCTATAATTAGTTAATAGAGGAGGAAAAGCATGGTCCAGCTTATGAATGGGCCAACACCATAAAGGCACAAACTGGATGTAAACAACTACTTCATGACACGTTCATTCAGGTTATCCCTGAAAGATGATGGTAAAGGGAAACTTTCCCAGTGGGCAGAACTTCAGGTACATCTGGCTGTCTGCTTCATGTTGTAGGAGAAAAGGCCTGAAATACATATCTACTCTGTTTTATGTACAGTGGCTAATGGGTTGTTGGGATAACAGATTTGGAAACAACAATATTAAATATCTGACAATCAGGCAGATGGGTGGAAATGTGTGGATGTATCTCCTGAGATGGGCACAGGCTTCAAATATAAATACCCTTTGGAGACGAGGATTTCTGATGGAAAGGTGATGATAAAAGGTTACTAAAGGTCTCCACTGCAGAGGAGTCTCTCAGTAATCAAGAGGATAAGGCAACCCATCCTGTGTGTGATCCTTTTAATTGCCAGGCACCCTATTGTCAATTTAATGGGTTCCATTACAAAGTGGCAATTACATGATGGCAGAAATGTGCGCTATATACGTAACTCAAAATCCTGACTTCCCTTCACTAAGTCTGAACTGGTTCTTTCCCAATTTGACATCGATGTAATGAGCCCCAATATGGCACCATTCCCTGGGGAGACAATTCAGCGGCTGACCTGTTGATTACACGGAACCCACTTACATAAAGGAGAGGCAGTAATATGTTCTCATAGAAAAGTTACACATTTCACTTATAAATTGGCTTTCCTCACCAAAGTAGCTTCAGAAACACCATTGTGGGTAGACTTACAGATGTCTTGTCGTCACCGTAGTATCGCACACATAATTGCTTCAGACTGAGAATTTATTTTATGGCATAGTAGACATAGTGAAGAGCTCATTCCAACAGAATTCACTGGGTTTGCCAGCCTCCTTACCGCCTAGACACAGTTGATTGACTTAGAATCAACTAAAGATTGACAAAGAACCAAGCAAGACTCAATTATGGTGCTACCTGAGAGAAAGCATCCTGCAAGATTTATAATTTGCGTTAGAGGATATCGATATACCTTAAACACATGGCCAATATTTGGTGCAGAAACACTATTGCATAAGACAAGGGTCAGGAAACAATAGATAAAAGTGACTATGTGTCTCTTACTATTACATCTAATAACCTACTTACTAAGTTTGTTTACTGTACCAAAAAGCTTTGATTCAGAAAATTTAAAGGTCTTAGTGCCCAAGAGAATTATTTGATTAGAGAATACAATTATGGTTGTAATAAATTAGAAACTGAAACTGTCACATAGCCATTTACAACTTCTCTTACTATTGAATTGACCTTCAGAAAAGGGGAGTCATAGTGCTAGCCAAATTCTAGCCCCTGCTGGGATTTTCATGAAGAGACTTTTCATGATCTGAATTACTAAGGAGAAATTGGGTTTCAGCTATAGAAGAGGGGTAAGAAAGACCATATTTCCACCCGAAGGAATTCACCCAAGAGTTCTATGTTATGTGGTAATAATTAAGAAAAACTACATTAACTCAACAAAGTTAGGGGCACCAAGGACTCAGAGCTTATGAAACAAAGGTTTGGGTTATCCCATCAGATAGATTCTGTCCCACTGGTAGAGAATATGAGAACCATGAATAAAAACTGAATGAGATTCTTCTCTCCTCTTGTTTTAATGGTTTTGAGAGCTTGACTTGTGACCAAGTGGGAGCACTGTCATTCTGAGTGTGATTTTCACGTCATGTCCAGTAGCCCTGTCTGAAAAGTCTGGAACCCAAGACACACACAATTTTAAGCAAAACACTTTTTGTTCCAAATGTGTCAAGCTCTCAGGAGAGTTTGTCTTAATAAAAAGTTCCATCCATAAGAGGCTTTTGTCTTCTCACCGTTGTTGCCTGGTTAGTTCTGGCAATATGCAATCCCAGGAGAAGCTACCTAGTGTCATGGATTAACAGGTCTGTTAACAATATCCCAGATCTGTGGGATATTGGCAGCACTGTATGCACAAACGCTATGTTTTTTTTTTTCTTCCCTGAGACTTCAGCAGAACAAGCACCATTCATAGCCATCTGTGGCAACAAGTATTTTACTATCTCAGCCTATTCCTCGGAGTGAATTCTCTCTCTCTTTCTCTCTCTCTCTCTCTCTCTCTCTCTCAGATAATCATTGAGATTGCCTTTTCTATGCTCTCTCTCCAAGAAACTTCTCTTGCTTATATGGTGAAAGCTTATTCTAAATCTGGAAAAATACCTCCTGGGGTTTTCATGAAGAGACTTATTGGACTGAGTCCCGACAAGGATAAGTACACCACTGGAAAGTTGTACTTCTAAAAAGGTACTTTTGGGGGTACTCTTTTGTTACTGATCCTTTTCCCTTCCAACAACAGGTTTTGATTGCCGGTCTTCTTCCGTCTCTGAGAGCACACGAGGCTTTTGGATCTTTGTAGGTAGATGGTCAGCTGAGAAGCTGAGACCCTAGAGAATATGGCTGTACAGAAACGTGGGTTATTCCCTGTTTGAGGCTAGTAAAACTTTCCTTTCTTTGAGCCATCTTTGTTGTAGTCCTGCATCTTGTGAGAATTGCTTTGCAACCCTTTGGAGCTGTCTAGGGCGTCCTTAGTTTCAGTAATAACCTTGGTTAAGGCTTATTGATTTTAGTGAGTCACTTGGAAAGATACTTTTGGTTTAACAGAAAAAAAAAGTTCAAAAGCCAGGAATATTGGCTGGTTGTGCTGGTGGAAATCTGATAAGAAATTTGAAAACTTTTTTTTTTAAAAGAACTCTAAGGTCAGAAGCCAGCTTAGCTGAAAGCTGATAACAAGTTATGAATTTTTTTTTTTTTTTTTTTTTTTTTGAGACAGAGTGTCGCTCTGCCGCCCAGGCTGGAGTGCAGTGGCATGATCTCGGCTCACTGCAAGCTCTGCCTCCTGGGTTCACCCCATTCTTCTGCCTCAGCCTCATGAGTAACTGGGACTACAGGCGCCCGCCACCACGCCCGGCTAATTTTTTTTATTTTCCGGTAGAGACGGGGTTTCATCGTGTTAGCCAGGATGGTCTCTATCTCCTGACCTCGTGACCCGCCCGCCTCAGTCTCCCAAAGTGCTGGGATTACAGGCGTGAGCTACCGCGCCCGGCCAACAAGTTATGATTTTTATTTTTAAAGGTCTTTCTACTTTTTCTCTTTTGGACCCTGTTCCTGGAAAGTTTTTTCAGTCGACTGAAATCATTTTTAATAAGGTGTTACTCTCAGAGGGGTTGGTCCCTCTGTTTGCTTCCCTTCTTGTTGGCATGTTTTTTTAATGAGAAAAATGCAAAACTTCATTCGCCTTTGGAAAGCTTAAAATCTCTCCCAATTGACTCCTCTAAGACTTGTTTTTCCATTTACTTCCACTTTGGCTCCTCCTTCCTTTTGCCACATAAAGAAATCTAGAGATTTCTAGCCACCCTGAGACCCCTTGAGGAACCCAGAGAAAGGTGCCACACACCTCCTCTTTAAGGTCTTTTGTCTTCCTCATGGAGTCGCAAGAGTTATGGACAGGTTTTTCTCAGGTCTAAAACTCTGCTTTCTTTTGCATTGAGTTCCATGACCTCTCCTGTCTTCCCCTCCTCTCCCCTCCCCTCCCCTCCCTCCCTCTCTCTCTTCCCTCCCTCACTTCCTTCCCTCCTTCCTTCCCTTCCTTCCCTCCCTTCCTCCTTTCCTCTCCTCTCCTCTCCTCTCCTCTCCTCTCCTCTCCTCTCCTCTCCTCTCCTCTCCTCTCCTCTCCTCTCCCCTCTCCCCCTCCCCTCCTCTCCTTTCCTTTCCTATTTTACTTTAAGTTCTGGGATACTTACGTGGATTGTGCAGATTTGTTACCTAGGTATACATGTGCCATGGTGGTTTGCTGCACCTATCAACCCGTCATCTAGGTTTTAAGCCCCACATGCATTAGATATTTGTCCTAATGCTATCCCTCCCCTTGCTCCCCAACCCCCAAAAGGCCCCAGTGTGTGTGTTCTCCTCTCCATGTCCATGTGTTCTCATTGCTCAACTCCCACTTATGAGTGAGAACATGCAATGTTCAGTTTTCTATTCCTGTGTTAGTATGCTGAGGATGATGGCTTCCAGCTTCATCCATGTGCCTACAAAGGACAGGATCTCATTCTTTTTTATGACTGCATAGTATTCCAAGGTGTGTATATGTACCACATTTTCTTTATCCAGTCTATCATTGATGGGCATTTGGCTTGGTTCCAAGTCTGTGCTATTGTAAATAGTGCTTCAGTGGACATATGTGTGCATGTGTCTTTAGAGTGGAATGATTTATATTCCTTTGGGTATACACCCAGTAATGAGATTGCTGAGTCAAAAGGTATTCTGGTTCTAGATCCTTGAGGAATTGCCACACTGTCTTCCACAATGGTTTAACTAATTTTCAATCTCACTAACAGTGTAAAAGCATTCCTATTTCTCTACAGCCTCACCAGCATCTATTGTTTCCTGACTTTTTAATAATCGCCATTCTGACTGGCATTAGATGGTACTTTATTGTGGGTTTGATTTGCATTTCTCTGCTGATCAGGGATGATGAGCTTTTTTTCATATGTTTGTTGGTGCATAAATGTTTTCTTTTGAGAAGCGTCCTTTGCCCACTTTTTGATGGGGTTGTTTTCCTTGTAAATTTGTTTAAGTTCCTTGCAGATTCTGAATATTAGACCTTTGTCAAATGTGTAGATTGAAAAAATTTTCTCCCATTCTGTAGGTTGCCTGTTCATTCTGACGATAGTTTCTTTTGCTGTGCTGAAGCTTTTTAGTTTAATTAGATCCTGTTTGTCAGTTTTGGCTTTTGTTGCAATTGCTTTTTGTGTTTTAGTCATGAAGTCTTTGCCCGTGCCTATGTCCTGAATGTTATTGCCTAGGCTTTCTTCTAGGATTTTTATGGTTTTGGGTTTTACATTTAAGCCTTTAATACATCTTGAGTTCCATGATCTTTTTGGCTTTAGGGGGTACCAGGGATTACTGTGTTTTGTGAGAAAGCACTTAGCCACTGTGTGTGCAATAGCTACCAGGTCACTGGCAAGGGCAGCAGTTTTGGAGACGTCTGAGAGCAGTTGCAGTAAATGGTTATTACTGCAGTGGGCTGTTCATTTCTTTGTGCATTTAGAGGGGGAAAAAGAACAATTTAAACACTTTGAGGCTGTGGAAACATTTGCCTTCAAGGGCAGTAAGATTCCCATTGGAGACAGGTTGATTAGAGAGTGAGCTGATTGATGTTGGGTCACCCACTAGCATCAGGAGAATATCTTTTGAGATGTACCATGGAAGCATTGCATGGTCCATTCTCAAAGCATTTTCCTCTTTTGTGAGGATCTACACTGGGAACAACATAGATATTATATACCTTTTCATGTGATGCACCTCATGAAACATTCTTGCCAAAGTAAGATTGAATCTAAATCTAACCAATCCTCTAGATCTAACTATTCTTTACCAGAAATGCAGAGGAAAGAAAAACAATGTAATGATGCCAATAAGAAGCAATCAGAAAAATCCGGAAGATGGTAAATGCTAAACAAAATTGACCTGGTTATGCAGACAAATTAATAGCATTTAAAAAAGAGGGAGGCTATTCTTGACACTTACACACAGCAACCAAATGCAATGTATGAACTGTATATGGATCCTAATGTGAAGAACTTAAACAAAATATCTTTGAGATAATCAGGGAATTTTGAATATAGACTGGGTACTAGATAATACTGGGGAATTGTTGCTAATTTTTTAAGTGTGAAAAATGGTATTGTGGTGATGTAAAAAGTTTATTTTGTGGTATTTACAAGAGTGTGATATTTAAAATAGTGTAATATGTGGGTATGTCTTTAAAATATTTCAGCTTATTAAAAAGTACGGGAGGTGGATAAAACAAGATTGGCAAAATATCATTGATTACTGAAGCAGGCTGTACATTGGTATTCATTACTATTATTTTTACATATGTTTGAAATGTTCTATGGTAAATATTATTTTATAAATCTTACATAGAGTTTTCCAAGTGATGTGGGGTAATATTTGTGCTTCAGTGGAAAATTATGCATTACATAGACTCTAGATGGCACCTCCTGCATTATTTGATTCTCATTCTATTGAAGCTATTTTACAATTCTATGAACTGTAGATAACTGATAGCAATGGTAAATAATTCTTGTCTAATAACATGCTAATTCTGTCATACCTGGAGGAGTTTTGATTGACCTCTGTCCCTCACTGTGAAAGCAGTTAGTTTTGCCTCCATTTGCACATCCCTTTCAACATCCTTTACTCCATGTAAATGTGTGCTTTTTTTTTTACTTCTTCGAACTTGCAATAACGTGTCTACTTTCCTCCTTACCAGTTGAATAAAATCTTTAACACATGTTCACTTTTATATATGTGTATGTGTCATAATTTTATCTTTTTTGAAAAGTTATCTTTCAACAGAGAAAAATATTTGTCTTTTCTCTGAAGCTGAAAGTAAAATAAATCAGTATACTTATGAATTATTATGTTAATAAATAACTACATGTTAAGTAATTTCAGAGTAAATTGTAAGGTAGCTACAAAAGTCAACGAACTTTTCCTTCCAGTTTTGTTTTTATTTCCTCATACCATTAGTTCCAGAAACCCCTTTGGAATCTTTCAGCCAGAGGCCTGGATGCATTTTCGGTAAACACAAGAGCTCACCAGACAAAAATATGAGCATAGAAAATCTGAAAACACTTCAAAACAAAAATTGAGTAATGTCTCTTGAAAGCTTGTGCCAAGAAATCTAAAATTTTTATACAAACGCAAAATAACATTGTTGAAAGACAGAAGCAAGATCTGTATAATTTACCCCCAAAGTAATCAAATTTTAGTGTAAAATTGTCGCCTTATATGTCTGCCCCATCAATTCTTCAATGTTTTTCTCTCTTTCCCATAGTGGTGCAATCTTTTCTACCACTGGACTAACCACTGATATTGGCATTGCTTCCCACTTGAGTTACAGACATCCGCTGCTTCCTCTGCCACCTCTTAGGTATTCAGGGGCCACCTCTCGCCACCATCTGGGCTCCACGTAAGCTTCATTTTCACTGAGTTTAATGGCAATCAATCAATCAATCAATCTTATTGATTTCTTAGAAGAGTTTCACAGATGCAGAAATAACAGATTTATCAGTTCTAAAAAGGGATACTAAGCCGGGCACAGTGGCTCACACCTGAAATCCCAGCACTTTGGGAGGCTGAGGCGGGCTGATCACAAGGTCAAGAGATTGAGACCATCCTGGCCAACATGGTGAAACCCCATCTCTACTAAAAATACACAAATTAGCTAGGCATGGCAGCGCCCACCTGTAGTTCCAGCTACTCAGGAGGCTGAGGTAGGAGAATCGATTGAACCTGGCGGGCAGAGGTTGCAGTGAACTGAGACTGCGCCACTGCACTCCAGCCTGGCGACAGAGCAAGACTCCGTCTCAAAAATTAAAAAAAAAGGAAACTAAAATGAAGGAAACCAAAAATATGCCATTCACAATATACTCCTTTGGTCTATTTTGAGATGGCTATTCAGAGGGACTGCCAACACAAGAATAGCCCTGAAAAGCGGTCTTTTATGGGGGAGATTTGTATCTGCAGAGAAAATCCATATAGGTAAAATAAACATCCAAGCTTTCTCTGTGGCTTCCCTTCTCTGGATCTAGGAAAGATTAACTTTTGGGAAAAAGGGACTAAAAGTTGGACACCTTAAAGGTTTGCTAAGGAAACTGCTACCACAGGCTCCTGTCTTATTCTTTCTGAGAGCTCTTCCCTGGAGGATTTTATCTGCAAAACTAGATAAGCTCTATGCCATGCTTTCCTCCCTCACTTTCCCATAACCAGTGTCTCCATCTCTCCCCGAGAAGCCCCAAGCCCCTGTTCTTTTTGTAACCTCAGGATGGTATAAAACTTCATTACCTGGCCCCTTCTATAAGTCTCATACTTTGTGTATGACTCCCTTGTTTACACACGTTAATATACGTGTGTGCCTTTTTCCCGTTAGTCTGTCTACTGTCAGTTTGTTTTATAGACTAAAATCATGGAACTTTCAGAGAGGAAGAAACATTCTCTTTGCACCTTCAACAGCTATCGCTAGATAATGTCCCCGATCTCTCACTGAACTTTCTGCCCAATTTCAAAAAAGCAGATGCTAATTGCTAAAAACAAGTAGGAGAGTGCGTTGAAAAAAATCTTCTTGAAGGGAGGAAAACACGCTCTATAGGCCCTGTCTTATTAATTTACTTTTAGACACTTAAAACTTCTAGAAAAGAAAGACTACCATTGTCTTTTAATTCTTCGGAGCTTCCAGAAAGGCCTTGCACAGGCAGCCCCTCTTGACTAGTACTTTCTTCTTTCCCTTTCTCTCCTTTGGCTGGCAAACGTTCCCAGTACATTCACTGAGGCCATGCAAACAGCCCCTTTGTGAGGCCTTTCCAGATCTCCTAGGGAGTGTTGGTAGCGTTCCTCTGTGTTCTCACACCATGGTCTCCAAACCTGTTTTGTGCACTTGTCACACTGACTCGTAAACCTTTACTCCAATAGCTCGATCTCACTGAGTATAAGCCAAAGCTAGGAATCTTTTGTCCCCAAGTATAGTTGCTTTCTGATTGGATTGGGATTATTTACTCTAATGCTTCCCATCTCCCTCAGAATAGAAGCCAAAGCCCACAGCCCTCCAGTCCCAGATACCCCTGGGCCAGCTCGCTCACCTCACTCAGGTGTTTATTCCAGCATCACTATAGGTGCTGCCCACGTTTTGGCTTTGTTTCCCTATAGCATTGACTGCCATTTCTTATATCACATTATTTACTGATTTATCTTGTTTATCATCCATTCCCTCCCCCCAAAGAATGAAAACTCCTTGAAAGCAAGAGTTGTGTCTATTTTGTTCACAGGAGCAGCCTCAGTACCTAGAACAGGGTCATGCAATCACTCTTTCTTTAATGAAATGGCAGTCTCTTTCTCCACCCTCTGAGCTCCTTAAAAGCAAAGATTTGGTTTGTTTTTTTCCAAGTCCAGCATTTAACTGAAGCATAGTATGCATTTAATAAGAAACGGTTTCATGGATTCTCTCTCGGGAAGACACGTCAATTGTAGGCTAGTTCCAATACGGAGAAATCAAGAAAAGGACAATGAAACAGCCTTTCAAGTTTCCACATTATTTTCCTACTTCATCTTCATTCCCCAGGCTTTCATAGACACAATCATATAACAGCTTTGGACTGTCTATTTTAGCGAGTACAGATGCTTAAAATTTAGTGGTGGTGGAGTGTAACAGAGTAAGTTTATGGTGCTAAAAATATTTGGAGGCCAGTCATTGTGGCTCATGCCTGTAATACGAAAACTTTGGGAGGCCCAGGCAGGAGGATCACTTGAGCCCAGGAGTTGGAGGCTGCTGTGAGCCTTGATCAGACTGCTGCACTCCAGCCTGGGTGACAGTGAGATCCTGTCTCTAAATAAGTAAATAATAAATTAATAAAACATATAAATATATAAATATTGGTGGGGAAGGCGGGCAGGGCACGAGCTAGTCACTTATTTGTGTCAGAAACAGGGGCCGGTGCCAGGATTAGAGAAGTTTTCCCGAATCGGGAGGAAGGGAGAAAAGCGGTGAGGCAGCTAAGGAGGCATTGTAGAATGCGTGTTTTAGAATGCATGCTGTAATCCAGTGCGAGGCGAGGGGTCAGCAGTCTGGAATCTGATGGAAAGAGGCCGGAGAGAGCTAGGTAGCGCGTCCGCCACGGGCCATTAAAGGCTCGTTCTAAGGCTTCTTTCAGCTCCAAGACTGTAAGAAGGATGGAAGAATGGAAGCAAGAGAGAGGAAGGAAGGAAAAAGAAAAAAAAAAAAGGTTCTCTAGTAGATTGTAAAAAACATCCCAACTAACTTTGACATCGTTCCCTCGGTGTTGAGCACCAGTGGTTTCCCTCGCTGGGAAAAAGCTGGGATTCCTAACTAAAGCTGCTAAACGGGTGGTTAGCATCCGTGGGGACACTATGCGGTTTCCTTTAAGAGGCAGCTCTCCTCGGCACGGGTCGGGCGTGCGAGGCCGGAGGCCGCCCTGCCAGGCTGGAGGGTGGTTGTGGGTTGGGCAGCGGCCGCAGAGGCGGGGCCAAGGGTGGCGCGGGGCGCGCGCTTTTCCCGGGTGCTCGGGTAGCTGCGGCCGCAGCGGCGGCGGCGGGCATGGCAGAGGCGCGGTCCCAGCCCTGGAGGGGGCCGCAGCTCAACGCGCTACCGGACCACTCGCCGTTGCTGCAGCCGGGCCTGGCGGAGCTGCGGCGCCGGGCCCGGGAAGCTGGCGTCCCGCTCGCGCCGCTGCCGCTCACCGACTCCTTCCTGCTGCGGTTCCTGCGCGCCCGGGATTTCGATCTGGACCTGGCCTGGAGGGTAAGCGTGCGTGCCCCGGGCGCTCGGCAGTGCGCACCTCACCCGCCCAGTCCCCTGTCCCACGACCCCGGATCCCCGACCCGTGCCGAAGCCCAAGGTGCAGGCAGGACCCTGGCAGGTAATGCGCCGGTAACCACCTGGCGTGGGCGCTGAGGCTGTAGGTGTTACGAGAATCCCGCGCTGGTCCTTCCAGTTTCTCTGGGTCATGGAAACGAGAAACCTAGAAAGTGTTGGAGCGGTGGGATAATGGCCCATTTGATCTCAAGCCTGGGGAACGCCTGCGCTAGATGAGTCTCCTGAACCTACAAAGTTTGGGGGAAATGCCTTCCTCTCTCTGTAGGAAAGCTTGTGGTACAAAACAAAGTAACAGCTTAGAAGTTCGAAGCTCAGATTTATCACACGTGACCAGATTAACTACGTGTAGCGGGGAAAATGAAATTGCTGGTAAAACTGAAGTTCTGAAGCCATATAGTAGCAACATAGTATTATTACTAGTAACACTTAAGTGTCAAGACAGTAAAACAACCCAGTATACTTCGAGTCTGGGTTGTAGCCGGGCAGTTCCTTTGTGTTTCCGGTTTGTTACAGCTCATTGAAAGAAGAGGTGATGGAAAGATAAGGATTAGAAAGAGGGATGCGATCTTGAGTTCTATCACTTTAGGTTCAGCATCCTTATCTGTTAAATAATGATGGAAATGCCTGTCTCATTGATTGTGAAGATTGAACATTAACCAGTTTAACAGAACAAGCTGTGCCCAGCACAGTGCCTGGCACACGGTAAGCATTTAGCAGTTGGACCAGATCTAGCCCTTTCTCTAAGTGGCTTGTTCAGTGTCACACAGCTGCCTAGCAGGAAAGACTTTAGTACAAAATTCCAGTGTGTCTCAGTATGAGGTTTTTGAGGGTTTCTCTTGTTTGTTTGTTTTAGAGTGAAAGCAAGTTTATTAAGAATGTAAAGAAACAAAATAATGGCTACTCCATAGAGACAGAGCAGCCTGAGGTTGTTTTTAACTTAAGTAAAATTATGGTAAAAATAATCTAGACAACACAAAATCCTAAAACGTGAAAAACAAGTTTCTAACACAAACTTTCTAAAGGAAAAAAGCTCCCTACCTCAAACTTTAGTTTGTCAGTCACATACCCAGAGGCTGGTTAGTGTTACTCATTTATCTTTTTAGACAGCCTGATCTTGCACAAGCATGTTTGTGTGTGATTTCTATTTTGTCTTTCTTTCCTGTCTTTGCAGCCATCCCATATCAACTGGTATACATCCATCTTACTCTTTATTGGGCTGCTGTTATTCTACTGTATGGATATAGCAGACTACATTAAAATTTATGTAACCTGTTATTGGACTTAGGGCTTATTGCTGTTCATTCCTTCATTCAACAATTATTTTTTGGACTCTACGATTTGCCTAGTCGTACACAAGTTGCAGTCAACAAGGCGGCTTGGTTTCTTCCATCACTGACTGGGCATGCTTCATGTCCTTATACTTTGTGCATAAATAGGAATATAAACTTACAGGATAAATTCAACCAGTGAAATTACTGGGTGAAATTAGATGTGTATTTTTCAGTGTTGAGTAATATAGCAAAGTGTCTTCCAAAGAGTTTTCAGTGCCTTCCAAAGGTCGCAGTGGCTCAGACCTGCAATCCCAGCACTTTGGGAGGCTGAGGATGGTGGATCAATTGAGCTCAGGAGATCACGAACAATCTGCGCAACGTGATGAAACCTCATCTCTACAAAAAATAACAAAAATTAGCCAGGTGTGGTGGCACATGCATGTAATCTCAGCTACTTGGGAGGCTGAGGTGGGAGAATCACTTGACCGAGGAGGCAGAGGTTGCAGAGAGCTGAGATTGTGCCATTGCACGACAGCCTGGATAACAGAGTGAGGCCCTGTTTCAAAAAAAAAAAAAAAAAAGAAAGAAAGAAAGAAAGAAAGAAAGAAAGAAAGAAAGAAAGAAAGAAAATCTCTATCACTCGTCGCTTTGATATTACATGATTTTGCCTTTTCCTCCATAACCACACTGTATTACCAAACATGTTTTGTGTATAAACCTGCTAGAAGAGATATACTTTTTCATTGTTATTATAATATGCATTTATTTAATTATAAGTGTGATTAATAATTTTTATATACATGTAAAATTTCAAAATTTCCAGTTAACTGAAAATGGCCTGTGTTTACTTTTGTTCATATTTTTACTATTATACTTTAAGTTTTAGGGTACATGTGCACAGCGTTCAGGTTTGATGCATAGGTATACGTGTGCCATGTTGGTTTGCTGCACTCATCAACTCGTCATTTACATTAGGTATTTCTCCTAATGCTATCCCTCCCCCAGTTCCCCTCCGTCCAACAGGCCCTGGTATGTGATGTTCCCTGCCCTGTGTCCAAGTGTTCTCATTGTTCAGTTCCCACCTATGAGTGAGAACATGCAGTGTTTGGTTTTCTGTCTTTGTGATAGTTTGCTGAGATAGATGGTTTCCAGCTTCATCCATGTCCCTGCAAAGGACATGAACTCATCCTTTTTTATGGCTGCATAGTATTCCATGGTGTATACGTGCCACATTTTCTTAATCCAGTCTATCATTGATGGACATTTAGGTTGGTTCCAAGTCTTTGCTATTGTGAATAGTGCCACAATAAATATACTTGTGCGTGTGTCTTTATAGTAGCATGATTTATAATCTTTTGGGTATATACCCAGTAATGGGATTGCTGGGATAAATGGTATTTCTAGTTCTAGATCCTTGAAGAGTCACCACACTGTCTTCCACAATGGTTAAACTAATTTACGCTCCCACCAACAGTGTAAAAGTGTTCCTATTTCTCCACATCCTCTCCAGCATCTGTTGTTTCCTGACTTTTCCATGATTGCCATTCTAACTGGCATGAGATGGTATCTCATTGTGGTTTTGATTTGCATTTCTCTGATGGCCAGTGATGATGAGAATTTCTTCATGTGTCTGTTGGCTGCATAATGTCTTCTTTTGAGAAGTGTCTGTTCATATCCTTCACCCACTTTTTGATGGGGTTGTTTTTCTTATAAATTTGTTTAAGTTCCTGGCAGATTCTGGATATTAGACCTTTGTCAGATGGGTAGATTTCTAGAATTTTCTCCCATTCTGTAGGTTGCCTCTTCACTCTGGTGGTAGTTTCTTTTGCTGTACAGAAGCTCTTTAGTTTAATTAGATCCCATTTGTCTATTTTAGCTTTTGTTGCCATTGCTTTTGGTGTTTTAGTCATGAAGTCCTTGCCCATGCCTATGTCCTGAATTGTATTGCCTAGGTTTTTTCTAGAGTTTTTATGGTTTTAGGTCTAACATTTAAGTCTTTAATCCATCTTGAATTAATTTTTGTATAAGGTTTAAGAAAGGGATCCAGTTTCAGCTTTCTACATATGGCTAGCCAGTTTTCCCAGTACCATTTATTAAATAGGGAATCCTTTCCTCATTTCTTGTTTTTGTCGGGTTTGTCAAAGATCAGATGGCTGTAGATATGTGGTGTTATTTCTCAGGCCTCTGTTCTGTTGCATTGGTCTGTTTAACTGTTTTGGTACCAGTACCATGCTGTTTTGGTTACTGTAGCCTTGTAGTATAGTTTGAAGTCAGGTAGCGTGATACCTCCAGCTTTGTTCTTTTTGCTTAGGATTGTCTTGGCAATGCGGGATCTTTTTTGGTTCCATATGAACTTTATAGTAGTTTTTTCCAATTCTGTTAAGAAAGACATTGGTAGCTTGATGGGGATGGCATTGAATCTGTAAACTACCTTGGGCAGTATGGCCATTTTCACGATATTGTTTCTTCCTATCCATGAGCATGGAATGTTCTTCCATTTGTTTGTGTCCTCTTTTATTTTGTTGAGCAGTGGTTTGTAGTACTCCTTGAAGAGGTCCTTCACATCCCTTGTAAGTTGGATTCCTAGGTATTTTATTCTCACTGTAGCAATTGTGAATGGGAGTTCTCTCATGATTTGGCTCTCTGTTTGTCTGTTACTGGTATATAGAAATGCTTGTGAGTTTTGCACATTGATTATGTATCCTGAGACTTTGCTGAAGTTGCTTATCAGCTTAAGGAGATTTTGGGTTGAGACGATGGGGCTTTCTAAATATACAATCATGTCTTCTGCAAACAGGGACAATATGACTTCCTCATTTACTAATTGAATACCCTTTATTTCTTTCTCCTGCCTGAGTGCCCTGGCCAGAACTTCCAACACTATGTTGAATGGGAGGGGTGAGAGAGGGCTTCCTTGTGCCTGTTTTCAAAGGAAATGCTTCCAGTTTTTGCCCATTCAGTATGATACAGGCTGTGGGTCTGTCATAAATACCTCTTCTTATTTTGAGATACATTCCATCAACATCCAGTTTTTTGACAGTCTTTAGCATGAAGGGCTGTTGAATTTTGTCAAAGACCTTTTCTGCATCTATTGAGATAATCATGTGGTTTTTGTCGTTGCTTCTGTTTATGTGATGGATTACATTTATTGATTTGCGTATGTTGAACCAGGCTTGTATCCCAGGGATGAAGCCTTCTTGGTCATGTTGGATAAGCTTTTTGATGTGCTGCTTGATTCGGTTTGCCAGTATTTTATTGAGAATTTTTGCATCGATGTTCATCAGGCATATTGGTCTAAAATTTTCTTTTTTTGTTGTGTCTCTGCCAGCCTTTGGTATCAGGATGATGCTGGCCTCATAAAGTGAGTTAGTGAGGATCCCCTCTTTTTCTATTGATTGGAATAGTTTCAGAAGGAATGGTACCAACTCCTCTTTGTACCACTGGTAGAATTTGTCTGTTAATCTGTCTGGTCCTTTTTTTGGTTGGTAGGCTATTAATTATTGCCTTAATTTCAGAGCCTGTTATTGGTCTATTCAGAGATTCAGCTTCTTCTTGGTTTAGTCTTGGGAAGGTGTATGTGTCCAGGAACTTATCCATTTCTTCTAGATTTTCCAGTTTATTTGAGTAAAGGTGTTTATAGTATTCTCTGATGGTAGTTTGTATTTATGTGGGATCAGTGGTGATATCCCCTTGATCATTTTTTATTGTGCCTATTTGATTCTTCTCTCTTTTCTTCTTTATTAGTCTTGCTAGCGGTCTATCAATTTTGTTGATCTTTCCAAAAAATCAGCTCCTGGATTCATTGATTTTTTGAAGGGTTTTTTGTGTCTCTATCTCTTTCAGTTCTGCTCTGATCTTAGTTATTTCTTGCCTTCTGCTAGCTTTTGAATTTGTTTGCTCTTGCATCTCTAGCTCTTTTAATTGTGATGTTAGGGTGTTGATTTGAGATCTTTCCTGCTTTCTCTTGTGGGCATTTAGTGCTATAAATTTCCCTCTACACACTGCTTTAAATTTGTCCCAGAGATTCTGGTACATTGTGTCTTTGTTCTTATTGGTTTCAAAGAACATCTTTATTTCTGCCTTCATTTCCTTATTTACCCAATAGTCATTCAGGAGTAGGTTGTTCAATTTCCATGTAGTTGTGCGGTTTTGAGTGAGTTTCTTAATCCTGAGTTCTAATTTGATTGCACTGTGGTCTGAGAGACAGTTTGTTATAATTTCTGTTCTTTTACATTTGCCAAGGAGTGCTTTACTTCCAATTATGTGGTCAATTTTAGAATAAGTGCGACGTGGTGCTGAGAAGAATGTATATTCTGTTGATTTGGGGTGGAGAGTTCTCTAGATGTCTATTAGGTCTGCTTGGTGCAGAACTGAGTTCAAGTCCTGGATATCCTTGTTAACCTTCTGTCTCATTGATCTGTCTAATATTGACAGTGGGGTGTTAAAGTCTCCCATTATTATTGTGTAGGAGTCTAAGTCTCTTTGTAGGTCTCTAAGGACTTGCTTTATGAATTTGGGTGCTTCTGTATTGGGTGCTTATATATTTAGGATAGTTAGCTCTTCTTGTAGAATTGATCCCTTTACCATTATATAATGGCCTTCTTTGTCTCTTTTGATCTTTGTTGGTTTAAAGTCTGTTTTATCAGAGACTAGGATTGCAACCCCTGCCTTTTTTTGTTTGTTTGTTTGTTTGTTTTGCTTTCCACGTGCTTGGTAGATCTTCCTCCATTCCTTTATTTATTTATTTATTTATTCATTTATTTATTTTTGAGATAGAGTCCTGCTCTGTTGCCCAGGCTGGAGTGCAGTGGCATGATCTTGGCTCACTGCAAGCTCCACCTCCTGGGTTCATGCCATTCTCCTGCCTCAGCCTCCCGAGTAGCTAGGACTACAGGCGCCCGCCACCACGCCTGGCTAATTTTTTGTATTTTCAGTAGAGACAAGGTTTCACCATGTTAGCCAGGATGGTCTCGATCTCCTGACCTCGTGATCCGCCTGCCTTGGCCTCCCAAAGTGCTGGGATTACAGGCGTGAGCCACCGCGCCCTGCCTTCCATTCCTTTATTCTGAGCCTATATGTGTCTCTGCATGTGAGATGGGTCTCCTGAATATAGCACACTGATGGGTCTTGACTATCCAATTTGCCAGTCTGTGTCTTTTAATTGGGGCATTTAGCACATTTACATTTAAGGTTAATATTGTTGTGTGTGAACTTGATTCTGTCATTATGATGTTAGCTGGTTATTTTGCTCATTAATTGATGCAGTTTCTTCATGACATTGATGGTCTCTACAATTTGGCATGTTTTTCAGTGACTGATCCTGGTTGTTCCTTTCCACATTTAGTGTTTCCTTCAGGGGCTCTTGTAAGGCAGGCCTGGTGGTGACAAATCTCTCAGCTTGTCTGTAAAGGATTTTATTTCTCCTTCACTTATGAAGCTTAGTTGGCTGGATATGAAATTCTGGGTTGAAATTCTTTTCTTTAAGAATGTTGAATATTGGCCCCACTGTCTTCTGGCTTGTAGGGTTTCTGTCGAGAGATCTGCTGTTAGTCTGATGGGCTTCCCTTTGTGGGTAACGCGACCTTTCTCTCTGCCTGCCCTTAACAATTCTTCCTTCATTTCAATCTTGGTGAATCTGACAATTATGTGTCTTGGGGTTGCTCTTCTTGAGGAGTATCTTTCTGGTGTTCTCTGTATTTCCTGAATTTGAATGTTGGTCTGCCTTGCTAGGTTGGGGAAATTCTCCTGGATAATATCCTGAAAAGTGTTTTCCAACTTGGTTCCATTCTCCCCATCACTTTCAGGTGCACCTATCAAAAGTAGATCTGGTCTTTTCACATAGTCCCATATTTCTTGAAGTCTTTGTTCGTTTCTTTTTGCTCTTTTTCCTCTAACCTTGTCTTCTTGCTTTATTTCATTAATTTGATTTTCAATCACTGATACCCTTTCTTCCACTTGATCAAATCAGCTATTGAAGCTCGTGTATGCGTCATGAAGTTTTCATGCCATGTTTTCAGTTCCATCAGGTCATTTAAGGTCTTCTCTACACTGTTTATTCTAGTTAGCCATTCGTCTAACCTTTTTTTCTAGGTTTTTAGCTTCCTTGCGATGGGTTTGAACATGTTCCTTTGGCTCAGAGAAGTGTGTTATTACTGACCTTCTGAAGCCTACTTCTGTCAACTCGTCAAAGTCATTCTCTGTCTGGCTTTGTTCCATTGCTGGCAAGGAGCTGTGATCCTTTGTAGGAGAAGAGGTGCTTTGGTTTTTAGAATTTTCAGCTTTTCTGCTCTAGTTTCTCCCCATCTTTGTGGTTTTTTCTACCTTTGGTCTTTGACGTTCATGACCTACAGATTGAGTTTTGGTGTGGATGTACTTTTTGTTGATGTTGGTGCTATTCCTTTCTGTTTGTTAGTTTTCCTTCTAACAGCCAGATCTCTCAGCTGCAGGTCTGTTGGAGTTTGCTGGAGGTCCACTCCAGACCCCGTTTGCCTGTGTATGACCAGTGGAGGCTGCAGAACAGCAAATATTGAAGAATAGCAAATATTGTTGCCTGATCCTTCCTCTGGAAGCTTCGTCCCAGAGGGGCCTATATGAGGTATCTGTTGGCCCCTACTGGGAGGTGTCTCCCAGTTAGGCTACAGAGGGGTTAGGGACCCACTTGAGGAAGCAGTGTGTCCATTCTCAGAGCATAAACATCGTGCTGGGGAAACCACTCATCTCTTCAGAACTGTCAGACAGAACTGTCAACGTTTAAGTCTGCAGAAGCAGTCTGCTGTCTTTTGTTCAGCTATGCCCTGCCCACAGAGGTGGAGTCTATAGAGGCCATAGGCCTTGTTGAGCTGCGGTGGGCTCCACCCAGTTTGAGCTTTTGGCCTGCTTAGTTTACCTACTCAAGCCTCCGCAATGGCAGACGCCCCTCCCGGAGCCAGGCTGCCACCTTGAAGTTAGATCTCAGCCTGCTGTGCTAGTAGTGAGCAAGGCTCCATGCGCATGGGACCCCCCCGAGCCATGCACAGGAGAGAATCTCCTTGTCTGTGGTTGCTAAGACCTTGGGAAAGCATAGTATTTGGGTGGGCATGTCCCTTTTTCCAGGTACAGTCTCTCACGGCTTCCCTTGGCTAGGAAAGGGAAATCCCCCAACCCCTTGCGCTTCCCAGGTGAGGCGATGCCCCACCTCGCTTCAGCTCACCCTCTGTGGGCTGCACCCACTGTCCAACCAGTCCCAATGAGATGAACCGGGTACCTTAGTTGGAAATGCATTGGTACCTGTCTTCTGCATTGATCACACTGGGAGTTGCAGACCAGAGCTGTTCCTATTCAGCCATCTTATAATGGATCCCATTTTTATGTTTTACTGATTTGTAAAATATTTTAATGTATTTTAGGCCTTTGTCCTTGATTTTTGTCTGTTATGTTAGTTATATTTTTTCTGTGCAGAATTTTAAATTTTAATGTAATCAAATGAATTGATTTTATTAGTCTTTGATTGCCTTTGGGTTTTATAATCTCTTCTCTTGTCCAAAATTTTTTCTAGTTATTTATGTCTTATCTTTTTTATGTTGGAGTCTTTGATCTATTGAGATTTGTTTTTATGTTAGGAGTAAAATAGGAATCCAGCTTTATTTATTTTCATTTTTTAGATGTCTATATAAGTATCCCAATATCATGAGTAATAAACTAATATGTACTAGTAACTACTGAATATGAAAACACAATCTCAGGTCCTATGAAGAATGAAGCTTAAATAAGGCGTTAAACATATATATGTTTAGAGATAACTAACAATAAAACATGTTTAACTTACTGATTTCCTTTTAGCTGCTTTTAAAAAAGTAACGTTTAAATAGAAAAATAAAATTGACCCTCAGCCCCTGGGACATATATATTTTTTTCTGTATTCCTTAAATAAGGAATTGTTTTCATTGCATTATGCCCTTGAGGAATTGGCTAGCAGGACTGTGTCTAAATCCACTGGATATAAATCAAGTTTCTGTCTGTGAACTCTTTGTCTTGCTTTTCTGCCAACTGGAAAGGAAAAGGAGAGGGTAAGAGTGCAAAACTTTTTTTTTCATTTTCCTCTGCAATAGCACTTAATTCAACTCTAACTTCTTCATTCATAATATAGAAGCCCTATGGTTTTTGTATAAAGAAAACTTGATAAGTGCTTCAGTCACAATGAAATTTCTCGTTATTCTAGTTTTTGTATTTGAAGTTATAATGAATTAGTAAGGTTTTATTATATAATCCTAATAGCTAATGTGCTTATAGAATGCAACATACTTTGGTAAGTAGGGTTTTCATGGATTATCTTTTATTATTTTCTCATTTTGGGAGAAACAGATATAAAGAGTAAGTAACTTTTCTGAAATTATGTAGCTATTACGTGTTGAAGCAGGGATTTGAACTTGGGTGGGGCTCAGGAGAGAGCCTGTGCTCTCAAATACACTGCACTTGCCTCTTCTGTTTAAAACAACAAACATATAAAACAGATAACCATTCACTTCTCAACATATAAAACAGATAACCATTCATTTCTCTGCCTGTTCTACATAGTCTCATGAATTCCTTCTATCAAGTGATAGCCCAGTTCCTTATACTTTTGTTCCATATGATAAGCTTTTTATGCTATAATTATCTTTATGGTTTTCCCAAAGCTTTCAAAATTCCATAGATTCTCCCTGCTAATTTCTCTCTAAATGCAGCTTCTTTTATAAACTTTTTCACATCATGTGTCCATTTCAGTTTCTACTCTGCTCCTGATAGTTATTGCCCTTGAACAAATGTGTAACTTCTCAGAGTTTTACTTTACTTTTTTTTTTGAGACAGAGTCTCGCTCTGTTGCCAGGCTGGAGCACATCGGCACGATCTCGGCTCAGATAACTGCAACCTTCACCTCCCAGTTTCAAGTGATTCTCCTGCCTCAACCTCCTGATCATGCGCCACCACACCCAGCTAATTTTTGTAGTTTTAGAGATGGGGTTTCACCATGTTGGCAGGATGGTCTTGATCTCTTGACCTCGTGATGCATCCACTTTGGCCTCCCAAAGTGCTGGGATTACAGGCGTGAGCCACTGCACCTGGTTGGAGCGTTACTTTTCTTATTCTTATAATGCCACAACTGTAGCTGCTTCTCAGGGTGGTTGTGAGGAGGAATTCAAATGATGGCATTAGACCCTATAAAAGTGCTCCAAATATGGTGGTTCTTATTTTGCTTCAAAGTACATGAAACATGTAAGAAGAAACCTACTCTATTACAAAACATAGTTAACCCGTAACATTTTAAATGTTTATTTACTTCTAATAATTGCCAAACAGACACCTTCCAATAATGAATATTTATTTTTAGCCACTTCTTTGTTGTTGTTGTGGACATAGGGTGATTTGTTTGAGAATTGCTCAGTAGCAGTTCATTTACATAATTTATTTATGACAACTGTACTGTGAATTTATCTATCAGTGGATAAGTAACGACCAAAGATCCAGGTTTAGATCTTTCAGTTTGCAAAAATTGTGCCAGATAGTGATTTGTGCCTCTACATAGAAGTCAGTTTTTCAAGTGTGTGGATCCAGTTGGTTTACTCATGACTTAATTTATTCTTTCATTCAACACGTGTTGTTATCTCCTGAGTGTGCAGCACTCTGCAGAGATGAATAAGCTGAGCACCCTGCCACTATTAAACCTAAATCATCCCTTCTAATGAAGCCACAACTTTTATCATTCCACAGGAAAAAAACCATTTCTATATAGTTACTAATATGCTGCCTCTAGCATTTTACTTGAATTGGAATGAAAAAGACTTTTTATCTCTGAGGAAACTATCAGAAAAGTAAACAGCATTGTAGAATGCTATTAACAGTTATTCTGGTACCCCCTAAGACTGGAGGAGGAAGAGAAATTCACCTTATAGAGTAGAATGAAGATATTAGGATCCACAATGTGCCTGTTGTTCTCACTGCTTTTGGAAACTGCTATTTAGGTCACCAATTATTTCTTTGTTGGCAAATTGACTTTTTTCTTTCTTACTTCTCTCTTGCATTTAACTCTTAGCAACATTCTCTCCTTTTTTAAAGTTAAGAAAAGTTTATTAAATACAGAAATGAAATAGAGGGAGACAGACAGAGAGAGTAAGAGAGGGAGATAAATCAGAGATGGGGATGAGGGGGAGCAGAGCAACACAGATGGCACTGTCTTCCCTCTCCTCTACCAGTGCTGGTTCTCTTAAGGTCCACTCAGTTTCTCTCTTCCTCCAGCCATTCCCAGCCATTGACATTTTCCAAGGCTCAGCATTTTCCTCTCTAGTTTTTGTTGTTTGTAGTTTCTCCACCAGATCATTGCTGTTTTTGTGGTTATAGTTACCTTGTTTATTCCAGTGACTCTCAAATATAAATTCTGTCCTTTTCTTTGCATTGCAGTTTCATGCAGGTCTCTTTAAACTCAAAACAAATATATTGTAACTTGTGAAAAATTGAGAGTGCCAAAAATCATAAAGAGGAAAATTAAAATATAAACATAATAATTTTTAAATACATAATTTGCTTTAGTATTTTCCACAATATGTTGGCAGTGTTCGCATTATTTGCATATGCAATTAGACATTTCTGGTGGTTCTTTTGGAAAGAAAGAAAGTGGGATTTCTTCAAACCATATTTTGACAAGATCCAATACCCAAGCATACTGCTACTGGGCTCTTCTAACTCATTTGATTGATTTCTATACTTCCTTATTTCAAAAAATACCAAAGGTGGTGTTTCAGTTCTCTATTGCTAAGTAACAAGTCACTCCAAGAATAAGTGGCTTAAAACACAATGATTTATTTGTTTTTGATATCACCAGTTTGCGCAGGGCTCAGTGGGAGTGGTTCATCTCTGTTCCACATGGCATTAGATGGGAACTTGGCTGAAGTCACACTATCCAGGATGGCCTCTCAACCTCCATGCCTCTCTCCACATGAACTGCTATCATTCAGTAATCTCACATAGTGTCTGGATCCCAAATAGTAAATTCAGAAGGTACCAGGCTTCTTAAAGCTTGGCCCACGAAGTGTCACTTCTGCCAATTGATATTAGATCAAAGCGAGGTGGAAGGCCAGCCTAGATTCAAGGGGAGGGAAGCAAATAGATGCCACCTCTTAATGGGAAGAATGGTGCATAGGTATATCAGGAGGGGGGGAATTGGTGGGCTGTCTTTGGAGAAATGCCATGGGTGGTGGATGAAAATTGCTCAGCTCTGAATTTGTGATAAACCCCGGTCACCTCAGATCCTTGATAAACGGAAC
Source organism: Macaca mulatta (assembly GCF_049350105.2). Classification (NCBI taxonomy): domain Eukaryota; kingdom Metazoa; phylum Chordata; class Mammalia; order Primates; family Cercopithecidae; genus Macaca; species Macaca mulatta. The sequence goes on along the minus strand of NC_133413.1, from coordinate 73,701,578 downwards.
TTCCAGTTTTCACAGCTAAAAAGATACCCCAGATTAAACTCTTGACATAATGGATGGCAAAGTTTATACACAATGCCAAAGCTTTTCTTTCATTTTTACAAAATCCTTACCATGTATGCCATTTGTAGACAATTTTAATTTTATTTTTCAGTTACTACAAAACTATTATAAGTGGAGAGCAGAATGTCCAGAAATAAGTGCAGATCTACACCCTAGAAGTATTATTGGCCTCCTAAAGGCTGGCTACCATGGAGTCCTGAGATCCAGGGATCCTACCGGCAGCAAAGTTCTTATTTACAGAATCGGTAAGTCATATACAACTCTTCTTTTTTTCTCCTCTCCTCCAGTTCAGTTCTGTTCCCTCCCCTCTCTTCTCTCTTTCTTCCATTTCTTCCTTGAATACCATATAGAGAGCTTCAAAGCATTCATCTTTAGGAATTTGGGCTTTAGTTTAAAATTTTAGGTTTTAACTTAGGTTAATTTAGGTCTTAATGTCCCCCAAATATAATAACACTTTGGCAGTTGTGAGAAAATTAACAGATACAAGTGAAAATCCTAGTTCCATTCTTCCATGCAGTCAACTGTACAAGATAAGAAGAAAGGAAAATAGTGAAGATAAATAGTATGAGAATATTTTAAAAAATCATGGAATAGTGTTTCAAAAATGCTTAGTGGGAAGTACAAATAAGAATTCTGAACTATTGGCTGGGCATGGTGGCTCATGCCTGTAATCCCAGCTGAGGTCAGGAGTTTGAGACCAACCTGGCCAACATGGTGAAACCCCGTGTCTACTAAAAATACAAAAATTAGCCGGGTGTGGTGGTGCATGCCTGTAATCCCAGCTACTTGGGAGGCCAAGGCAGGAGGATCACATGAACCTGGGAGGCAGAGGTTGCAGTGAGCCAATTGCGCCATTGCAGTCCAGCCTGGGCAAAACAACAAGAGTCTGTCTCAAACAAACGAACGAACAAAAAACAACCAGAATTCTGGGCTATAATGTAAACTCCATGAGATTATGGATTTTATCTGATCTATTTACTGGTGTATTCCAAGCACTGAAAACATGGTCTGGTACTTGGTAGGCAGTCACTAAATATTTGTGGAATGAGTGAGTGAATGACTAGTTCGAAAATGCCCCAGGCCGAGGAGCAAGAGGCTCATTCTCTTGGGTGGAGGAGGGTACAGAGGAAAGGCAACTCCTCTGGGAGCTGTTGCAAATACTGTATTCCATTAACTCCTGTTTATTCTCATTGCATCCCCCTTTTTTCTATTAGGTGTTGCTAGTGTTTCTTGTAGATTGGTGTCTTAGTGTATTCCGGCCACTATAACAAAATGCCATAGACTGGATGACTTATAAAAACAGAATTCTATTTCTCACAGTTCTGGAGGCTGGGAAGTCCAAGATCAAGGCACTGGCAGATTTGGTGTTTGGTGAGGGCTGCTACCTGGTTCCTAGGTGATATCTCTCACTTTAACCTCACATATTGGAAGGGAAAAGGCGTCTCTCTTGGGATTCATAAGGGAAGTAATCCTATTCATGAGGGTTCCATCCTCATGACCTCATCATCTCGCAAAGGCCCCACCTCTTACTACCATCATGTTGGGAGTCAGAATTTCAGTATATGACTGTTGAGGGGACGCAAACATTCAGACCATAGCAGTTGGTGACCTATAACTTCTGTCCTCCTTCAGACCTGTGTGTGATTAAAAATGACAGGCACAGGAGAAGGACTCACACTACTCCCAGAATTTCTCATGACCCAGTTGGAAGGACAAAGATAAACTATCATTTCATGACCAGAATTTTTGAATTATGATTTTACAGAAATATCTATATCTTTAAAGATTTAAACTATTTAAAGATTTAAAATATTTAAATATTTGCATTTCTTGCCTGCTTATAGATAAGATACCTGCCTATAACTCAACTGCTTGCTATACTGCAAGAAGATACTGTATTTAATTTTTGAAAGGGTATTGGAAGATGGAGTAAAATGATTTGGGGCTGTTTTTTATTTTTTATTTTTGTGTGCTAGCTTAAGTGTCAAATAAAATTGAGTTAATCATGAAATCCCATATATAAAACAGACATCATGATCTTTCTGTTCTTTCATTGCTGCACTAGTGTCAGAGGAAATTGAATGAGCTCACAGCAATGAAGTTCCTTGAGCTATTTAGGGGTAGTCTTGCCAGATTTAACAAAGTACCTATGTTTTATTTAGAAAATAAACCTATATGTTATAAAATTAAAGGATGCCCAGTTACATTTGAATTTCAGATAAACAACAAATAGTGTTTTTAAGTATGTTTGGAGCATCCTTATGTTAAAAATTATATACTGGTTATCTGAAATTCAACTTTAATTGGGTGTTATATATTTTACCTGGTAACTCTACTCAGGGGTCCAAGAACCATAAAACTGAAACCTGCAGCTAATTATTTCTGTAAATGTTTTGGCTCTGCATTGCCTGGCTAGATTTTATTGTTTCTAGTTTGTTCATAAACTGACTGAGGCAGGTGAAGAAGTAAAAGTGACATCTTGATAGTGAGAAAGCAGATGTGCAGATTTGATCATAAATACCTTAACACTGAACCAGTAGGGATATTTTCTGGGCCTCGTGTAGCACATTAATTTAGAAGTATATTGTTTAACTCAAGAGATTTGAAAATCAAGAAAACGTAATTTAATGATGGTCAGAACAGGAGGGTATGTTGCAAATTTCCTGTATGCTCTGTTATTCTAAGATGAAAGGGAGAAACTCAGAAAGTTTTATGAGTAAAATGAAAACTTTTCTAAATTTAATTGAATTAATGGGAGGAGTTAAAGAAGGAAATCTGTGGTGGAGCTTTTTGATAGAACTTTAGCATAACCACTTCCTCTAGATACCATCTCTGTGTAGTAAAAGCAATGAGAAAATGCACACAGCCCTTTCCTCCATGCGGGCCGGGCAACCCAAGGTAAAGCTAAGTTTTGACCTTTATCAGCCAACATACTGGAGGATATCATTTTATGTCTTTTGAGATTCAATAGTATACTACAGCAGCAAAAGTAAAATTTAACAGTGAGTGTGAAGTTTTGACTGTGGCTTAGTTCTTGTGAATACAGGTTCTGGAGCATGTGACCTGGATTGGAATCTCAGCTCTGCTACATTCTAGCTGTGTGAAACACTATGTAGCTGTAACTGCATTTTCTCATCTGTAAAATGGGCATAGTGAAAAGCTATCACATAGGGTTGCTATAAGCATGAAATCAATCAATCAGTCTGTCTATCTAAAATATAACAAGAACATTACCTGGTACATAAAAGCACTCAATACATGTGAAGTAGATACTGGAGAAGGAATTCAAAATATAAGGTATATTTTCCTTTTGCCTCAATGGAGCTTAAATTCTAGCCAGCACTGTACCACAGAACTTTCTATGATGATGAAACTGTTCTACAGTAGCCACTACTCTCATGTGGCTATTGAGCGCTGAAATGTGACTACTGCAACTAAGAAACAGATTTTTTTTTTTTCTTCTAAGCTAGGATCTTGCTCTGCCACCTGGGCTAGAGTGCAGTGGCACAATCAGCTCACTGCAGCCTTGAACTCCTGGGCTCAAGTGATCCTCCCGCTTCAGCTTTTGGAGTAGCTGGGACTAGAGGCATGTGCTACCACACCCAGTCGGTTATTTTATTTTTAGTTTTTAGAGATACGTTCTCACTATGTTGCCCAGGATGGTCTCACTCCTGGCCTCAAGCAATCCTCCCCTATCAGACCCACAAAGTGCTGGGGTTCTAGGCATGAACCACTGCACCCGGTGAAACTAAATTTTTAATTTAAATTTGAATGGCCACTATATTAGCCAGTGTAGGTCAAACAGTTATGTTGGTTGGTTCAGAACTTAGGATATTAACTATTTTTTTGATTGGCAAACTTCGTTTGTTCTGCTTGTTTTTTATCATTATTGTATTCAGCCAATGTCTGAAGTTAGTATAGTATTTTTGATCTGGGTTACCTGTGGGTTGATTATTCAAATTCTTATGAGAAATCTGATGTTTGTTTTTTTTTGTTGTTGTTTTTTGTTTTTTTGTTTTTTGTTGTTTTGAGACAGAGTCTTGTTCTGTTGCCCAGGCTGGAGAGCAGTGGGCCACCTCGACTCACTGCAACCTCCGCCTCCCGAGTTCAAGCGATTCTCCTGCCTCAGCTTTCCAAGTAGCTGGGACTACAGGCGTGTGCCACTATGCTCAGCTAATTTTGTATTTTTAGTAAAGACAAAGTTTCACCATGTTGGCCAGGCTGGTCTTGAACTCCTGGCCTCAAGTGATCTGCCCACCTTGGCCTCCCAAAGTGCTGGGATCAGAGGCGTGAGCCACCATACCAGGCCAGAAATTTGAGACTTTTAAAAAATAACACACCTCCTAAAGGATCCATTAATATGACAGAAAATAAAAATTAAAAAATAACAATCGCATTGTGCCTTCTTAGGAATATTTCTGTTTATTCTTTCTTTTTCTAGATCTTCAACTTTTCTCTTGCTACTACATGCTACCAGTTATCATTTAAATCAATTAATGACCAGCCACCGAAAACAAAACAAAAACTCCTTGTTTCCACAAAACTCTCCATCCTTCTCCATTTCCTTACATCCATCTCCCCCTCTTCTTGTTCTCAGCCAGACTCCTTTTGTTAGCTATGTCCACCATCCACATTTTCTCACAGTTCTTCCTCAGCCCACCCTAGTTTGATTTCACTCCCATCCCTGCTGAAATGAACATAACCAACCATCAGTGACTTTCTTTTCACCACGTCTAATGGACGGGTTTAGTCCTATTTCACTTAACCTCTCAACACAGTGAATCACTTCCTCTTTCTTGAAAAATCCTCTTCCCTTGGCTTCTCTGATGCCGTGTCCGCCTGGTGTTTTCCTCTGACCTCACTGGCTGCTCCTCCTTAATCTCTTTTGCTGGCATCTTCTCTTCTATTCATCCTTTAAACTCTGAATTTTTTTAGGACATTGGCCTCAGCATTTTCTTCTCTCTGCTTTGATAGAGAAAAACATAGCTCTGAGATAATCCCAGATTGTCTCATGTGGATCATCATATAGGCATAAACAACCCCCAGATTTGTATCTTCACTCCTACCTTTTCCTTGAGGATCCCGACCCACACAACTAGCTCCTATTCCAGCTGCACCCAGTTGGATGTCTCACAGTCACCATTTTAACATGTCCATACTTATGATCTTTTCCACCCAAACACGTCTCTTATCTCAATAAATGGCACCACGTGTACACCATGGAATACTACACAGCCATAAAACGAATGAAATTATGTCCTTTGCAGCAACATGGATGCAGCTGGAGGCCATTATCTTTAGTGAATTAAGACAGGAACAGAAAACCAAATACCACACGTTCTCACTTATAAGTAGGAGCTAAACACTGGATATATATGACTTAAAGATGGGAACAGTAGACACTGGAGACGACAAGAGAGGAGAGGGAAGGAGGGGAGCAAGGGCTGAAAAACTAACTATTGGGTACTATGCTCACATACCTGGGTGACAAGATCATCTATACCTGAAACCTCAGCATCATGCAGTATACCATGGTAACAAACCTGCACATGCACCTCCTGAATCTAAAAAAGAGTTGAAAATAAATAAATAAATGGTGTTACCATTCTATCCAGTTCCCCATGCCAGAAACTTTGTTTGTTTGCTTGAAAATTTACTATTACTTAGTTAAGATTGTTTTTTTTTTTTTCTTTTTCATTCATCCTGTCGGGCACTTCAGTCTGAAGACTTACATGTTTTTTTCAGCTTTGGAGAACTTTTCTCTATTGCTATGATTCCTCTCTCCTTTGTTCTCTGTTACTGCCTTCTAGAACTTTTATTAGTTGGATGTTGAAACTCCTGGGTCCAGCTGCATGTGTTTCTTACCTTTTTATTCATACATGTGAACTCTTGGCTCTTTTTGTGCCAAATTTGAGAGAATTCTTCAACTTAATCTTCCAAACCATTTTTCCTTGATCGACTCTGTCTTTTCCAGCATTTATCCCATCAATGAATTTTTTTAAAAAACTTATCTTTTTATTTCTAAGATCTCAACTGAGTCTTTTTAATAATAGCCTGTTCTTGTAATAACTTACAGTATTCTCCCCACCCTCTGCTGAAACTATTATGCTTCTTTAAAAAAATTCTTAACTTTTTTTTTTTACAGACTGGTTCTTGCTATGTTGCCCTGATTGGACTTGAACTCCTGGGCTTCAGTGTCCCCCTGCCCCCAGTTCAACCACCCTAGTAGCTGGAAATACAGGCACCTACCACGGCACCTGCACCTGGCTTCTATTATGTTGTTAAGTGTCTCCTGCTTTCTTATTTTCTCGAGTTGATGCCTTTGTCTATTGAGTTTGGCTTCCCTCTCTCTCTCTCTCTGTGTATGAATGTGTTTAATATTCTAATTTTTAAGGAATAGATGTCTTTTAAAAAAGATTATCTGCTTGTCTATTCATTACTGTCATTTCTGCATGGCGTGACCTGTCCCGGGGGTGGTGGGAAGGGGTGAGATGAATGAACAAGAATCTCAGTAACTCCTCTCTTAGCACAGGTACTCCCTGTTTTTCTTTGGTGTGGGCAGCCACCTAAGTGCTTCCCTGGCTCTTCTTTCCCAAGCCCTCACTTCCTGCTCTAGCCTACAGGGACATGACTCTGCAATGTGCTACTTGCCACTGGAAGGCTGTCAGAGGATCAACTTGCCTGTCTGTTTCCTCATGCATTTCTCTTAGCCACCTCTTTAGTTGCTATGGGGCCCTAATTGCTCTTTATAATCCAGGCCCTTGCTTTTCCATTTCCAACACCTCTGAGCTTGGAGCATACACAATGGCGTTCCCATCTTTATGTGAGGTTGTAACTTCATCTGGCAGTCAAATTCATCCTGCATCCATTCCTTTTTCCCCCATATTCTTTAAAAGTCATTCTTTGCTAGAATTTGAGGAGGGAGGGAGAAGCAGGCACATGTTCTTGTACCCCGGTTGGATTTATTACTCAATTCATGATCTTTGTAGATGCTTTTATTTCAACTGATCTTTTAAGTCTAAAATGAATTAATCTCCCTTTGGAAATATTTCTGATTTTTTATACAATGCTAAGATATGATGTGCTTTGTTTTTTTAGCACACTGGGACCCCAAAGTTTTTACAGCTTATGATGTATTTCGAGTAAGTCTAATCACATCCGAGCTTATTGTACGGGAGGTAGAAACTCAGAGGAATGGAATCAAGGCTATCTTTGATCTGGAAGGCTGGCAGTTTTCTCATGCTTTTCAAATCACTCCATCTGTAGCCAAGAAGATTGCTGCTGTACTTACGGTAAATGTATATTTTAACTATCAGGCATAATACTTCCAAATTATAGTTTTAAATTTTGTTGTATATTAGACAAAGAGAAGCAAAAGTACATTTATTAGAAATTTAAATACAATTTTAGAAATAATATGTAGAATTCAATAATGCTAAGAGGAAGTAAAATGTTATTAGTTTATAAAAGAAAAAATGGTGCAACAAACTGCAAAAATATGTTCAAATTAGTAACGAGAGGATTTATGCATCTTAATATGTGGTGACTTTATCTTTTCATCATTAAAATATTTTTCCTAAATTAAAAATTGATTAAAAAATATATAAGCAATGGCACAATAAGATGTCACATAAGTCTTGGTAGGTATATATTGATATCTTTTTTTTCAAAAGGTTTTTAAAGTGGTCATCATCTTTGACTCAGTAATTCTATTTCTGGGAAACTAGCTAAGGAATAATCTTTAATATATTAAAGATAGCATATAACAATAATAGCTTACTATGTGCCAGGTACTTTGCTAAGTGTTTCAAATGCATTATCTTTTAATGTCCACACTGAGCCTATGACATATGACTATTGTATTTTCCCACTTTGCAATTAATAAACTATATCCGAGAAGTGACATAGCGATGCCCAGGCACATACAGTTTATCAGTAGTGAAGTGAGAATTCCAGCCCAGGTCATCTGAATGTAAAAGTTGTGCTTATAGCCACCACTTCTCCTATACATAAAGACAGTTACTGCAGCATCAATTTCAGTAAAGAAGTAAAATGAAATAAAATAAAATAAATAGTTTATTAGTCTGGAAAATAGAAAGATGGTTACTTAAGCAATGGTACATTCATTTGATGGATTCTTGCAACAATAATAAAACATGATTATTTGCAAAAGCTGTATTGTATCAGTGGAACACAGTGGGTTGAAAATTATTTAGACAGCATATTAGCAATTATGTTTAAAAGAAAATTATGCATAGAAGGGATTTGGAAGGACAATCCCCAAGTTAATAATACACCTCTGAAAGTGATGCATGGAAAAAATAAAAGAACTTCACATAAAAGAACCTTGGAATGAAAGGTCTCTGTATTAATAATACAACTTGTAGGTAGGAAAACTATCCTCTTCCTTCAACTCTTAACTTTGTAAACTTTCTAAATAAGCCTATATTACTGTGATGCTAAAGACGTATACCAATGTCAGAGTTTAAAAGTATGTGTTTATTGTGCTAGTCTTTCAATATTTGTGAATTTTTTTCTCAAAATAAACATTTTTTGGGAAAAAATTAAATATAAATTTCTAAAGGACTCATTGGTTTGTTAAAAGAACATCTATATGTGATGGGAAAGGAATTTTCTGGTGAAAGTGTGCAGATATTTCGTAAAATACTTTGCCAAATCTATAAGGAGAAACCTTTTTAGAGATCTTTTCTTAATCTAGTGACAGTGAACTGTAAGTCACGCTTGTGTGTTGCTGGAATAAATAATTTTGAAGATAAAATCACACTTTAGATATTTCCGTAAGTTTCACAAGTGTTCAAAGAAGAGACTTGACATTAGGTATCAGATTGTAATATTTATGTTTTGTTATTAAGATTTTTTTATTTTCAAAAGGATTCATTTCCATTGAAAGTTCGTGGCATACATTTGATAAATGAACCAGTAATTTTCCATGCTGTCTTTTCCATGATCAAACCATTCCTGACTGAAAAAATTAAGGAACGGGTGAGTAAAGCATATTCAAGTTTGTGTTCCTCTATGCCAAACATTCCAACCCTTTTTAATTTAAGGATTGCTTTATTATCTTTCCTTGTACCTGCCCATCTATGTCGTTAGCCCAATATTTGGAATATTTATCTAACAAGTCAACTAAAAAAAAGTAAATTAAAATTTAGTTTTAATTTATAAAAATGAGGCATATTGGTTGTAAGACTGTGGGGTAACTGGGCTTTTCGTACGCTGCCGGTTGGAATGCTTAATGGTATATTCCTATAGAGGGCAGTGTGGCAAAGACATCAAAATCACTGTCTTGAATTACCTGTACATAAACAAAATTACATATATTAGAGGAGCCACAGCAGCAGAAGACTGAAAACCAGCAGGTGTTCACCATTAGGGCATTGGTTAAATAAATATCGACACAACAGAAAACAACGAGATTGCATGATGTTTTGTAAACTGAAGTAAGCAAAATGTGGAATAGTGTTTATGGCATGCTACCTTTTGTATACAAAGGGGAGAAATAAGAATATATTTCATACATTTACATTAAAAGGATATACAAAAAGTAATATAAGTGGATATCTATAGGGAACAAGAGAAGAGGTGTGAACTACAGTAGATGAGAATAGGTTTGGGAGCAAGACCTCTCACTGTGTATCTTTTATCTTGTTTTGATTTGTAACCATGTGAATTTATTATTAACGCAAATAAAAATAAACATTTTTCTTAAACAGTGAAGCCTAATTAACAGTTTCAGTGTAACTGAGAACCACAGTAACTGAGGTATATGACAATGTCACGCTAGTTAGAGCAAAGATACTGGATTTTTTTTTTTTTTTTTTTTTTTTTTACCTACCCTGTGGAGCCTTATCTCAGAAAAAACATCTCATATCTCTTAGACTTTTTGAAATATTGAAAATAGAGTATGCGTTCTCAAGAATGGCAACAATTCTTCTAAATTAATCTGTAAAGAAGAATTTTTAGAGCATCTATTTAGACAAACATTGGCATCATCTAATGCCTTGAACACAAAACAGTTTGTAAAGGCTTTAACAATGTAAATCTAAAAAATTACTGAAATGTCAGCAGTGATAATATAAACTGTAATAACACATTTGGAATTTTTAAAAAAGATGTTCTTTCATATTAAGAAAATATAACATCTTATACCTGGTCAGAAAGTTATGCCCCTCAAGCTTCTTTAGAGGTTATCTGGTGGATATTTCTGTTTGTCTTCAGGAACCACCCTTAAATTGCCTGCTTTAGCAAAGATGGCCATTTTCAGCTACTTTTTATTCTAGCATTTTTATACAAATCAACTTTTTTGTTTGTCTTTTCCTGTCTTCAGTGTAACTTGATGATAGTTGGTTTCCCTCTGTTTAATTCTTAGAGAGTTAAAAATGGCTATTTCTAGTTTGCATTATATTTTAGATAAAAACAAAAACAAGAATAAACTGAACCTAATAAATAGGAGAATATGGAGAAAAAAGAAAGAAAAGTAAAAAGTTGAGAAGTTAGGGGAAGGATGTCAGCAAAAGTTAGTTGACATGAAACAGACTTGCCAAAATAGGGAGAAAAAACTCTGATCCAGCCACTGTTTTCCTTTTCAACTTTTTGGCAATGCCCCATACATTTTCTTTCTTTTTTTTTTTTTTTTTGTGGGTACATTTCTTTTTCTTTTTTTTTTTTTATACTTTAAGTTCTAGGGTACACGTGCATAACGTGCAGGTTTTTTACATATGTATACTTGTGCCATGTTGGTGTGCTGCACCCATCAACTCGTCAGCACCCATCAACTCGTCATTTACATCAGGTATAACTCCCAGTGCAATCCCTCCCCCCTCCCCCCTCCCCATGATAGGCCCCCGGTGTGTGATGTTCCCCTTCCCGAGTCCAAGTGATCTCATTGTTCAGTTCCTACCTGTGAGTGAGAACATGCGGTGTTTGGTTTTCTGTTCTTGTGATAGTTTGCTAAGAATGATGGTTCTTATTATGGTTCTTATTATTATGGTTCTTATTATTTTGCCGCTTCCTGAGGAGACAGAATTTCTTCTCAATTAACTGATAATATTTCACATATTTCAGAAAAAAATTAAAGATTGGCTTTGTGAGTTTCCTAAGTGAGTATAGGAAACTCATTTCATCCATCAAGCTTCATACCCTGGCACATAGTAGGTGCTTATTAAATGATTGTTGAATTCATAGAGGAACATATTGCCCTAGAAAGTGGAAAAAGCTTATTTATTTATTTTAGCAGGTGTGTGCTTTTGGTTCAAGTTTCTATGGCTTTCTCTTAACTTCAGGGCATTCTATGATCAATTTTTATAGTTTAAAATATTTGAAAAGTTAAGGTTCTCAACCGTCATAATTGTCTTTTCATATTTTTAAAAAATTTTGACTTTTTTTTTCTTTTTTTTTTTAAGACAGGGTCTCACTTTGTGCAGTGGCACGATCTCGGCTCACTGCAACCTCCACCTCCTGGGTTCAAGCAGTCCTCCTGCCTCAGCCCACCAAGTAGCTGGGACTACAGTCCCACACCACCATGCCCAGCTAATTTTTGTATTTTTTTTGTACCAGCCATGTTGCCCAGGCTGGTGTTGAACTCCTGAGCTCAAGCAATCCACCTGCCTTGGTCTCTCAAAGTGCTGGGATTACAGACATGAGCCACTGCACCCGGCTGTCTCTTAACTTTATACTAGCCAACGGTATCCATCGACTGTACCATATAAATTGTTTCTCATAGACCTAATTGTGTGCTCAGATATATGCTTCTAGTTAATATGAATTGGTACCAACTAGTACATTTTTATTATCTATAGACTAGTCCCAAGATATTAGTTTGGTAAGAATCACTTGCAAATAAGGGAATAGAATTTATAAAATAACTTTAGTTAGTCTTTAAAAATTTACTTATGGAAGAGGAAAATGACCTTTTATAAATTTTATGGAGTTATAAGAATGCAAATCCAAGAAAGAGTAAGATTATTAGATCCACAGTAACACAACCTAAACATAAACAAAATTATTAGATTCATAACCAGAGGAATAAAGGATGTAGTATCTATTTATACTTTCCTATTTTAGAAGTTATTAGAATACCTTGTTTTATGAGGTTGATTTTCCACTGGAAATGCATCTAATGAGGATTCCTTCTAAAATGTTTTGGCTATTTCAGATTCATATGCATGGGAACAACTACAAACAAAGTTTGCTTCAGCATTTCCCAGACATTCTTCCTCTGGAATATGGTGGTGAAGAATTCTCCATGGAGGACATTTGTCAGGAATGGACAAATTTTATAATGAAATCTGAAGATTATCTCAGCAGCATTTCTGAGAGCGTTCAATGAGAAGTTATTTCATATGAATGGCTTCCTAATTAAAAACATGAGTGATATCCAACCTGGTTAAATGAATGAAACAAAAGGAGCAAATCTTTTAAACTAATGCTTGCCTGATCTTTAAAAATGTAGAAATCTTCTGACATGAGGAACACAAGTGTTTGGAAAGATTTTTTACTTTTTAAATGCTTTTTTCTCTACTTTTGAAGTAATTAAATGGCAGTACATTTTAAGAGCATAAAAATTGGCGATTTTGTACTTGGAAGAGAACACGAAACTTATTACTAAAGTAGCCGTTCATGTGCATCTTTGTATGTTTCTAGAAAATTATATTTTTAAAAAGTTCTCTGATTATGTTAGTTTAGAAATAAATTTAGAAATATTCCACGTAAAAATATTCGCACAAGTCAGCTGATGATAAAAAAATTAACACTTATTTTAAGTGGATGTCAGATTAAATTATAATTCATTATAATTAAAATCTGAATAGAGTTTTATAGTTATTCCTGTGGGCCAGCAAGACATTTAATCTCAGGGAAATTTTATTTTAGTATATTAACACGATACAGACTTTTTTTTTTTTTTTTTCCAGACAGAGTCTTGCTGTGTCCCCCAGGCTGGAGTGCGGTGGTGCGATCTCAGTTCACTGCAACCTCTGCTAGGATTACAGGTGCACACCACCACTCCTGGCTAAGTTTTGTATTTTTACATAGAGATGGGGTTTTGCCATGTTGGTCAAGCTGGTCTCAAACTCCTGAACTCAAGTAATTTGCCTGCTTCGGCCTCCCAAAGTACTGGGATTACAGTCGTGAGCCATCGCGCCTGGCCACAACAGAAACTTTCAACTGAGGAGTCTATATACCATACTACTTTGTGTGGCATCTTTAGGTCTCTATGAAATCATTCATGTTGATGTCATTGATTAACAAAAATAATTTAGAAAATACATCAGGCACAGTTGATGGCTTCTCAATATCTGTTTTGCATTTTTAAACAAATCAAAAATGTAATTTTAACTTTTGCTTTTGGCTATTCTTATGACTACACAGAAAGGGATGGAATCATATTTAATTGTCTTATACATGAACTGTTTTTAGTTAAAAATAACATAACTACACAAAGGAAAGGAACTGTTTATATTTTAAAAAAATTACTGTCAATTACGTCTGGTATTTTTCAGATTATGCATAAAATAATATGAGTTTGACTATTGTATCAGAATATTTTAATCAAATCCTGCAATTTATATTAACTTAAAAAAAAACATCTGGTAGAGGCTGGGCGTGGTAGCTCAAACCTGTAATCCCAGGACTTTGGGAGGCCGAGGCAGGATGATTGCTTGAGCGCAGGAGTTGTAGACCAGCCTGGGCAACACAGGGAAACCCTGTCTCTATTTTAAAAATAAATAAATAACCGGTAAAGACATACTGTTTGTACTGCAGTTTATAATATTTCATTTATTAAGAAAGATATCATCTCAGCTTTATATTCAACATAGCTCTCAATGTATGACATAATTTTTATACTTTTTATAAGTATTTTATAATTTCTTAATTTTGTTATAAACTTGAAAATGAAAGAATATGGGGTCCAAAATCTGTTGAACATTTGTTCAGCTAGTTAAGTTTCAACATTAATCATATACATTAATAGTATCTTTATGTAAGGATATGTGAAGGGTGTTTTTCTTTATAAGAAAATTAGTTTAATCAGGTGAGCTGATACTTATGATTATGCATATAGCTATGATAAAATTGAAAGTAATTGTGGATGTTCTTTAGAGAACGTGTTTTGATTTTGACTTAGCATTGGGAAGCTAACAACACTATAATTTTTATTAAAAAACTAGACCCTGCCTGTTTTCTAAAAAACACTTTAAATTCTTTTAAAATAAAAGCATACTATTTAAAATTGTATAATTAAAAATAATAAATGAATAAAACCACTTAAAAAGAATAAACAGTGTGAATAACAAAAAACCTCTGGCTCACCCAACTTTTGTTTCTGGAAGATTTATATCACCAGTTCCACTTCATTTATTTTTGGCTATTTCAAACACTTTCTTATGACTCTGTGGAGGAGTGATTAGTTTAGTACCCAAATAAAGGATAACATTTTAAAATGTCTTTTAAATGTGATTTTTTGATGATAGGATCAATAGCAAATAGAATTAAGATAAGTCAATCAATCTAAGCATATTTTATGATGGAACTTTGTAATGTTTACAAATGAAGCAATTCACTGAAGAATATTAAAAGAAAATTGAAATGAATGGGTAAACGAACAAAGTGTCAAAGCAAGTAATTGTCTAATTGTCCATATTACTTTAGTGATTATACCAGAAGTGCCTTTTAAAAGATTAACTGTATTATGTGCTCATTGTGTTAACTGCACAGTAATTTATTTGTTTTAATATTGTTTGAAAGAAAATAAACATCTTTCACATAAACCATAGTGTACAAGTTATTTTTTAATTTTAAAATATAAATATGAGGCATTCTTTTTCAAAAACTGCTTTTCCTTACAGAAAAAAAAAATCTTAGCACATCTATTTGTCCATTACTCAAGTGTCAGTTTTTTCTTCATAAGTTTAGTGACAGGCTGATATTCCAGCTGCTTAGTTCAACACCATAATTCTCTAATGTCTTTGCTGTACATAAAGGGGACCACAAACTAATACCTAAGCCACGTATAGTCAAGAAGTTAAAAGTTCTAAGCAAAAAATGCCATAGTTTGCCACTTAATCAGATAATTTTATTTTCTTTAATAGACTTCAATTTTTAGAACAGTTTTAGGTTCTCAGCAAAATTGAGCATGAAGTACAAGATAGAGTCATTTGATTTTGAAACAATATGCTATTAGCCTAGATCATGATTTAATTTGTTAAACTAGATTTTTTCTTACAGAAATAGCACTGAAGTCCTATTGCAAATATCTTTATCTTTGTCAATCACCTAAATAAACACTGTAGATCATAAAACAGGTTAGACATATAACCAAGAACTCCAGCCAATTAGTCAGATGGTATTGTCTGAAACACTCCTTACTGGCTTTATATATTGAATTTTGCCATACCTAGATGCTGTGGAGGAACTAGAAATGAGAGCAATAAAATTAGGATTGGCAGCTGTACAACCCTACGACTTTTCTGGTTAGCAATGACATACACCATTCTTCTCCCACACCCATACCTAGCACTCAACGGACTGTTCTCCTCTCTCTCAGGCAATCATATTAATCTGTTAAATATCTACTTTTGATAAGTAGACTGAATTAAGTACTACAGTGACTAGGAAAATTAATCATATGCTGTGTGGGAGTGGGAAAAATATATTCCAAATAGCTAAAGTGCAGTATATTGTAAGGGCCATTAAAGTGATTCCAATAAAGTGTTTCAAGAGTTTAACAGAAGGAAAGATAATTTCCATGTAGGGTACTGAGGATGTGTTCTTTTTTTTTTTTTTTTTTTAATACTTTAAGTTCTAGGGTACATGTGCACAACGTGCAGGTTTGTTACATATGTATGCATGTGCCATGTTGGTGTGCTGCACCCATTAACTAGTCATTTACATTAGGTATATCTCCTAATGCTATCCCTCCCTGCTCCCCACAATAGGCCCTGGTGTGTGATGTTCCCCTTCCTGTGTCCAAGTGATCTCATTGTTCAATTCCCACCTATGAGTGAGAACATGCGGTGTTTCGTTTTCTGTTCTTGCGATAGTTTGCTGAGAATGATGGTTTCCAGCTGCATCCATGTCCCTACAAAGGACACGAACTCATCCTTTTTTATGGCTGCATAGTATTCCATGGTGTATATGTGCCACATTTTCTTAATCTAGTCTGTCACTGATGGACAGTTGGGTTGATTCCAAGTCTTTGCTATTGTGAATAGTGCTGCAAAAAGGAGGTATTATTTGAAGCAAAGCCTTTAAGGTAGCAATGAAAACTGAGGAGAAGGATACTTAAAGAAAATAAATTGAGGAAAGACTTAGAGATCAGAAAGAGTAAGGCATGTCTGAGAAATAGCAAATAGCCCTGTAATTTAATGGCATGAGTTGTATGTCTTCTTTTTCATTTCTGAGTTTGTTTATTTGAATTTTCTCTTTTTTTTCTTAGTCTAGCTAATGTTTTGTCAATTTTGTTTATCTTTTCAAAAAACCAACTTCTTGTTTCATTGATCTTTTGTATTTTTTTGGTTCTCTATTTCATTTATTTCTGCTCTGAATTTTATTATTTATTTCTTTCTGCTAATTTTAAGTTTTATTTGTTGTTGCTTTTCTAGTTCCTTGAGGTGCATCATTGGGTTATTTATTTGGGATTTAAAGGGACAGATAGACCCTAATATAATAATAGTTGGGGACTTCAATTCTTTACTCATAGCATCGGACCGATCATCTAGACAAAAAATCAACAAAGAAACATTGGATTTAAGTTGCACTTTAGAGCAAATGGTCTTAATAGACATATACACAACATGTCATTCAACAGCTGCAGAATGTGTATTCTTCTCATCAGCATATAGAACATTCTCCAGGTAGACCATATGTTAGGCCACAAAACGAGTCTCAATTTTGAAAAAATCATACCAAATCTCTTTACAGCCCATAATGGAACAAAACTAGAAATCAGTAACAAAAAAACCCTTGGAAACTGTACAAATACATGGAAATTAAACAACATCCTCCTGAATGACCTATGGGTTAATGAAGAAATTAAGAAGGATATTTAAAAATTTCTTGAAACCAATGAAAATAGAAACACAACATACCAAAATCTGTGAGATACAACAAAAGTAGTACCAAGAGGGAAATTTATAAGCAGAAATGCCTACATCAAAAAAGCCTCCTATTTTTGGAGGAAAGGGATGAGTACAGGAGAGTGGTTCATTTACCTAGAAAGATCCATGTGAATCAAATTATGAGAGGCCTTAAACACCAGCTGAAGGGCACTAAGGTGCATGAATTACTTATGTGCCAGGGACTATATTGGATTTACATACATGGCATCATTTCATCTTTGCAAAAAAAAAAAAAAAGGTTAAATGGCATTAGACCAATTTGCACATCCTTTGCTCAGAATCACAGAGCTTTGCAAGGCAGAATCAGACTGAACTCGGCTGGCCTGGCTATAAAGTCCACATATTCCACACCACCACCATGCTCCTGTCAGACCAGATTCTGCAGGCCACGGAGATCAGTGGCCATCAAATTCTATCAGTCTTACCCAGAAATGTCTGACCCTGATCCATCTCTGAGGCTTGTCATCTTTCATCCAGTCTTCTGCAATAGCTTCCTCTTGGACTTCAGGTTTTTCATTGTTCCTCCCTTTACCCACGCTTTCCATGCTGCCTGACTTACCTTTCTGATCTTCAGGGGAGCAGCACTGTAAGTAGGGTAAACTGCTAATTGGCACCCAAGGCCCTTCACACCCAGGAACAACCTGTTTTTTCATTCTCACATTGTAGGACTCAACTCCACCTATACTCCAGGCACACCAACCTTTTCACCACTGTGACAATATCATCCCTTCCATATAAGACACATCGGAACTGGCAGAAAGGAGTGGAGGAATGAGGTGGAAGGGAAGTAAGGAATATTTTGGACTCTGAACCTTTGTTCTTTGTCTCCTCTATTCGATGCCCTTGTTCTGTCTGCTCATATAGAGATATAAGTCCTGCCCCGTTGTCCCCTCTGTGAAACATTCACTAACCATCCCCAGTAAGAATTCTTTGCTCCCACTTCTGTGTTTTCCTGTTTGAACTTACAGGCAGTTACCTGCCTCTCTCCCTTCTAGAAAGTATTCTTAAATGCAAACACTGTCTTTTCCATCCTTGTATAACCAGTATCTAACTAGTGTCTATCACAGGGTCAATACTCACAGGGTAGACATGACATAGGCATATTTCTTGTTGCAAGGGTGGGTGACAGCCATCAGCGGGGGCAGCCATGGGTCATACATAGTGCAAATGAAGCCTTGCACTATGCTAAATAGAGTATCATTTACTGAGAAGTTGGGATGACCTCAACAGCCTCCTCATAAGCTCTTAGACTTGACTTTCTCCCTCTACTTTTTCCCACTCATTCTAAGTGTTAGCTGTCTTACAAAAGTTCTTACCCACTAGTCTTTATTTCCATCTCTAACTTCACTCCAATGTCTCTGTTTTAAGTATCTTAACAAATTAGGTTTGATTTTTAATTGATTTTGAATTTCAATTCTTTTAATCTCATATATATTCATAAATATTATAGGCTGGTCCCTAAGGGGTTGTTCAGGAGAATCATTAACCATTGTTAAATAAAAACCTCTTGCAATTTGCTTTTCTGTGTGGCTCTCTCTCCAGTCAACAAGAAAACATGTGCTGCTGCTGCATTGAGCTCTTTTGGTGGGTTTCCCACAGCAGAGCTTTGCTGTGCTCTGTATCCCTCTCTTTCTCAGAGCATCATGCTCTTGGGAAGATGTGGGGGTCTGAGATGGGAATGGTCAGGCATAGCCCCTGCATTGTACTGGCTATCCTTCCCTTCTGCTCAGTCTCATCCACTCATGACTCAGGCCAGCCTCATTTGAGGAACTTCAGTCCATCAGTCACCTCTGAAAGTGTCTGAGCTCCAATATTACCTGAATTCAGAAGGTAGATGACCCCTCCTCAGTTCAATGGTGATTGTTAACACTCCATATTTACTTCAAACTGTTGCCCACAAGGGACATAACATCATTAAACCCAACATAAAATTAACAGCTCTCAAGTGCCTAGAACATATCTCCCTTGAAGAACACACTTTGTCTCCTAAAAGAATTAAGATTATCATCACTTTCCTTTCCCCTAAGGCCAAAAGACAACTCTGTTTCTAAAATACATAGGCTAATGCCAAAACTGGATCCCTAACTTTTCTGCTATTGCTCCTCCCTGAGTAGACTGTCCTAAAACCCCTTAATTGGGCTTTTGAGTCTACATTTCAAAGCCTCAAGTTCTCTCTATCCTCTTCCCTCACTGCTAGATGCCCCAATTACTCATTAACCTTTCCCTTTTTATACACGAAAGGGATGGATATACTTCAGGTGTCCTCAGCCAAATCACAGCTCTCTTCTTCACCACCAAAACTGCTGCAAGACTACAAAGCATACAACCTTAGGTTCACATTTCATAATTTAAAAAATACAAGCCTTCAAATAGAAATTCACCCCAAAAGGAAACATTAAATTGGAGGTCTTTCCAGAGCCCCTAGAAGCAGATGATGACATGAGGAAGACTGCTTTCCCAAGAACAACTGCATGATGCCATCAGGTGGCTGACTTCTACCCAAGACACCAGAACAAGATCTCCCTATTTTTAATTCCCTCCATATTCTCCCTTTGTGTCCTTCTTATTGTCCTTATTATCCTTTTGCACTCATAAGTACAAAAGATTTCTGAGTGAAGTCTGTTCTTTTCCTTTTTGCCCTCCCTACCATTTCTTTCTTCTCTATTTCCCATTTACCTACCTTCAGAAAGGATGCTCAAAACTTATGGATGGCTTGTACTGAAGAGATTACCCAATCTTAAAATCTTTCTTAAAATCATTGCTTTTATTCATCCTTTTCTTTCTTGGATCAACCATCTGATATAGTTTGGATCTGTGTTCTCACCAAATCTCATGTTGCATTGTAGTCCCCAGTGTTGGAGGTGGGACCTGGTGGGAGGTGGTTGGATCATGGGGATGGACTTCTTGTGAATGGTTTAGCACAACACTGTTGATGCTGTTCTTGTAATAGTGAATGAGTTCTCATTTTTGAGATCTGGTTTTTAAAAAATGTGCAGCGTCTGTGCTCTCACTCTCTCTTGCTCCTGCTCCTGCCATGTGAGACGCTTCACTCCTTTTTACTTTTCACCATGATTGGAAGCTTCCTGAGGCCTCCCCAGAAGCAGAAGCCACTATGCTTCCTGTATAGCTTGCAGAACCATGAGCCAATTAAACGTTTTTTCTTTATAAATTGCCCAGGCTCAGTTATTTCTTTATAGAAGTGCAAGACTTTACTAATATATCATCTTCCCCCAAATTATTCTTATCATTTTTAAAATCTGCATAGTTATTGATTTAGCTGTTTTCCTCTGCACAATGTTAGGAAATTCTTCCTATATTTCACATCAATCACACAAGTATCCAAATAGAATCTGAACCACTTTTATAAAAAGTCATTTTTATTTCTCTCACAATTTTATAGACAGTAATGTTCTAGATTCTAGTTTCTGGCTTTATAGGATTTATTGTGTCAACTCTGATGACAGTACTTGTAACTATTAGTCATTTTCCCACAGAAAATACAATGTTATATGAAATAAGTTTACCATGGGGAATTGCCATGCAGAGACTAAAGATTTACATATGGAAAAGTACCAATCAAGATATTCCCCTTATAGCCATACTGTTTCCTCAACCTAGTATAGTGGAAGAGAATTGCTCCCACTTCACTTGGTTAGCCATAGAAGACAACTATTTCATTTATGGAAGAGGAAACTACTGGTATCTCCTAGAACACTGGACAGGCTGGTGTTATCTAGCCAATCTTGTCAACCCCTACCATATGTATAGCTCAATTACCTTCTTAAACTATTTAAATTCTTCTCTATCCCTTTTAATGTCCATCATTGGTCTTGATGGTGTACTAGTAACTGTGCCTCCTGAAAATGTAGAGGTCGGCACCAAAATATTACTGCATTCTTCCTTTCATTGTTAGAGCTCAGAGACCCTTGAAAATGAAGCTGAGATAGTAGGAAATCTCCAGAACTTAAAGCTGCATTTGATCACATTTAGGCCACTTTTTTGCCTGGAGCAGCTGCAGTATGGGATACTCAGAGTGAAGAGAAACTCTCACATGTTCCAAGATGTAATATGGGAGATGACCATCACTGCAAACAACCAAATAAAGAACTTCACTCTTTCCAACCCAGAATTTCAAAAGACTCAATACACAGAGTTCCACAACTGACTGGCACTCAATATGACCTTGGCATCTAGAGGTGAGACATGTTTTCTTTGGAAGCAGCTGCTGCATGATTGTTATCTAAAATATCTCTGACCTCTACATCATAAACTAGAATATTTAGTTGCTAATGAGGAAATGCATGCCGCTGCCACCACAATCCTAACTCAATCAAAAAAGGACCTCGTCACATGAATTTCCTGGAATCCACTAGATTGGTCGCTTCCTGGCCTCAAGTCTTGGTTTTACTCCTTAACACACCTCTCATAGTTATTTTTCTGCTTTTGCTTATAAGTATCCCCTTGATTAAATGCCTCGTCTCCAGAGCCCTTCTCAGTTCCAGATCACCATCAGAGCATAATACAGGCATACCTCAGGGATATTGTGGGTTTGGTTCCAGACCACCTCAACAAAGCAAATATTGCAATCAAGCAAGTCATAATTTTTTGTTTGGTTTCCCAGTACATAGGAAAGTTTTGTTTATACTCTACTGTATTTTATTATGTGTGCAATAGCATTGTGTCTAAAAAAACCCCAATGTACACATCTTAAAAATACTTTATTGCTAAAAAATGCTAATGGTCATCTGAGACTTCAACAAATTGTATCTTTTTGCTGGTGGAGGGTCTTGCCTCAATATTGATGGCTGCTGACTTGATCAGAGTGGTAGTTGCTGAAGTTTGGGGTGGCTGTGGCAATTTCTTAAAATACAATAACAATGAAGTTGGCTGCATCGATTGACTCTTTCACAAAAGATTTCTCTATAGCATGTGAAGCTTTTTGTAGCATTTTACCCACAGTAGAACTTCTTTCAAAATTGGAGTCAATCCTGTCAAACCTGGTAGTTGCTTTACCCATTAAGTTTCAACAATGTTCATAGCAACTTCTCATCCAATCAAGTTTCATCATGAGGTTAGAGCAATTCAGTCACATCTTCAGGCTCAACTTCTAATTCTAGTTATCTTGCTATTTCTACCACATGTGCATTACTATCTCCACTGAAATCTTAAACCACTCAAAATTATCCATGAGGGTTGGAATCAACTTCTTCTAAACCCCTGTTAATGATGGTATTTTGACCTAACCCCATGAATCAGGAATAGTCTGTGAATGCATCTGATCCTGGGATTTTTTTTTCTTTTTTTTTTTTTTTCAGTTGGTAGGCTATTTATTACTGATTCAGTTTCACACTTCATTACTGGGCTGTCCAGGGATTCAATTTCTTCCTGGTTCAGTCTTGGGAGAGTGTTTGTGTCCAGGAATTTGTCCATTTCTTCTAGATCTTCTAGTTTATGTCCACAAAGGTGTTTATAATATTCTCTGATGATTGTGTGTATTTCTGTGGGGTCAGTGGTAATATCTCCCTTGTTGTTTCTAATTGTGTTAATTTTGATATTCTCTCTTTTCTTCTTTATTAGTCTAGCTAGTAGTTTATCTATTTTATTAATTTTTTCAAAAAAGCAGCTCCTGGATTCTTTTTTTTGTTTTTTTTTTTTTCTTTTTTTTTGAAACGGAGTTTTGCTCTTGTTGCCCAGGCTGGAGTGCAATGGCACTATCTCAGCTCACCACAACTTCCACCTCCCAGGTTCAAGAGATTCTCCTGCCTCAGCCTCCTGAGTAGGTAGGATTACAGGCATTTGCCACCATGCCCAGGTAATTTTTGTACTTTTAGTAGAGACGAAGTTTCTTCACGTTGGTCAGGCTGGTCTTGAACTCCTCACCTCAGGTGATCTGCCCACCATGGCCTCCCAAAGTGCTGGGATTACAGGTGTTAGCCACCGTGCCCTACCTCATTGATTTTTTTAATGGTTTTTGTATTTCAATCTCCTTCAGTTAATGTCTGATTTTAGTTGTTTCTTGTCTTCTAGTTTTGAGGTTGGGTTTCTCTTGGTTCTCTAGATCTTTTATTAAGTTGGTAAAAATGTGATTGCAGTTTTTGCATTGTTGGAATTTGATGTTTGATGTCAGAACACATTCTTAAATAAATGTGGTTATGTTGTACATTGTTTTAATGCACATTTCTTGCTTTTTTTGCTAATGACTTATCACTTGCTGTTTATTTTATGTTTATTTTAGACTCTGGAAATGATGTTAGACAAAAAGTAAATTCTAGCTGTTTTCTTATTCGAGTTCAAAATGGGTCATAAAGGAGCAGAGACAACTTGCAACATCAACAATGCATGTTGGCTAGGAACTGCTAGTGAATGTACAGGACAGTGGTGGTTCAAGAGGTTTTGCAAAGGAGACAAGAGCCTTGAAAATGAAGAGTGTAGTGAACTGACATTGGAATTTGACAATGACCAATTGAGAGCAATTATTGAAGCTGATTCTCTTATAACTACATGAGAAGTTGCCAAAGAACTCAACATCAACCACTCTATGGTCATTCGGCATTTGAAGCAAATTAGGACAGTGAAAAAGCTCAATAAGTGGGCGCCTCATGAGCTGACTGAAAATTTTAAAAAAGTCATCATTTTAAGTGTCATCTTCTCTTATTCTATGCAACAAAAATGAACCACTTCTCAATCAGATTGTGATGTACGATGAAAAGTGGATTTTATGCAACAACCAGAGACAACCAGCTCAGTGGTTGGACCAAGAAGAAGCTCCAAAGCACTTCCCAAAGCTGAACTTACACCAAAAAAAGATCATGGTCACTGTTTGGTGGTCTGCTGCCAATCTGATCCACTACTATTCAGCTTTCTGAATCCCAATGAAACCATTACATATGAGAAGTATGCTCAGCAAATCAATGAGATGCACTAAAAACTGCAGTGCCTGCAACTGGCATTGGTCAACATAAAGGGCCCAAATCTTCTCCATGGCAATGCCTGATCACACGTCACACAACCAAGGCTTCAAAAGTTGAACAAATTGGGCTATGAAGTTTTACGTCATCCACCATATTCACATGACCTCTCACCAACTAACTACCACTTCTTCAAGCATCATCCCCAAGACTCATAATTATCAGTCTCCAAGGTCAAAATGAAAGAAAAAATGGTAAAGGCAGCTAGAGAGAAAGGCCAGGTTTTCTACAAAGGGAAGCCCATCATATTAACAGCCGACCTCTCAGCAGAAACCCTACAAACCAGAAGAGATTGGGGGCAAATAATCAAAATTCTTAAATAAAGAAATTACAATCCAGAATTTCATATCTGGCTAAACTAAACTTCATAAGTGAAGGAGAAATAAGACCCTTTCAGACAAGCAAATACTGTGGGAATTCATTACCACCAGACCTGCCTTACAAGAGTTCCTGAAGGAAGCACTAAATATGGAAAGGAGAGACTGTTACCAGCCAGTACAAACAAAAAAACACTGAGGCACACAGACCAGTGATACTATAAAGCAACCACGAAAACAAGTCTATGAAATACCCTGCTAACATCATGACAGGATCAAATCCACACATAACAATACTAACCTTGAAAGTAAATGGGTTAAGTGCCCCAGTTAAAAGGCACAGAGGGGCAAGCTGGATAAATAACCAAGACTCATTGGTATGCTGTTTTCAAGAGACCCATCTCACGTGCAATGACACACATATGGTCAAAATAAAAGATGGAGAAAAATCCACCAAGTAAATGGAAAACAACAACAACAAAAGAGCAGGGATTGCAATCTTAATTTCAGACAAAACAGACTTTCAACCAACAAAGATTTTAAAAAACCAAAGAAGGGCATTACATAATGATAAAAGGTTCAATTCAGCAGGAAGACCTAACTATACTAAACATATATGCACCCAACACAGGAGCACCCAGATTCATAAAGGAAGTTCTTAGAGACCTTCAAAAAGACTTAGACTCCTACACAACAATAATGAGAGACTTTAACACTCCATTGATGATATTAGACAGATCATTGAGACAGAAAATTAACAAAGATATTCAGGGTCTGAATTTAGCACTGGATCAGATGAACCTGATAGACACCTACAGAACTCTTCATGCAGAAAAAACAGAATATACATTCTCATTGCCACATGACATATACTTTAAAATTGATCAGATAATCAGAAATAAAACACACCTGAGCAAATGCAAAAGAACTAAAATCATAATCTCTTGGACTACAGTGCAATGAAATTAGAAATCAAGACTAACGGCAGGGTGTGGTGGCTCACACATGTAATCCCAGCACTTTGAGAGGTCAAGGTGGGTGGAACACCTGAGGTCGGGAGTTCAAGACCAGCCTGGCCAACATGGCAAAACTCCGTCTCTACAAAAACCACAAAAATTAGCTGGACATGGTGGCACGTGCCTGTAGTGCCAGCTACTCAGAAGACTGAGGCATGAGGATTGCTTGAACCCAGGAGGTGGAGTTGCAGTCAGCCAAGATCTTGCCACTGCACTCTAGCCTGGGTGACAGAGACTCCTTCTCGAACAAATAAATAAATAAATAAATAAATAAATAAATAAAAATCAAGACTACGAAATCTACTCAAACATACAATTGCACAGAAATTGAATAACCTGCTCCTGAATGGTTTTGGGGTAAATAATGATATTAAGGCAGAAATAAAGAAAATGAGAACAAAGATACAACCTACTGGAATCTCTGGGGCAAAGGTAAGGCAGTTTTAAGAGTGAAATTTATAGCACTAAACACCCACATCAGAGAGAAAGGTCTCAAGTTAACAACCTAACATTACAACTATTAGGTTGGTGCAAATATAATTATGGTTTTGGACCATGAATTTTAAATCATTATAACTAGGCTCAAACATATCTTTATTATTATGTAATGCCATTCTTCATCTTTTTTTATTGTTTTCAGCTTAAAGTCTGCTTTATCTGAAATTAAAATATGAAACCCTATATTTTTTCCTTTTGCTTGGTAGATTTCCATTTGTTTGTTTTCCGTTTGCTTGGTAGATTTTTCTCCATCCATTTACTTTGAAACTATGACTGTCATTGCATGTGAAATAGGTCTCTTGAAGACAGCATATGATGGGGTCTTGCTTCTTTATCCAAGTTGCCACTCTGTGCCTTTTAAGTGGGGCATTTGGCCCATTTACATTCAAGGTTAATATCGATGTGTGCAGATTTGATCCTGTCATTGTGTTGTTAGCTGGTTGTTATGTATACTTGAATGTGTAATTGCTTTATAGCGTCAATGGTCCATGTATTTAAGTGTGTTTTTGTGGTGGCTGGTAATGATCTTTTGTTTCTATGTTTAATATTCCCTTAAGGATCTTTCATAAAGTAGGTCTAGTGGTAACAAATTCCCTTAGCATTGGCTTGTCTTTTAAGATCTTATTTTTCCTTTGCTTATTGAGTTTAGTTTGACTGGATACAAAATTATTAGTTAGAATTTCTTTTCTTTAAGAATGCTGAATATAGGCCCCCATCTCTTCTGGTTGTAGAGTTTCTGCTGAAAGGTCTGCTGTTAGCCTGATGATATTTCCTTTTTAGGTGACCTGCCCCTTCTCTCCAGCTGCCTTCAACATTTTTTCCTTCACATTGACCTTGGAGAATCTGATGACTATGTGTTTTGGAGATGGTCATCTTATACAGTATCTTTCAGGGGTTCTCTGCATTTCTCATATTTGAATGTTCTTTCTAGTGAGGTTGGAGACATTTTTGTGGTCAGTATTCTCAAATACGTTTTTCAAGTTGCTTGATCTTTCTCTCTCTTTCAGGGATGCCAATTAAGTTGTAGTTTAGTTCTCTTTATATAATCCCATATTTCTCAGTGGCTTTGTTTATTCTTTTTTCTTTATTTTTGTCTGACTGAGTTGATTCAATGAAACAATCTTTGAACTATCAGAGTCTTTCCTCACCTTGGTCTATTCTGCTGTTAATACTTGCAATTTTATTATTATGTTATTTTAGTGAGTTTTTCAGCTCCATCAGATTGGTTTGGTTCTTTCTTAAAATGGTTATTTTGTCTTTCATCTCTTGTATGATTTTATTTCAACTTTCTCCTGAATCTCAATGATCTTCATCTCTATCCAGATTCCAAATTCTATGTCTCTCATTTTAGCCATTTCAGCCTGGTTAAGAAACATTGATGAGGAGTTACTACTATCATTTGGATGTAAGAAGACACTCCGACTTTTTGAGTTGCCAGAGTTCTTGCACTGGTTGTTTCTCAGGCCAGGAACACAGTGGCCTGATGTTCCTTTAGTCTTTAAAGTTGCTGTCTTTTGATGGGGTTTTTTGCTTTTATATTCCTTGATACCATAAGGGTTTGACTGTGGTATAAGTTGGGTTTAGTTGACTGGTTTTCTTTCTGGAAGATTTCAGGGGACCAAAGCTCAGCTAATTACTCTTGAGCTGCTTGCTGTAATCCTGGACGTCTAGTACCAGGCCCATAGGTTTGTTCTCTGGCACCTTGAGGTTAAGCACCTACTGCACCTTAGGGGTTAAGGTGCTCCCAGTCTGCTGGTAACAATACTCTGATGAGGAGTGCCAACCAAAGCACTTCGTCAGGGTGGTGGCAGTGGAGTCAATGCTTGCACATGCATGTCAGGAACAGCTATCAGTGGTGTCCAGACAAAACTATTAAAACCAACTATAGCTATAAATTATTAATGAATACAAATTACCAAATATGTAAATTTTGACATCAAAATAATGAAATGTGGGTGGGAGGGAGTGAAAGTGTAGAGTTTTTATATGCAATTAAAGACAAGTTTTATCAGATTAAAGTAAACTGTTTTAAGGATAAGCTATATTATGTAAGCCTCATGGTAATCATAAAGCAAACATTTATAGTAGTTACACACAATATAAAAAGAAAGGATAAAAAGTATACAACCATACAAAGCCACCAAACCACAAAGGAAGATAGTAAGAGAGAAAGAAGGAAGCAAAAGACCTATAACACAATCAGAAGAGAAATTACAAAATGGCAGTGGTAAGCACTTACTTGTCCATAATGACTTTCAATGTAAATGGATTATACTGTCCAATAAAATACATGGAGCAGCTGAATAGATTTTAAAAAAGCAAGATCTAATCATAAGCTGCATACAAGAGACTCACTTTAGTAATAAGGACACACACAGACTGAAAGTAAAGGGATGGAAAAGATATTCCATGCAAATAGAAACGAAAAGAGAGCTGGGGTAGCTATACTTATATCAGACAAAATAGATTTAAGTTAAATACTACAAAAAGAGAAAAAGAAGGCCATTACATAACAAAGCATTAAAATCACCACAAAGACATAACAATTGTAAATATACACCTACCTAAGATCAGAGCACCTAAATACACAAAGCAATTACTAAACGATCTAAAGGAAAAAATAGAATTTAATAATATTACAGTAGGGGCTCTCCATATTCCACTTGCAATAATGGACAGATCGTCTAGAGAGAAAATCCATAAAGAAACCATGGACTTGAATTACACTTTAAATAGACCAAATAGAAATACACACAACACTGTATCCAATAGCAACAAAATAGACATCCTTCTTAAGTGCACATAGAACATTCTCTAGGATAGCCCATATGTTAATGCACAAAACAAATCTTAACAAATTTAAGAGAATTGAAATCATATTAAGAATCTTTTGAGATCACAATGGCATGAAATCAGAAATCAATAACCTCCAGGATTACAGATATCTTGGAAAATACACAAATGTGTGGAAATGAAACAACATTCTCCTAAACAACCAATAGGTTAAAGAAGAAAGCAAATAGAAGATAAAAAATTACCATGAGACAAATGAAAATGTTAAGACAATATATCAAAACTTATGGGAGACAGCAAAAGCAATCTTAAGAGGGAAATTCATAGCAATGAACATCTATATCAAATAAAGTAAGGTTACAAATAATCTAATGTTACCACTCAAGAAACTAGAAATATAAGTATAAACTAAGCCCAGTGACAGCAGATGAGAGGAAATAACAAAACTCAGCACAGAAATAAATGAAATAGAGACTAGAAAAACAATAGAAAATGTCAATAAAACTAAGTTGGTGTTTTGAAAAGATAAACAAAGTTGACAAACCCATGGCTAGACTAGGAAAACAAGAGACTACTCAAATAAGATCAGAAGTGAAAGAGGAGACATTACAATATGCATTGCCTATATCTACTATAATAGACATATATACACACACAAATCAATATGTGATATACCACATTATTAAAGGATGAAAATCATATAATGATTTCAATACATGCAGAAACAACATTTGAAAAAACTCAACATCCTTTTATGATAAAATTCTTAACAAATTGGGTATAGGTATGGAGGGAATGTACCTCAGCACAATAAAGGTTACATATGACAAACCCTTAGCTAACATCATTCTCAATAGTAAAACACTGAAAGCTTTTCCTCTAGTGACAAGACAAGCATGCCTATTCTTACCACCTCTTTTCAATATAGTACTAGAAGTCCTAACTAGAGCAATTAGGCAAGAGGAAAAATTGAAGCCTAATAGGAAATGAAGAAGTGAAAATATCTCTATTTTCTGATGACATGATCTTATATGTAAATCCACCAAAAAATTATTAGAACTGATAAATGAACAGTAAAGTTGCAGAATACAAAATCAACATATAAAAGTCAGTAGCATTTTTATATACTAATAACAAATTAAAATGAAATTAACAAAACAATCCCATTTAAAATAGTAACAAAACACTAAATACTTAGGTGTACATTTAATGAGTAAGCAAAAGTCCTGTACACTGAAAACTATAAAACACATGAAAGAAATTGAAGAAAATACAAGTAAATGGAAAGATACCTCATGTTCACGGATTGGAATAGTTAATATTGTGAACGCGTCTATACTACCTGCAGCAATCTACAGATTCATTGTAATCCCTACAAAAATTCCAATGTCACCTTTTTCACATAAATGTAAAAAAATCCTTAAATTTGTATGAAACCACAAAAGACCCCACATACCTAAAACAATCTTGAGAAAAAAAATCAAAGTTGAAGGCATCATACTCTGTGATTTCAAGACACATTACAATTATAGTAATTTAATCAAAATATCATTGTACTGGCATAAAAATACGGGCATTGACCAATGCGCCAGGATCGAAGGCCCAACACATATGTTGTCAATTGATTTTTGACAAAGGTGTCAAGAACACATAACGGGGAAAGGGCATCTTCTTCAATAATCAGTGTTGGGAAAAACTGGAAATTAGATCCTTATCTCTCACCATGTGCAAAAATCAACTAAAGTGAATTAAGCACTTAAATATGAGACCCGAAACTGTAAAATGACTAGAAGAAAACATAAGGGAAAAACTTCATGACATTGGTCATTCACATTTAATATTTTGCTATTACAAAAAGATGCTCCAAAAAGCATACTTACACATATTTTTTGTTCACAGGCACATGCATTAATCTAGATACATACTTATATCTAAGAAGTACTGGGTTACAAAATATGTAGATCTTCACCTTTACCAGATATTGCTTAATTTTTCTCAAAAACAGTTACAATAATTACAGTTCCACCAGAAATGCAGAGAACTCTCATTTTACTACATCCTTCACTTATTATCAAGGGCTTACATTTTTGTCAATTTACAGAAACCTGCTTCCAAAGACCGAGGAAGCAGGGAGACTAAAGAGGCTGACCAATCCGTTTCTCAGAAAGAAACACTTAATAGAGACAAACAGAAGCAACCCTTGCACTTGCTCTCCTGAAAGTATGCTTTATTTAGCAAGATATAAGGGTAAAAAGAAGTGCGACTAGTTAGCTCTCAGACTATTGTGATCACTGGGGACGTTAGATAAGCATCTTTATGAGGGATTATGTATGTATGTTATGAACATTGTTTAAAGACCTTTGCTGCAGAACACTTTGGTATGCAGTGGGTCAAACATCAGTTCCCAAGATAGTTTTGCTTCAAGTTGGTGTCACTCTTGCCACGAAACAGGTTGTTTTTCTGCACAGTCTAATGGATGTGACATATTATCTTGTCTTAACTTGCATTTTTCGGATGACTACAGAAAGTTTGGCTTGTTGTTCACATTTTTTCCATTTTTCTAGTGTGTCATTGTTCTTATTACCTCTTTGCATATTTTAGAAATACTTTATATTTTATAACTACGTTTTCCAAGTTTGTGCTTTAACTTTAATTTTCTTAGTTATTAGTCAATTTTTAATTAACTTTTTTTAATGTTTTTTGAAACTTCCGACCGCCAAAGTTGTGAACACATATTTCTATATTTTCTTATCAAAGTATAATATTTTGCCTTTCATATTTACATATTCACTTCACCTGGAGTTTATTTTTGTGTGTAATGCCAGGTAAAAAATTTTTCCTACGTGGATATCAATTATTTTGGCACCACAAGTTCATATTTACAAGGCTACTTGTCTATTTAATCATGCTCAAAACCAGCTCGACCCTTTCATGTCTTTCATCACATCCTTTATTGCTTACCTCTCACCACGCCCTTCTACAGTAGCATTATTTCCTTGTTAAACCAGACCATTCACTGCATTTACTCTTCTTGCAATATGCTAAAACTGTTCCTATTGTCTCTGAGTCATGTTTTCTGCCTTTTTTCCTTACTAAATTTAAACCTCTTGTGAAAAAGACATTGTCCAATTTATGTTTTCACCTTTAATACCGAGTATTGATGTAGTAGGTTTTCAAATATTCTTGTTTTATTCTGAATTTAAGTTGGCCCTTATAGATGGGAAATTTCACCTAGTACGAGCTATATATATCCATATATTTAGGAACAATCACAACAGTTTTAATGAATAGGAACCAGTCATCTTTTCTGCCCTGGTGGATAGGCTACTTAGTGGTCGTCGGTGGATGGCGCTGACCGCGGTTGATCAAAGGAACTGACCCCGTTTGCAGGCGTGGCCTGGGCGTGCTCGCTTCGCAGTAGAAGCTGGGAGTTGGGCCAGTTCTGAGCCTAGTGATGCGCCTGTGTATGTGTTCACATCGCCGTCCAGTCTTCTTCACTTCCTACAGATGCCGGGACCCCCAAAACAGCAAGATGTGGACATTCACATTCGAAGACACAGGCTGTCCGTACAGCGAACGTTGTCACCATTCCCAGACATAGGGCCCCGACCTTCAAGTAGGCGGTGCGGTTGGCGCGCAGTTCTCAGGGGCCTTCTAGAATCTCCCGCCAGCCTCCCCGCTGCCTGGTTACCACACGCTGCCAGGGACACCCAACCTCCCCTCTCGAGGGCCCGGGTTGGCCGGCCCAGCCTTGTAGGGCTGATTGAAGGCCACATCGACATAACAGTTGAAAGGGAAGAACGCGGACACCACCCAGTACCCGCCCCAGGCGTTTCCAGAGTCTCCGGTTAGGTGACCCGTGGGGGTCGCGGTCGCGGACCGGGGACAGAGCAACGGGGCGGGCGCGCAGCGAGGGCCGCAGTCCCAGAGCCGCCCACCGCCGCCCCACGGCCGCCTAGCGCGCGCCGGGACTGCATTTCCCATAGGCCCGCGCTGCGGAGCACCGCCCACCCGAGCCCCACGCGAGTGCGCGGCCGCGAGGTGTCCCCGCCGCAGCCCCAGCCCGCCGGCCCGCAGAGCTTTTGAAAGGCGGCGGGAGGTGGCGAGCGCCATGGCGAGCCCGGGCCGCCTACTGTGCGTGCTGGGCCTGCTACTCTGCGGGGCGGCGAGCCTCCGGCTGTCCAGACCCCACGGTGACACCGCCAAGAAGCCCATCATCGGTAAGGAAGCTGTGCGGAGCCGCAGCATATGGGGAGGGGCTGGGTGTCGGCGCTGGGCGCCTCCCGCCGCCGCGCTCCAGCTGTCGCGTCCTGCCGGGGAAAAACCCCAGATGTGCTTGGCTTTTGGTGCAAGAAGGACCCCGGGCTGGGTACCATTTGGATCGTACTGAAATGTATCTAGCTGAAGTGTCTCGTTCATTCCTTTAGACTCATATGGCTCTTAAAGATGGGAGGGAGGAGGGTGCACCGTGAAGAATCCTGCGGATTTTCTTTTTTTTGTACACAGCTAGGAATTTATACTAAAATAAAACATTTCTTTTTCGCACATAGTTGGGAATTTTTTACTCATTTACATCTACACGTGCGTGCATTACATTTGTCAAAATGTCTCAGGTTGAGGGCGTATTTAAAATACCAGTGCATTGTAATATAAAATCAAGAAATTAAGGTATAATTTGGATTTTGTCATGTTCAGTAGCAGAGGACAACAGTGGCTAATATCCTAATGTAGGTTCTATTTGATATTAAAATGCAGTACACAATTTTTCGTTTCCAACATATTTGTGTTTTAAAGAGATAGTAAAATCAGTCTGTGTTACCAAAACACACATTTGAGACAGGCCCAAGGAAGGCTACCTGGGAGATATCATCCTGGGGTTAAAATTTGCCCAAATAAATTTGTGTGGAATTAAGATTAGTTTTATTTTGGCTGTAGGATTATGCCTTTCATACTATTTTTTTTTTCTATGAAGATTATCACTGTATTCTGTAACTAAACAGAAATTAGATGAATGTTTTTTCATATAGGTAGTGCCCAATTTTCAAATGGATGGCTTACTAATATTTGGAACTTATTTCATAGCTGTTTAACATGGTGATTTGATTCTCCACGAACTAACTCAAGCTGTAATTAATGTAACAGGTTGCATATTGTGTGTCCAGAGGAGAGAAAAAAAGCAGAGGGGATTGTTTTCCCTTTCCTAGAATCAGGGGTAGCCCTGTGTCAAATATTTAAAAAAGGGACTTTGCTTTTGGTCACTGAGATCAGCACAGAATCGTTAACCGAGTACCGACTATGTACACAGTCTTGCTCTAGGAAGTGCAAAGGATTAAAAGATGACAAGGAAGCTACAAAAGTTATCAGATGGCCTTAAATTATTGGTGAAATTTTGGTCACATTTTGAGGGAGAGGGAGAACAGCTTGAGCTCTTTTCCTAGGGATGGGAAAAGTGAGTATGCTGGGCCCAGGGGAAGGGGAGATGTTGGTGGAACTCACTTTGATGTACTTCTCTTTCTGGTAACCCTTGTGCTCCCATGATGCCCCATGTCACCTTTGTGGTACCTCACTCCATGTACCCTGTACCACTCCATTTCCTATGACATTCCTAGTTCTTTGTTCCCTAGTCAAACTTTGTATTCCTTAGTAAAGATGATTTTACCTACCAATAAGGACAAAAAGTCTTACGGAACAAATTTTGTCGTTTGATATGTTACCGGAATACCTGATGAATGCCAATTGTAAGAAGCTGGAAATACAAAAGTGAGTAATACAGACAACAGCTCTTCCTATCAGGTGGCCTACAGAGACACTGAAAGTGTTCCAAATGCTGAAGTGCTGAATAGTAGTAGGCACAGGTACTCACCCGACAGACGTGTTTTGATGTGTGCTGGTTGCTGTACTGTGCTGGGGCTGGGTTTCACTGGTAAAAGGAGGCCAGAGAGATGGGTGGGGCAGAGCACACAGGGTCTTACAGAGTTTATTAAAGTTTAGGGACCCACTGAGGTAGTTAAACAAGGTGGTGACACCTGCTTGCTGATCTGTCTGTTCCTGATCTCCTTTCCTATTGCTTTCTGCCTTCACTCACCTGGCTCTAGTAACATGGATTCCTTGCAATGTGACAGGCACCTTCCTGACTCCTGGCTGTTTCTCTTGCCATTCCTTTTTCCTGGATTCCTCTTTTCCCAGATATGTGAATATGGTTTACTCTGTCACCTCTCTGGAGTCCTGGCTCAAATGTCATGTTTTACCTTCTCAAGGAGGACTTGCCTGGCCACCATATTGAAGACACTGTCCTTTCCTCCACAGATGGGATCTCCTTCCCCACCTTCTTTCTCTCCTTAGTGCCTACGACCAGCCACTCTATATATTATGCCTTTTTATCTTGTTTATTGTTTGGCCTCTCTCCCCTCCCTGATACATATTTGATTTAATACACACAGGGTAGGGGTTTTTGTTTGGTTCTCTCATATTCATGCGTCCCCAGCACCTAGTTTGTTGCCTGGCATGAGGTATGATTCAACAGTATATATTGAATGACTGTAGGAATAGGAATGGTGATGTGATCCGATTTGCTTCTACGCGGGGAGCTGCTTGGAGCTTGAGGGATTTCTTAAGAAAAGATGTAAGAAGACCTTCTAAGAGTCTATTATCATAGTGCAGTGGGGAGAGGAGAGATATTGATAGTTTGGGCTAAAGTAATGTTGGAGAGGTGTGGATGGAAGATGTTTTCACTCCTTTGCTTCATTGTCAGGGAATCAGTGTGTCTGTGAGTATGTGTGGGAAAGGAGCGACAGTCTTGTAGATTTAAGGATCTGTATTCTTTAGATGGATTCTAGGTCTACAGTTGTGTGAAGGCTGCATGTGCTACTGTAGTCCTTCTTTGGGGGCTTATTTGGCTTCCCTGATGTGGTGAGAGATGGATCTACTTGAAACCAAGATTAGCCTCCTCTGCTTCTTTCCCACAGCCTGTGGGGGGACTTGGAGGAGAAACTTCCTATTTAATTCTGTGAATTGAAATAATAAAATATGATATTTTTGCTGTGATAGATTTCAGTTTCTGAGCAAGAAGAAATTTGCTTGAAACTAAACTTTTTTTTTTGTTATTAGGAATATTAATGCAAAAATGCCGCAATAAAGTCATGAAAAACTATGGAAGATACTATATTGCTGCATCCTATGTAAAGTATTTGGAGTCTGCAGGTGCAAGAGTTGTACCAGTAAGGTATGGTTCAGTGTTTTTTTAAATTTTACTCTGTAAAGAAATTGCTGCATATGGCCGGGTGCGGTGCCTCATGCCTATAATCCCAGCAATTCGGGAGGCCGAGGCGGGTGGACTACCTGAGGTCAGGAGTTCGAGACCAGCCTGGCCAACCTGGTGAAACCCTGTCTCTACTAAAAATACAACAATTAGCTGAATGCAGTGGTGCACATCTGTAATTCCAGCTACTGGGGAGGCTGAGGAAGGAGAATCGCTTGAACCAGGGAGGTGGAGGTTGCAGTGAGTTGAGATTGTACCACTGCACTCCAGTTTGAGCAACAGAGCAAGACTCCGTCTCAAAAAAATAATAATTACTGCATAATATCTCTAAAATTAGTGCTTTCTCTTTATGATTACATCGTTTAAATGCAGTAACATTGAACCTGATTTTTGCCACAAACATGTTGCTTAGAGTCTCTCATTGAATTGTTCAGTGTGGGAAGCTGTGTGTTACCTGTAACGTCATTAGAGGTACTGTATGTCATATGCATTAGCATCAAGAATGAAATGATAGTTTCCTTTACCCCAGAAAAGGTGGTCCTCACAGATACTATGAAGGTAATGGAGTAAAAGAATCTAAAATTTATGCAAACTCAGAGTGGGAAAGGGTGGTTGTGGGGGTGTGAGATAAAAAATTACATATTTGGTACACTGTACATTACTTGGGTGACTGGTGCATTGAAATCTCAGACTTCACCACTATACAATTAATCCATGTAACCAAAAACCAATTTTACCCTAAAGGCCATTGAAAAAAAATTTTTTTTAAAAATCTACAGTTTAACCAGCTTTATTTTATAATATTAGGATAAGAGAACACTTAGGGAATGAAGGAGGTTTTTAGAAAATGACTTTTAAAATACCTTCACACTCTACTTTAAAAGTTTGTAAATTACTAATGCATTAGAGTTGCTTCAGTGTAGATTATAGGTATTGCAGTTTTAAAGGCACTACATTATTTTTGTGATAAAATGTTCCTATAAGAATGAGATGATTCATCGCATATTTTCATTTAGAACTGAATTCTTCCCATATTTTTCATTTGGAAGGAGCTAACAACCAGAATCTTATATGTATTTATAATATCTTGTCAGCTAAAATTAATGTATTTTATAATCTTCCAGCACCCTCATCTAATCCATTTTGAGTGATTTCACACACAAAACACTATTTATTCTATACAGCCTGTTTCTGTAAATAATTTCTCATCAAAAATTATAACAAAAGTACTGTTCAAATATACTACTACTAATAAAGCCAATATTACAATTTAGAGAATTGTACCACAAAATGGCTTTAGGTTTAGATTTATGAGAATTGTTTTCTCGTATGATCTTTTACATTTAAATTAAGTTTCTACACCAAGATTACCATTTGCTTTTGATATTAGTCTTTCATATTTTAGTAGCATACCTAATTTTACAAATGACATTTTATTTGAAACCCATGTAACATCAGAGTTTTAGAGCTGGGTAAGAGGCTCTAGAGAGTCTTCAGAACAGTGTTTCCAAGTTTTCATCAAGGAAGCTTTTAAATGCAGACTGTTCTAGGATGTTAGCACTGACCATGTGCATGGGAGATAGGAGAGACAAAAGGCAGAACAGCCATAAAAAAGAATGAAATCACATCCTTTGCTGTGATGTGGATGCAGCTGGAGGCCTAAGTGAATTAATGCAGAAACAGAAAACCAAATGCCGTATGTTTTCACTTATAAGTGGGAGCTAAACATTAGGTACACATGGACACAAGGATGGCAGCAATAGATACTGAAGGCTACTAGAGGAGGAGGGGGATAAGGGCTGAAAACTTACCTGTTGGATACTGGACTCACTACCTGGGTGACAGGATCTTTTGTACCCCAAGCCTCAGCATCACACAGTATACCCATGTAACAAATCTGCACACATACCCTCTGAATCTAAAATAAAAGTTGAAATTATACAAAATAAATGAAGTAAAATCATAAATGAAAGAGGAGACATTACAACTAATGCTACAGAAATAAAAAGGTTCATAAAGACTACTTACAAGAAACTGTATGCCAACAACATGTGTAACCTAGAAGAAATGAATAAATTGCTAGAAACACACAGTCTACAAAGACTGAATCATAAAGAAACAGGAAACAAACCTGTCACTGGTGAAGAGATTGAAATGGTAATCAGTAGCCTCTCAACACAGAAAAGCCCAAGACCAGCTGGCTTCACTGGTGAATTCTACCAAACATCTAAAGCAGAATTAATACCAGCCCTTCTCACACTCATCCAAACAATTGAAGACAGTACAATTCCAAGAATGAACCCCAATGTAAACTAGGATTTGGGCAATTATGATGTGTCACTGTGTTTTTATCAACAGTTAAAATGTACCACCCAAGATGTTAATGGAGGAAGCTATGCATCTTTTGGGGCAAGGGTTGTATAGGAAATCCTTAACCTTCCCTTAATTTTGCTGTGAACCTGAAATTACTCTAAAAAATAAAGTCTTTAAAAAAATAAAACAAAATGCCTTAAGGCAGGTAGACCAGTTTAGAGGTAGTTGCAGTAGGCTAGGTGTGAAGTGTTGAGGGCTTGGCTTAGACCGGTGGTGTGGGAATGATAGGTAAGTGTTGTTTAAAAAAAAAATCACCAATATATGATGACTAATAAAAGGGCACAGGGAAGAAAAAATAGATAAGGATGATGGAAGTTTTGAAATCATGGGAGTTTTGAAACTGAATGACTTTGCCGAATATTGATATTTATGAGAGATGCTGAGAACGTGACTGTCAGCATATAGGTTAATTTCCAGCTTGGGTTCTCAGAGTTCATTTAAGGTATATTGTTGGAATCATGAGATCCTGTAGAAACAGTGTAATACATAGGGGCTAAGTTCACAGACTAGCCTGCAAAGGATTATCTGATGCAAAATAAGACTGAAATGATCATGATGATGTTAGGTTCATTTCTGAATTTTGGATGCTAGGAGTCAACTTCTGTGGTTTAGAAGTGAAAAGGAAGAGATGGGAGACCTGGGAAGCATTCTGAAATAGGTCAAGAAATTTGTCTTTGGTTTCCTTCTGCCTTCTTCCTGCCACCTTCTCTCTCAGGTGCTTGGTGCTCTCAGGTTGTCATAAATTCCCAGTGTGGGACTAGTGGAAAACAGAATGTCCTGCTTCCTCAGAGGTAGCATACAACAGCCCATGGGCTGCAGCTTTTGGTTTAAAAATGTGTGTTGTTCACACCGCGTTTTAAAACACAAATCAGGCTGGGCACGGTGGCTCAGGTCTATTATCCCAGGAATTTGGGAGGCCGAGGTGGGAAGATCACTTACACTCATGAGTTTGAGACCAGCTTGGGCAACATGGAAAAACCCCTATTTATAAAAAAATTTTTAAAAAGCCGGGAGTGGTGGCGTGCACCTATTGGCCCAGCTATTCAGGAGGCTGAGGTGGGAAAATCACTTGAACCCAGGAGGTGGAGGTTGCAGTGAGCTGAGATGGCGCTACTGCACTCCAGCCTGGGTGACAGAGCCGGACCTTTCTCAAAAAAAAAACCCAAAGACCACAAATCAGACTTTATAAGAGTCTGAATTTTTGGTTTTTTTGAAGACAGTTATTTGGATTGGGTTTTAAATGGGGCAAACACTCCCCATTGGCAACAGTGCTTTGCCATCCTTTTCATGCTGCTAAAACTGTGTCATTTGCCATCATCACCAGGCTTAAGCCATTTCCTTATAGTTAAGGAGAGAATAAACTGTTTCTCATACCTTGTTGAAAGGGTCTTTTGTTTCAGGAAATGTCTGACAATGTGCAACTTACAGTTATATTCTCTGCCAGGGCCCTTAGGCACCAGAGTTGTGACATGGCACACTCCTTCCCCTGTGACAATTAAGCCTCTTAATAGTGATAAGTGGGGACCAAAACTATAGTCATGGACAATGTGGGAGCCATTTATTTAGAATTAATGAAATGACTGAAACTAGCTTGCACTGCTAGCTGGCAGGAGTCCTTGGAGTGCAGCTGTGTGATCTAAATCCATTTTGGTCCCTGATGGTAGTGGTTGCCCATTCTGGTTTAAATATCCATGGGGAGAATTCTGGGTCCTGACTGGTTGGTTCCTTTTTATTGCCACAATCTGGGGAGATTAGATTGGCAGAATACTGGGTACATGTAGATTCATATTTCACCTCCCTGTCACTTCCCAAGGCAGGGCTACCTGTCAGTATTTCTCCACTTAAGACCATGGTAAGCACCATTCTGGTATTACCCATTGCTTTTGTGGCCCTCTGCCAGGAAGAGATTACTATGAACTTGTGAAAGACAGACCTGGACTTGCAAAGCTTGTTTGGACTTGAGAGTAGATCCCAAAGTTGTTTGCTGGCAAAACACAGCCTGTGTTCTGGATATCACAGGTGTCTAGTTAATAATCGGTGTGAGGGATCTCACCTCCCCCAAAAACTTCTTTGAGGGCAGAAATGGACTAGTTGACATCTAGTCATAAGTCTACTTCCTTTAGGGCAGGTTGAGAGGACAGGTACCATTTATTCTCTCGCAGAAACCAAAGTCTGCTAAATGTGGGAGAGTTCTTGCAAGGATTTCACCAACTTGGTGCTCTCTTCCCTTATTGTTGCATTTTATTGAACTTTTGGGAGAGCAAATGTCTTACTGTGACTTAGTAAATGTTGTCGCCGTATGTCACAGATTAATCCCATCTTTTTTTTCTGGAGAAAGGGAATAAAGTCACCAATAATATGGCAATTGTTAGGAGGCCCTTAAGGGGTGTTTGATCAAGGGTCTTCCAGAGTAATTACCTGGGCGTTTAGGCTGTTCTACAGTCATCTCTCTGTAGTCTGTCAATTCAGACTAGATCTGAACCATCCTGACTTTGAAATGCAGAGTAGTCCCTAGACTCTTGCAACTAGTTTGTTGAGGTAAGATGAAGCAGAGACTTGACATTTATTTATATATTTTTTTCATCTGCCAGAGCTGCCTGTAGTTAAATAGGAATGATAAATAAAGTTACTTAAAGGAGTCTTTACATAAAACTACTGACTATTCTTACATTTCTTTTTGTAGTTTTTGGTTAGTAGAGAAATTACTGGTGCCTAAATCTCACAGTCTTTAATGTTTTGCATACTAAAACATACTTCACAATATTAAATTACGTTAGATCACAGAAAAGCATATTTACTTGTCTGATTAGCAAAACAAGGATAGAATTATGTGGCTTTCAAGTGGTTTGCAAAAATGCCTCTAGGAAAGTAGATAATATTGTCTAGTAATTAAAAATTAGTTTTTATTTGGCTTTTTAAAAGTAATGTGGTGACTTCGTTTAGAGGTTTACTTGTAAGTTTCACAAATATAACAATAACTGTTTTTATTGTTTTCAGGCTGGATCTTACAGAGAAAGACTATGAAATACTTTTCAAATCTATTAATGGGTAAGTTGGCAGCATTGGTTTGATGCGGTATATGAGTGGTCTACATATATGTCTGCTTTTGTGAAGGAAATCATACAAATATTATACATGTTTCTTTGTAACTATCTTAGAGTGGTATAGTATTTTCTGAGTTCTTTTATAGGATATATTTTCTTGGGAGATGCAAAAGTTCTTCAAAAGAGGAAGAGGCAGGTTAGAAAATGTATAATTGTTACATAGTAGACACATAATTTTTTTAAACGTGTGACTTAATCTTTGTTCTTTTAATGCTTGTCTTAAATGTTTGAAGCTACCTTGAATGGCATGGCATACTGCTTGCATATGGAGTTTATAAGTCCAAAGTCTGAGGATGTTGATTTTTTTTTTTTTTTCGGGTATATTGGAAAAAACTGTTCTGTTCTCTGGTTTCACCACAAAAGATATGTTAGCTCACAGAACAAGACTTCTAATCATATGAAAAAAAAATGTCCACCATTACTCTTAATTTTAGGAAAGAAGGCTAATTACAGCAGTCAAAAACATTTAATTACCAAGTTGGCAGAGATCAGAAAATTTGCTTATACTCTATAGGGCCTGTGAGGAAACAGGCATGCCCATACTTTATTAGAGGAAATGTAAATCATGTAGTCTATTTTGGGATAATGTTGCAATACCTATTGAAATTAGAAGTACATACACCCTTTGACCTGGGAACTTGAGGAGGAATTTTATTTTATAAGTATATTCCAC
Source organism: Macaca mulatta (assembly GCF_049350105.2). NCBI lineage: Eukaryota > Metazoa > Chordata > Mammalia > Primates > Cercopithecidae > Macaca > Macaca mulatta. Next base: position 73,659,380 of record NC_133413.1, on the reverse strand, counting down.
ATTGCATGAAGACTTAGACTCAAATATATGCATTGTATTAGTAGTATTGTCTGACTGTCACCCAGTAGTCCATCAGGTGAGAATTGGTGAAATAAAACAGACTATGTACATTTAATAGAATACTATGCAGGAATTAAAAAATGAGGTTATCTGTAGATGCTGACTTGGATCACCATTGTCCCCCATGTGAAAAAGGCAAGGCATGTGATGGTGTGTATAGCATACACCCCGTTTGCTTTTTGTTAAAAGTCAGAGTGAAGAGATATGCGTATTTCTACAAATCAACACAGCAGATTTTAATGGCAGTCATTTCTGATTGAGAATAGGGTGGGAGGAAGTATTTTACTGTAAAACGTTTTTTAAAAAGAGCTTTATTATTTTTACTTCTAAAACCATGTTAATTTATTGTTTCTTTTAAAAAGCCATGTTTACAAACACCGCATGTTCTCAGTCATAGGTGGGAACTGAACAATGAGATCACTTGGACTCGGGAAGGGGAACATCACACACTGGGGCCTATTATGGGGAGGGGGGAGGGGGGAGGGGGGAGGGATTGCATTGGGAGTTATACCTGATATAAATGACGAGTTGATGGGTGCTGATGAGTTGATGGGTGCAGCACACCAACATGGCACAAGTATACATATGTAACAAACCTGCACGTTGTACACATGTACCCTAGAACTTAAAGTATAATAATTTTAAAAAAAAAAGCCATGTTTAGAAAATTATTTGCTTTCAGTTCAGTTTGGTTCAGTAAATATTTACTGTAAAATCATTTCAATTTAGTAAAACATTTACAATGCCCAGTATGTGCTGTGTGCAAGGTACTTTGGCATGGACAAAGATCATTAAGTCTAGGCTAGAATGTAATAGTAGAACCTCAAAAATAGACCTTTTGAATCACTTCATTTTCTTCCCACCCTCTCCCCAATTGCATTCCTGTTTGGAGAGGAATCTGAAATCAAGTAGCAGTGTAGACAGTAATACATACTTTTGGGAGCTAGCCTGTCCATTTGATCAGTATGTCTTCATGCAAACCACCAAAATGAGTCCATTTTCTATCTTCCTCACTTGCTTTCTGCATTGCCACTAATTCTTGCTCCTGTAGGCCCCCTTTCTCTCTCATGTAGTCACTGAAAGCTGCACTCCAAAGTGGGTTAAATTGGGGGCCTTATTTATATCTCGGAGTGTCACCAGAAAATGAGCTGTATTCTAATGTGACTTCAAAAGCACCTTTATTGAGTCACTATTATGCATTGGACCCCATAGTATTTTGCAGGGGGAATAACAGAGATGAAAAGACAGAGCCATGCCTTAAGGAGTTTGTCCTATAGGAGGGACAGTCAGGTTTTGCTGCATGAAAGGACTTTGGGGTTAGACATACCATATTTGATCAGAGGCAGCTTTTTAAATACTAAGTTAATGTCTGTAAGCTGGAGACCTGGGATGCAAAACATAAAAATTAAAAAATACTGAGTTAATGGAAAGAGAGAACGCTAATGAGTCCTCCCTAAGCCACTTTTAATTGTGGGATTTTCTGCTTGGGTTTGTGGTAGATATTCTCCCACACAGATGCTTATATGTTTTCTACCAGACTGTGATCTTTCTAACAGCAAAACCACTCATGTTTGTCTCTCTAGGCAAGTCCTGAGTCTAGCTCGTGGAAGAAACAGAATATATTTCTTGAATAACAACAATCTCACAAGTGATATTTCACATGCCTCAAACTTGTATTTAAATATTTTCAAAATTTTAATATGTTTAATACCATTTTTCTTACCTCTTTTGAATATCCTTGGTTCTTTCAAGACGTTGCTATAAATTATAAATTTAAAAGTTTAATTTTAAAAGTTGATATAAAAACATGAAAATAGTTTTCTATATTTCACCTTTATAAGTGTGTAAAAGAATATCAAATATTTTTGATTGCCTCCTTTTCCTAGACTTTTTGTAGGATCGTAATTATGTTTCTTGAAAAAAATGTTCTAATACCATGTGTATTTCTGAAGAGACTCAGGGTGATAAGAATTAAGTTCTTGTAGAAATTTAATTCCAGCTTAAATATCTTTTTTATGACCAGCTTGTTCTTTATAGTTAAATTATTTGTGAGCTAAGTCCTACCCACCTGCAATTGATTTGGCATGACAGATCACCTTCTTTTAAACCTGGCTAAACCTGGAATTTTGTCCGTCTTTGATATCTAGCTCTGTGTACTCTTGCCCCTCCCCTACTTATTTACTTTTAATTTTCCCACACTCTATTTCATCAAATAAACTTTTTGAAGAGGTTTTTGGAAAATATTCTCTAAAGTGTTGTTAACTGCTGTAGTTTCTGAATGGCTGGGATTGTAAATATTTTATAATTTCTTTTTTGTTTTTCTAATTTTCTTCAAGGATCTTATTGCATATGTAATAAGAAAAATTGTTTTAAAATAAAAAGATTGTTTTCTGTGTGTGTATGGGTCAGGGGTGGCAAAATACACCCTATCTGATTTATGTGACGTTGTTTCAGAATCCTTTTCCCTGGAGGAAGTGTTGACCTGAGGCGCTCAGATTATGCTAAAGTGGCCAAAATATTTTACGACTTGTCCATACAGGTAATTATCAGTTATTGCTTGTTATTCCAGATGGATTTTTGTAAGTTTTGTAAGTTTTAGTGAGAGTAGTTCTTGTTTTAAGCAGATGGTAATGTTCCCTTCAAAATTACCCTTAGCCTCATCATACCTTTTAACCTTGAGGCACCTGTTCTTGGCTGCGCCCAAATAAAAGTGTTTTCCATGTGCTTCATCTAATCCTGGGCTTCCAGAGACCCTTCAGAGCCCTGCTGACTGGTCCTCTCTTGATGCTTGTTAATGTGAACCATGTCCTCATGTGGTGTAGACATTCTGATGTCTCTCTCTGTCCTCTTATTTTATTTTTTTGCGGCATTGTTTTTATGTTATTAATTCTCACTTCTTGAAATCTGTTCTTCTTCCCAACTCATTCAATCCTATTTGAACTTTCTTCACAGTTACCGTAGACTCCATGTTCATTTACCAAGCAGAGCTTCTGAGCCTCTGACTTCTCCTTTGTAATGGTCACAGTGGGACTGCCTTTCTACCATAGCTCACACCCTTACTGTTTCTCTCCTCAACTATTAACAGTGATTTTTAAATTAATCTTGCTAGCCCTAGTATCTTACCAATCCCCGCTTAAATATTTCCCTAAATAAGTGTTTTTAGCCTTTGAAATACTTGTTTCAAACTTTTAATAGCTAAGGTCAGTAATCTGTAGGCTTTTATAGTCTTTGGGTCAAGATATACTGTGTGTCCACAGCTCATGTTTTCCAGCCTGTGTGGGAGCTCGGTCTGAAGAGAGAGTAAGTGATAGCCTACTTATGGATCCTGGAGAATGCTTCAGAAATCCATGTGTAACTCAGGTGCCTGTTTGGTAATGACAAAAGATATGGCTAATTTTTATTTTGAAAAGTTTGAATAAACTTAGTTTTCTCTTTTTCTACTTGCAAAGAGTTTTCACGATGGAGACTATTTTCCTGTGTGGGGCACATGCCTTGGATTTGAAGAGCTTTCACTACTGATTAGTGGAGAGTTCTTATTAACTGTCACAAATACTGTTGACGTGGCAATGCCGCTGAACTTCACTGGAGGTAAGAGTACTCTTTCAACCCTCTAAAAAAAATATTTGCTGGGCAGGATTAGTAAGTAGCAAATATGAAAGTAAAAGTGCTTATTTTTATTTTCTTTTTAGCCTTTTCCCTGAAGAAAAAAATGCTTACAACATTAGCATTTAATTTATTTACATAGGTTGAAGATGTGAATTACCATCCTTATACTCATTGATGAGGATGACTTAAGGAATTGTGAATTTTAATAACTCATTGCTTCTAGTGATATCAGGACTGTGTGTGATGAAGAACTCTGAAATGGAATCTGGTTTTGAGTCCTAGTTTTCTCACTTTGACCTTGAGGAATCATTTTTACCCCTGAGGTTCAGTGTCCTCATTTGCAAAAGGGTCTAACGCTTAGGGGTTTTTTGTGTGTGAGAATTAAATAAGTTTTTTTTTTTTTTTTTTTTTTTAAGACAGAGTCTGTCACTCTGGAGCGCAGTGACGCAATCTTGGCTCACAGCAACCTCCACCTCCAGGGTTCAAGGGATTCTCCTGCCTCAGCCTCCTGAGTGGCTGGGACTACAGGCGCCCCACCACACCTGGCTGAATTTTGTGTTTTTAGTAGAGACAAGGTTTCACCATGTTGGCCAGGCTGGTCTCAAACTCCTGACCTCTGGTGATCCGCCCACCTTGGCCTCCCAAAGTGCTGGGATTAGAGGATCCACCGGGAAGCGCTGTATTTACTCAGCAACCAGGAACTCCAGTGAGTTTTGGTGTCTAGAGTTTTTACTGGAATGTTGTTATGAAATAATTGATTGAATCATTGCCTATGTGACTGAACTCAAATCTCCAGCCCCTCTTTCATACTTGGAGATTGATTGGGCTGGCTCGAAGTTTCAACTTTCTGATCATGAAGTTAGTGTTTCTAATGATTAGTCTTCATCCTGAAATATTTGAGGGACCCACCTTGAATTACCACATTAGCATAACAAAAATACTTTTATCACTCCAGGAATTCTAAGGGTTTTAGAAGCTTCCTGTCAGGAACCCAGGACGAAGACCAGAAAGATTCTTAATGATACCACTCTGTATAAGTAGATAATGATTGTTGTTGGTTACTTGATCTCTGAATGCTTAGAATTGAAGCCACCAGCTATTTCTGTTCTCTTGAGGATTTTGCAAGGAAAGTAGCAGTCATACTTAAAACCTATAGAATGCTTTATGCTTTTGAAAGCTCTTTCTTCCATTGTCTCACTTAATAATTGCAAAAACCCAGTGGGAAGTACATGTATTAGGTCAGAGTACTTTGGTTCTGTTGCCAGAACCCAGTTTATACAGAAAAGGAATGTTTCAGGGAGCTGCGATTTTCATGGAAGTCTCTAGCAAGAATAAGGGGCCTGGTTTGCAACAGCTGGCACTATCACCTTGAAAACGTCAGTTTCTTTTTTTCAAAATCTGTTTGTTGGTGTTTGAGTCTGTGCAGCACCTTCAGTGTTGACCACTAAGATATATTGCTTTTTGATCTGTTTACTGAGTCAAAATTTCTTGGCTTGGTTCGTGTTCTTTTCTACATTGTTTTTATTTTTATTTGTTTGTCCCAGATACTTCTGAAAATATGTTGAAAGTTTTGGATCCTTTCCTGGGCAAATACGTACACCCATGGAAAGTTTTAACTGTTTTTCAGAATAGTCTGTGGAAATCTAGTTAAGATTCCCTGCCTGTTCTATAGCTTGCCAATACTCATATCAGAAGAATTTTACTTATTCATGTTAAAATTCTAGAAGAAAATTACTTATATCTGGAGCATATTTGAGTTTATGTTAAACACATTTTGTAACTTGATTGGAATACTTCTATGGAAATGATGCGTTTTGCTTATCATTTAGTCATCTTGATTATATCTTCATAATGGCTTCTCTTTGGGTGCAGATAAGTGATTTCAGTGGATTTTATTTTTTGTGTGTTTAAATTATTTCTCTTGTACTTAAATTATTTCAGGTCAATTACACAGCAGAATGTTCCAGAATTTTCCTACTGAGTTGTTGCTGTCGTTAGCAGTAGAACCTCTGACTGCCAATTTCCATAAGTGGAGCCTCTCCATGAAGGTATCACACTAATTACACAATGAAATTAATATGTTTAGAATAACTGCAGAAGTAATCATTTTGTTTTGTTTTCGTATTCTAGAATTTTACGATGAATGAAAAGTTAAAGAAGTTTTTCAGTGTCTTAACTACAAATACAGATGGCGAGATTGAGTTTATTTCATCAATGGAAGGTATATCACTATAGCATGTACACTTTATTTCATTTATTTTATATTTTTGAGTTTTGATTTTGTATGTCTTAAAATCATGTTACTTTGGGGCCTGAAGATGGATGTTAGGGCATTTTCGGAGACAGGAGACGTGTTTTGTCCGTGTTTCAAATTAATTGCAGTTTTCCTGGGTATTTTCCTGAATGAAGTGGTGAAGAAGAAACGTAAAAGAATAAAGGGGGTGGAGATGAAGAAAGAAATGAAGAAAATGACTTCTGTTTCTGGCAATATTGCAGATTAAATAACTTGATAGACTTTCCTCCAGCCAACAACAAAATAAATGTGGGTGATAATAGAAAAACATAGTAAATACGCTGATGAATTGGCAAACAAATAAAGATACTCAGGTTCAAAATTTTAAGAGTTGAATGGAATATTTAAACCAGTGTTGTTATTGAATCAGGAGAACTTGAGACAGTCAGGACCCTCTACATGGAGCAGGACTTGGAAGGCTATACCTGCAATGTCAGGCTGAACTCAAAATACAGCTGGAATCCGCCCTACAAAATGGCAAGGAGAATAGCCCATCCTGAGCCTTGGGGCTAAGGGAGTGGGGTGGGGGTCAGTGAATAAAGCCTTGAATGTTTATAATGATGGGCTGTTCTCCTAGTGTGGCCAGCATTATACTAACTGGGAAGTTGGACAAATCTTAAGTAATTTTGTTCAGGGTTGTCTCAGACTGGTAATGCCCTCACATGTGACGCTGAAGCAAATGTAAATAATTATTTTGAGAGGACCAGAGGTTCATCCCAGGCTTCACGGAATTTCCATATATGAAGTTTGAAGGAAAATGAACACTTCACAGCCAAAATACTACTAATGTACAAGCAAGCAAAGTACTGTGAATGAGAACTTGCAGAGATAACAGATGTGGAAGCAGACCTGCATAAATGTTAGATATTAGTATTATGAGATAAAGTATAATATATTTTAAGTTTTAAAGAAAGAAATAAGAATGCTTGCAAATATAGGCATGAAACAGTCAGATTTGAAAATAACCAAATTCAGCTATTAGAAATTATAGTTGAGGCTAGGTGTGGTGGCTCACACCTGTAATCCCAGCACTTTGAGAGGCCGAGGCGGATCACCTGAGGTCAGAAGTTCAAGACCAGCCTGGCCAACGTGGTGAAATCCCATCTCTACTAAAAATACAAAAAAAAAAAAAAAAAGCCGAGCATAGTGGCACGTGCCTGTAGTCCCCTACTTGGAGGTTGCAGTGAGTCGAGACTATGCCACTGCACTCCAGCCTGGATGACAGAGCGAGACTCTGTTTCCAAAAAAAAAAGAAGAAATTGTAATTGAAATAAAACCCTCAGTAGACATGTTAATCAGAAGGTTAGACACAGTTGAGGAGAAATTAATGAACTAGAATAGAAGATAGATGTGAAGGAAACATTCAGAATCCAACATAGCCAGACATGTAAATGTAAATGCCAAATGTGTCAGAAGAAAGGTTGGAATCTGGAGGGTAAAGTGATTTCTTACATACCTAACCAGAACTCTTGAAGGAATGGGAAAAAGTAGGGCAGAGACAGACTCTTTTTTCTGTGTTTAAAAAAAAAAAATTCAGGTGGATAAAAGACCTAAGGAGAAAGGCACACTACAATAAGGTTTTAGAAAAAGTAAAGGAGAATTGTCTTTATGATCTTGTTTAAGGGAAGGAGTTTTGAAGACAAAATATAAACAAACCATAAAGGAAAAGATTGATGAATTCAATCAAATGAGGAAGTTGTGTTCATAAAAGGAAACAAATTACACAAGAAAAAAAGGGGAGGTATTTGTAATGCATATAACTGACAAAAGTTGTGCGTCTAGCTTACATACAGTAAAGCTATGTAATTTAAGAAGAAAAGATAACTTATGAAAAATGGATATGAGGGCTGGGCATGGTAGCTCACGCCTGTAATCCCAGAACTTTCAGAGACCAAGGCGGCAGATCGCTTGAGGTCAGGAGTTTGAGACCAGCGTGATCAACCTAGTGAAACTGCGTCTCTACTAAAAATACAAAAATTAGCCAGGCGTGGTGGCACACACTTGTAATCCCAGCTACTTGGGAGGCTGAGGCAGGAGAATTCCTTGAACCTAGCGGGCGGAGGTTTCAGTAAGCTGAGATTGCACCACTGCACTCCAGCCTGGGCGACAGAGTGAGACTCAGCCTCAAAAAAAAAAAAAAGAAACAAAAAAGGATATGATATTTGAATAGATACCATACCAGAGAAACTTGTCCACTTATGGCTTGGTGAGATAAGTTGCTCAGTGTAATTACAGGGAATTAATTCATGATCAGGGAATGCAAATGGAAACCAAAGTAAAAACCATTTTATACCCATCAGATTGGCAAAATTAAGAAGCCTGCTGATAACTAGTGTTACCCAGGATGTGGCACAGCAGGTGCTTTCATGCACTTATGATTGGAAAACATTTTGGCATTTCTTAGTAAAATCAAACATTTTCCAGTTTTGTTACCTGGCAGTTTTATTTATTGGTTAAAAAATACCTTAATTAAATAATTTCATGTATGTAGAAATGTACGTGACATTATGTTCATACCAGCAAAAAAATGGGAAACCACTCAAAAGTCCAATAGTGCAAAGGATAAGTAATACTACATAGCTATTAAAATCAGTGAGCACACTGGCGTGTACCACTGAATGAATTATGAAGACAATTTTGAGTTGAAGCAAGTCCCAAGGGAATACATGCTGTATATTTTCATTTATATGATGATTAAAATTTGGCAAAAAAGAAACAATGTATTGTTTGGTGCTAAATTTAAGGCAAGGATGGGGTGATGAATAAATATGAGAGCTGAAGGGGTGGGAAGGACAGTAGAAGGGCTTTGGAAGTATTGGTCATGTTTCCTCCTCCCAATCCAGCAGACCTCACTACATCAGCATTAACCACCTGCTACCTGGATTGCTGCAGCAGCAGCCTCCTAAGGCTTCCACAAACCCATCTTCTTCCAGCCACCCATTCGTGGTCTGCTGAAGTACCAGTCTGATAGCATTGCCTGAACAAAACTCCTCAGTGGCTCCTCTGCATGGGAGGATGAAGTCTAGATTTATGAGCTCACTTCCTCCACGCCCTCTCTCTGCCTTCACCTCTAGCTTGTACCCTGCTAGAGTAGCATGACCCTGCTACACACAGCCCTTCCACAGAGCCATGCTTCTTGGCTCTGCGCTCCTCATGTGCTTTCCTCTTTTCTGAAAAGCTCCCGCTTTCCCCTATCTGTTTCTCCTGATGAACTCTTAGCCATCTTGAAAAACCCAGGCCACTTGTCATCCCTAGAGGCCTTCTCTACCATCATTCCTCTTCTCTACAACCTTGGTGCTTTGTGCTATGTGGGAATGTTTCCTAAGAGCATGTATTTGCTCTTGTTCTACCATCCCTCTAGATGAAGAGCTCTTTGAGATCAGGAACTGTATCTTACTCTCCTTTGTGTTTCCAGGGCTTTATGTAAACCTCATAGATGTTGAATGAATGCCTACTTATTTAAATGATAGAATATTGGGTTAGAAGTTAGGGAATCAGGTTCCATGTTGGTTCTGCTTTTGACTATGCCATACCAGGCTCATTTGAAAATTTTCTCCCACCTCCAAAATAGGAACACTTGAGATGCTTTATTATTTGCATATTTTCTTTCCACTCTTGATACTTTTGTCTAAATCAGTGAGGCAGGGTATGATTCCTCATATTCAGGAAACTGCACTGGTCTTTTAGTAATGCAGTTTACTAAAGAAGAGTAAATCTCACTTGTTACTGAATGTCGGTGACTTCAAAAAGTTTATGGGAAAAATTGAATTAAAATATAAAAATAAAAACTATAAACTTTGTTTCTCAAGCTCTATCAAGTTTAAGACGTTTTTGCCCATGATGATACCAGCCTTTTAGTTCATCCCTAAAGAACTGAGGGTCCTGTGAATTGAACCATGTCAAATGCAGTCTTTTTTACATTCTTAACAGAAATGAGTGCCCTTTAAAGACTTTTTAAGATTAGGAAACAAGAATAAGTCAGAAGGAGCCAAATCAGGACCATAAGGTCCTAATGGTTTCTCATCAAAATGCTCACTAAATAGCCCTTGTTGGATGAAAGGAATGAGCAGGAACAATGTCATGCTGGAGAAGGACTCTGGAGAAGCTTCCTTGGGCGTTTTTCTCCTAAAGCTTTGGCTGACTTTCTGAAAACACATAAAAAGCAAATGTTACTGTTCTTTGGTTCTCCAGAAAATCAACAAGCAAAATGCCTTGGAGCATCCAAAAAAACATTATGACCTTTGCCCTTGACCAGTTCACTTTGGCTTTGACTGGACCATGTCCATCTCTTGGCAGCCATTACTTTGATTGTGTTTTCAGGTTCATACTGGTAAAGCCGTGTTTTATCTGCAGTGGCAGTTCTTCAAAGTAATGCTCTAGGGTCTTGATCCAACCTGTTAAAATGTCCATTGAAAGTTCTCCTCTTGTGTGCAGCTGATCTGTGTGCAGTGGTTTTGGCACCCATCGAGTGGGAAGTTTGCTCAACTCTGGTTTTTCAGTCAGGGTTGTGTAAGCTGTCCCAATTGAGATGTCTGTGGTATTGGCTATTCTGCTGTTTATTGTCGATCTTCTTCAATATTTTCCTGGCAAATTGATGTGAATAGTCTGCCTGGAGGGCTTCAACATTGTGTCATTCCGTCTTAAAATGAGTTATCCATTGGGAAACTGCTGACTTCCTTGGGTCATTATCTCCATAAATTTTTCATAAAGTGTTAGTGATTTCACCATTCTTTCATCCAAGCTTCACCATAAATTTGCTATTTTTTCTGTCTTCAATTTTAGCAAAATTCATATTGCTGTTACAGGGGTTCTTTTAAAAGTGATGTCTTATCCTTCTTAGTGCCTCATACTCGATCCTGTTCATACAAGTTACTTCAAGTTCATTTTGGTGCGAAAAAGTTGAAACCCTTGCATAATTTTTTTTCGTAATACACATTTTCCATGAGCTTTTTGAAGACTTCTTATATATATGTTATGTATGTCTCTCTTTCTCTTTCTGTCTCTGATTCTATTGGATGTAAATCCTTTTTATGATTTAAGATATTTTTTGTCCTCAATAGTGCTTCATGCATTGGAAAATTTACTAGAAGATCTGCCTTTCAGTTAACTATACGTCACAGTTAATTTGCTAGTCCCCCAGCCTGTGGGCCTCTTGCCGGTAGCTTCACAGGTAGTCCCAGAATAGAGAGGAAGAAATGGTAGTGTCACACGGAAGTAGGGGAGGCAGGGAGCTGAGTGCCTGGAATTGCATGAGGCGGGTGTTTCCTCTCGTGAATATCCACAAAGCTGGGATAAAATGTTTCCCTTCTGTGGCCTGCTCTCTAGTCAGAAAGCTTACTGGGATGAGAATGGACAGTGCTCTTACCCCTAGATGTCTCTTCTTTCATTAATTGTCTTCATTCCTCCAAGTACTTTCTGATGGTGGTCATGGTTACAATTCCAAAGCAAAAAATAATAGAGGGGAGATTTTTATTTTTTTCAAATCAAAATGAGGGAAAGGCACATCTGAAAAAGAGATGAATATGTGTATTTTTCTGAAGGTAACTATTACAGATATTCACATTTTTTTGAATTGTGGAATTGTTCATGCTTATGTAAAAGTAGAGAGAGTAATATGAACCCTGGGTGTCTGTCTCAGTTAGCGTCGACGATTGTCAATAGCTCTGTGTCCCTTCTTGTTTTATGTCTGCTTTTAAACTTCTAAAAAATATTTTAAAAATGTATACCACAAAGTCATCAGTCATTCCATAGACTGAGAGAGAGAGACACAGTTTAGGCTGGGACAAACTGGCTTGTGTGAAAGGACACCAGAAGTGCTGCCATACTTCATTCTCATATGAATAAGTCGTTATGGGAGGACAGGAAAGCATGTTATGAGACGGGGGAGAAAGAGACCAACTGTGGAAGAAGCTTATATCACCAATAAAATGTGCATCTGACTTTTGGACGGGGATACATTCCTCCGCTCAGCTGCTACTTTGCTATGAATATCTCGAAAAGCAAATCGCTCCACAAATTGTAAAAGGTTTGCTAATCAGTGAAATACATTACTGGGAATTTTCACAGTGAGTGTGAATGGAAATTATTTTGTGTCTCAGAGAATATGTACAATTTTACCTTGTCTGCTATTGTGAGTTTATAACATGTTTTACATAAGACATAAACCAATTTCATTATAAGTAACATCTTAAACCATTCTTAGTACTTACTAATTTATGTTCTTCTTACAGGATATAAATATCCAATATATGGTGTCCAGTGGCATCCAGAGAAAGCACCTTATGAGTGGAAGAATTTGGATGGCATTTCCCATGCGCCTAATGCTGTGAAAACTGCATTTTATTTAGCAGAGTTTTTTGTTAATGAAGGTAATATGAGGGTGTATAATTTTGTCATTTTGGGGTAGTTTTGAAGAAAATTGCCCTCATCTGAACTTTTACCTACCTTTTTGCTCTATAAATGTTTTGGAAGTTCTACAGGTTTAACTTTAATGAATAATACAAATGGTAAGTAATGTGAAAGCCCTGAAATTGAGATGTTAGGTATTCTAATAAAACCAGGACAGTTATTTCAATTAACAGTATCATACATGCTTCAGTGGGCAGAATTCTTGAACAACAGCATGAATAATGTTGAGAGTTTTTTCTTTCTTTCTTTTTCTTTGTTTTTGTTTTGTTTTGTTTTGACAGAATCTTGCTCTGTTGCCCAGGCTGAAATGCAGTGATGTGATCATAGCTTATTGCAGCCTCGAACTCCTGGGCTCAGGGGATCCTCCTGCCTCAGCATCCTGAGTTGCTGGGACTACAGGTGCACACTACCATGCCGAGCTCTTTCTTCTCGGATACTTTTCATTTAGATTCTTCCATATTACTCTCCATTTTTTAGAATAATGCTTTAATTATAACCATCTCTGAGAATTAGGTGTTACTTTTCCAAGACAGTGATAGAAATTGAATGTATACCACCAGTTGGTGATTTTAAGGCTACCTGTCTGTAGGCATTGGCATAGTGGAGAAAGCAGATAAACTCTGCCTGCTTTTTGGTGATGAAAACCTAGACATATTCATGCTGTGTTATGTTTGTGGTAAACCAAGAATTTGGTTGTAAACGCTCATTTCTTAGTTAAGCATTTTAGGTACAATAAGTCCTATGATTTAAGCAGAACTGTGTATAGCAGGTCCTTGAACAACATTGTTTACTTTGAAGCTGTTTCATTATAACATGGATGGAAAATGGTTTTGTTATACATTGTTTTGCTTAAAAGTAGTACAAGAACCTATCAATGATGTTAAGTGAGACTGTAAGACAGAGGTACAGAAACAACTTGTAAAGGATAGAGATCACTTTGGTGAGGTATAGCCATTTAAAGACTTCAATGAACTTTGTTGTCATTCCATCTCCAAGCTTGCCCTAAGTTTTTATCAACTCTCCTGCCATTGCTGGGAAGTTAAGTACTTCCTACTGAGTTTACTCTGCTTTAGAATTATGCAAAGCTGAGTGGATGGTTTTATGACAAAAACTGCAAATTAAAAAAAAAAAGTATCCCATATACAGTATTAGTCCAAAGGAACGTTTTCATGTGTGCGTGGAGTGAATGAGGGCAGCAGTGGCAGTGCCGCATTTGCTGCAGTAGTAGTCACGTGGCATTTAGTCTATGTGGTCTTTATCTTCCAACATTCTTCTTTCTAAAAATGCTGTAAGAGCCTGTATTTCCTTTGACTTTGGGAGCTTTAGGAGCTCTCACCTCCTCACATTTCAGCTTTATCATGCCAAACTTCTCACTGAGCCTCCTGGTTTTTCGTAATTCTGCCTTACCTGTGAAAATGTCTCACTTCTCCGTCTGCCTCAGCTTCGCCAGTTTCTCCATCCTTTTTACTCTTGTAGCATCCAGTGATGATACGCCATAAAAACATTTTTATCATGTGATTCTGTGTGGTTACGAGGCTGAACTTCTTGAGTGTTAGGATCTGTTCTGTTTATATTTCCATCCCCAGGCTGTGTATCAAGTCTTGTGTACACATAGCCACTTGGTAAGTATTTGAATGAGTTGCTGAGTGAGCACCACGTGGGATATGCTGCAGGGCAAATGCAGCACAGCTGCTGTGTCCGTGGGCGACTGTGCCATAAATCGGGCACTGCTTTATTTGGGGAAATGTTGTAAAGCATTTCCCTCCCTCCCTCCTCCTCCTCCTCCTCCTCCTCCTCCTCCTCCTCTTCCTCCTCCTCCTTCTTCTTCCCCCTCCCCCTCCCCCTTCTCCTCCTCCTCCTCCTTGAAAGCAAGTTTATTAGAGAAGTAAAGAAAAAAAAGATGGCTGCTCTATAGGCAGAGCAGTCGCATTTCTCTTCTTGTTGATATTTTCCCACTTAATAATGCTGATTGCAGGAAGAAATGTTATAAAATGGTCTCTTGAAGATTTTATCATCTAATATTTTTAAAAATTAACTTTTTTTTTCTTCCAGCTCGGAAAAACAACCATCATTTTCAATCTGAATCTGAAGAGGAGAAAGCACTGATTTATCAGTTCAGTCCTGTTTATACTGGAAATATTTCTTCATTTCAGCAATGTTATATATTTGATTGAGAGTCTTCAATTTGTTGACAGGGCAAATTTGAATAATTCCATGATTAAACTGTTAGAATAACTTGCTACTCATGGCAAGATTAGAAAGTCACAGATTCTTTTCTATAATGTGACTGGCTCTGATTCTTCATTCAGTATAGGACTATTTATATAATATTTGATAATTAGTGAGACATAAATAATCACAGTGTTTTCATGGAAAAGCCTTCTTATAGCTGAAGATTGGAAAAAATAAATTTACTGAAATACAAATATTTTTTCTAATTGATTTGCTTTGGATATAAATACCATCCTCTACCTGCCCACCCCGTCCTCCTTGCTGAAAAAGAAAAGAATCTTTTAAAATCCTACCACTTGTTCATTGTGATGTCTCCCTCCTTTGGGTCTCAGGAGTATTTGTGTGTGCGTGTGTGTGTGTGCGTGTGTGTAGGTATGTGTGTATAGATATGTGTGTGTATGTGTGTATCTCCTTTTCTGCCCTGTGTTAACTTCACATTTCAAGCGTACACATCCTGAAAACAGAGTCTGTGTCTTGAACTTTTTATCTTTCACAATGTCTAGCCCAGTAGGCCCTCACTAAGTAATTGTCACTACTTGTAAGTTTTTTCCCATGGAAAATAATTTAAAAGCTGTCATATATTTATTTTGGCACACTTTAATGTACTTTTCTTTGTCTTTTTTTTTTTTTTTTTTTTTGAGATGGAGCTTCTCTCTTGTTGCCCAGGCTGGAGTGCAATGGTACAATCTCAGCTCCCTGCAACCTCCACTTCCTGGGTTCAAGCAATTCTCCTGCCTCAGTGTCCTGAGTAGCTGGGATTACAAGCATGCGCCACCACACCTGGCTAAATTTTGTATTTTTAGTAGAGATGGGGTTTCGCCATGTTGTCCAGGCTGATCTCAAACTCCTGACCTCAGGTGATCCACCAGCCTCGGCCTCCGAAAGTGCTGGGATTACAGGCATGAACCACTGCACCTGGCCAACTTTAATGTATTTTTCAATCCGTCTACTCTCCTCCACCCTTCACCATCCCATATAACCCTCAGAAGTATGAAATTTAGGAACTCCTTGAGGACGACCAAGCTGCTGGAAGGAAGAAAGAGAGGGTTTGCTGAGCTGTGAATGGTAAATGGTATTTGTACATCTGTTCTCTGTGGGCTTCCAGAGCTTCTGCAAGAGAAGGGGAAATAGAAAACCGTGATTAGGGATGATGTTGGAGGGCATCGTGGATGATTTCACATGCAACAAGAGAAGAACAATCACCTGCAGACACTGAGCTAAGCCATAATCTTTGGGGAGTGGGGACAAATGGCACATATAAGTTGGAAGAGATTAATACATTTAATTAACAAAGAAAGAACTTTACTAGTAATGTGGCAGATTTAGTTTCTGTCTGTGAACATGATTATTTGTTGAGTCTTACTGTTGAACGTGCCTGGCTAAGTTTTTGTCTCCTACCACTAGAAAAAGGTAGTGACACTATTATTGCTCACGGTGCCAGGGTTCTACCCAACCCATTTGTGTTGAAACCATATAGAACTGCTTATCTGTGCAGTTCCCAAGAACAACTTCATCCCAACTCTGGTTACTCATGATGCTGCATCCTCCATCCTTTTCCTTGAATACTGGCTTCCAAAGGTTCTTACTGTGCTTCATAGACCACCACAAATGCAAGATGTGTTTCTGCTCATGTTCAGCTTATCGTTTTTCCCATCATGTATTTTTTTTTTTTGAAAACTTTATTTGCTAGGTAACTTTATTCCAAGAATGGAATCTCTTTCAAAGCTGACCACACCCTTACCTCTGCCCACCACCACCAGCAGGAAAGACAAGCCAGCTTGAAGGCAAGTGAGGAGAGCAGTGCCGTTCAGAAGCCTGGCATCCCTACATTAGTGGACACAGGAGAGGTCGTTGATTAGAGGTGCCTGTTGGAGTTGCTGGACAGCAGTCTGGAAAGCCCTGAGAGATGGATGGCCACTCCTGGAAGAGGGCCTAACGTGGGGAGCCTGGGGAGGAGGGAGGTCACAGCCCTCTGTCAGCAGGAGAGGGCAGAGGCTGAAAGAAAGTGTGACTGAGGGAGCAGGTGTGGATTGGAAAGGAATAAGAAGAAAGAACAGAAACAGGAAGGACTGGGTGGGTATGGAAGAGACAGCTAATGTGTTCCCTTCCCCAGCCAAAGCTGATTTGAGTTTCCAAGGGTTTTTGGAGAGCGATTGCCAAAGCTCTTACCTCCAGCATTTCCAGTTATCTTCCTGTGTGGAATATCCCAAATGGAGTAGATACACTGGGCTTCAAAGGCAGGCCCTGCACTCATTTCTGTTGAGCCAGATGTTTCTGAGGGCCCCACAGCTTCATGTATCTTGAGGGCTGGTGCAAGATATTTTATGAGGAGATGTTGAGTGTCTCCATTTCCACATAGCAGAGTAGGGGAATCCTCAAAACCTTGTCAGGAGGCCGAATCCCTCATTGCACAAATGGTCCTGTGAGAGTCCTCGCACCTAGAGCCTGGCGCACAGAAGCCTGGCGCACCTGCATGTGCTTCCCCCATCTTCCCTCCCTCCATTGTAATAATCAAGTAGCCCTGCCTACATGCTAGGTCTTTCCATTTTTATCGAATTGCAAGAAAATATTTAAAAGAATTTTCTCCTATGGAAATAATTAAGCAAAAAAGGTCTTGCACTCCTCAGACACAACTTTGTTGTTTGTTTGGGATTTTATTTCATTTAAACAAATTTATTTCAAAAATAAATAAAATTTTTGTTCCACATAGCATTTTCTTTTTTCTTTTCTTTTCTTTTTTTTTTTTTTTTTTTTTGAAACAGTCTCGTTCTGTCACCCCAGGCTGGATGGAGTGCAGTAGTGCAATCTCAGCTCACTGCAACCTCCATCTCTGGGATTCAGGTGACTCTCCTGCCTCAGCCTCCCAAGCAGCTGGGATTACAGGCACGCATCACCACAACTGGCTACTTTTTGTATTTTTAGTGGAGATGGGGTTTCACCATGTTGGTCAGACTGGTCTTGAATTCCTGACTTCAAGTGATCCCCCTGCCTCAGCCGCCTAAAGTGCTGGGATTACAGGCGTGAGCCACTGCGCCTGGCCAGCATTTTAATTTTAGTTGTTAAAAATTAACTGGGGTTCTCCAGAGAGGGCCCCATCACATACCTTGGGGGAAGGAATGCTGACCTCATGAAGCTTCCATTAAAGCCCAAGAGGATGGAGTTTGGAGAGCTTCTGGACAGCTGAACACAGGGAAGTTCCTGTAGGGAGGCGCGCCCAGGGAGGGCATGGAAGCTCCGGGCCCCTTCCCTGGTACCTCGCCCTATGTGTCTCTTCATCTGTGTCCTTTGTAATGTCCTTTATAATAAACCTGTAAACATTAAAAATGAAAAACTGGAGGTGTTTTGCAGTAATGTATAGGAAACACTAGATGTCAGGAGAGAACAAGCTAACCTAATGTTTAACTGGTTGTGTTTGCACTCAATTATTTAGAATAGTAGATTTTAGGAAATTGTTAGAAACCTAAGGAACATTTACAAGTAAATTATATTTGTTAAATATTGTATTTAATTTATTTAAATATATATTTATTTAAATATAAACGTAAACATAGACTACACCTAATACTGGATGTTTTCCACTCTGATCTATGAGGAGGTCCTGATGACTCAATAAAAACACTTTTAAGTGTGTATTAAGGGCCAGGTGCTATCATGTACATAAATCTATAGATTGTACATACAATTCCAATTTTCTCTCCCCTGATGCTTAACTGTCCAAAATCTAAGCTAGCAGAGTGGTTTTTTTTGGGGGGTGGGTGAAGAAAGAATCAACACCTCATGTAATGAGAGATGCTTCTGGGAAGGCCTGCAGGGAAGGTACCAAATCCATCAAACATTCCTTGGTCATTTCTAAGGGTGTGGGCAGGAGAAGTACTTCAAATGAGCATGAACTTGGGTTTTTTGTTTGTTTGTTTGTTTGTTTGTTTTTTCCTATAGCGTAGGTTTCTCAACTTAATGTACTTTAAATCTTGTCATGGTTTCTCTTCCAAATTTAAAGGAAAGTTTCTAATCATTAGCTTTCCTGTTGAACTTGTTCCTTTTTGCATAAATTTGGCATGCTTTTCGGCTTCCAGTTCTCTGACATTTATTACAATTTCTCATAATCTTAATTTAGAGTCAGTTTGTTTCATAGCATAGATTCCCTTTAGAAAAATTTTACAATAACACTATAACATCTTTTGCTATAGTTCGGCATTCAAGTTACTCCTAGAAGTTTTTCAGGGAGAAACTCAAGAGTTTGAGGGAATTAGAGAATCTCAGAATGGAAGAGAATTTAGTTGATCACACTGGGTAGTGGGAAGACTGTATTTCCATTAATGAAGCCTACATAGTATTTGTTTTAGGCCAGCCACATCACTCCTGGATTATTACAATGAACTGTTCACAAACTAAAAATTGCAATTCTTAACCAGTTTGTATGTCATACCTTCCATCCAGCTTCCCAGTGGAGAAGAGTGGGCAAGCGCACCAGAAGTCAGATGCCAAGGGTCAGGTTTTATTTGTGCCGTTCGCTAACTGTGTAACCTTAGCCATGAAAGTTTCTGTTTATACTCTGCATACTTTGAGTCCTTTACATTTTTTCTGCCTTTTTAAACCGAGAAAAGATGATTTTTCTTTTATAGTCTCTGATAATCTAAAAAATTATTTCCTACACTTTTAATAAAATTAATAATTTGCACAATAAAAGTATTCACCTTGAGCAGCTAGAATAGCAGTTTTACTTTGCCAACAGGTAAAACTATCCTTTCTCTTTCAGTTTTGTAAAATGAAGTGAGGATGGGAATTTGCATTTTTTCTCTTCTCTAGTCAAAAGAATCTAAATTACTTGGTTCCTCTTTGCTAGTCTCTACCCAAGGACAAAGGAGCTAACACATAATATATGCGAATCTCTTAGTATAATTAAATATGATGATTGACCCCAGTTTTGAGGGAAAATAACCACATAAAACAAGATTTGAACTTAGAATGGACTTTAGAACAATAACAGTGTAACAACGATAATAAAAGAATTGAATTAAGGAACTCCTTTTGTTATTTCCCCTTGGCCTGTTTTCACACAGTTGCCAATACTTTGTGTTCTGCTCTTTTTACTTAACTAGATCAAAAGCACATTTCCTCATTGCTGCAGGGCGGCCTGAGCTGCTGGGTCTTTACCCTGTGGGAGGGTCGGATTGCCCTGCTGAGTGACTAAGCTCAGCAGGCTAGGATTGGTCAGTGTAGGAGGTGGATCGAGGGTGCAGACAGGTCAGGAATTCTACTTGTTATGGCCCAAAGTGGGGCAGGGAGGCAGATCCAAGCCAAAGTCCACCTGGGGAATCAAAGTGCAAGAGCCAAAGGACCAGAGCAATTTAGTAACTGGACAATGGAGCCCGGAATTAGGAACAGAACTGAAGAAAGCTTGACATGCAAGCAGGTTCCCACAAGCCGAGAGTGTCCAGGACAAGTGCCCCAGTGTCTGATGGAGATCGCAACTTTATGGTGTTCAGGAAGGTGACTAGGGGCTTGTCTCTCTGTCTTGGAGATACAGTATCAAGAATTACACTTTAAAAAATTTTCAATAACTGCAAGACATTCCATCTGGAAAAGCTGCCAAACACTTGCCTCCTTTGAGCATGAAGGATGGTGCCTTTAAAGTCAACAGACTGACAGTAACCCTGCTTCTCCCAACGCTCAGGTGTAGGCTCCCTGTTGAGGCCTCCTGGGTTAGAATTGCTCTAGGCCACCAGCCACTGCCTACCCCAGACCTCTTCTCTTCCATGCTCTCCCTGGTCTCTCCCAGAGGGGGTTTGATATTCAGGATTTTTTTCTTATCCAGCACCCTTGGGTGTGTGGATCTTTGGGGTGATTTGCCTGGCTTTGTAATTAACTGAGTAATGTACACGTTCAGTCTGCAGCCCCAGCCTCAGCCTCAGCTCCACCAGTGTTTGCTGCCTTGTGGTCAGAACATGACGAGAGCAGAACATTACCACATGTGGGGAAGACTGATTGCCTAGCCCAGCATTCACTGGGTGGGTTTTATTCAAGCAGAAGTGGTGAGAGACCTCATTTTGGCCCTGTGCTTAAGCAGTGCAGCTTTACAGAACAAGAAAATTGGCCAAGCATGGGGGTTCATGCCTGTAATCCCAGCAGTTTTGGAGGCTGATGCATGAGGATCATTTGAGCCCAGGAATTTGAAACCAGTCTGGGCAATATAGCGAGATTCTGTCTCTATTTAAAAAGAAAAAAAAAAAAGAGCAAGAAAGTGATTACTGCGTTTGAATCTTCTCCCATGTGTATAGAAAACAAACAAACAAAAACAAACAAAAAAACCCGGAAGGACCGGGCTTTCTCAGAGTCCCTAATACCTGCACAAAAACAAGCTGCATAAAAGTCCTTGTTCCCCTTTACCTTGGGCTTCGGCTTAAAATCCTTCTGAAGATGATGTCCGTTGCAGTGGCCTAATGTTGCTGCAGCTTCCTGGAGCTGGACCTCACTGCCTTCCTCAGGATACCCTTGGTGTTCCTATCGATGCTTCTCCTGGCTGGCAGGAGCCTCATTTGCAGAACTGCCAGGCTCAGTTCCATGTTCATCTAGTCCTCCCACAGGAAGGGGCTCCAGGTCCAGATTGAGGGAGTGCTAACCTCAGGACATCAAGCCGAATCAGAAGCTCTTGTTTGTTGTGCAGCAACTCTTATTATTTTAGTGGTTTAAAATAACCATTTTATTTAGCTTCGAATACTGTGGGACCACTGGGCAGTCCTTGTCGTCTGGGCTGGCAGCAGACAGACAACCATGTGTCTGTCCTTCCTGAGACCCAACTCCTCCCAGGATAAGCATAAGAGACCCTGAAAGCATCGCAAGGGGGTTGATTCCTTTTGTATACATGAGCTGTCTTTGTCCATGTTTGAGCCAGTTAGATAGCATGGACCCCTGAAAACACTGAGACAAGACTGCTCAAATTTGCCAGCTTGGAAGGAGGCTGACAGTCTGCCCCTGAGCCCCTTTTAAAATGTAGATTTTATTGTTTATTTAAGTATCATGAGGCCAACAGATCAGGAGACAATTGCCATTGAAATGATAGTTTATTACAGTTTCCAGGAGGAGGGGGGCAGGTCAGCCACCCACGCAGGCCACAGGAGGGGTGCTGAGGTCGGTTGTAGGCGCAGAGAGTGAGGCGAACTGCCGCCGGAAAGAGCCTTTTTGTGGTGTTTGCAGGAAGGTGTGGGCGAGGCCGGGTGAGCAGGCTAAGCAGGTTTAAGATTGGCTCACTTGCATAACTCGATGCCCCGCCTGCTCCCGAGGTGATTAGGACAGGGGAATAGTGTCCCCCAGTGCAAGAGCTCATTAAGCAGGGGGTGGGGAGCGGGCTCTGAATTGGTTAGTTTGCTTATGAAAGGCACCCTCACAGGAGGGTTTGTTATCTCTTAAGAATTAGCTGGCGCTGGGAGGAGCAGCACCCCGCCTCCCCCCACAGGCGTCCCTCCCCTTCAGGAAGGCCTCTCAGGTCAAAGCATCCGATATTGAAGCTAGAAAACAGGTGGTTAATACAGTCACTTCTGTGCCTTCTGTGCCTTGGCCAGGTGACTTGTGCCATATCTAATCTCCAAGTGCCCCCAGGAAGTTCTTGCTTGGACTTCTCTTTCTATTTGCCTCCTCTTATGGTTGTGAGATTTATGTGACACCCTCATAAAAATGGTAGATGCTGTCCCCTGGAGTGCAAGTCCCCCATTCCGTTCTCCACTGATTACCAGCAACAGCTAATGGCTTTATGGATGGCCAAGTTAGCCAACATTTGATCCCAGCGCTCAGTTTGTGCCTGGATTCTGAAACCTCGGAATCAGGTTCATTGTTCAGGATTCTTCACTGATAGATCCAAAGCGAAAGAGAGCTTTCAGGTTAGGGCCTAGAGCCCCTTGCATCTGGTCAAGCACACCTCTGCCACCATTGCTGCCCATTTCCCTTTCACATAAACGGTGGTTTTTACTCTGACTACTTCCTCACTTCCTCTGATAAGATACTTACCTGGCTGCTGGTCACTGCCTGGGACAACCAAAGGGTCACCCAAAGGGACCTCCGGGGTGCCTTTGACCCACAGGGATTAGGGATCGTCGCTGCTTTTTGATTCGGCATCTTCCTTAGCTATGGCGACATCTGACAGCTGGTGCTACCAGTGTCAAGTGACATCCTGCCCCGGTTCCTGAACAGGAACTTTGGGATAATTTCCTTGATTTCCAAAATGGGATTACTGGGAAATCTTTGGTTCTTGATTCAGTTGCAAAGTTGCTTTCCACAAGAATCAATGTATTTTACAGTGTATCTGACAACATTTTAAAAAATTAGTTGTTATTATTATTATTATTATTATTTTGAGACAGGGTCTGTTACCCAGGCTGGGGTGCAGTGGTGCAATCACAGCTCACTGCAGCCTTGACCTCCCGGGTTCAGGTGATCCTCACACCTCAGCCTCCCGAGTAGCTGGGACTACAGGTGTACGCCACCACGCCCTGCTAATTTTTTGTACTTTTTGTAGAGATGGGGTTTCGCCATGTTGCCCAGGCTGATCTCAAACTCCTGTGCTCAGGCGATCCTCCCACCTTGGCCTCCCAAAGTGCTGGAATTACAGGCATGAGCCACTGTGTCTGGCAACACTTTATGGCACCAATTTTACCAGACCCTCAATAGCCGTGAATATTATTGAATACTGCTACAGTCTGAATGCTTGTTTCACCCACAAGTTCATAGGTTGAGATCCTAATCCCCAAGGTGATAGTATTAGGATGTGTGGCCTTTGGTAGGTGTTTAGTGTGGAGCCTTTGTGAATGGCGTTAGTGTACTTATAAAAGAGGCCTGAACGAGACCTACTGCCTCTTCTACCATGTGAAGTTAGAGTAAGCAGCTGTCCATCTATGAACCAGGAAATAGGCCCTTACCAGACATCAAATCTGCCAGACGCTTGTTCTTGGACTTTCTAGCCTCCAGAACTGTGAGAAATAAGTTTTGTTAAAGCAGCCTGAATGGACCAAGCAAGAGAAACATTTTATTTCATTATTTGCTAATAAATGAGGAAAGGTACATTATTGTTTCTCTCATTTCTTTGATGGCTAGTGAGAATAAATGAGCTCAGTATTTTTTCTTCTTTCTTTCTTTTTTTTTTTTTTTTTCTTGAGACAGAGTTTCACTCTTGTTGCCCAGGCTGGAGTGCAACGGCACAATCTTGGCTCACCGCAACCTCCGCCTCCCGGGTTCAAGCCATTCTCCTGCCTCAGTCTCCAGAGTAGCTGGGATTACAGGCATGCACCACCATGTCCAGCAAATTTTGTATTTTTAGTAGAGACAGTGTTTCTCCATGTTGGTCAGGCTGGTCTCGAACTCCCAACATCAGGTGATCCACCTGCCTTGGCTTCCCAAAGTGCTGGGATTACAGGCAGGAGCCACTGTGCCCAGCAGTATTTGTTTCTTTATTTCTTTAATTATTAATTTTTTTTTTAGAGACAGGATCTCTTGGTATTGCTCAGGCTGGAATGCAGAGGCTATTCATGAGCATAATCATAGTATAGCGTCCATCTTCTGGGCTCAAGTGGTCCTCCTGCCTCAGTCTCCCAAGCAGCTGGGACTATAGGCACACACCACCACACTAGGCTCAATATTTGTTTTATCTATATTGCAAATTATTCATTTTTTTTTTTTTACTTTTTATTAGTTTCTTAATGTTTATCTTATTTGGTATATCGTTTGTTTTTATTTTGGTATGTAATTCTTACTTTATTTAATTTTTCTTTTACCCTACTTTCAAGCTAACAAGTTAGGTATATAGCTCTTTACATAACATTATTAACCCTTTATTTGTCATCTTTATAGAAAATGTTTTTATCTCAATCTTCCTTGACTTTATGTCTTCTTTTTTCCTTGACATAAAGACATTGTTTTTAATGTAGCCATATTTTTAGATGTTCTTTCAATGTTTGTTTAGCTCTTTTTTTAAGCCTAGAAAGTATTGCCCTCCTTTTTGTTTTATTTTTTTTCCTGATTTTCTGTATTATAATTTTTTAATGCTATAATTCAACCACAGTTCATTTTGGAGTATGAAGTGAAGTTAGTAGCTAATTTTTTGTTCCATATTTACAACTAGTTTTTCCAGAATCATTGTCAAATAATTTCTTTCTCCAGTTATTCATGATGCTGTCTATAGGATATAATGAATTACTATAAACACTGTTGTCTGTTTTCTGCCATCTATTTTGTTTCATTAATTTGTGCTTTTTCTTATGCCAATACCTCTCATTTAATTGCAATATATTTGTAACATTTTAATATAAGACAGACTCTTATTTGTTTTCTTTTAAAGAATTTGTTTTGATATCTTTTCCTATTTATACGTTAAGATGAATTTTACAATTATTTTCTCAAACTCTCCCTTCTCCCCCACAACATGGATTTTATTGGGAATACAATAAGCCTATGTATTAATTTGAAAAAAAAAACCCATATCTTTACAGTGTTTAGCTTTTTTGATATGGCAACATACAAAGTGTCTTTTATATCTCCTAGTTCAGCTAAGTAGTTTTTTATATGATACATTTCTCATTGGATCAGTTATTTCATTATCTGCTGGTATTTCTCAATGGGATTAGTTTACTATCTTAAATAGAAAGTTTTAAACATACACCTCTTGAACCTATCAAAAGAGTATCTCTAAAATTTTTTAACAGATTTTTTAGGGATGTGGGAGTGGGGAGTTTGTTTACTAGCATTCCACTGATATGTTTGTCTGTGAATTTTGTACCTGTTCTTTTTATTGAGCCATTTATTAATTCTAGCAACTTTTAAATTAATTCCTAAGGGCTTATTATATTATATATAATATACTTATGCACAAATATATAATTACTTATTGCACATAAATATAATACATTAGAATTATTAATTTATATTTTTATACCTATGAATATTTTCATATTTTATGTAATGGATTTTTGTCAGAAATAAAAAATTGATTGTGCACATTAAATTAAGAGGGGCCTGAATCATTCTGACATTGAAATGGTATAATTAAAGTAGCCTGGTTAAGGCTTACAGACTTCTGCTTTACACGAATAAAAGCATTCCAAGAGGTGATCAGCACAGTATGAAGTTTTCCAGAAGGCATGATCCCAAACCAGCTATTTACATGTAGGATCAGTTGTATGTACTTTGTTGCTGTTCTGCTACTACAATTAAGCTTTTACCTTTTCTTTACTTTCAAACAGAAAGGCCTGACAAACTATGAAGGGCCTCAGGGTGCCCAGAAACCACACAAATGGTGCCCTCCTGTTGAACTGTACCTTAAGGCAAGAACTGATGCTGAACTAATGAGAGTGTGTCAAGGTATTACCGGTTCAGGTCTCATCACTTCTAATTAGGGCTTCTCGAATTCTGTGAACCTTGCCAGGATTCTGGCTTGGGTCATTTTAATGTGTTTCCATTTTAAAGCCTGACTGCTAATTTCGATTTTTTTTTTTTCTGTAGGATTTCCTGAATCATTATGACTTAAAAGTCATTTATTTTGCCTTTTATAATGGGAAACTCTTTATTTTGAAATAATTTTAGTCTTATAGAAAAATTGCAAATATTGTACAAAAAATTCCCATATTCCCTTCACCCACACCCAAATGTTAACATTTTACACATTTGCATTATTATTCTCTCTCTCCTATTCTCTATTCTCTGTGTGTGTGTGTGTGGTGTGTGTGTATATTCACCGACACATATATACATATTATTTTTAACCACTTGAGATTAACTTGCAGATGTGTTGCCTTTTACACCTAAATACTTTAATGTATATTTCCTAAAAGCAACGACACTCTCTTACATAATACTACATAATTATCAACATCAATAGACCTTATTAAAATTTTACACATTGTCCTGCTATCATCCTCTATGTAAATAATAAAAGTATTTTCAGGTCTAGAATCCAATTCAGAATCACAAGTTGCATTTAACTTTCATGTCTCCATAGTCCTTAATCTGCTCCTCAGTTTTTGTCTTTTGTGACCTTGACAATTGTGAAGACTATAGGCTAGGTATTTTGTAGAAACTTTCTCTTAATTATAAATCTTCAACTAATTCCAGAGGCATGACTTTTAACTTGCAATTGAACTCTCTGATTATCTTAACTTTTCCATGTCTAATCTGAAAACATTTAGCTCCAACTTATTGTTAAAGAATTCAAGCCGGGCGCGGTGGCTCACGCCTGTAATCCCAGCACTTTGGGAGGCCGAGGCGGGCGGATCACAAGGTCAGGAGATCGAGACCACGGTGAAACCCCGTCTCTACTAAAAATACAAAAAATTAGCCGGGCGCGGTGGCGGGCGCCTGTAGTCCCAGCTACTCAGGAGGCTGAGGCAAGAGAATGGCGTAAACCCAGGAGGCGGAGCTTTCAGTGAGCCGAGATCGCGCCACTGCACTCCAGCCTGGGCGACAGAGCGAGACTCCGTCTCAAAAAAAAAAAAAAAAAAAAAAGAATTCAAACATATAAGGGCAGAAACATGAGAAGGGAATTAACATTTGCTGAGTACTTGAAAAGCCCTCGTACAAGGCAGTTGATAAACATTTAATTAGCACATCCTCTTGTAACTTATTATTATTATTACTACTACCCCATTATGCAAATGGGAAAATTGGTGCTCAGAGATTGTGACCTGCCTAAAGCTACACAGTTGGAGATAAGACATTTTGTAATCTAAATCCTCCCCTTCAACACACTCCTTCTGAAAGGATCCTTGAAATTTACCTTGGCCCTCTCCAACACTTGGCTCCATATAGACTTTGACTTTTGCAGGCTCTTCTAGCCTTCCATGGAGCTCACTAATTTAATACGTTTCTTCTCCACTGGACTGGGAGTTAGCTCTTGAGGAGGAAGGACCACAGTTGTTTACTTTTGTAGACCCTGTGCCTAAATCAAAGCCTGGAATTTAAACTGTATTTCTTGAAGGAAAGCATTTGAGAGTGTGAAGTCTAAGGAATAAGCAGTGCATCCTGGGCCTGTGGTCCATATTCGGGACCAAAGCCTCTTCCTGAGCTCCAGAACTGTCCCCATGCCCCTTGTACAGCGTGAGCCTCAGTGCCACCCAGGGCACAGGAGCCCAGCTGGCTCCCCATGGTGAGCCCCAGCCTGGCACTTTGACACCATTGTTTGAATTTTGAGATTTAAAACATTCAAAAAAATACTCACCTTGTAAACTAGAAAGAAAAGTTGCATCATTTTCAAGAGGTGAAAGAGATCAAGGACCAAGTCTTTCATGATGTTTCTCACTTGTGAAAGTTTGTGAAACAAATAGGAGAAATGTCACCTGCTTCTAGGAAATTAAAGTCTTTTTTTCTTTAATATTTGCTTGTTCTACTTAAGTGTCACCCATGAGAAACTGCTGAGAGCAGGATAATATTGACAGCCACTGAATATGAGTCTGGAACCATAATCCTTAGGTGAATAAATATCAGTAAAAAGGGAAGGTCAGTGGATGCCATCAGATGTGCATATAATTTCTCAATTTTCTCAAACTCTACTGTGCACAATTAACAAAAAACTATTGAAAAAGCTATAATGATAAAAACCAAAACACTGTATTTTGTGTATAAATGGCCCCTAAATGCAAACCAATTCTTTCATTTGGTGCTCACCTGAAGAGGACTGAGCTGGTTTTGTCACTACGATAAGCAGGACCTCAGTGCTGCTGCACCATCTGAATACACTTTCCTCGTCTGTTTCCTTCTTCATTCTCCCCAGCAACTGCTTCTCACCCTTCCTGTCAAATCTCCAACACCTCTCTCTTCGCTGTAAGCTGATGAACTTCCTTCTGTTAGCTCAGAAATATTGAAAAGGATTAGAAGAGAACCCCCAACAAGCCCCACTGTTCAGTCCTCCCCCACCATCATCTGTACACATATTCTCTCCCTTCCCTACCTGAAGCTCTGGCCAATCACGTATTGTCAGCTGAGACCACCTCCTCTACTGTGCACCAGATCCTTTCCATTTTCTACTACCCAGGGGCATCACACAAGCAAATGGCCCCCTCCTCCTACATCATCAATATTTACGTCTCTCCAGACTCATTCCAGTAATCACACTTACATACTATAGTACCTCCTACCTTTAAAAGTCCTCTGTTGACTCTGCACATTCTCGCATTATCTCATTAATTTGCTGTATACTTTTACAATAAACCTTCTCGAACGAGTCATCTATACTTGATGACTCTCATTTCTCCCCTTCTATCGTCTCTCAAATCTATTCCACAGGACTTTGGTGTTTTCACCCCTGTGCTCCATAGAAACTACTCTTGTCAAGGTTACCAATGACCTCCAGGTGGCTGAATCCAATGTCCCAAGTCCTCATGTAACTTTATCTGTTATTTGGTGTGGTTGTCCCTCTTTGCTTCTGGAAACACTTTGGCACTAGGAAGACATGCTCCTTAAAATATTTTTCTTATTAATATTATTTTTAATTGTAAAATTATAATTGTATACATTTATGGAGTACAATGTGATCTTTTGATACACGTATACAATGTAGAATGACTAAATTCAGTTAACTAACATCTGTCACCTCATTTACTTATTTTTTATAGTGAGACGTCTGAAATTTACTCTCATAGCTATTTTGAAATATATCATACACTATTATTGGCTATAGTCACCCTGCTGTGCCACAGATCTCAAAAACTTATTCCTCACCCCTGTAATGCTAGCACTTTGGGAGGCCGAGGCAGGCGGATATCTTGAGTTTCGAACTCCTGTTCGAAACCAGTCTGGGCAACATGGCGAAACCCCATTTCTAGTAAAAATAGAAAAATTAGCCAGATGTGGTGGCAAATAACCTGTAGTCCCAGCTACCTGGAAGACTGAGGTGGGAGAATTGCTTGAATCTGGGAGGCGGAGGTTGCAGTGAGTTGAGATCATGCCACTGCACTCCAGCCTGGATGAGGAAGCAAGACTCTCTCTCTACATAAATAAATAAATAAATAAACAAACAAACAAACCAAAAACCAAGAAACAACAACAATGAAAAACTTATTTATCTTGCCTAATTGAAATTTTGCTCCTTTTGACCAGTAACTCCCCATTTCCTTTCTTGCTTTCCCTCCCCACCCCTAGTAACCACCATTCTATTCTCTACTTTTATGAA
Organism: Macaca mulatta; assembly: GCF_049350105.2. Taxonomy (NCBI): domain Eukaryota; kingdom Metazoa; phylum Chordata; class Mammalia; order Primates; family Cercopithecidae; genus Macaca; species Macaca mulatta. The sequence goes on along the minus strand of NC_133413.1, from coordinate 73,629,636 downwards.
TTTGATTTCTTTCGGATTCAATGTATAAGTAAGACCATGCAGTATTTGTCTTTGTGTGCCTCGCTTACTTCGTTTAGCATCATTTCCTTCAGCTTCATTCATGTTGTCATAAATGACAGAATTTCCTTCGTGTTAGAGGCTGAATAGTATTCCATTTGTGTATATATACCATATTTTCTGTATCCATTCATTGATGAACATTTAGTTTGAGTCCATATCATGGCTATTGTGAATAATGCTGCAGTAAACATGAGAGTGCAGCTATCTTTTCAACATACGTATTTCAATTCTTTTGACTACTTATCAAGAAGCAGAATTGCTGGGTTATATGGTGGTTCTATTTTTAGTCTTTTGAGGCACCTCCATACTATTTTCCATTATGGCTGTACTAATGTGCGGTCCTACCAGCAGTGCAAAGGGGTCCCATTTCTCTACATTCTTACCAACACCACAATAAACTCACACATTTACAGTCAACTGATTTTTGACAAAGCTGCCAAGAGCATACAATGGGGAAAGGGCAGTCTCTTCAAAAAATGGTGCTGGGAAAATCAGATATCCACATTCCGAAGAATAAAATTGGATATCCATCTCATATCATATTAAAAAAAAAATCTCAAAATTGATTGAAGACTTAAATAGTAGACCTGAAACTGTAAAACTGCTAAAAGAATATATAGGGGGAAGCTTCACAACAATGCTCCGGGCAATAATATTTTAGATAGGATCCCAAAAGCATAGGCAACAAAAGCAAAAATAGACAAATGGGATTTCATTAAACTAAATCGCTTCAGCACAGTAAAGAAAACAATTAACAAAATGAAAAGATAACTCAAGGAGTGGAAGAAAATATCTACAAACCATATGATATAGTTTGGATATTTGTCCCTTCCGAGTCTCATGTTGAAATGTCATCCCCAGTGTTGGAGGTGGGAGATAGTGGTGTTTGTGTCATGAGGATGGATCCCTTGTAAATGGCTTGATGCCCTCGCTACAGAAATAAGTGAGTTCTCACTCTATTAGTTCACATGGGAGCTGATTGTTTAAAACAGCATGGTGTCTCCCTTACTTCCACTCTTGCTATGTGACGTGCCTGCTCCCGCTTTGCCTTCCATCGTGAGTAAAAGCTTCCTGAGTCCTTTCCAAAAGTTGAGCAGGTACCGGCACGATGCTGCTTGTACACCCTGCAGAATCATGAGTCAAATAATCGACTGTGTTTTCTTCATAAATTACCCAGCCTTGAGTATTCCTTTATAGCAATGCAAAACCGACTAACACACCATACATCTGATAAGGGATTAACATTCAAAATACATAAGGACCCAAACAGGTCAATAAGAAAATCAATAACCCAATTAAAAAATGAGCAAAGGACCTGCGCAGACATTTCTCAAAAGAAAGCATAAAAAAAGCCAATAGGTTCATGAAAAACTGCTCAAAATCACTAATTATTAGGGAAATGCAAATTAAAATCACAATGAGATATCATCTCACACTGTTAGAATGGAAGACACACTCTTTTTATTCTCTTCTGATCTCACTAACTGCTAGATTTAGTCTTAGTTGGTTTACCAAGTAGGAAATTTCATCCAGTTTGAGGTGGTAGGGTCATAATGCAGGTAGTTTTTAAGACATCTTTCAAGTTATTACTGAAAGTCGAATGGACCAACCAGCATAGTGAAAGGACAAAATATGCATAAAAATCATTCTCAAGAAAACTGGATGACAGAAAATCTTCCCAAATCACAGAATTCAGGCATATCAGGCAAACGCCTACCAGCAACAGGACTGGTGAGGGATCAGCAGTTGTGTAGTGCAAGTGATAGAACAATGAAAAGCAACCAGGCGCGGTGACTCACGCCTGTAATCCCAGCAATTTGGGATACCGAGGCAGGTGGATCACTTGAGGTCAGGAGTTCGAGACCAGCCTGTCCAACATGGTAAAACCCCCGTCTCTACTAAAAATACAAAAATTAGCTGGATGTGGTGGTAAGTGCCTGTAATCCCAGCTACTGGGAGGCTGAGGCACGAGAATCACTTGAACCCAGGAGGTGGAGGTTTCAGTGAGCCGAGATCGCACCACTGCACTCCAGCCTAGGTGACAGAGTGAGACTCCCTGCCACAAAAAAAAAAAAAAAAAAAAAAAAAAAAAAAAAAAAAAAGAGAGAGAGAGAAAGAAAAATGAAACACAAACCTAACAAGCCCTACAAGTTGTAAAATTGGAATATCACTAAAACCAATGAAACAAACCCACACATATTCCCAAACATAGAAGAGCCACCCTGAGTGGAACCCAAGTACATGGATATGAGAACAACTAGTGAATAGAAGTCCTCACATGGTCCCAAGTTGCAAGTGAGTACAGAAAACTGTGTGCAACTGGGGAGAATCATAGAAATCACACTGAACTGAACAGGAGCCCTGAGGCAAAGACAGATAAGGTTCAGGGAGTGGCTGCTGGGTGGGAGAGGAAGTCAGGGAAAGTGGACTCCAGAAGGTGCTATCAAAACTGAGTGCAAACAGCGTCACAGGCAGAAAACCTTCCTGAACCATCCTCATTCTTCCATTTTTATTTTTTAAAAATTCTACCACCTTGTTGGAGAAATTACAGCAGTTTTCTTGTAGAATGCTTCCCGACTCTGATTTTGTTTGCTCTCTCATAGTTTCATTTTACTTTTCCTCTGCTAACTACATTTTCTGTAAACCAGAAGTTAGCTCTCCATGTTGGATTGGAAGCAGGTTTGATTCTTTGGCAGAAATACTATGTATTAGTGCTGGATGAGTATAGCATCCTGCATCACATCAGAAGGGACCTAAGGTATGATTTCCCACTTTGAATGGTGGGAAGACTGATCAGTACTTCCAGGGGTGACAGCTTGATTTTTCCACCGTGAAGATCTGGTCTTAGTCTGTTCGACATGCTATAACAAAATACCACAGAGACTGAGTGATTTATAAAGAAATTTATTTCTCATAGTTCTGGAGGCTGGAAAGTCCAAGATGAGAGTCCTGGCAGGTCCAGTGTCTGGTGAGGGCCTTATTACTGCATCGTCACATGTCAGAAACGCATAAGGGCAAAAAAGGACTGGGTGAAGCCTCTTCGATAAAGGCCTTGATCCCGTTCACCAGGGCTTTACCCTAATGATATAATCACTTCCTAAAGGCCCCACCCTTTAATACAGTCACATGGGTGATTAGGTTTTAACACCTGAATTTTGAGGGATAGTAACACCATAACAGACCTCTGTCAACTAACTCATTTGACTGGTGACCATGGGATTCTGGTGACCACGGAATCCAGTCACTTCTACACACTCTTGCCACCACACATGTTGCGGAAGCCACCACAAACTCTCACCGGAAGTATTGCCACAGTCTACTCACCTGTTGCCCGATTTTCTTTCCTTTCTTCTTTTCTCCCTGCATTCCCTGGGCAGCTGCGTCACCCTCAACAGGTTAGGTGGCCATTTCTTTGGCAGATGAAAAAACAAACAAACAAACAAACAAAAAAAAACCACCTGTCTGGGGCCGCAGCCACGTACAGAGTGAGTCTGTGATCTGTTGCCTGTTGCCTGTTCCTGTGATTGCTCCCCAATAATCTCTTCTCAATAAAGGAGTCAGGGAGATTCTTCAAAAACCTGGGTCCCATCATGTTACTCCTCTGTGCCAAACTCTCCAACAGATTCCTAACTCACTCACAGTAACAGTGGACTGCATGGCCTCTGAGGCCTCAGTGATCTGGCCCCTGCTGCCACTTTCAGCTCATCTCCGGCCACCCTGCCCTTCCTCACTCCATGCCCACGTCCTGGCCTTCCTTCCAGTCTTTACTTAAACGTCACTTTCCCAGTGAGGCCTTTCCCGACCACCCTCCTGCAACAACTCTTATCTTGGCCCTATGGCTCCCTTCCTCTGCTTTATTTGTCTCCACTGCACATAAAATGATCTGAAGTAGTTTTATTTACTTGCTCACATAATTATTTTCTGCCACTTTACCTAGAATGTAATTTACATGAAGACTGGGACTTTATTTTGTCCCCCATCACTGCCTGTGATGAAGAACTCTGCATTCAATGCCAGAGAAACTCCTGACCTGGCTGAATGTGAGTGGACAATCAGGTTTGTGGATTCTGCACTTGAGGGGTGAATTACAGCATATATAATGGAAATTTTGACTACACTTAGCTTTTGCTTTATGCACTCATTTTACAACTTAACCCTCTAACTAATATTTGACACCATTATAGACAACAGTGTCCATATAGCCTCTTTCATAAAATAGATGACAAGAACTTGGAGACACAAGGGGGTATAAAGCCTCTGACTACAAACAGCAAATGAATGCTGATGTCAATGGCCCTAAACATGAAATATACTGGATAAAAGGTACTGGGCTCATAGTCTCAATTTTAATTCAACCCAAATAACATGAGGCTTTCTTGCTTCCAACTCAAACCTCATGTCAACCCAGTACCATACACAGAAAAACCCATAAATCTGACTCCAAAAATCCCTAAGGAATAATACAAGTCTTTAGTTGCAGTTTTCATTTTTATGAGATTCTGGAGGAGGGGGCTATTGCATTGTCAAAAATATGCTAAGATTTTGTAACACACTCACCAACCATTGTTCCTCCTCCTCCTCTTTTTTATTTATTTTTTTTAAGAAAAGAGCTCATTTACTTGGTAAATTGAAAACTAATAATAGCCTTAATTAAGCACTTTACTTCTCCCGCTATAGAGCAAAGTAAGAACAAATGAAAGCATGGCAATCCCTAATGCTAAGTGAATTATCTAGAATGATATAATTTACAGTTAGCGGATCTGAACACTGACTCTGGAAACCCAGGCTCTTCTCACTCCATTACTCCTCACTACTACTAAGGTGACCCTCAAGTGAATCATGAGTTCCAAATCCTCTTAATTTGTTTTTCTTTATCACTTTCATTTAGGTGCCTTGTGTATTATTGACCTTTTTGCCTTTTAATTAAAACAAACCCCCCAATTTTTTTTTCTGTTCACCTCTTCATTCTTATTCACTGCCATGGTTTTAAAATCCCCCCAAAATTTCTAGTTTTTTGTTTTTTCAGAAGTTAATCCAAATACACTCCCATTATCATCTGCCTGTCCTTATTATCACTTTCCATCTACAATTTACAAATTTCATTTGGAGCTTAGTTTCTAGAAATGTGCCAGAAGCAACTTTTTTTTCCAAAGCTGGGTGGGGTAGGGGGCAGAATATTTTTCTTAATATTTCTTTCAGTAAATAATTTTATTGCCTCCCAAGCTGGTCTTCATAAGAAAGCCTCAGGGAGAACCTCTGCTAAGGCAGTGTGGGAAGGAAATGTGGCGTTGGAGCCCCCCACAGAGTCCCCACTGGGGCACTACCTAGTGGAACTGTGAGAAGAGGGCCACCATCCTCCAGACCCCAGAATGGTAGATCCACTGACAGTTTGCACCATGTGCCTGGAAAAGCTGCAGGCACTCCACACCAGCCTGTGAACACAGCAGCAGAGGCTGTACCCTGCAGAGCTACAGAGGAGGAGCTGCCCAAGGCCATGGGAGCCCACCCCTTGCATCAGCATGCCCTGGATGTGAGACATGGAGTCAAAGGAGATCATTTCGGACCTTTAAGATTTGATGACTGCCCCATCACGTTTTGGACTAGCATGGTGCCTGTGACCTCTTTGTTTTGGCCAATTTCTCCCATTTGGAATAGGAACATTTACCCAATACTTGTACCCCCATTGTATCTTGGAAATAACTAACTTGCTTTTGATTTTACAGGCTCATAGGTGGAAGGGACTTACCTTGTCTCAGGTGAGACTTTGGACTTGGACTTTTGTGTTAATGCTGGAATGAGTTAAGACTTTGGGGGACTGTTGGGAAGACATGATTGGTTTTGAAATGTGAAAAGGACAGATATTTTGGAGGGGCCAGGGCAGAATGCTATGGTTTGGCTGTGTCCCTACCTAAATCTCATCTTGAATTTAATCCCCAAGTGTCAAGGGAGGGACCTGATGGGAGGTGATTGGATAATGGGGTTGGTTTCGGCCATGCTGTTCTCATGATAGTGAGGGAGCTCTCATGTGATCTGATGCTTTTAAAAGTGGCAGCTTTCCCCTGCACACTCTGTCTCTCTCCTGCCACCATGTAAGGTGTGCCTTGATTCCCTTTCGCCTTCTGTCATGATTGTAAGTTTTCTGAGGCCTCTGCAGAGATGCAGAACTATGAGTTAATGAAACCTCTTTCCTTTATGAATTACCCAGTTTCAGGTAGAATCTTTTTAGCAGTGTGAAAAAAGACCAATACAGACAGCTTCTAGCAATTTTACATCACTTTTATGTTCAATGGGAATATTTATAACATAGGTCAACCTGGTTATCATGTTAACTAGAAGGTGTGGACCAGTGGTTCTCAGTCTTGAGAGTGCATGAGAATCACCTGCAGAGCTTGTTCACAGACTGTTGGGCCCACCCAAGAGTTTCTGATTCAGTCTGAGGTGAGGCTTGAGAATTTGCGTTTCTAACAAGCTACCGGGTGATGCTGATGCTGCTGATTTGGGTACCACTCTTTTGAATACTATTATAATTATTCTAATATTTTAAATATTTTTGGCTTTATGGAAGTATAATTGAATAGAAATTTTATGTATCTATGGTGAACAACTTGATGATTTGATATGCATATAAACTCTGAATTGATTGTCCACTCTTGAAGTTTCTTATGTCGCTCTAGCCTTTTTTTCTTCCTACGTCTGTAAACTCCCAACCTACCTTTCCTTCTTCCCCCTTGTGTTTCCCATATCCTCCATCTTCCTTCTACCACAAATCTCTATGACATTGCTGATATAGGTCAGTTTAGCTTTTCTTTGTTTTTAGTTTGGCAACAACCATAGTCACAGCTCAGCACAACAGACACAGAACAGTGTGAACTAAGGTCCTCCATTCCCTCTCGGGAGCCAGCTGAGCAGCGTCTACTGTAGCATTCATCTATACCACAGTGAAGATTCTCATTCCCCTACTGTCTTGCTTCTTAGCCTTGCTTAATTCCCCAACCCTTACCCTGCAGCCATTTTGAATAAACTCTTGTAAAGTACAGAGGACAGACATCTGAAATATCCATTTCTCACCATTAAGCATGCACCAGGATATGCCTCTGCCACGCCCATCTAATTGTGGTTTATTTGCTTAATATTAAAATGCTCTCAGATATACATAAGCCATCTGCTTTTCCTCCAGATTCACTGAGCCCTGGTGCATTAAGCATCTGTAGAGCTATTTCATTTTATGTCATTAAGGATGGGAATGTGCAAATGTAAATACCAATTGGAAAGCTTAAGTAGTTTTTCAAATTTTTCAATCATGCTGTTTACTATATTATTATTCTGGATAAGTCTACTTTAGGTATAATTTCACAGTATCATCAAAGTCCTACTCCAATATTTAGATCCCAAATGAGAAATTTAATGGCCTTAGTTAACACCCCAATGATGTAGGTTTAATTTTACGGTTCACCTATTTTTGCTATTTACTTTGCTGAGCTTGAGCCAAGCTGAAGCAACTATAAGAAAACAGAGTCTGATTTTCCGTGAAATAAAATGCTATCTTCCTTGTAAAGGGTAAACCTAGATTTTCCTAAGATGACACCTGAAAGGACTTTCCAGATGGAGATGGAGGAAATGTAGGTTACATTTCTCTTCTCTCAGTTAATGCCTTAGTCAAATTCCCTTCAAGGAGATGTTCCTTCCCTGGAATGTTCCAGTTCAAATGAGGAGCTGAAACTCTGCTTTCAGTAGCCTTTGACACTGCTGGTTAAAGACCATAACATTTAATGAATGAATGAATGAATGAACTTGAATTTTCCAAATAGGTTTTATGAGGAAAGCCTAAAACATCTCCTTCCTTGATCTATGGTGCCCAGCCACTCAATCCTTTTTCCCAGAGATGACCAGTGCAACTGATTTCTTTTACATCCTTCCTGGGACATTCTACACTTAGACAAATCATCATACAATCCCTTCCCCACTTTTCACGAACATGGTGGCATACTGCACCTACTTCTGCATGTGACTTTTCCCCTTACCCTATCTTGGAAATACTCCAGCACACAGATTCCTTCATTCTTTTCTGATAGCTGCATAATGACCCATTGCATGGCAGTACCATAATTTTTGTAACCAGTTTTCCACTGGTAGGCATTGGGGTTGTTTGTAATATTTTCTTACTACCAAAATGCTTGATTAAAGCAGTGAATGACTTTTTTACACATATGTGGGTATATCTGCAGGACAACTTTCTAATAATTTCTGGGTCAAAGGGTATGTGCATCTTTAATGTTAACACATAGTGACAAATCTATACTACTAATATTCCAATTTAAAGTTGTCTCAAAGTAATTAATGCATTTAAAGAGCTTATAAAAGGCTCTGGAATAATGTAAGGGCATTAAACCAGTGACCTGAAGTTAGATAAGATGGTTTATAAGCTATGGGACATGATTCTTTCATTTGTGTTTTTCTTCCTTGCTCTCAACTTGCTTTTACAAGGCAGAAATTATCTCAATGAGAAAAGGTAGTTACTTCTACCCCCTTATCTGTCTCATTCTTTTTCATTTCTCTAAGTCACAAAGTAACATAGGCTGCCTTCGGTAATGCAGCTCAAAGAATAGATAGTTACCAAGACTCTTTTAGCACAGTATTTTTGTCATTTGCATCCTCCCAACCCCAACATCAGGCCCAACCAGAACAAATACCAGAGGCCGAGGACAAGAGTGATTTGTTAGCAAAAAGACTGGAGAGACAAAGGGGCCACGGAAGGCTGAAAAAGAGAGACAGGACACGTGAGAGATTTCTCTAGTGCCAGGAGAAAGGGGGCCATATGGTGCCCCTAGATAATAATGTTGTGGTGGCATTATTTACTCTCCTGGTTGACATACTATTTTTGTAACATGCACAGAGGATGAAGATTAAGACAGTCACTATTATTCTATGGAAACTTAAAGTTTGAGTACATTTTCTTTTTCTCCTAATTTTCCAATTTTCTTAAATGTTGGTAAAATCCTAATACATCAAATACACATTACAATGAAAAAAATACTAAATGAAACTATTTGGAATAAAAGGTTGTGTGGTAGAGTTTACTATGTGTTCAGTATATTCTATTTCCTTTTCTTTTTTGGGCCAGAGCTAGATCCTGTTTTTCTGCTTTCATTGCTGTCTGGTGGGATACTATGATTATGTTCTGGCCTGAGGAATGTGGGCAGAAAGAGGTAATGTGAACCACTTCTAGGCCTGGCCTCTAAAAAATTCCCCATACAATCACTCCTATTTTCACTCTTTTTTCTTCTGTACCTGGAGGCAAACAAAACAAAACAAAACAAACAAAACCTTCAGGGTCCTAGGTTTTCACAAAACCAGAACACACAATGAGACTGGGTCCCTGAATCTGCTTGGAGGAGAGCTACTCAAGAAAGCTTGAGTTTTATGCCCTCATTAACCGGATGTTAGTTTTCCTTTAGGACTGGCCTCTGCTGACAGATTGTTCTTATGCACGAAGGCAAGTATAGGATTCAACTTTGTTATGCAGCTTTCCCCAACTAAAAAAAAAAAATTCTGCCTTTAACTAGCAGAAGGGATTAGGTAATCCTTTCAGAAAGAATTACCTAGAATTTGCATGCTAGAATATACTTTTGAGTGTATAAACTCTATACTGGTGGCCTCCAGCCCTTGGAACCCATGGGCCACAGGTAGAGTGAATTACGGCTACATGAAAAACTTGACCTATGGCATGGGCGGGGGAAGGGGAGAAAAAGGAAAGTTGAAAGGGTGGGATGGATGAGGGTGAGGGAACACTAACACTTGGAGGGGACTTATCAATATGTCATGTCCTGTATTGTCTGTTTTCCACAGCAACCCAATGGGACAGGTGTCAGCCTCTCTTTATATAAAGGCAAGAGAACTCAGGCTCTGGGAAGTTTCACTGATCCAAAAATATGGAGTAAATGAATAGTAGAACTGGCACTAAAGTAACAGAGAGAGGGGCATCCCCAAGTATAACAAATGTAGAGAGATCAGAGATACCGGAAGGAAAGGTAAAGAAGAAAAGAGAAGTGGCTGGGAGCCGTGGCTCATGCCTATAATCCCAGCACTTTGGGAGGCTGAGGTGGGTGGATCACTTGAGGTCAGGAGTTTGAGACCAGTCTGGCCAACATGGTAAAAGCCCATCTCTACTAAATACAAAAATTAGCTGAATGTGGTGGCGCATGCCTGTAATCCCAGCTACTCAGGAGGTAGGAGGGTCCCTTAAACCCAGGAGATGTAGGTTGTAGAGTGCTGAGGTCGTGCCACTGCACTGCAGCCTGGATGACAAAGCAAGACTCTGTCTAAAAGAAAAAAAAAAAGAAAAGAAGAAGAAGAAAAGAGAAGAAAGGGGAGTGGTGAGGAGAATAACGCTGGGTATGGGCTCAGGGGTCTCAGTGACACCTCGACTCTGGCTACTGACTCCTCTTTTTTCTGAACATATTTGCTCTGTACCAATGCCTGCAACTCAAGGAAATTGCTTGAACTGTTTTTTATTCCCCAGGACACTTTGTCCCTTAAAGACATGTTCAATTAAAGAGCTCTAAAAGGATTGCATTAACTGGAGATATCCAGTCTTCTTTTATTTTTCATCACCAAAATGACTAAGACAGAATCAAGCACCATTAGTGCTGATATTTCAGCTCATGTAAGTCTTCATTAGAGCTCTTTAATGTAATCAATTAAAGAGACATCAGCTTTTCAGTAAAACACTCTGAAAGCAAACTTAATGAAGTCATTTCTACATAATCTGGAAGCAAAAATGTCTTTTGTGATTAAATTTCCTTTTCCAACATATTGACTAATGTCAGGTTATTATGTGTCAGTGAGCTGAACAAGCACATATTTTGCTCTACATTAGTATCTGTATTCTCAAAGGATTAAGATGGCAAAAGCTGGGAGGAATGACATTAAATTTAATTTCTGCTCAAGCAGAGGAAGAGTGCAGTACCCTTATTCTTTGCCAACAATTCTGGTTTTTAAAGATACATGCAGTTCCTAGTATTTGCTAGTATTTTATACTAAAGAGGTAGTATTGAGGTGATTAGGCATTCCCACTGCTATTAAAACCTAACACCCTCTCATGGTTTCCTAGTGAATAAAACCTCAACTTCTTGCCTTGACCTACAAGGCTCTGAATAATGCAGCTACCTCCTACCTCCCACCTGTCCAGTCTCAAGCCTCTCTCCTCAACTTACTGGGCTCAACCACAGAGGGCTCCTCTCAGTTTCCTGAACATTGTTCACCTCTTTCCCATCTCGTGGCCTTTGCGCTTACTGTTTTCTCAGATTGGAAGCCATGTCCTAAGGTTCTCTGCATCACTGACTCCTTGTTCTTCAGGTCTCAGCTCAGATGCTGCTTCTTCAGAGAGGTGTTTTCTGGCCACCCTATTGAAGGTAGGGCACCATGATCTCACATCCTTTTCCCCTCTATGACACTGTTCTGTTATTTTTTGTAAAAAATGCTTTCTGGTTCTGTTCATTTTTTTTTGTGGTACTATAATGTAAATTTATTTTAATGAATTTGCTTTTGCTCCAAGTTTACAATGAGAAAAGATATAGTTGGTCCCTCAATGTGTAATTAGGACACTTTGAATGGATCGATTGTATCTGTTTGGCATAAGGCAAGCTCCAGTGCCAAGCCCAGAGCCTGGCACATTATAGAAGTTCAATAACTACTCATTGAAGGATTGAATAAATAAAACTGCTGGTACAATAAGATCATGGCTTTTGGTGAGTTTGGAGGATCTTAGAGGAAGAGAGAGGTGCTACAACACTGAAAATGGGAAATTCACATGAAAATTTTCAAAAAGTAAAAGAATTAGATTTCACAAATCATAAATTGGTGAATTTAGTGGAAATTCCTGGTAAGATGCTAAGATAATAGTTTATAACATTTTATGAAAACCAATGCCAATCTTTAGGAATCAATATACATTCTCAAATAGCACTGCAGGTTAAAAAAACCTATGTTTTTCATAAAATTTATATATTAGACTGCACTAGAAAGATTAGGAAGATGTTGAATCTGGGGTTTAGGATGACACTCTATCTAAAGTAATGCATCACCTCAGTTCTTAGGAAGCACATGAGGCCTGACTGATGTGACAATTTGGTGATAATATCTTACTAACTCTTGTGCTGTTCAATGATTTGCAGCATCTGGATAAAAAGATGTTTGCATACTTGCAGATCAAATGAATCTGAGAATAACAAATAAGTTTATTTTTAAAATATCAACATTTAAATTGATCTTATCCAATTGAAATGACTTGCTGAATCAAACAAAATTAAGTTTAATAAAAGTCAATATAAGTGCCTGAAATCAAGTCTAAACATTCATTGAGCAGACACAAATGGGGAATTTTTACTTAACAGTTACCTTTGTGTGTGTTGGGGGGAATGATAACCTTATGGCTCCAGGTTAGAACTATTTGATGAGAATGAACAAGGTAATGTGATTGCCAGAAAAGCTAATTTGATTCCTATTTACAAAGCACTCAGAGAATTCATGATGTCATAGGTGTATTTAGGGTTCAATGTCTAATAATGGAAGTAATACTAAATTTCTTAGGGTGTAGAAAGACCAATTCTGCCGAGTAGAACCAACATCTTCCACACAATAAATGTTCAATAATTATATATGTATATATTTTTCTTTTTATTAAAAAATATTTTTTTGAGACAGAGTCTCCCTCTGTTGGAGTGCAGTGGCATGATCTCAGCTCATTGCAAGCTCTGTGATATGGCTTGGCTGTGTCCCCACCCAAATCTCATCTTAGATTGTAGCTCCCATAATTCCCACATGTTTTGGGAGGGACCTGGTAGGAGGTTACAGAATCATGGGAGTGGGTCTTTTGTGTGCTGATCTTGTGATAGTGAATAAGTCTTATGAGATCTGATGACTTTGTAAGGGGTAGTTCCCCTACACAAGCTCTCTTCCCTGCCATCATGTAAGACATGACTTTGCTCCTTTGCCTTCTGTCATGATTATGATGTCTCCCCAGCCATATGGAACTGTGAGTCCATTAAACCTGGTATTCTTTATAAATTACCCACTCTCAGGTATGTCTTTGTTAGTAGAGTGAGAACAGACTAAAACAGTAAATTGGTACCAGGTAATGGGGCACTGCTGTAAAGATACCCAAAAATGTGGAAGTTACTTTGGAACTGGGTAACAGGCAGAGGTTGGAACAGTTTGGAAGACTCAGAAAAAGAAAGGAAGATGTGGGAAAGTTTGGAACTTCCTAGAGATTTGTTGAATGTCTTTGACCAAAATGCTGATAGTGCTATGGATGATAAAATCCAGGCTGAAGCGGTCTCAGATGGAGATGAGGAACTTGTTGGGAACTGGAATAAAGGTCATTCTTTACTCCAGTAAAGAGACTGGTGGCATTTTGCCCCTGCCCTAGAGATCTGTGGAACATTGAACTTGAAAGAGATGATTTAGCGAATCTAGAGGAAGAAATTTCTAAGCAATGAAGCATTCAAGAGGAAGCAGAACATAAAAGTTTGGAAAATTTGCTTCCCAATGATGTGATAGAAAAGAAAACTCCATTTTCTGGGAAGAAATTGAAGCTGTCTGCAGAAATTTGCATAAGTACCAAGGAGCTGAAATGTTAATCACCAAGACAATGAGGAAGATGCCTCCAGGGCATGTCAGAGATCTTCATAGCAGCCCCTGCCATCACAGGCCCAGAGGCCTAGGAGGAACAAACGGTTTCCTGGGCTGGGCCCCAGGCCCCCCTGCTGTGTGCAGCCAAGGGACTTGGCACCTTGCCTACCAGCAGCTCCAGCCTTGGCTAAAAGGGGACAGGGTACAGCTCAGGCTGTGGCTTCAGAGGGTGCAAGTCCCAAGCCTTGGCAGCTTCCACAGGGTATTGAGCCTGTGGGTGCATAGAAGTCAAGAACTGAGGTTTGGGAACCCCCATCTAGCTTTCAGAGATCCTCTGAAACACCTGGATGTCCAGGTATGGAAACACCTGGATGTCCAGGCAGAAGTGTGCTGCAGGGGCAGAGCCCACATGGAGACTCTCTGCTAGGGCAGAGGAGAAGAAAAATGTGGGGTTGCAGCCCCCACACAGGGTCCCCACTGAGGCACTGCCTAGTGGATCTGCGAGAAGAGGGCCACCATCCTCCAGACCCCAGAATGGCAGACCCACTGACAGATTGCACAGTGCATCTGGAAAAGCCACAGACACTCATTGCCAGCCTATGAAAGCAGCCAGGATGGAGGTTGTACCCTGCAAAGCCACAGAAGTGGAGCTGCCCAAGGCTGTGGGAGCCCACTTCTTGCATCAATATGACCGGGACGTGAGACATGGTTAGTCAAAGGAGATCATTTTGGAAATTTAAGGTTTAATGACTGCCCCATTGGATTCTAGACTTGCAGAGGGCCTATAGCCCTTTGGTTTTTGCCAATTTCTCCAATTTGGAACAGCAGTATTTACCCAATGCCTGTACTCCCATTGTATCTAGAAAGTAACTAACTTGCTTTTGATTTTTACAGGTTCATAGGTGGAAGGGACTTGAGTTGTCTCATATGAGACTTTGGAGTTGGGATTTTGTGTTAATGCTGGAATGAGTTAAGACTTTGGGGGACTGTTGGGAAGGCATGACTGTGTTTTGAAATGTGAGGACATGAGATTTTGGAGGCACCAGGGCAGAATGATACGATTTGGCTGTGTCGCCCACCCAAGTCTCATCTTGAATTGTAGCTCTCATAATTCCCATGTGTTATAGGAAGGACCCAGTGGGAGGTTATTGAATCATGGGGGCAGGTTTTTCATGTGCTGTGCTCCTGATAGTGAATAAGTCTCATGATATCTGATGGTTTCATAAGGGGGAGTTCTCCTGGACATGCTCTCTTCCCAGCTGCTATGTAAGACGTGACTTTGCTCTTCCTTTGCCTTCTGTCATAATTGTGAGGCCTCCTCAGTCATGTGGAACCTTGGGTGAGTCTGCTAAACCTCTTATTTTTTATAAATTACCCAGTCTCAGGTATGTCTTTATTAGCAGTGTAAAAACAGCCTAATATACTCCACCTCCTGAATTCAAGTGATTCTCATGTCTCAGCCTCCCAAGTAGCTGTGATTCTCCCAAGAATCAAGTGATTCTCATGCCTCAGCCTCCCAAGTAGAATTGCAGGTATGCACCACCACACCCAGCTGATTTTTTTTTTTTTTTTTTTTTTTTGTATTTTTAGTAGAGATGGGGTTTTGTCATGTTAGCCAGGCTAATCTTAAACTCCTGAACTCAAGTGATTCAGCCACCTCGGCCTCCCAAAGAGCTGGGATTACAGGCATGAACTACCACACCCAGTCAATAATTACATATTGAGTGCACTTTTAGTAGGATGTAATTGAACTTAGGTCTTAAAAAATGTGAAATATATCTAGCATTCAAGATGATATAAGCATTATACATGAAGAGCTCCCAAATCATATAAGCATGAAAAAGCAAGGGCAATGTTTGGACAAGAGCAAGAAAGAAACACATTGTGTGTAATAGACAAGGCTAATAATCTATGTTGAGTCAGATAATGGATGAGTTTATATATCAAGGTGAGAAATTTGGATCTGAATCTTTCTTCTATTTCAAGATTTTAAGCAGGGTGATAAAACAAGGCTCACATTTCTTACTTTAGAAATATAATACTGAAAAGCAGAGTTTTGGGGGATGGGGGAGGGTCTAAGCTTCATGAAGAGACTAATAAAGAGTGCCATAATAAATGTAGTGGTAGTGGGATTGCAGATGCAAAGAGATGATTAACTTATTCTGACACAGGCAAAACATGAAAGAGAAGAAAAATAATATATACTAGTCTGTAGTTTAAATCATAGTTATGATTAGATTATAGGAACATCTAATATGTGTCATGCCTGATGTCATTCACTTCGGTAGGGAGGGCACCATGTTTGAGAGGCTGAATAAGACACCTGAAGCCAGTGAATGAGACACAGAGTTTATTGAGGGGACTTACATATGGGGCAGTCCAGTGATAGTGGGCTGGAGAAGAGGACTACAACCAGTTGTAAAAAGCATGCAGTTTATATGACATTTTCACTTATCACCCTTCTGCTAGCAACCTCCACTTGGCAACCTTCATTTAACCCAAAACAAAGGGCCTCAATCTCCTGCATGGACTGCCTTCCACAGGATGGACTAGGGGCTCAGATGTTCCTCATACATAAGAGACTAATCTCTGCATTGGCCACTCCTGGATTCTTTAGCACAGGTCTCCAAACACACATTCTTCTTAAGCCTTAGGGTCATTCTTAGGGTACGCTTAAGTTAAGTTTTTGCTATGAAATGTATCTGCTGTACAATATTGAGAGGTGACAGCGTGCTAGCAGCCCTCTCTTGCTCTTGGCACCACTCTGGCCGTGCTCCAGCCCTTCAGTCTGCTGTTGGGCTATGAGGGCCCCTCTCTGGGGCTGGCCAAGGTCAGAGCCGGCTCTCTCTGCTTGCAGGGAAGTGTGAAGAGAGAGGCGCAGGTGGGAGGCGGGGCTGCATGGCACTCACCGGCCGGTGACTGTTCCAGGTGAGCGGGGGCTTGGCAAGCCCCACACTTGGCGCAGCCGGCTGGAGACTGCTGGGCTTGATTGGAGGCTGAATCCCGTGCGGGGACCGCCATTCCCGCTTCACGGGATCATTAGCCGCGATAGCAGGTCTCCGTCTCTCTCTCGCTTCCCCTCTTTTCCTCTTGATTGTCTGGGACGAGCTCCCTCTGGGCTGCCAGACTGCCTGGGCTAGGTGCTGCAAAGTCCCGCCAGGCCTGCCGGTGACAGGTGAAATCAGCTGGGCTTCTGGGATGGGTGGGGACTTGGAGAACTTTTCTGTCTAGCCAAAGGATTGTAAATGCACCAATCAGCACTCTGTGTATAGCTACTCTGGTGGGGACTTGGACAACTTTTCTGTCTTAGCTAAAGGACTGTAAATGCACCTATCAGCTCTCTGTCAAAACGGACCAATAAGCTCTCTGTAAAATGGACCAAACAACTCTCTGTAAAATGGACCAATCAACTCTCTGTAAAATAGACTAATCAGCAGGATGTGAGTGGGGCCAGATAAGGGAATAAAAGCGGTCCACCTGAGCTAGCAGCTACAATCTGCTGGGTCCCCTTCCACACTATGGAAGCTTTGTTCTTTTGGTCTTTGGAATAAATCTTGCTGCTGCTCACTCTTTGGATCTCTGCTACCTTTATGAGCTTAACACTCACCACGAAGGTCTGCAGCTTCACTCTTGAAGCCAGCGAGACCACAAACCCACTGGGAGGGATGCACAACTGCAGATAGGAGGAACGAACTACTCCGGACGCGCCACCTTTATGAACTGTAACACTCACCGCGAAGGTCTGCAGCTTCACTCCTGAAGCCAGTGAGCCCACGAACCCACCGGGAGGAACGAACAACTCCAGACATGTCGCCTTTAAGAACTGTAACACTCACCCTCGAAGGTCTGCAGCTTCACTCCTGAAGTCAGTGAGACCATGAACCCACCAGCAGGTGGAAACTCCGGACACCTCCAAACATCAGAAGGAACAAACTCCAGACACACCATCTTTAAGAACAGTAACACTCACCGCGAGGGTCTACGGCTTCATTCTTGAAGTCAGCGAGATCGAGAACCCACCAATTCCGGACACGATATGATTTCCATTTGTCCAACGAGGCATAGGAATTCAAATGCTCATCCAAGGGAAAAGGCAGTCATATTAGCAATGTAAACTTTTCTTCTTAAAATTTGGCTTGTAAGTAGATAGACACTCTGAGACTAGACTATATTTTGACTTTGATAAATGGAAATGGAAAAAAATGTATGAATTTTTATGTTGTTGTGCTTTCATCTCTAAGAGTAGAATCTGGAATATGTCACTAAAACAAGCCTCCCTGCTTCCTTTTAAATAAAGTTGCAGAACTATGAAAAATTGCAAAAGCAATACAGAAAGTTACCACAAAATTTAACACCCTCCCCCCCTTTTTTTTGTGATGAATGCACTGCGAGGTACTAGCAGTTGGTTCAAGACAAATTCATTCATTGTTTTTGGGAAAGTCTGATCTTGGGATGGAATCCCATTGCAGATGACTCAGGTCAGATGTTAAATATTCTGTCAAATAATGTAAAGAATACAGTGTTATTTTAAATAATCTTTGTGGAGATTACAGTATTCTCATGCTAAGGGGATTTTACTCCCTGGCTAGGCTGTGGTGGAGGATGTTTTGGTGACCTGACCCAGAGGCAATGAACAAGTCAAAAGTGGGCAGATGTCCTTTGGAGCAACAAGATAGAGGCAGGGGAACAAGAAGAGAGAGTCTGGTGGAGACCAGCCTCTGAAGGTGGGTTCAGAGTGTCTCTGGACCCATTGGTACCTGAGACCTACTTTAAACTTTCCTTTTCTGGAGTATATTTACCACAAATCTTTAGTAACATTTGTTAGTTACAAAGGTTTGTTCCAACTTTGCTTGCTGAATCAAAAGAGAGGCCGAGTACCTGTTTTGGGAAGAGGCAGTGTGGAGTGAGCGGCAGGGGTGAGAAGTAATTGGAGTCGGGGCATTGGTGGAGAAGCCCAGAGCAGCTGTCTGCAGTGGGCAGTGGCATCTCCTGGGTGCACTTGCAGAACATTTAAATCCTCTCCAGCGTTGCTCAGAAATTTTTAGGGGATGGGCTGGTCTCCTATAGTCATGTAGCTTAAGACTTTTATTTGTGTATGAAATAGGTGGGTAATCCTCCAAAATCTGAAGAATTCAGGAGCATTCAAAATGCATGTGGTTTCCAAGTTTACTACAATAAATATATAATACAGTGAGGAAAATGTATTGAAAACAGTAGTCATCTTGTACTTCAATGTACATTTTTATTCATAGTTGAAAAGAATAGTCTATTACTGCTAACTTACTGTAAATTTACTTAGAATCAAAGGGTCCAGAGAGACATAAAAAATGTATGTAGTTTCTATTAAATAACACTTTCTGGTCACTTTCAAATATGATTATAATATACAGGTATTATATGCACAAAAATGTAAAAAGTAATTGTGAAAGCAAGTCTTGTTATCAGTTTGTATAAGAAAAAAGACATTTATTTTTTCACAAGCTACCAACATCATATAGGATAGCTCCTGATAGGCTTTGACTTTTTCAATTAATTCATCTTGTAGCTCAAACATCTGTAGAAAAGAAGTTAATATACAGTGAAGTCACTACACAGTGTTATGGGACAGTAGAAATTCATATCAGTACAAAATACCATTGAAGATTTGTACATTGAATTCCAGTGTCAAGATCGAGACATCTTTGTTGGCAAGCAATCTAAGAATTCTTTGAAGATTGAGAGTTGTTTTTTTTTAAATGATTTCTGCTGGTAAAAATGTTAAAGATTAAAAATATGTAGTAGAAATAGAAGGTACAATGTTCTTGTCTTTCTGTCCCTCTTACCAGCAACCTGTGCCTTTGAAATAGAATGAAATGCTCTAGGTACTTCCAGTATTTTCCATAAGATGGCAGAGTTGGTATTGTGAATGTGAGAGCAAACCACTTTAGTTCTGTCAGTCACAGCAACAAAAAGAGGCTTAGAGTCATTCTCACCATTTAAACATTGCTCTCGTGCTTTCAATAATCATCATCAACATAATAATAAAGCAATAATATCTAGTTTTTAAAAACAATAATGAAAAACCCAGATATATGTCAATCTGCAATTACATCATGGTTACGCAGGCACTCCCTTTGAGCATTGCTTTTGGTCTTTTACTGAGTTCCTTTAGTTGCCTGTTCTGTTAAGTTTTATTTAAACACTAACCAGTCAAACTGGGTCCAATGTCACCTCTCTCAGATCACCACACATGTAACAAGAAAATGTCTGTTGGCATCACTGAAGCAAGCAGTGTTCACAGTCGTTTTTGATTGTTAGGAGCTGTAGATGTGCTCTTTTTAATGCAAATTCAGAGATCTGTCAGATGTGCTTTGGTTTGTTTAAAATGGGTGACCGCAGTTCTGAAATGTTAGTCAAGTCCTGAACAAGAGGGGGCTTATTTTGTCCATTTGTTCCTTCATCCAGAGCCTGAACTACTCAGATGAATGGGGCGGTCTAGGAGGACTTCTGGGACATAGCACCAAAGGTATTGGTTGCAGAGGGCAAACTCAAGGAAAGCAAATCATTGACCATGTGAAATCCACACTAGGATTTATCTCCTAAATGCCGTAAATTAAACACGTGAATTTGATTTGTTTTTATCACTCTCCAAGCTTTTTGCACAAGACAGATGCTCACTAAGTGTTTGTTGAATGCTTAGGGAGACAGAAGAGGGTTGCAAATGGGCTTTCCGTCATCCTGGGATTGCTGGGGCTCTGAATCTGGAAAAGCACTGGCACCTCCTATCAGAGCCTGGCTTGTGCAGAGCACTACTGGGGAGTTTCTCAGGGCCTTGAGGGTTATATACACCTCTTCACCACTGGACTAGGAGCTCCCTGTGGGTAGAATCTGCTTTTTTTTTTTTTTTTTTTTTTTTTTTTTTTCTGCTTTATATTTCTAGTGCCTGCACAGTGACTCACATACGGTAGCTACTCAGCAGGGGTGTTTTCAAAGAAGGAAGCAGCGATCATAATTTGTCCCCCAGTGGATATTGGCAAGTAGTGTGGCTCGAAGGAGGTCATCTAATGCTGTCTTACCTAGGGAGCTAGTTTGCCAAATGCTGGTATGATGGCAACCTGCAGTGAAACTTCCAAGTCGGTAGTATCTTGTGGGTATTGTCAGTTTTACACACCAGAGAGAAAATCAGACTTGTCCATGAATGAAGAAGAAACACGTCCCAGTTTGATATAAGCTCTACTATCAACAGAGAGGAGACGAGATTTCCTTTTACAGAGTGCTGACAGACCAAGAATGTGATGGGAAGCAAGTTTGTTTTGAGCGTGGGCAAGATCTTGTGGAGGATGACAACTTCCCACAGAGAAAACATGCCACACCCATGCTTGCTATAAATGCTTCTCTTTTGTGTGAAATGTTCCTGGGATTTTGGTAACTTTGGAACCAGAAAAAAACCAGGGCATTCTTCTAGAAGAGACAGTTTGGCAACAGCTAGGTAAAGGAAAATTTATCAAAGGGGAAAATTTTAGAGAACTCATGTCAGTGCCCACAATCTTGAAAATCTATTCTTTTTTTTTTTTTTTCCCCAGAGATAGCATCTCACTATACCATGGCTTTTATTCAGAACATGCACGGAGCATGTCTGCAGAATTACTGACACTTTGCCCTTCCAGCCATTTTGGAAGGAGAGGAATTTGGAAGACTCTTTCTAAAATATAGTTTATACCAACCTAATTATTAACAAGGCCATGATGACTGCGGGGCCACCACATATCGTTGTGAGGTTATGGAAGAAACAGAAATGCCACATTGAAAGGGCTCTCCATTCAAATTATAGACACTGAAGATATATATGGTTATCAGAAAAAGTTTTCCAGTAGATGAAAATAAGATATCTTATTTAAATAAAAGTCAATAATTAATAATTTCAGGATAGATGAAGGGAAAGTATCTGGAGGAAATGGTACCTGTTCTTAATTCATACAAATGAATTTTTAAATTGATAATCTGAAATCATCATAACATAAATGAAATGCTGTTTTGTAAAGCAATACAGTACTGCCTGCAGACTCTCACCTTAACTATTCCCATAAAACTGTAGTTTACATTTTTATATGAGTTTTCTATCTCTGTTCCTTTAGGTAGAGATAGTGTGTTTAATTATTGCCACTCTTTCTGCTTATTTACATAATATCTACTATACCTTTCTCATTTTCTGTTTCTAATCTGTAATGTGCTTGAAGATTATTTCATTTAGATAATTCGAACTGTGTATCATTAAGAGTAGATAGGATTTAAACAAAGGGTTAAAGAGCTTTTCTATAAATAAAACTCAGGAGTTTGAGAGTATGGATTTTATAAAATCTATTGGGATAGAGATCTATTTGTTTTTTGGTTCTTAGTTCTGTTGTGGATACATGAGGTTGCCACACAGCAGAGTTTTTGTCACATTTAGGAAGTCTCAGAAAAATTTGAAAGTTAAGCTCACCCGAGAAGACCATTTTTGTCTTTTTTTTCTACCTCCAATGGCAGAAATTCCTTAGTGTTTTCAGATCAGAAGTTCTCAGTGTGAGTTATCACCCCTAAGTTCCTACCACAGGATGAGAAAGAGCTTTGTTAGTCTGTGTCAGGCATTTTGCTTTAGGAACTGATGTGGATATTAACTCCTTTCAGTATGGATTTCCCCCTAAGGAGGTAGAAGTATTTCAAAGTGTTAACACCCAAATTTTCTTTGAGTTTTACAGGATTAAAATAGAATATCTATGTCTTTAAAAGAAAATGAGACATATTCTTACTACAGTTATCATGGGTGCTATTAATACTCTGGCCTTCTAGTAGCATCTGTCATCTAGCATTGTAGATTTGCAGGGGCCCTTTAATGAAAACTCTCCATTTTCTTAAAGGTTGTAATTATTATGTAGCACTATACTTATAGATGTGGAAATAAGAGGGTTAGGCAGAATAGAATTAAGGAATGTTGTAGATGGCCATGAGCACTGAACAAATGAGGAAAGAATAAAACAGGACCAGGAATTATCTTCTCAACCCTACCCTGAAACTGCTGCCCAAACTTCCTTTTTGACAAAGATTAACAGGGCCAATGCAATTTAAGCTCTGAGACTTCAGACTAAAGACTTTGCGGGCCTAGGAACACAAAGAGAACTTTACAGAGGGCCAAGTGATTTTGTCTTTTGTGTAAACCTTAGATAATTTGAGTTCCATAATCAATGGCTTTTCTCTTTGTTATTAAAAATTCTAACACCAACTGATTTTTAAAATCCATAACATTAAACAAGTGGTTTAAAATAATAAATGGAATTAATGAGCTTCGCTTGTGCCATAGAAACAAATTAAGCTAAGCATGCCACACAAATTGTCCAACATTCTGTTCTCCACTGTTATTTCACTTGGTACTCCAGACATTATATTTTGCCTAAGAATATCATGTACAGGGAATTTTTTTTCTGGTTTAGATACATGTCAAAAATAAAAAGCTATAACATAACATAAATATTAAAAGGTATTAGTAGAAGAAATTGGTTAAATATTATGGTTTGTAATAACAAAACCCCTGGACAATGCAAAGAAAAGGCTGTGCAACACAACGCAAGTTTCGATGAAGGAACCAGAAAGCTAATCAACATTTACATATGTCATATTCTTATTTGCATTGTTATTATCTGAACTCATTAGAAATAATTGCAATGATTATGCTTGGTTTCATATCGGATAGATGGTCCTAGTATATTATCTTATAAAACTACATTGCATGACTGCTATTTGAGGTTAGAAGTAGATTTGAGAAACCAGAAGGAGAAGAGAGCAATCCCCTTTAAAAAGAGTTGTCAAAGAAATGAAACTATGTGAGGCAGTTAAAAAGTGACTTTAAGCACTGATTTGCAAAATCACTTTCTTAGGAACAAAATTTTTAGAAGACACTGACACCCAGCAGTTAAAAGTAAGCTATTTTCATGTTTGATGAAAAATAATCAGGAGGCTTGTCTAGGGCATGTGGGATTACATTTAAACCAAGAGGAAAGAAAGAAGGTGGCAGCCAGGACTGAGCTGTTCTGTCTTTTGGGAAGCAAAGAACAGTGATCTGAGGTCTAGGATTTCTTATTCGTCCTGAGAAGACAAAAGCAAAGACGAATAAAAAGCAAAGACAAGACAAAAGCAAGACAAAGATCCACTGGAAGGTGGCTTTCTGATGCTCACACCCAAGCAGAGGGAAGGCGAAGAGCGGGTAAGCCAATAGCAGGTGTCTTTCTGCAGCTGCCCTGCAGCCTTGATTAGCAGGGTCAGAACAAGCACAGGCAAAAAAGGCATTGAATTGTAGTCAACAACAAAGCCCCAGTCTAGTCAGGACTTGTTACAGCTGATGGTCACCAAGTGTAGACGAAAGAAGACTAGACTGAGAGCTTGCATAGCAGCCCCGATGGGATGGGACATGAAGCAAAACCACTGTAACTACCAGCCTTAATCTCCTCATCTGAAAACGGGGCAAATGGAATCACTGAGGTCCTTTTCGATGCTAACGTTGTGTTGTATAGAGAAAATGACTCATTGTATTAGACATATTATTTCTTTTAGCTTTCATTCCCTAAAATAATAATTTACCATTTATTGTTTAAAGAAATGGGCCATATGGCACATTTTACAAATGTGATTATTTAGAAAAGGGTACACTTGACTGTTAAAGTTTGATTGTGGATGTGTATGTACATGAATAAGTCACCCAATCTTGTTTAAATTATCAGTGACAACTGCCAGATTTGCAAACACTAGGTATTAGGAGAATATAACACTTTTCAGTGACTTCACGGGATATTGCTTAATAAGCAGAACCTGGAAGATGTCTCTGTTTCTGTTTCACTGTCTCTGTCTCCTTGTCTCTGTTTCTGTTTCTCTCTCTCTCTCTCACACACACACACACACACACACCCCTCCAACCTAGGAAGAATATGCAATACAATATAATTACAGATTCCCAGGCAAGATGGCCGAATAGGAACAGCTCCGGTCTGCAGCTCCCAGCAAGACCAACGCAGAAAGTGGGTGATTTCTGCATTTCCAACTGAGATACTCAGTTCATCTCACTGGGACTGGTTAGACAGTGGGTGCAGCCCATGGAGGGCAAGCAGAAGCAAGGTAGAGCATTGTCTCACCTGGGAAGTGCAAGGGGTTGGGGAACTCCCTCCCCTAGCCAAGGGAAGCCATGAGGGACCATGCCATGAGGGGTGGTGCACTCCAGCCCAGATACTACGCTTTTCCCATGGTCTTCACAATCCACAGGCCAGGAGATCCCCTTGGGTGCCTACACCACAAGGGCCTGGATTTCAAGCACAAAACTGAGTGGCCATTTGGGCAGACACTGAGCTAGTTGCAGGAGTTTTTTTCATACCACAGTGGTGCCTGGGAATGTCAGCAAGACAGAACCATTCACTCCCCTGGAAAGGGGGCTAAAGCTAGGGAGCCAAGTGGTCTTGCTTGGCAGATCCCACCCCCGTGGAGCCCAGCAAGCTAAGATCCACTGGCTTGAAATTCTCACTGCCAGCATAGCAGTCTGAAGTGGAATTGGGACACTCAAGCTTGGTGGGGGGAGGGGCATCTGCCATTAATGAGGCTTGAGTAGGCAGTTTTCTCCACACAGTGTAAACAAAGCTGCGGGGAAGTTCAGTCTGGGTGGAGCCCACCACAGGACTGCAAAGCCACTGAAGCCAGACTGCCTCTCTAGATTCCTCCTCCCTGGGCAGGGCATCTCTGAAAGAAAGCCAGCAGCCCTGGTCAGGGGCTTATAGATAAAACTCCCATCTCCTGGGGACAGTACCTGGGGGAAGGGGCAGTTGTGGGCATAGCTTCAGCAGAGTTAAACATTCCTGCCTGCCAGCTCTGAAGACAGCAGCAGATCTCCTGCTAAGGGAGAGACTGACTCCACAAGTGGGTCCCTGACCCCCATGCCTCCTGATGGAGAGACACCTCCCAGCAGGGGTCGACAAACACTTCATACAGGAGAGCTCTGGCTAGCATCTGGCAGGTGCCCCTCTGGGATGAAGCTTCCAGAAGTAGCACGAGGCAGCAATCTTTGCTGTTCTGGAGCCTCTGCTGGTGATAACCATGCAAACAGGGTCTGGAGTGAACTCCCAGAAAACTCCAGCAGACCTGCAGAAGAGGGGCCTGACTGTTAGAAGTAAAACTAACAAACGGAAAGCAATAACATCGACATCAACAAAGAGGATGATCATGCAAACACTCCATCCAAAGGTCACCAACAGCAAAGACCAAAGGTAGATAAATCCACAAAAATGAGGAAAAACCAGTTCAATAAGGCTGAAAATTCCCAAAACCAGAATGGCTCTTCTCCTTCAAAGGATCACAACTCATCACCAGCAAGGGAACAATACCGAATGGAGAATGGGTTTGACAAATTGAGAGAAGTAGGCTTCAGAAGATGGGTAATAACAAACTCCTCAAAGCTAATGGAGCATACTGTAACCTAATGCAAAGAAGCTAAGAACCTTGATAAAAGGTTAGAGGAATTGCTAACTAGAATAACAAGTTTTGAGAAGAACACAAATGACCTGATGGAGCCAAAAAACACAGCACAAGAACTTCATCAATAGCCAAACTGATCAAGCAGAAGACAGGATATCAGGGAATGAAGATCAACTTAATGAAATAAAGCATGAAGACAAGATTAGAAGAAAAAAACAGAAAAGGAATGAACAAAACCTCCAAGAATAATGGTACTATATGAAAAGACCAAATCTACTTTTGATAGGTGTACCTGAAAGTGATGGGGAGAATGGAATCAAGTTGGAAAACATTCTTCAGGATATTATTCAGGAGAACTTTCCCAGTCTAGCAAGGCAGGCCAACATTCAAATTCAGGAAATACAGAGAGCACCACAAAGATACTCCTTGAGAAGAGCAACCCCAAGACACATAATTGTCAGATTCACCAAGGTTGAAATGAAGGAATAAATGTTAAGGGCAGCCGGAGAGACAGGTCAGGTTACCCACAGAGGGAAGCCCATCAGACTAACAGCAGATCTCTCAACAGAAACCCTATAAGCCAGAAGAGAGTGGGGCCAATATTCAACATTCTTAAAGATACAAATTTTCATATGCAGCAGAATTTCATATGC
Source organism: Macaca mulatta (assembly GCF_049350105.2). NCBI lineage: Eukaryota > Metazoa > Chordata > Mammalia > Primates > Cercopithecidae > Macaca > Macaca mulatta. The sequence goes on along the minus strand of NC_133413.1, from coordinate 73,602,829 downwards.
AGCCACACTAAGCTTCGTAAGTGAAGGAGAAATAAAATCCTTTACAGACAACCAAATGCTGAGGAATTTTGTCACCACCAAGCATGCCTTTACAAGAGCTTCTGAAAGAAGCACTGAATATGGAAAGGAACTGGTATCAGCCGCTGCAAAAACAACCCAAAATGTAAAGACCATCAACACTATGAAGAAGCTGCATCAATTAATAGGCAAAATAACCAGCTAGCATCAAAATGACAGAATCAAAATCACACATAACAATATTAACCTTAAATGTAAATGGTTAATGGTAAATGGGCTAAATGCCCCAATAAAAAGGCAAACACTGGCAATTGGATAGAGTCAAGACCCATCAGTATGCTGTATTCAAGAGATCCATCTTGTGTGCAAAGACACACAGAGGCTCAAAATAAAGGGATGGAGGGATATTTACCAAACTAATGGAAAGCAAAAACAACAACAACAACAACAACAACAAACAAGGGTTGCAATCCTAGTCTCTGATAAAACAGACTTTAAACCAACAAAGATCAAAACAGACAAAGAAGGCCATTACATAATAGTAAAGGAATCATGCAACAGGAAGAGCTAACTATCTTAAATATGTATGCACCCAATACAGGAGCACCCAGATTCATAAAGCAAGTTCTTAGAGACCTACAAAGAGACTTAGACTCCCACACAATTAATAGTGGGAGACTTTAACACTCCACTGTATATATTAGACAGATCACCGAGATAGAAAATTAACAAGGATATTCAGGACTTGAACTCACCTCTTGACCTGGAAGACCTAATAGATATCTACAGAACTCTCCACCCCAAATCAACAGAATATATAGTCTCCTCAGCACCACATAGCACTTTTTCTAAAATCAACGATATAACTAGAAGTAAAACACTCATCAGCAAATACAAAAGAATGAAAACCATAACAAACAGTCTCTCAGACCACAGTGAAATCAAATTAGAACTCGGGATTAAGAAACTCACTCCAAACCACACAACTACTTGGAAACTGAACAACCTGCTTCTGAATGACTCATGGGAAGATAATGAGATTACGGCAGAAATAAATAAGTTATTTGAAACCAACAAGAACAAAGACGCAATGTACCGTACTCTCTGGGACACAACTAAAGCACTGCTTAGAGGGACATTTATAATATTAAATGCCCACAGGAGAAAGTAGGAAACATCTAAAACCAACATGATAAGGTCACAATTAAAAGAATTAGAGAAACAAGAGCAAACTATTTCAAAAGCTAGCAGAAGACAAGAAATAACTAAGATCGGAACAGAACTGAAGGAGATATGAAAAACCCTTCAAAAAAAATCAATGAATCCAGGAGACGGTTTTTTGAAAAGATTAACAAAATAGATAGATGGCTAGCCAGGCAAATAAAGAAGAAAATAGAAAAGAATCAAATAGATACAATAAAAAGTGATAAAGGGGAGATCACCACTAATCCCATAGAAATGCAAACTACCATCAGAGAATACTACAAACCCCTCCACCCAAATAAACTAAAAAATCTAGAAGAAATGGATAAATTCCTAGACACATTCACCCTACCAAGACTAAACCAGGAAGAAGTTGAATCCCTGAATAGACCAACAACAAGTTCTGAAATTGAGGCAGTAATTAATACCCTACCAACCAAAAAAAGCCCAGGACCAGAGGGACTCACAGTCAAACTCTACCAGAGGTACAAAGAGGAGCTGGTATCATTCCTTCTGAAACTATTCCAAACAGTAGAAAAAGAGGGACTCCTCCCTAACTCATATTTTGAGGCTAGCATCATTCTGAAAACAAACCCTGCCAGAGACACAACAAAAACATGAAAATTTCAGGCCAATATCTCTGATGAACATCTATGTGAAAATCTCCAATAAAACACTGGCAAACTGAATCGAGCAGTACATTAAAAAGCTTACCTACCGTGATCAAGTCAGCTTCATCCCTGAGATGCAAGGCTGGTTCAACATATGCAAATCAATGAATGTAATCCATCACATAAACAGAACCAATGACAAAAACCAAATGATTATCTCAACAGATACAGAAAAGGCCTTCAACAAAATTCAACACTCCTTCATGCTAAAAACACTCAATAAACTAGGTATTGATGGAACATATCTCAAAATAATAAGAGCTGTTTATGACAAACCCACAGCAAATATCACACTGAATGGACAAAAGCTGGAAGCATTCCCTTTGAAAACTTGCACAAGACAAGGATGGCTTCTCTCACCACTCCTATTCAACATAGTATTGGAAGTTCTGGTCAGGGCAAAGAGGCAAGAGAAAGAAATAAAGCATATTCAAACAGGAAGAGAGGAAGTCAAATTGTCTCTGTTTGCAGATGATATGGTTGTATATTTAGAAAACCCCATCGTCTCAGTCCCAAAACTCCTTAAGCTGATAAGCAATTTCAGGAAAGTTGCAGGATACAAAATCAATGTGCCAAAATCACAAGCATTCCTATGTACCAATAATAGACAAACAGAGAGCCAAATTGTGAGTGAACTCCCATTCACAATTGCTACAAAGAGAATAAAATACCTAGGAATACAACCTACAAGGGATGTGAAGGACCTCTTCAAGAACTACAAACCACTGCTCAAGGAAATAAGAGAGGACACAAACAAATGGAAAAACATTCCATGCTCATGGATAGGAAGAATCAATATCCTAAAAATGGCCATACTGCCCAAAGTAATTTATAGATTCAATGCTATTTCCATCAAGCTAACATTGACTTTCTTCACAGAATTAGAAAAAACTACTTTAAATTTCACATGAAACCAAAAAAGGGCCCGTATAGCCAAAACAATCCTAAGCAAAAAGAACAAAGCTGGAGGCATCATGCTACCTGACTTCAAAGTATACTACAAGGCTACAGTAACCAAAACAGCATGGTACTTGTGCCAAAACATATATATAGACCAATGGAACAGAACAGAGGCCTCAGAAATAACGCTACACATCTACAACCATCTGATCTTTGACAAACCTGACAAAAGCAAGCAATGGGGAAAGGGTTTCCTATTTAATAAATGGTGCTGGGAAAACACCAGCCATATGCAGAAAACTGAAACTGGACCCCTTCCTTACATCTTATACAAAAATTAATTCAAGATGGTTTAAAGACTTAAATGTAAAACTCAAAACCATAAAAACCCTAGAAGAAAACCCAGGCAATACCATTCAGGACATGGGCATGGACAAATACTTCATGACTAAAATACTAAAAGCAATGTCAACAAAATCCAGAATCGACAAATGGGATCTAATTAAACTAAAGGGCTTCTGTATAGCAAAAGAAACTATTATCAGAGTGAACAGGCAACCTACAGAATGGGAGAAAATTTTTGCAACCTATCCATTTGACAAAGGGCTAATATCCAGAATCTACAAGGAACTTAAATTTACAAGAATAAAAAACATCAAAAAACGGTTTAACAATATGAATAGACACTTCTTAAAAGAAGACATTTATGTGGCCAAAAAACATAAAAAATATCTCGTCATCACTGGTTGTTAGAGAAATGCAAATCAAAACCACAATAAGGTACCATCTCATGCCAGTTAGAATGGTGATCATTAAAAAGGAAACAACAAATGCTGAAGAGGATGTGGAGAAATAGGAATGCTCTTAACACTGTTGGTGGGAGTGTAATTTAGTTCAATCATTGTAGATTACAGTGTGTCAATTCCTCAAGGATCTGGAACTAGAAATACCATTTGATCCAGCAATCCCCTTACTGGGTATATATCCAAAGTATTATAAATCATTCTACTATAATGACACATGCACTTCTATGTTTATTGCAGCACTATTCACAATAGCAAAGACTTGGAACCAACCCAAATGCCCATCAATGTTAGACTGGATAAAGAAAATGTGGCACATAAACATCATGAAATACTCTTCAGCCATAAAAATGAGTTAATGTCCTTTGCAGGGACATGGATGAAGCTGGAAACCATCATTCTCAGCAAACTAACACAAGAACAAAAAGCCAAACACTGCATGTTCTCACTCATAAGTGGGAGTTGAACAATGAGAACATATGGGCACACGGAGGGGAACGTCACACACTGGGGTCTGTTGGGGGATGGGGCCAAGGGGAGGGATAACATTAGGAGATATACCTAATGTAGATGACGAGTTGATGGGTGCAGCAAACCACCATGGTATATGTATACCTATGTAACAAACCTGCATGTTCTGCACATGTATCCCAGAACTTAAAGTATACATATGAAAAAAGAATGTAAATAAATCATGGAGATTAATGGCAAATACTCAAGATCTGCAAAGGAATTTTGGGGTGGATTTATTCACCACTGTGCCATGCGTGTAATCTGCCTTCGCAAATGGCAACTGAGAAGCATGTAAGCAGACAATGAACTTGATTCAGAGAGAGACAAAAAAATCTTGGGAAGTTTAATTATTGATGTTAGTATTATTTTCTATATGAAAAACTAGGAAGACAAAGACTGACATTTGATGTATCAACATACTCAATCTGGTGGTTAAAAATAAAAAAAAAAGTCCTATTTTACCCCTATATATATATACACACATATACACACATACACAATTACAAACTTTTATAAATTCCCTCACTTGCATATTTTTTGGACAATTTGAATAATCATTCCACTTCAGCCAATATTATGTTCCTGAAGAAAAATAGATGTAGGGAAAAATAGTTCCAACTTTTACTGAGAGAAAATAAGAGAAAAGATCATACGTTTCTTATTTATCTCTCCTATCCCTGAATTCCTAAGCACTGATGTTGATTATGTACTTGTTAAACTGAATAACAAGAAAATAATAACACTACTAATCAATTCGGAAGAGAAGGTCCTACCAAAATAAAATAGCTAAGTGTTACAACCTTAGAAGAATTAATTTATTGTGTCAGGATAATGAGGACCAAGCAAAATGTTAGATTGGCTCTAGAATTTTAAATTCTAGAGAAGAATAGCTAAACCTGTCTGCAAAATTATGGGAAACATAGAAGGATGTAGTGCCATCGATTTATTTTCATTTCTTTCTAACCACAAAGACAAGATAAGGAAACAAGATGAGGCAGAAATTCTCATTTCTCAGACCTGATCATTAAATTTCTCACAGTACTGAAAATATATGTACATTTTTCTGGAATGTGTTATAATTAAAGTACTATAAATGAAAACACTATTCCAAGAAGTGTCAATTAGTTTGAACTGTGTGATTGAAACTGCTAAGTATTATTTTATAAATATTTTTCCTTCTTACTAAAAAATGAAGCCCCCCCCCCCTTTTTTTTTTTGAGACAAGGTTTGGCTCCATCTCCCAAGCTGGAGTGCACTGGCATGATCTTGGCTAACTGCAACCTCCGTCTGCCAGGTTCAAACAACCCTCCCATTTCAGCCTCCCAAGTAGCTGGGACTACAAGCACTCACCACCACACCTGGCTAATTTTTGTATTTTTTATAGATATGGGGTTTTGCTATGTTGCTCACGTTGGTCTCGAACTTGTGAGTTCAAGTGATCTGCATGCCTTGGCTTTCCAAATTGCTGGAATTACAGGCATAAGCCATCATGTCCAGCAAAGCTCTTAATTTTTAGTTAAGCATAAAGTCATTAAGAATAAAGACTATAATACCCAGCTTTCTTTGCAGCAAAGTTGGGGGTGGACCAAGTTTTGGCTAATGAGATGTAAGCAGAAGTAGTGTGTGTACTTCTGAGGCATATCCTTAAAGGAAAGAAACACTCCTTTTGTTCCTTTTCCACCTCCAAGGTCAGAATATAAAACCAATGGCTGACGCTTCAGCAGACATTTTGAGTCATGTTATGGTCTTGAAAATGGTGGCCACAGAGGATGAAGCAACAAGAGAGGAGTCTCAGTCCTTGTCTCTAGGGAAATCACATCCAGCTCTTTGCTGACTCTCTCTAGAATTTTGAAATAAAAAGAGAAAAATATCTCTTATTGAATCCATCGTCATTTTTCATTTTCTGTCACTTGTAGGTAAGCCTAATCCTAACTAATATAGACTAAGTTGTCTGCCAAAGGAAATTCTATGAGAAGAAATGGATAGATTATTGGTTTCTTCAAACTGTTTCTTAATAACTCTGAAGAGGAAAGGAAAAACATGCCTTACATGGAAAATGATTCAATGTTTTTAGTCAATCAAAGAAACAAGGACCAAATTCTGAGTTAAGAATTGACATTGTTCAAATCCCAGTTAGGTGACTTTCAACTTTGGATTCTTCCTTCCTGTCTCCCTGTCCATTCCCTTTCTTTTTCTTTCTCTTCCTCACCTTCTCTCCATTTCCCTCTCCCTTCCTTTCTACCTTCTATTCTTTTCTTCTTTTTACTTAACTTAGCACTCAAGTTTAAACTACAGTATATTTTGGATTCTTTAAATATTTCAGTTTTTAAAAATGTTTAGCATTTAACATGATTCTTACCCTTTGTATGAATGCAAGTTCAAGAAAGATGATATATTATTTTGCTTGCCACCACATTTTTCTACAAATACTAATATTTAAGAAGCTGTATCCACCTTCAAGAAGTGGCCTTTTTCTTTTAGTCTTCAATAAGAAGCTAAGCTCTTTAAGATGAAAAAGAGACACTACCTATAACTTTAGAATTTTTTGATAATTCCATTTTTTTGCGAATTCTTTATTGCTAAATACATTCTTCTAATAATTAAAACATATCTATTTCTTCTTCTTCTCTCTCTCTCTCTCTTTTTAGAGACAGGCTCTTGCTCTATTGCCTAGGCTGGAGTGTAGTAGTGCACTCACTGCAGCCTCTAATTCCTGGGCTCAAGTAATCTTCCCTCAGTCCCTAAAGTGGCTGGGATCATAGGTACGTGCCACCACACTTGGCTAATTTAAAGTTTTTTTAGGTATTTATTGTTGTTGTTGTTTGTTTGTTTTTGTAGAGATAGGGTTTCACTATTTTGCCCAAGCTGGTCTTGAACTCCTGGCGTCAAATAATCTTCTCACCTCAACTTCCCAAAGCTTTGGGATTATAGGCATGGGCCACTGTGTCTGGTCATCTGTTCCCTTTCTAAATTGCTCACTATGTAGTTATATGAGGAGTACTTTCCGCTCTCAGTTCACTTTTGGGCATAATATCCTTAAGTTGTGGGCCTGTTTATCACAAATATTTCAACATGGTTCTTAGAGACTTCAACAGATCTTCTATCAAACAAATGTTACAGATAACTTTTAAATTAGATGGAAGTAAAACCCAGGCATTCAAGTTGCTATAGTTTTAAAAGAACAATTATTTATATTTTTCCTACTTAATTCAGCTATACCTGGAAAGAACGTATCTTGGGCAAAAATGTCAAGTTAGAACATTTGCATTCTAATCAACTATGAAATTTATCCTAGTTACATATTAAAGTGACTCAGAAAGACTAAGCGAGATTTGCTTAAAAAATAATTAGCCAGAATAGACCACATTTGGGGACCCCATTCGTTTTTAAATTAAGTAAGAAATGAAGATTTGTTTATTCTCGGCAAGATTCCTTTTTAATTTGCAAAGATTGAAAAGAGAAATTTTGGGTTTTGCTTCTCAATTTAGAAACGAGTCATGATGGTTTTCCTCAGATTTGCAATGCACATTTTAGCTGGTTTTAATGAAGACAAATTCTTCTCAATCAGAGTTTCCCATTCATTAAGTGAGACAGATGGCAGCCTTGGCATATATTTTGTTAGAGCCAGCCTCTTGAAGCTGGCTGCCTCCCTTATTTCGGTCTATAGGAATAGCAGTGCTTATTTTTCTGAAGGAAAAATCAAAGAAGTCAGTATTTTGCTAGGGCAAATTGTCGAGTTGTCTTCAAAACAAATGAGCCAACCACCTCCCAGATTTGAAGTGGTGAGAAAGTGTATTTTCATTTTTTTTCATTTGAGGGACACGTACCCTTACTTTATGTGGCAGGTGGAAGGCTAAGATACTTGGGGATATACACATTTAGAGATTTTCCTAAGAGATGTTTGAGATTTCTCTGATGTGTGCTGTTCCACACCCCAAGACATTTTGTGTCTTTTGGTAATTCTCTAACCTTCCCTATAATTCCCTTGCTTAGATTTTGCTGGCTTTGAAACATGACCAGAAGCTCAAATAAAGAAAAAGTAAGCTGGAAAGGATCCCAACTTCCCGCGGTGCTGCATGAGGTCAGCAGAAGACACTTAAGAAAGGATGCATCATTCACACAAGATAGAAGGCACAACCTGGGGAAGGGCTGGCCAAGGTTTACAAGACTCAGTGCTAAGGTGGCTCCAGGAGGAAAAACACAGGCTTTAAATGTTCACTTCTCCATTCCAGTCAGCACTAGAGGCTAAAGAGCAGTGGATGTCCTATCTTCAGTTTTGCCAGGGCCACTTCTGAGGAGAGCTATTGAATCTAGAACTACACCATCTCTTAAGATAGTTAAGATTCTGACCAATGAATACAAGCTAAGGGGTGCATTCATTTTCCCTTACTCTGATCAGACACACAATTGCATATGGAGAAGCTGAGATTTGGCAAGAACACACAGTGCGTGTAGTGACCACGTCTTTGCTGAAAACCCTAATGGATATGCACAATGCAGAGTGTATTCTCTAAGACTGGAGGCAAAAGCAAGAACTGCAAATGCTCATTTCTATGGAACAGTAACTGTGACAGTACTGCATTGGAATTACCCAGATTAATGGATAATTGCCGAGTATTACTGTACAACTCTGCACTTCTATTTTTCCCTTTGTCTTACAGAAGCATAGCCCCCAAAGAGTAGCCAGGAAGATGAGAGGCAGGGAGAAGAAAAGAGAGAAGAGGAGGTGGCAGATCAATCTAACTTGTTTCTGATGAGTGGCAAATATCCAGAATGTTAGGACAATCTTTATGGACTGCTGAGGTTGGGGATTGAAACAGTTATAACTTCATATTTAAGTCAAGAAAGATTAAAAATGAAAACATATATACCATATTAAATAGCTGCCTATATTGCATATTAATAGACAAATCACTAATGTAAGGATTTTCTCCTCAAAGCTGTTTTCTGCACTTAGACAAAGTTCAGATTCTGCAATGCCTACCAGAAGTATGTACAAATTCATGTGAAGATAAAATAGAAACAAAATTTAGTATGGTTCTATTTTGTGAAATGTTAACCATGTTTTACTTGCATGTGTATGTGTGGGCGTAATTAAGTGATAGTTTAAAATATTTCAATACTCACTTTATCCTTATGTTTTACTGATCCTCTACAGTTTTGATGTTTTATCAGCTTTTTCAATAATTGTAACAATACTAAAAATAATTATTGGCATTAGTTTTGGAATTTGAATATAAAAGTTACTTTTAAATTAAAGCATTTTTTAAGTTTATTTCCAATCATTTAAACTTGGGCAACATTTTCCCAGCTGCTTTTTAAAAAACAGAGTTTGTTGTTTCCGTCGGCTCTTCATAGTGCTTGAGTGGAAAGCAAGAGCTCCAGACAGGGTACAGGGGAGTGTTTTGACATTATTAATAATAATCACCTCCTTTAATTGTGGAGTGCTTCACCGTGTACTGAGATTTTTTTTTTTTTAAAATTTTCATTAAATTCTCACCTCACCTTTGGGAGGTAGGGATCATAGTTCCATTTTATAGATGAGGAAAACTGTAGTGCCGAGATGTCAAACACTGTCCAAGAACACGGTGGTGGATAGGACCCAAACCCCAACTTTTGCTCCCATGTTCTCTGTTCACTGGCTATGGCTCTTGACACTGTGTACAGATACAGGCTCTGGACAAGTTCACCAAATCCCTTAGGCTTCAGCCCCCTCATCTGCAGAACAGTGGCTTAGATTCCACCATCTTCAAAGTCCCTGCCAGCTTTTCTTTATTTGACTTTGTATGTATTAAGTAGAATAAAAAGTGATGGGAGTTTGTGGGTACCAGTGGATTAAAGGGGTATAATCTGGAGGCTAGTGAGTAAATTAGGTCTCCAAATGGCTCACCATGGTTGTGATGAGCTTGGAGGAATGAAGGCAAATTTTGTCACATTAAACTCTGATTCTTAACAGAGTCTCATGAAACCTACAGGCTCCAAAAGAAGAACAAGAAGAAAAGAAGACTTTTACACACATACAAACATTTGTAACAGTTTTAGGTGGTTAATAGACTGACTTCTTAGAGATGCACGGGCTGAGTTAACAACCACATATTCGCAGCTTTCTGGCCTACAGGGAGCTTCACTGTGGTTGTCACACGAAGTGAGCAAAACTTATTTTCATATAAAAAATAGTGATTGAGAAGTGTGGGCAAAAGTGATGTGAAAAGAGTATATATTTTATATTTAGAAGAGATCAAATTATCAGTGATGATGAAAATTAGTACAGTGGTTGTCTGTGAGAATGTAGGCATTGCCTGAAAGAGGGCATAAGGAAATTTTCTAAAGTGACGGAAATGTTCTGCATTTTGATTGAGGCCTTGGTTACATGGATATGTACATTTTTCAAAACTAATCAAATCATACCATTAATAATTGTGCATTTTACCATATGTAAATTTTGTGCCAGTTAAAAAAACACAACTGTGATGCATTTTCAAGACACTCTTTTTTTCCCACCGATAATTGCTTCCCATATCATTTTCTTGGTTTTTGGGAAGGGGTAGGAGAAAGAAAAGCTGATGTTGCTAAAACGTGAATTCTCCTTTAGAAGCATTTATAAAGAATACCACAGTAGTTTCATGCTTCTTTTGAATATCCTAAGAGCAAAGTTCCTGACTGCAGGTCTATGTTTGTGATTTCTGTCCCCCAAGCTGTGTGAGCTGTATGTTTAGGACTGACAGCAGTGTCAGGAATGGAATAATGACCAGAAAATATGGACCTCAGAGATACCCATATTCCCTCCAAAGGGGAAAGGGGCTCTGCTAATCCTTTATTCTTCCATGTGCCCACAGTATGTATATATATGTGTGTGTGTATACATCAGGAAAAACAAGATATGCACAAGTCTGAAAATTTAGATTGCCATAATATTGTTCTGGGTTTTAAGACGTCAAGAACAAAGGAGGACTCCATGTTTTGTTTTATGGCATTGAAAAAATTACCCATATTCAATTCAAAAGCTGAATCCATTATTTGTACCCATTTATCAGCTGTCACAGGGTCTACCTTGGTGGCTGATAACCAAAGGTAATGTCTGCTAAAACAAATTCATCAGGCCTGCAATAACTTCAACAGTCAGCAGTGCTGACTTAATATCTCCACAGCACACACTGAGATTTCTCTTAGAATTGACTGTAGAAGGTTTTCACAGATTTGATTTTTCATTTTGCATGCCTCACATTAAATATTGTTAAAAATTTAAAACCAAATTCTGTTTTTTCTTTTTTCTTTTCTTTTTTTTTTTTTTTTTTTTTTACAATTTACAAGTGTTCATATAAGAAGGAAACGACTAAAAAATTACCCACCGAAGCACCTAGAACTCATCTAGAGAACAATGCTAATAATACAAAGGCTGTGACCAAAAAACTCCATGATTCGTGGGAAAGCCAGGAAGCACAGTCCAGCCTCTGGAAGGAATGTGAGGCGGGTCGGATCCACCGAGGTGCGCAGTCAATGGTCCTTTGCTCCCTAAGTCAAGTTCAGCAGCCGCATTTCTGGTTCAATGTCATTACTTATTTCGACCTGAAACAGAAAATACGAATTGCTTTCAAGAACTTCAAAGCTGACAGCTCAATATCTTTTATATTCATCCAGGTCTTTTGAAATGCAAAATAGCTCCTGGGTGCACCTGGTGCTGTCTGACTGTAGCAATAAGAAAGTTAGAAACTTGGGCCTTCCGCTTTTCAGATTAGGGCATGGTAATCGGGCGTCATCATCAGAGTGCTGGATGATTTCCTGGGAGAGAAGTGCCAACCACACAGTAATTGTTGTGTGATGTGGAGTAGTCGCTATTGCTTTTCTTAAGAGTAAAGATAACAGGGTAATGTTGTGTCCCCAAACTATGAGATATTTGCATAGCCTGTTCTTTCTACAGTATGCTGGTGGTTAAGTGCTCAAGATCATCCTGCTCTTGCTTTCATGACACCCAACCAATGACTCATGTTTCTTACACACATCCCATCCTGTGATGGCTCCTTTTATGTGTCAGCATGGCCAGGCCATGTTGTCCAGATGTTTGGTAAAACTTCAGTTTACCTCTCAGTGTAAAGGTTTATTTTTTATTTTTTAATTTTTTTTATTTTAAAAAGAGATTAACATGTAAATCAGTAGACTTTGAGTAAAGCAGATAGCCCTCTGTAATGTGGGTGGGCCTCATGTAATCTGTGTAAGGCCTTAAGAGAAAAGACTGAGGTCTCTTGTGGAAGAAGAAAGTCTGCCTCCAGACTGTCTTTGGACTTGAGCTGCATCTCTTCCTTGGGCCTCCAGTCTGCCAGCCCCCAGATGCAGGCATGTGCGGACACACACACACACACACAGACACACACTCTACTGGTTCTGTTTCTCTGGAGAACCCTGACTCATACAGATCCCCATCTCCAATCATTGTTGTCTCCACACTTTTGAAAACGACTCTGCTTATTCTATCCTAAGCAGTAAGCCTTTGAAATGTTAGGGCATCATCTTCTGCATCTTTGCACAATGTCAACCTTAACACAGTATCTACTGCGTAGTTGATACTTCATAAACATCTGTTGAACACTTTTGCTCTCACAGTTTCTCTCCTGTGAAAAGTCTTAGCTAATCCAAACCCTACTCACCTTTGAAGGTTTGGCTGAAATTTCTTCTCCACTGCAAAGACTTCCACTTCTCCCTCAGCCATTTTGCTTTCTCATCCTGCTAAGAGCAACTCTCAGGCTATCAGCTCTTCCCTATGTACAGCTAGTGGCATCCAGGCCTCATGATTAATTTCTTCACCCGGGCATGCAAGTTTTCTTCCTTCAACTAAATTGTAAGCATCATTCCAACAGACTGTGTTTCACACTCTCTTCATAACCACATCTAGCAACTCCTTTTCCTCTACTTCAGTTTGATGACTTTATGCGTTGGAGTGAACTCTTCGGTTATAATTTGGAATGGCTGAAAAATTTCCCAACAGTTTTACTTTTTGTTTGCCACTCTTCTCATTGTAGAGCGTGAAGAAAATGACCACAAAATATCCACCCAAGCTCCTAGAACTCCTCTAGAGAACAACTCCCTCCTGCATGCCTCAGGAGTGGGAATCCTCCAGGCCTCTCCCTGTGCCCCATCACATTTCCTCTGCTCATCTATTCTCTACATTCTGAATATCAGTGTCTACCCTTTCTACTCCTTGGCATTTTAACAGGGATTTAAACTAAAAGAGAAAGGGATGGGATTATAATGGTGGAATAGTTTTATGCAATCTTTACATTAGAAGGAATTTTCAGGGTTTATTTTTCCATCCAATACATGAATCTCTTTGAGTGAGAATAAGGCAACAGGAGAAGGTGTTTTTCTTTGTTAGCAGTAGTGTCAGTGAGGGTTTGGGGGAACTTCTAGGTACCCATTACATTTATCTTTAACACCAGCTCTGCCTCTGGCTAATATTTTCTGCTTCTGGGCTTTAGCAACATGGATTGGTGAAGCAGTGAAACAGGCTGAGCCTGTTCCTATGATGTCAGGTAGGAATTCTGACAGTGTTACTTCAGGAGCTGGGAAACATGTCTGTGAGGAGTTTTTGCAGAAGACAGTGGGGCAACTCTGAAAGGGGGCATTCAAAGGAAAACCTATTGACAAACCTGTGTTAGGTTTTATTAGCAGACTGACTTTTAAAAAATCAAACAGGGCTGGGCACAGTGGCTCACGCCTGTAACCTCAGCACTTTGGGAGGCCGAGGCTGGTGGATCATCTGAGGTCAGGAGTTTGAGAGCAGCCTGACCAAAATGGTGAAACCTCGTCTCTACTAAAAATACAAAAAATTAGCCAGGTGTGGCAGCAGGCACCTGTAGTTCCAGCTACTAGAGAGGCTGAGGCAGGAGAATCCCTTGAACCCGGGAGGTGGACGTTGCAGCGAGCTGAGGTCATGCCGTTGCACTCCAGCCTGGGCAAAAAGAGTGAAACTCCGTCTCAAAAAAAAAAAAAAAAGAAAGAAAAAAACGTCAGACACAAAAGTAGACAGATTAGTGTTATGAATCTCTATGTTATCATCACTCAGCTTCAACTAAAATGAAAGTTATGCTATTAAAGTTTCACCTATCAACTAGCACCCCCATGCCTTTTTTGGCTAGAGTATTTAAAATAAAATCTCACCTATTATGTTCTTTCATTCATATCTCTATGCATTTCTAACTCAGTGATTCTTAACCAATCGACACTTGCCAGTATCTGGAGACAGCAATGGTTGTTGCAGTTTGGTAGGGAATGGTGTTAACATGGCATCTAGGAGGTACAGGCCAAGAATGCTGTTAAGTATCCCACAGTGGCACAGATCCATTGCAAAGAATTACCTCGTCCAGAGTCAAAAGTGTAGAGGTTGAAATAACCTGCTCAATTGGTAAGAATTTCTTTTCTTCTTTTTACCTATTCATTAGCATACCTATCAAAATTGACAAAAATTTCTTAACATCATTTAATATTCAGCCCATAATCACTTTCCCCAATCATCTAGAAATATCTCATTACAATTGGTTTGTTGAAATTATACCTTATATGTCTGGAAGCATCACTATGAAGTGCATATATTTATAATTTTCACTAATAACAAGGTAAATATAAAACTGATTCATTAAAAATCTTTCATAAGAATTCAAAGGATACAGAATTTTGTGAAATGTAGTATTTTTACTTAAGCGTCTTTTTCTTCTTTCTATTTCTACCCCCCAGTGTATTATTTTATAAACCAGTTGATACATAAATAGTTTCTTTGGGGATGATAGATTACTTACACATTTTCTATGTAGTAAACATGTATGTGTATGTGTGTGGGTGTGTATCCAACTATTTGTTGGAGTGATTCCTATGATTGAGAACTGCCTGGGCCAAATTTATGCAAAAATCTACATTTTTGTGTAAACTCCCCATGACTAGGGTAACTTGCCCCAGTATTTGAGAATTCTTCATTTCCTAAAGCTGTACAAACATCAGATATCAGTATTTGTAAGCATCGATAATGTAATTTATAATGAAATTCTTTCTCAGCTATTAATGTTAACCATATTATCTTCATATAGCCTTATAACTCATTTGTGCTATTCCATTTTCCTCTGTTCCTTTTATTTTCACTTCTCTTGTAATGTTAGTCTCTTAGTACTGATTTCTGAAGAGTTCATTTACAATTAAAGATATTAACATTTTGTCAAGAATTGCAAATATGTTTTTTCTCATTCTTTTTACTGTAGTGTTTTATTTTTTGGTTATACAGAAGTTGTATATTGAAATATAATCTAGTTCTGTTTTAAAAAAAGTTTTAAAACCAAGCAAACCACATATACACAATGGTGTTTGACTATTGTGTCTCTTTAAATCAATAACAGTTTCCCTTCCTTTCTTCTTCTTCTTTTTTTTAATTTGCTTTATACTATTTCCCACATGCTAGATTTGGCTGATTGCTTCCTTGTGGTAAGGTTTAATTATTTATATATTTTTATAGTATCAGTCCAAGGTCAGGCTTGACTTTATGGCAAGGCATTTTATAGGTGGTGCTGTGCCCTTCTTATTGTAGCACATCTGGGGACACATGTCTGGTTGTCCCACTTTTTTTTTTTTTTTTTGAGATGGAGTCTCACTCTGTCACCTAGGCTGGAGTGCAGTGGCACGATCTTGGCTCACTGAAACCTCTGCCTCCGGGTCCAAGCAGTTCTCCTGCCTTAGCCTCCCGAATAGCTGGGACTACAGTCATGCACCACCACCCCTGGCTAATTTTTTATTTTTTGGTGGAGACAAGGCTTCATCATGTTGCCCAGGCTGGTGTCGAACTCCTGACCTCAAGTGATCTGCCCGCCTCCGCCTCCCAGAGTGCTGGGATTACAGGCGTGAGCCACCACGCCTGGCCTGGTTGTCCTACTTTTAATGATGCTATGATTGATCAATGGGTCTGCATAGAATACTTCAATTTTGGGGATCCATAACATCATTTCCTCTTTCTTTCTCTTTCTCTCTCTCTCTTTTTGCAGATGTTTGTAGATATGTTAGTAGTTACTTAAGGGTAACTGTCCTCAAGGCAGAATGGACTCGAGTGTTTCTTCTGATAGCACTGTAAATGTTTCTTTTTCTATTGCTTTTCTAATCACTTCTGTGTGTGTGTCTGTGTGTGTGTGTATGCTTTTTTCCTGTGTATTGTGTAATCTTTCCTGTATATTGTTTCTTCCCAGAACTTATCATAATATGGGGATTATAAATTTTTTTGATGTCAATATTAAGTGCAAAATATGTGTATTTAACATAAAATTTGGTTTATATCATTGACTTGAATTTTAAAATCAGAGGACACTTTCTCTTGGAAACAGGGTAAAATGACTTTTTATTTGTGTTGTTGATTTTTTTCAGGGGGTGATGGTGGACTATATCTCCACATCACTGCCTAAGTCTATTTTCTTGCCATTGGCATCAATGGCAAATACCCAGAAAACTTCTGAGAAAGCCAGGAATTGATATTCTCCCTGGAGAACACTATTCAGATATGAGCTTTCTGAATTTGGAAAAGGGCTTTATGTGCTTCACAAAGAAGCATGAGAATCAGGTCCACAAATTTTAGGGGCAGAGAGTGAAGTCACAGGTCAAAGGAAACGATCTCTGTTTTCTTTGACATGTAACTGGTCACTGGTCACAGCAAACCCTCTTGCATGTTGCCAGTTGCACTATTGGTGGCATCATTCCATCCTAACAAAGACAGAGGTGCACAAACCGCACACTACAGTGATAAGTCTGAACTGCATAAGCTGTATAAACAGCCATTTCACTGCTACGTGGTCAAATAAGTATACATCAGGATGTGTTCTTACACTATTCTGTGACATGGTACAACCATTCTTATGATGCATCAAAAAGTTATTAATGTCAGTGACAAGGAGAAAGAGGTCCGAAGCTAGTGAGAACAACGAGCCCTGAGTGCCACTGCACTGGTGCTAAGTAAGGCAGGCACACAGGGAAGCCCATCTCTCCTTTCGGGATAACTAAGAAGGCGCTGAGTGCATTACAGCTGCAGTGCTCTTGAGACAGCCCGGGAGAGTTAATGCCTCACGAAGTCCCTTCCATTTCCAGGGACTGATGGTGAGCCTCAGAGAACAGAGTTCCACCTTTAGTAGTGGAAACAGTGGGACAACCACTGATATGAGCGGATCATAGTCACCTTATAGTCACATGCCGCAGGGGAGAGATGGCAGGCAGAATTTGACATAGCTCAGCGTGCACTTTATCTGGATAAATATAAGATGTGAAGGCTAATCAAGGACAAATGAAAACAGTATAAAGATACAGTGATTCTATTCCTCTTTAGGTGCCTCCAGCTACAGTTTACTAACATATGGCTGGTGATTGTTGGTTTTTAAATCAAGGTTTGAAAGAACATTACTCCACCTTCCCACCAACTCCTACAGACACACACACACACAGACACACACACACACACACACACCCTGATTTGTCCTACTAGCTGGTGCTTAATGTCGATGCTGTAAATGCAAAATGGCCTGACATCAACTTACATACGGGGGTACTAATGCAAAACAGCTATTCTCAGGAAAGAGCAGAAAGAGGTGACCACCTCCGCATCTGTCCTACAGCCTGATCATCAGAGGTGGGTTTCCTGTGTACCTGGATTGTCAGAGATAGAAAGCAGGCAGTGAAAGTACCTGTGGAGCTGGCTGCAGGGCTACCCTGAAGTACGGATTAGCTTTGGCTGTCTTCTAGTACTTAGTTGCAATAGCAGCCACTCAATCAGCAGTGGCCACATAGTATGTAGCAATTTTTGTGAAGAAAAATTAGCCTCCAGCAAAGGCAATCAGACAAGTTAAGATACCAAAGAAAAGTCAAGTTTTCATTTGTAAGCCTTAGAAAAAGACTAGCTGAAAGGTATGGGGGAATCTCAGGTCAGCTTTTCTCATCAAGTCTTTCTTAACTGCAGTCATAGGCATCATCCTCATGGAAATTTCTAACATAATCAGATCTAGCTCTACCTTTACTGTAGAAGACAGTTCTGGAATTCCAGCTGCTGTCCTTCTTTGATAAACTGCCTTGCTCTAATTATTTTTATGTGAAGAATTACTGCTACATGGAGCTTAATCTTCCTGGTACCCAGGTGCTAACCATTTGGATGGAAATACACAAGTCATGATTTTGACAAACTTCAATTTAGTTACTCACTATGTTCTCTGAAATTCCATATCTCTTTGATAGCTGCATATGTTTACGCCATGCTATTTTTCTTCCCAAGGGGTAAATCTGCTTCTGTTAACCCTCTTCTCCTGGTGTTACTGCTGCCCCTACTGTAAGCTGATGTGTAGGTGTCCTCTTCAAAGCCCCTGCTGACCACTGGGCTCCGCGTTCTTACAATAAGAGCAGTCTTTACTCTTTCCTTTCATGGGTGGTGCTTTCAGTGTAGATCCTGGTAGAGACTCCATGGCAGTTATGGTGAGACTTACACCTCCCTTGCTGGCAGTTGTGATAAGATATTGAATCCCAGCACAGATTACTCCTGACCTGTGTGTCACATGTCCACAGGCCAGACCCAGATAACCAACACTGAAAGCATCTTGATAGCTTTAGGCATAATGGTGGAGCCATGGCTGTTGCAGGTCTCTTAGGGTCCTCACCGAGAGCTGTCAAGACACCTGTTCTGCTTAAGCCTCTGCTTCCTGTCCATTCACTCACTTTATACGAGAACTATGGCAAACATCAGATTAGGGGGTCATGGGCTTCAACTTTGTCTTCTCTAGAATGGCCAAGCGAATCAGCCTCCATGCTGGGGATACCTGTTTTCTTCTGCTGCTTTTTTTCCTCTTAAAGACTTAATATTTTAAGAGCAGTTTTAGGTTCACAGCAAAATTGAGAGGAAGGTACAGAGATTTCCCAAATGGTCCCTGCCCCTGTCCCTGCCCTTGCACAGCCTCCTCCATTATCAGCAATCCCTACCAGTGTGTTACATGTGTCACAACTGATGAACCTACATTGATATAGTCACATGAAGCCTATTGTTTACATTAGGATTCACCCTTGGTATTGTACATTCCATGGGTTTGGACAAATGTATGCTGAAATACGTCCATCATTCCAATGTCATACAGAGTAGTCCGACTGTTCTAAAAATCCTCTGTGCTTTGCCTATTCATGTCTGCCATCCCGCAGCCCTTCATCTGTTTACTGTCTCCATAGTTTTGCCTCTCCCAAAATGCCATATAGTTGGAATTATATAGTATGTAGCCTTTTCAGTTTGACTTCTTTCATTTCATAACATGCATTTAAAGCTCCTCCATGTCATTTCATGATACCGTAGCTCATTTCTTTTTAGCACTAAATAATCCATGGTATGGATGTCCCAGAGTTCATCTGTTCACCTGAGGAGGACATCTTTGTTCTTTATCAAGTTTTGGCAATTATGAATAAAGCTGCTATAAATATCCATGTGTAGGTTTTTGTGTGAACCAAACTTTTTAGCTTCTTTGGGTAAATACCAAGGAGCTTGATTGCTAGATCTTACCGTAAAAGTATACTTAGTTTTGTAAGAAACTGCCAAAGTATCTTCCAATGTAGTTATATTTATTCTGCTTTTGATAAATTCTGTGTCATCTTTTCAAAGTAGCTCAATTGTTATTTCTCCGGGAAGCCTTTCCTGCCAAGAGAGAGTTAACTATTCCCCCTCCCACATAAAATTTCCTTGGAGATAGATATTGTTTTGCACCTATCTTTTCTATGTACATCTCCCCTCCTAGATTATTGGCTCCTAAAGGTCAAATCTCAAGTATTATTTATCTTTATATCTCTAGCACTTAGGATGTGCCTGGCGTGCATAGTGTAGGTAATCAATCAGTGATTGTAAAGTGAATTAAACTGATTGATGTAATCAGTGGGCTTTTTAAGCTTGATATCATTACTTTAAAAAGGAAGAAACAAAACATGAAAGACCAAATGCATCTGTGAACCACCTTACCCCTATCCCAACCCTACTTCCCGTATACATATTCACATACAATTTGACTGTGGACACTTGAAAGGTGCACTTTGTGGTTATGGAGCATTGACATACTCAAACATGAGAATTAAGGCTTCCTATGCAATTCTGCAGTATTACCTAGGAATGAGCTGCTGGCTGGAAACTCTGCATATGGAGTTCAAAGCTACCTGTTCACAGACATAGGCCTGGGAATATGCTAAGGATTCTTCTGACCCCCTTAATAAAGTGGCTTCCTCACAACACCTGGCTTTCTACTTAATGGTGATAAAAGAGGCTTAATGAAAGTCAAAGCCAGCATTCATTCCCCTCTCTAACAATTTTGCACAGAAGGTTGGCTTTTTCTCCAAGCTGTTGCTGGGTAGTGATATGGCATCATTGGGTTCAATGGAATTCAATATAACAGCCTTATTAAAAGAAATCAAGTAGACTGACAGAGGCAGATTGGATAAATGCTGAAATATTTGCATACTGGTGGAGAGTACAGATACTGACCTCTTAAATTGTTTCATGCACAATGATTTCAATTCAGGCTTAGTTTGATCTTTTAGATTTTTGCTTCCTTTATGGTTGAAAGGCATTTCATATTCATCTGACATGGTAATATGCATAATCTGTCAAAGCAGAAGCTTGTTCTATTGCTTTCTGTAGAGAATAGCTTGTAGTTTATGCTATATTCAGCAATCCACTGCTAGGTCAGCAGTGAACAGGGATGCTAATAAAAGCCTTGGAGCAGATAGCGGAGCTGATCAAAGCCTTTTAGGTGATCTTAAAAGTATGTTTTAGGTGTTTTTGATTCACAGAGATGGAAGTGACTTTAGAGAACATAAGTGGAAGTCGCTTGCCTCTGGGTCATGCCACAGAACATCCTTTTGAGGTACATAGGTACACGGGCATCCAGTTTTTAAAAGTCATTCAAGAAGAAAATTCCATTATCAACATTTATCAAATGGAGTTGTTAATAACTTTCCCTAATAGAAAGATCTCTCTTAAATTGCAGCATTTTTCATATTGCAATTTCTCTGCTGACTTTTTTTTTTCCCCACAGTGGAGATGAAAGAAACCATTCATCATCCTCTTATCACATAACAAATATATGAAGACTCTCTAAGTCACCACTAGGCATAGTCTTCATTCTTTTCTCACTCCCAATGCACTAATCACCTTGATTATTGTCACAATCCCTGACAGGTTTCCCAAATCTACAAATATCAACTTTTGGAACATATCGTTTATGAGCACTTAGTGGTATGAGTAATGAGGTGGTGACTGCTTGGTTCTGGAGGGTTATATAGGGTGAATGTTTTTTCCAAATTGGATTTGCTTTAAGAAACCAAAATTTATTTAAACATCTATCATATGACAGGCACAGTGCTGATTTGTGCTGCCTGTGAGCTATGTTTACTTTAGATCATTCTGCCAGAATAAAGTTAATTCAACCTGGGGAGGTAGAGGAGTCAGAGTAGCCTTCTCAGAGCTTCAGTCCTCACAGACACTGGGTGCAGGGGCTACATAATTGGGTAAGAACCACTGTGGCAAAGAGGCAGCAGATGAAGCTTTTCATATGTGTTTATTATACAAGCGACTATTTTACATAATTTCTTCTATCACCATGAAATTACAGAACACCGAGCTGAAAGAACAAAAGATCATCTGAGCAAGTCCATCATATCAGGTTGGGTGATAGTTTGCCACCCAGGAAAGATCTCAGCTCCACAACTTACTAATAGTGGAGCTTTGAGAAAGTTGCCTAACCTCTATGAACCTCAGTTTTCTTATTTATAAAGTGGGAATATTAATTAGCACATTGCAGTGTTTTAATGAAGATTCAGTGAGATAATATATGCAAGTATGATAGCTATTATTAATTTATACAATTTTATATGTGCTACTTGGAATTTTCTAGGAATGGAGTCACTGTATCTATTTCCATGTTTCCTAGTATTTTATTAATCAGGTGACTAAGATTTCTTTCTTGTACTCAACTGAAATCTAACCAGTTTTGGGTGGTTTTGTTGATGCTGACTTCCTTCCATGTCCTCTAAGAACATAGAAAACTTGTTTCTGAACTTGTTAGTCAAATGTTTGAGTACTAGGAAGAGTAATGGGCAACTTTACATGTACCATACACACATTATCCAATTTAATCTGTTTCCCTCCTGTGAAACCATAGTATGGTGATAGAACAAGTCTTAGAGACACTGAGGAAGGTGCCTGGATGTCACATAGAGGGCCTGGATTCACTGCAGGTCTTTCTCCCCTTTTTACTTTGCTGTGCTGCCCCAGGACACATATTCAGTTTTCACTTCTGCAGACTAAATAATCTCATTAAAAAAATTCAGTAACCAGCTATTGATAAGGGGAATAAGATAAAACTATTGTTTTTGAAATATAAATAATGTCACCAGCTTCAAATCCTTTTTGGAATGAATAATAATAATGGTGATGTTGGGTTACATGTGAAAGGTGTGCTTTAAATATGAGTGGAAAATTAAACCAATGATTAGTAGTAGTAGGTTCAAATTATTCCAGTTTTGGTTAGTTTTTGCTGAGTTAGAAGGATTAATATTTTCCATATCATCACACCTTTACTTACTGGTTTAACAGGCTTTAACTCAACATGATCCTGGTAGTAGGAGTGTGTATCAAGTCCACCTATGAAATCAACTGAAAATATAACATAGGCCAATATGAATAAGTGTGTGAAAAATACACATAATATTAATGTTTCAGGAAGAATGCATAAGAGCAAAGTTAACAAAAATATCCATTCACCATAAAATGAAAAAATATTTAGCAAAAAGGACTACTAAAAATATTGTCAATGAGCCAAAAAGAGGAAATTTTAAAAATACACAACCTGGATTCATAGGATCTGAAAAATAAGTTGTTATTGGTTTCAGTAAAAAATGAAGTAATATTAAAAAGCATGAGATTTTAAATAATGTGTTTGTCCTTAGGCATACAGACATGCCCTTTCTCCTTACATATCAAAAGATATACTGTCTCCTCTTGCTGCCAGAATCCTTTTTGTTTCCTTAAGAATATGTATTGAATCATTAGAAAGGCATTTGAGAAGCCACACAATCTATCTCCATGCCTTCTGTCCCCAAGTCACCCCCCAAAAATAAACATCTGCCTTTTGCAAATGTTTTGTTTCCTGCCTAATGGCGGAGTAACTGGCTGTCTGTATAGACTTCTCATCTTTGTAATATTCTTTACAGTTTCTTTTGGTTTTGATCAAAGCCTCAATCTTTTCTTCTCCCAAATGTAGTGTACATATATGATCTTTGTTTCTCCTGTTTCATAGTCCATTAAAGATACTAATTACTTTAAACCAAGCTTTGGTTGTATTATAGCACTCTAACATTAACAGGCATACAGGCGTGTAGGAAAACTGAACTCTCAAGAGTGTGTGTGTGTGTGTGTGTGTGTGTGTGTGTAAATGCCAAGCAAGTTTGCTAAATGGAGGACATGTGTAGTATGTTTTAGCCCAAATATTTGCCTCCATACAGAGTATCAGTTTTTGGCAAAAATTTTATAAAACAAAACCCATAAGTAGTATCTGTTTATGATTCTTTTCACCAAATACAGACACTACAAAATTCTAAGTCTTCTCAAATCAACTTCTGTTCCTTCAGGTGCAGAAAATACATTTGTCCAATTAAAAACTGGGACTCCATTCTAAAATGTCCTTTCTCAAGTCAAGATATCTCAAAGGGAAATTATAAAATTAAAAAATCAATTATTGTGCAACATTTTGAGTTCTCATTTGTCTTTTGCTTTTGTGAGGATATAGTTCAATGTTTTCTGTAACCTTTCAATTATTACAATTTATGAAGAGTTTTGAAAGTTTTTTTGGGGGGTGCTTTGGTTTGTTGAATAATCAATTTAAATTTTGCAATTGATCTTGAATGTAATGCAACTAAAATGTAGAAGATTCGTTTATAAAAATACAGACATTTTAAGAAACTTAGGTTGATTTACAAAGTAGTTTTTCAAAGGCCAAAATAGTCAGAACTCAGATTGATAAAGGGAAGGGAAGAGAGAAAATGTATTCTTTTATGTTGAAGTTCCTTTTGTTTTCAACATTGGCCTCATCACAAAAACATTCTATTTTATTTACTCTAAATGTGTGTGTGTGTGTGTGTGTGTGTGTGTGTGTATACATATATACACATTTTGAAGACACTTAGAATTTCTGTTTTCATCAGTAAAATAGTGCTGCTTTATTAGGATGCAATTGTAAGTTTCTTGTGCACTTGAATTCCAAATACAGTCCTGCTTCATGTATTTTTTAACCTAGTAAGAATATTTTTTGTTGTTTTTTAAGCCATATGTTGTACTTCACAAAATTTGTATTGTATTATTTCCACGAAATAAATAAATTTATCTTTAATATTTACTACTTAATTAGATTATGACAGGATTTAAAATAATATCAGAGTTTTGCTTTGGACAGAATGAACATCTAAAAGGCTTATGTTTGCTGGTCATGGTGGCTCATGCATGTAATGCTAGCACTTTAGGAGGCCAAGGTGGGCAGATCATTTGAAGTCAGGAGTTTAAGACCAGCCTGGCCAACATGGTGAAACCCAGTTTCTATTAAAAATTAAAAATTTAGCTGGACATGGTGGCACACGCCTCTAATCCCAGCTACTCGGAGGCTGAGGCAGGAGAATTGCCTGAACCTAGGAGATGGAGGTTGCAGTGAGCCAAGATCATGCCACTGCACTCCAGCATGGGCAACAGAGGGAGACTCTGTTTTCAAAAATAATAAAAATAAAAGAAACAAAAAATAAAATAAAAAAAAAAGGCTTATGCTAAGCCAGGTGCAGTGGCTTATGCCTATAATCCCAGCACTTTGGGAGGCCAAGGCAGGTGGATTGCTTGAACTCAGGAGTTTGAGAACAGCTGGGCAACAATGGTGAAACCCCATCCCCATTAAAAAAAAATTCAAAAATTAGCTGGGTGTGGTGCCATGTGCCTGTAGTCCCAGCAACTTGGGAAGCTGAAGTGGAAGGATGGTTTGAGCCTACAAGACAGAGGTGGAGGTGGCAGTGAGCCCAGAATGTGCCACTGCACTCCAGCTTGGGAGACAAAGCCAGATCCTGTCTAAAAAACAAAACAAATAAACAAACAAATTTAAAAGGCTTATGCTAATTATATGAATTGGATTAAAAAAGTAAAATCATTTAAATAAGTTAATTGGTGGTCTGTTGAAAGCATCTGATAAACTAATATAATTCCAGTACTATAAACTGGTATATAAGACTGGTATCATTATTTTAACTCTGAGAAATTCTTCTCCTAGTGTGTCAGTGCATTAACCTACACTTCCAGCTGCTCTCCAGTGACCCTACCAGCTGGATATGGTGGGAAGAGTTGCTGGTAGGAGCTGTAGATTGCAGTGTTTCTTCCACATCCACTGAGACTGGAAGGAGTTAGCCATCTCCACTACTCCTACTGAAGTAGGTATCTTTCTCAGTGATCAGGTTGCATACTGCCTTTGAAAGGAAGATGCTAGTTATGTTTTGTCTTTTAAGTTTTGGAGAAAAGAGAGTGGTATTGTTGGTTTTCTTACAGATTTAACCATACAGTTAAAAGAGAATTCTAAAAAAAAAAAAAAAAAAAAAAAAAAGGATTCTGTTGATTGCTCAGGCATCTCACATACCTTGATAAGACTATGATAGAAACGGGAAGAATTGTCTACATACCCATTCTAGATTTTCCTAATACAACTATCAATAGTAATATTTCATTTGAAAACTAAAAAATGCAGGACAAAGTCTAAAACAGATAAAGTGCCAGGGCAATTTGTATAAGCAAGGGCTGTTTTAACCAAATTAGGACATCTGGTCCCTGCGATTGATGGCACTATAAATCAGCCACACCTATGTGTTTTTTCTTTCTTTCTTTTTTAAATTGTTATTTGTTATTTGTTTTTTTCTTTCTTTTTAATTGTTATTTGTTTTTCGGCTATACCTTCTCTGCATATCAGAAACTTAGCACGATGTAAATGTTGTAAACTCTAGAAATAAAATGTCACATATAGGTAAGACTTAAATTATCAGATTCTAGAACTAGACAAGACTACCAAAAATTTAACTATTAAGGAGGAATCATTGAAAAGTAAGTAATAAAGAAACTGAAATATCAAGAATTCTTCATGGATGGGACAGAGAAATGAGGCTTTTTGGCCACGGAAGCCACCAAGTCCTCAAGATGAGGATGTTTTCATATTAAAAAACAGTTTGTCATGCATGCATCAATGTTTCCCATTTGCTAGAGTGGGATGACAGTTCAAGTAAAGGGGCAAATGAAAGTGTACACAGAGGGCAAGTTTACAGATTATGAAAGCTTTTTTTAAAATGACATCAAGTGCTTTAAAAATGAAGAAATTTTAAAAATAGAAGACTTAAAAAAGACTTGAAAACAACTCATTAGGAAAGACCTTCAGTTTTTACTTATGTTTGGGGAAAGGCAGTCATATTATACCGATAAGAAAGTAAAGCAACTCTGCATTTTTAAATTCACTTTCTTGAGAAAGATAGGAGAAGAGAAGATGCTGAATTAAGTGCTTTCTTCAGTGGAAATAAGGGTGTGAATTTCAATGAAACACGAAAATAAACAGAAAAGGCATGGACAGGTTTTCAGAAGTACTAGAAAAGGAAGATTGGAATAAAAACATCCAAGTAAATCTGTAGTTATAACAGCAAGAACACTATACAGGGATCTTCAGCAGAAAAGATGGAGCAACAGAAGGAAGCATCAGGGCACAGCTTGCTGGGAGCCTGCAGGACAGTGAAATTGAGTTCCATGTGCTTTGATTATTAGATCCTGGAAGTGAAAAATATATTTTAGAAAAAATAACAACACAATTAAGAGTTGGCATCAACTGTCCAGAAAAGTCAGCCACACAGAGGGCCACTCTCTACACCCATTCTCAGAACCTGAGGTGTTACCATCAAAGATCCCCTGGGGAGAGCCTGTAGCTAGGAAATCCCTTTGTTTGCAGTCCTTTCAAATCTTCTTGCTGTGCCAACTTCCAGCAGCACAGCCAAGCAACTTCTTGGAAGAAATAATATTACTTGTAACAAAATATCTTTGTGGTTACTCGCTCTAGCCATCACCAATTCCTGACAAGGATTCTCACAGAACCGAAGAAATTACAGAGCTACTTTAGATTTATAGCAGCATCCTACTGTGCAAATACAGACTTGTATTCTACTTGTAAAAAATACACCACCAATAGCAACTGTTCTGTTTGTCTATGGGACACTCTGGGTCACAAACGAAGTTTCCATTAGATAATTCAGTGCTACTGATTCAGTTCCCCACTCAGCCATGGCAAACCTGATTGACTTTATGCAGAATCAAAGGGGAACTCAAGGCAATTGATTTTCCTTCATCCTGTGCTGCTGTTCAGGAGGCAACATGTGCAAGGTGGCTGGCTTTCAACCCGGCAGCTTCCTATGAGAAATAGTTCACTACATGTCATGTGAAGTTGAAGATGTAGCCCTTCGGGGGCTATGGGAAGAGTCACCCTCAGCTCTGAGAAATTTCCTGTGCTCCTCAGAGGCAGTCTAAGTGCTAATGTTTTCCTTCTCTTATGGAAATGCTTGCTGCTTATTGTAAATCCAGAATCGATACTTGGATTCTCCTCTGTGGGCTGGTGTCTATTTTCCTGTACATTCATGCACATCTCCTCAGATTTTCAAGATTCTGCTGAGCTGAAAGCTCAGAACATAGGCATGAAGATGTGAATTAACACCATTAGATGAAGAAAGAGAGGTTGGAATTGGGCAAATCCAAGCAATATCTTCTTTTATCATCTAGACATTACATTAGTAATGCCTCTGGTTTTATAAAGTATGGCAACTTTACACAATTTAAATTTTAACTTATTTTTCAAGTCTGATCTTAAACATATTTTCAAATTTGATAAGTACTTTGTTTTCATCTTTGAAAAGACACTTTTAAGTTGTAAATTACTTCTAATACACAGAAAAGTGTAGAATATAAAATAGCAGATGCTTGTGTTTCCTCTTTAGGATTAAATATTTTTTGCTATATTTTCTTCAAATTTCTTTTTATTTTAAGAAATACTGGCCAGGTGCAGTGGCTCACGCCTGCAATCCCAGCACTTTGGGAGGCCGAGGCAGGCAGATCATGAGGTCAAGAGATGGAGACCATCCTGGCCAACACGGTGAAACCCCGTCTCTACTAAAAATACAAAAATTAGCTGGGCAGGGTGGTGTGTGCCTGTATTCCCAGCTATTTGGGAGGCTGAGGCAGGAAAATTGCTTGAACCGATGAGGAGAAGGTTGCAGTGAGCCGAGATTACGCCACTGCACTCCAGCCTGGGCGACAGTGAGACACTGTATCAAAAAAAAAAAAAAAAAAAGGTGTACCAAATCACAGATATAGGTAAAACTCTCTCCTTCATCCTCTTGACTTGATTTTATGTATCAGGCAGATCTTGTTTTGAATTCCAGCTCTACACTTATTAGCTTTGTAACTGTGGGCAAATTATTTAACTTCTAAGTGGCAGTTGCTCATATGGGCAAGCTGCTTGCTCTAGTTATCTATTGCTGTATAGCACACAACCACATAATGGTGTCTTAAAACAATAATCACCATTTGTTTTGCTCATGAATTGGTACATCTGAGCAGAGCGTAGCAGGAAAGGTTTATTTTTGCTAAATACAATGTTAGCTGGGGCACAGGAGGCTGCAGCAGCAGCTTATGAGGTGGTGCACTCACATGGCAGGCAAGTTAGGACAGGCTGTTGACTGTTTGCTTAGCTGGGGCTGAGGGCTGGAGACCTTGTTGCTCTCCACAAGGGCCTCTCCATGTGGCCTGGGCTTCCTTGCAAAATGATAGTTGAGTTTAAGGGTTAGTAACCAAATATAGCCAGGCAGAAGCTGTGTCGCCTTCTATGATCTGGCCTGAAAAGTCACTCAGAGCCACTTCCATCAAACTCGATTAGTCAGGACAGCTGCCAAGCCTGCCTGGGCTTAAGAGGCAGAACAGCAACTCCACTTCTTGATGGGGAAGTTAGGCAGGAAATATTGTTGTGACCATTATTAGCAATTAAATTCTTCTACAATGGCTAGTACTAATAGTGACTTCCAATGGGTTTACTATGAAGACTGACAAGAAAAATGTATACTATATGCAGGATAGTGCCTGGCTAGCCCTTGGAAGGAGCTCAAATATATTAATTTAATTCTTTTTCTTCACTAGAACTTTAGTTCATGTTTGTTTCCCCAAAGCAGATGTCACGGGACTGCGGAAGTCCTAGGCATTCAGCAAGTGTTTGCTTTTTCAGTGAAGGAGGGGAAGGGGTTAATAATTGTAAGGTTTTGAGAATATTTAGTCATGGCTCTTATTATCTTTAGGATCACAGATCTCTTACAATCTTATAAAACTTGAGGAACCCCTTTGTAAGAAAGTGCACATTTGGCCGGGCGCGGTGGCTCACGCCTGTAATCCCAGCACTTTGGGAGGCCGAGGTGGGTGCATCATGAGGTCAGGAGATCGAGACTATCCTGGCTGACACGGTGAAACCCCGTCTCTACTAAAAATACAAAAAATTAGCCGGGCGTGGTGGCGGGCACCTGTAGTCCCAGCTACTCGGGAGGCTGAGGCAGGAGAATGGTGTGAACCCAGGAGGTGGAGTTTGCAGTGAGCCGAGATCGTACCACTGCACTCCAGCCTGGGTGACAGAGCAAGACACCGTCTCCAAAAAAAAAAAAAAAAAAAAAAAAAAGGTGCACACTTCTGTATCCGTTAAATGATTTTATTTCATGGGGTTCATAGCCCATTGCATTTATGGACTCCAGGTTAAGAGCCTCAGATTGAGACTTTTGCCTCTGACTTGGATACACTTAAAGTGAAAACGTGCCATTTCCAGTGAGCTCAAGCCGTCATTTATGTCCCATATTTAACTATATTCACCAAATAATTAACCAGGATGTAGGCATTTTGTTTCACTCCAGCTATGTTGCACACGGCCTCGTCACCGAATTTAGGAGCACAGAGCCCCTATAACATTGTGTTTAGGTCAGAGAAAAGACAAGACTCAGGAAGCTGAGGGACAATTAACACATTTGTTCTGAGGTTGCTTTCTAGTCCATCATTGTTCCTGCTATGTAGGTATTAGGCTTTTCTAATCAGCATTTATTTTACAAGTTGCCAAGTCCAGCAATAACGTCTTAAAGAAACATCTGAAGAACTCAAATATGGGGGCAGTTACACTGTGATTTGCTTGTTCCGTGATATAAATTCATAAGGAAAAAGCTGGGGAAGAGGCTTGACATCAACTTAGTTCACACAGAGAGAACCTTCAAAGACTGCAGAGAGGAGTTCGCAGCACCCCACCATAATGAGGGCTTTTAGGAGAGACCAGTTATTTCAGAGGTAGCTAGCAATTAAACCCTGCTGCTGTTATGAGTGAATGAGCTACTCTGCAGTGTCACTGATCTGTTGCTGTCTCCTGTCTGAACAATCTGAGCATTCAGTAGGCACGGCCTGCTGTGTCAAAACACAGGCCACAGTTGGAGCTGCTTATGGCATACCTAGTGGCCGCTAGGGCACCGTGATGGGTCTGCTGGGCACAGTGGACTTCACAGTGCCTTAAAACATTGTTTATGTCCCGGGGGTGGTTGGGGCTGTGCTACCCCCTGCCTGAAATAACTTTGTGACCCCGAAGAGCTGTCCAGGCAGGCAGATGATGCCCAAGTGCCAGCTTTATGACTATTTATGGTTGTTTTCTTTATGCTTCAGGAAATTTAAAATCTCCTCCACCTTTCAGAAGGCATGTGAAATTGAAGAGAAGCACATGAGACCAATGAAATGCTCCATGTTAAGCCAGTTCCAGCTGAAAGAATAGAATATGCAGTCCCAGAGGCTGCATTGTCCAGATCAGAGTTTCCCAACATTTTTTACCTCTTTCTACTCGGCAATACTATGCAAAATGGATGCTTCTACTCTATCTTGTCCCCCTCAGTCTCAGGTACTTATGTGAAGAACTGATACAGTTCAATTGTCCTTGATGGCAACTTGTTCTGACAAACACTGAGTGCAATCCCCAAGAGTCTGGAGGGTCTGGAAGCCTCCCCAGCTCTGTCTCGGATCCTCATTCTTCCTCATTGTGAGACTCCTCACAATGAGAAGGGAGGCAATAAGAGACCCGTGGTCTTCAAACTGGAGAAGATGTGCCCCAGGTGAATGTAAGACCTCACAAATGGTGTGTAGGCATGGCAGAGTGTTCAATTTCAAGAGACTCAATTCCAAAATTTATGTGCCTTTGAAAAAGTATGGCCATTCTGGACCTTGCTTCTTTCATTCCTTTCTATAATCATCTTCTTTCCACTTTGCAAGGAGAGGTATTTATCTCAGCCATCTGGAACCTTAGCTTGGTGCATCATCCTGGCAGAACAAGCCTTCGGGTCACCAAACAAAGTGGTAGTTTTAATTTTGTATGCTGATATTAACAAAGTAATAGCTACTAATAAAAAGGTAGCTGGTTTTCAATCTTTTGCTTCCAAAAAAATTGAAGAAGAACCTCATCACTAGTAGCACTTTAAAAATAACTTTAGATGATAGGTCACCATGTATCTTTGGGCACAAAGCTCAGCCTCTTTATCTACAGGGTCAACCTTCTGCACATGTTGTATCTCATTCCCTGCTTTATTTTTTTCTCTTTTATACTTGTCACTATTTACTATGCAATATTGTATATTTTACTTAAAAAATGCATGTGTTGTCAGACTCCCTCATTACAAGTTAAGCTTCATAAGGGAAAAATCTTTGTTGGTCTTCTATATAGTTTTGCTCCCTGCTATAACCCTCAAACCTAGAACAGTGTCTAGTACAAAGCAGGTCCTAAAAAGTACTTGGAGAAGGAGGGAATTTTAAAAAATTGAGTGACATTGTTACAGCAAATTTCTTCCCATTCTCCTATTTTTTTCTGTGAATTTTTCTATAAATAAATACTAGCACCAAATATTGGAAGTATTTGAGGTAGCCCATCATTCTAGCAATAACTAATATTCATCCATGAAGACATGAACTGATTGAAACAAAACTGCTGCATTCATTTCATTAAGAGGTGCTTTTCCAATAATATTTCATTTTATGTTTAGGACTTATTCATCAAGATTTGTAATAAATTTATGTTTGCTCAATCATGTTGATGGCCAATAATTGAAATTATATTCCCATCCAAAGAAGAAATTAAACACTTAAAAATTTCCAGTTTACAGGGAAAATTAATTTTTTGGGGTGAATAAATCTGAAAAGATTTGCAAGCCACCACACTGATTTCAGTAAAATGTAATTGAGAAAAATTAAATATGTCTAAATGAATGGGAGAATATAAAAGATTAATGGATTTGAAACTCAATATTTTAAAATACCAATTGATCTTTGGAGCAATTAATCTATGAATTCAAAGAAAGCCCAATAAAAATTTCAGCAGTTTAATAAAAATGCTGATTTCTAAAATTTATGTGAGAAGGCAAAGACTCAAGATAAGACAACATTGAAGAAGAACCAAGTTGAAGAACTTACACTACCAGATATCAAGACTTTTTTTCAAGTAAATTACAGTAATTAAGAGAGTATGCCATTACATAAGAAAGGACAATAGATAAATGAAACGTATGCCATTACATAAGAAAGGACAATAGATAAATGAAACGATAGAGTTAAAAAATAAATCTACTTGATTTATGACAAAGGTGTCATCATAGGACAACAGGGAAATAATAGTTTTATATATATGTTTCAATGGGTTTTTGGCAAACAGGTGGTGTTTGGTTACACAGGTAAGTTCTTTAGTGATGATTTCTGAGATTTTGGTGCACCCATCACCCAGGTAGTATACACTGTGCTCAATGTGTAGTCGTTTATTCCTCACCCACTCCCACCTTTCCCCCCATTTCCCAAAGTCCATTATGTCGTTCTTATGCCTTTGAGTCCTCATAGCTTAGCTCCCATTTATAAGTGAAAACATACAATGCTTGGTTCTCCATTCCTGAGTTACTTCACTTAGAATAATAATCTCCAATTCCATCCAGATTATTTTGTTCCCTCTTATGGCTGAGTAATATTCCATGGTGTATATATATATATATATTTTATACCATATAAAAATATAATATACCATATAAATGTAAAAATATAAATATATATATTTTTAAATGTTTTCTTTGTGTGTGTGTATATATATATACACATATATATACACACATAGATATATACATATATATGTGTATATATACATATATACACACATATACACACACACACACATAATATATGCCACATTTTCCTTATGCACTTGTTGACTGATGGGCATTTGGACTGGCTCCATATTTTTGCAATTGTGAGTTTTGCTGCTATAAACATGCATGTCAAGTGTCCTTTTCATATAATGACTTTTCCTCTGGGTAGATACCCAGTAGTGGGATTGCTGGATCAAATGGCAGATCTATTTTTAGTTCTTTATGAAATCTTCACACTATTTTCCATAGTGGTTGTACTAGTTTACATTTCCACCAGCAGTGTAAAAGTGTTCCCTTTTCACCACATCCATGCCAACATCTATTCTTTTTTGATTTTTAAATTATGACTATTCTTGCAAGAGTAAGGTGGTTATCACATTGTAATTTTGATTTGCATTTCCCTGATAATCAGTGAGGTTGAGCATTTTTTCATATGTTTGTTGACAATTTGCATATCTTCTTTTTAGAATTGCCTATTCATGTCTTAGCTCACTTTCTGATGGATTTGTTTGTTTGTTTTTTTCCTGCTGATTAGTTTGAGTTCCTTGTAGATCTTGGAGATTAGTCATTTGTCGGATGCGTAATTTGCAAAGATTTTCTCCAGCTCTGTGGGTTGTCTGCCTACTCTGCTAATTATTTCTTTTGCTGTGCAGAAACTTTAGTTTTATTAAGTCCCATCTCTTTATCTTAGTTTTTGTTGCATTTGCTTTTGGGTTCTTGGTATGAAGTCTTTGCCTAAGTCAATGTCTAGAAGGGTTTTTCCAATATTATCTTCTAGAATTTCTATGGTTTCAGGTCTTAGATTTAATTCTTTGATTCATCTTGAGTTGCTTTTTATACGTCTAAGGTGAAAGATGAGGATCCAGTTTCATTCTTCTACCTGTGAGTTATCATTTATCTCAGCATCATTTGTTGAATAGGGTGTCTTTTCCCCACTTAATGTTTTTGTTTGCTTTGTTGAAGATCAGTTGGCTGTAAGCATTTGGCTTTGTTTCTGTGTTCTCTATTCTGTTCCATTGGTCTATGTGCCTATTTTTATATCAGTACCATGCTGTTTTAGTGACTATAGCCTTGTAGCATAGTCTGAAGTCAGATAATGTGATGCCTCCAGATTTGTTATTTTTGCTTAACTGGCTTGGGTGTGTGGGCTCTTTTTTGGTTCCATGTGGATTTTAGGATTTTTTTCTTTTTTTCTTTTTTTTTTTTTTAGTTCTGTGAAGAATGATGATGGTATTGTGATGGGAATTGCATTGAATTTGTAGATTGCTTTTGGGAGTATGGTCATTTCACAGTATTGATTCTATGTATCCATGAGCATGGGGTGTATTTCCATTTGTGTCATCTATAATTTCTTTCAGCAGTGTCTTGTGGTTTTCGTTGTAGAGGTCTTTCACTTCCTTGGTTAGGTATATTGTTAGGTATATATGTTAAGTGTGTGTGTGTGTGTGTATATATATATATATATATATATGGCAGCTAGTGTAAAAGGGATTGAGTTCTTATTTGATTCACAGCTTCATTGCTGTTGGTATATAGCACTGCTACTGATTTGTGTATTTTGTATCCTCAAACTTTACTGAATTTATTTATCAGTTCTAGGATCTTTTTGGGTTAGTCTGTAGGCTTTTCTAGGTATATGATCATATCAACAGTGAGCAGTGATGGTTTGACTTTCTCTTTACTAATTTGGATGCCCTCTATTTCTTTCTCTTGTCTAATTGCTCTAAGACTTCCAGTACTGTGTTGAACAGAAGTGGTGAAAATGGGCATCCTTGTCTTGTTCCAGTTCTCATGGGGAAAGCTTTCAACATTTTCCCATTCAGTATAGTGTTGACTGTGGGTTTGTCATACATGGCTTTTATGACCTTAAGGTATGTCTCTTCTATGCCAATTTTGCTGAGAGTTTCAATAATAAAGGGATGCTGGATTTTGCCAAATGTTTTTTCTGCATCTATTGACATGATCATGTGATTCGTGTTTTTAATTAATTCTGTTTGTGTGGTGTATCACATTTATTGACTTGTGTATGTTAAACCATCTCTGTGTCCCTGGTATGAAACCCACTTGATTATGGTGGATTATCTTTTTAATATGCTGTTGGATTTGGTTAGCTAGCATTTTGTTGAGCATTTTTGCATCTATGTTCATCAAGGTATTGGTCTGTAGTTTTTGTTGTTATTATATCCTCTCCTGATTTTGGTATTAGGGTGATAGTGGCTTCATAGAATGATTTAGGAAGAATTTCCTCTTTCTCTATCTTGTGGGATAGTGTCAATAGGATTTGTACCAATTCTTTGAATGGCTGATAGAATTCAGCTATGATTCCATCTGGTCCTGGACTTTTTAAAATTGATATATTTTTTAAAATTATCATTTCAATCTTGCTGCTTGTTATTGGTCTGCTCAGGGTTTCTAGTTATTCCTGGTTTAATCTAGGAGGGTTGCATATTTCCAGGAATTTATCTATCTTTTCTAGGTTTTCTAGTTTGTACACATAAAAGTGTTCATAGTAACCTTGAATAATCTTTGTCTGTGTTATTCTTTGTAATATCTCCCATTTTGTTTCTAATTGAGCTTATTTGGATTTTCTGTCTTTTCTTGGTTAAATTTGCTAATGATCTGTCAATCTTATTTATCTTTTCAAAGAACTAGCTTTTTGTTTCACTTATCTTTTGTATTTTTTTTTTCAATATATTTGGTTCTGCTCTGATCATCGTTATTTCTTCTGCAGGGTTTGGGTTTGGTTTGTTCTTCTTTCTCTAGCTCCTTCAGGTGTGACCTGAGATTGTCTATTTGTGCTCTTTCAGACTTTTTGATGTAGGCATTTAATGCTTTAAACTTTCCTTTAGAATTGCTTTTGCTGTATTCCAGAGGCTTTGATAGGTTGTGTTACTATTATTGTTCAGTTCAAATAATTTTTAAGTTTCCATCTTGATTTCATTGTTGACCCAGCAATGATTTAGGAGATTATTTAATTTCTATATATTTGCAGGATTTTGAGTCTTCCTTTTGCAATTGATACCCAATTTTATTCCACTGTGGTCTGAGAGAGTACTTGATATAATTT
The DNA here is from genome assembly GCF_049350105.2 of Macaca mulatta. Taxonomy (NCBI): domain Eukaryota; kingdom Metazoa; phylum Chordata; class Mammalia; order Primates; family Cercopithecidae; genus Macaca; species Macaca mulatta. The sequence goes on along the minus strand of NC_133413.1, from coordinate 73,566,353 downwards.
CAATTTTTGTAAATTTGTTGAGACTTGTTTTGTGGACTATCTTATGGTCTACCTTGGAGAATGTTCCATGTGCTTATGAATAGAATGTACATTCTGCAGTTGTTGCATAGAATGTTTTGTAAATATCTGTTAAGTTCATTTGTTCCTAGGGTATAGTTTAAGTCCATTGTTTCTGTGTTGACTTTCTGTCTATATGACCTGCCTAGTGCTGTCCGTGGAGTATTGAAGTCCCCCACCATTATCGTGTTGCCATCTATCTCATTTCTTAGGTCTAGTAGTTACTATTTTATAAATTTGTGAGTTCCGGTGTTAGATGCATATATATTTAGGATTGTAATATTTTCCTGTTGGACTAGTCCTTTATCATAATATAATGTCCCTCTTTGTCTTTTTTTTTTTTTTTTAACTGTTGTTGCTTTAAAGTTTGTTTTGTCTGATATAAAAAACAGCTACTCCTGCTCACTTTTGGTGTCCATTTGCATGGAATATCTTTTTCCACCTCTTTGCCTTAAGTTTACATGAGTCCTTATGTGTTAGGCAAATTTCTTGAAGACAGAAGAGACTTGGTTGGTGAATTCTTACCCATTCTGCCATTCTGTATTTTTTAAGTGGAGCATTCAGGCCATTTACAATCAACACTAGTATTGAGAGATAAGGTATTATTCTATTCGTCATGCTAGTTGTTGCCTGAATACCTTGCTTTTTTTCTATTGTGTTATTGTTTTATAGGTCCTGTTAGATTTATGCTTTCAGAAGGTTCTATTTTGATGTATTTTGAGGTTTTGTTTCAAGATTTAGAGCTCCTTTGAACAGTTCTTGTAGTGTTGGCTGGGTAGTGGCAGATTCTCTCAGCATTTTTTTGTCTGAAAAGACTATATCTTTTTTTCATTTATGAAGCTTGGTTTGTTGGATACAAAATTCTTGGCTGATAATTGTTTTAAGGAGGCTAAAGATAGGACCCCACTTCCTTCTAGCTTATAGTTTCTGCTGAGAAATCTGCTCTTAATCTGATAGGTTTTCCTTTATAGGTTACCTAATGCTTTTGCCTCACAGCTCTTAAGATTCTTTCCTTTGTGTTGACTTTAGATAGCCTGATGACTATGTGCCTAGGCAATTATCTTTTTGCAATGAATTTCCTGGGTGTTCTTTGAGTTTTTTTGTATTTGGATGTCTAGATCTGTAGTAAGGCCAGAAAATTTTTCCTCACTGATTCCCTCAAATATGTCTTCTAACTTTTAGATTTCTCTTCTTCTCCAGGAACACCAATTACTCTTATGTTTGGTTGTTTAACATAGTCCCAAACTCCTTAGAGGTTCATTTTTTTCTGATTTTTCCTTTGTTTTTGTTAGATTGGATTAATGCAAAAGCCTTGTCTTTGAGCTCTGAAGTTCTTTCTTGTACTTGTTTGATTTTATTGCCGAGATTTTCCAGTGTATTTTGCATTTCTCTAAGTGTGTCCTTCATTTCCAGAAATTGTGATTGTTTTAAAATTTATGCATTCTATTTCTCTGGAGATTTTTCCATCCATATCCAGTAACATTTAAAACTTTCCTTAAGTGGTACTTCACCTTTCTCTGATGCCTCCTTGAATAGCCTAATAATCAACCTTCTGATTTATTTTTCTGGCAATACAGATATTTCTTGTTGGTTTGGATCCATATTGCTGGTGAGCTAGTGTGATCCTTTGGGGGTAGTAAAGAACCTTGTTTTGTCATATTACCAGAATTGTTTTTCTGGTTCCTTCTTATTTGCGTGGACTATGTCAGAGGGAAGATCTGGGGCTCAAGTTCTGCTGTTCAGATTCTTTTGTTTCATGGGGTGCTTGCCTTGATTTGGTGCTTTCCCTCTACCCGTAGGGATGGGGCTTCCTAAGAGCCTGACTATAGTGACTGTTGTTTCTATTTGGGTCTAGTCATCCAGCAGAGCTACTGGGCTCTGGGCTGGTACTGGGGTGTGTCTGCAAAGAGTCCTATGATGTGAACTGTCTTCAGGTCGCTTGGCCATGGTTACTAGCAACTGCTCCAGTGGAGGCAGCCGGGCAGTGAAGTGGACTCTGTGTGGGACCTTGGTTATGGTTTTGTTTAGTGCACTGCTTCTCTTGAATGCCGGTTGTGCTGGCAGTAAAGTTGTCACATGGAAAGACTCAGGACCTCTGGTTAGCCAGGATGTTACAGGTGGTGAAATTAGCTGTTGTCTTCTCCTTTCTTGGGGCAGTGTTGTTCTTTTATGAGTTGTTCTTTTACGGTTTGAGTTGGCTAGCCTCCAGCCAGGAGGTGATGCTTTCAAGACAGCATCAGCTGTGGTAGTATAGGGAGGATACAAACTTCCCCTATGGTCACCTGGAGTACTCAGCTCTCTCAGGTTGAGGGCAGGGCCATTAGAGCTCCCAAGAGATTATGTCTTTTGTCTTTGGCTACCAGGCGGGTAGAGAAAGACCATTAGCTGGTAGCAGGGTTGGGCGTGTCTGAACTCAGACTCTTTGGGCAGGGCTTGCTGTGACTGCTGTGGGGTATGGAGGTGTGGTTCTCAGGCCAATGGAGTTATGTTCCCGGGGGAATTATGGCTGCCTCTGCTGTGTCACACAGGTTGCCAGGGTAGTGGGAGAAAATGAGCAATGATAGGTTTCCGTCAGTTCTCATGCAGCCAGAAAGGCCAGCCTCACTCCCACTGTGTCCCCGCCAATAGCACCAAATTTATTTCCAGGCAACCAGTAAGCAGGGCTTAGAACTTGCCCCAGGCTACAAGCCTCCCTGCTGAGAAAGCGAGCAGGGCTTTCAGACTTCACCCCTCCCTGCCTGCAGAGGCTTCTGTGGTTGTATCTGTACTTCTCTTTTGCTCCCCCGTCACTGCAGATTCTGTCCAGGAAAATTCACATTATGTTTAAATTATTACAAAGTTTAGCAGGAAGTTTCTTTCTCCCTGTGGTTTTCCCCCAATTCCACTGGCAGCCTTCCCCAAGGTCCCCTGTGAAATAAAGTAAGAAATGGCTTCCCTGGTCTTCCTTGGAGGCCAGGAGTCCCTACAGGGATCTTCCCAATGCTGCTTCTGCTTTTATCTTTCACTCCAGCTCTCTAAATTCGTTTCAGTTCTAGGTGAGGTTAAATTCTTCTCCCGTGATCTGAATTTTCAAGTTCCCCAGTAAGGATGTGTGCTTGGAAACAGACGTTCCCCCTCTCACACTTTGGGCACTCACAGTTTTCAGCTGTTTCACGGAGTATGCAGCGGCAAGCCACTTCTTTCAAAGGCTCTGTGAATTCTTTCAGTTTCCCTGATATTTTCCTGCAGTAGTTCTTGGAGCAGAAGTTCATGATGTGAGTCTCCACATGCTGTTCTCTCCATCTGAGTGGGAGCTGCAAGTTAGTTCTGTCTCCTGTCTGCCATTTTCTTTGCAATGTGGTCAAGAATAGTTTTCTATGTGAAGGGTTTTTTGGTCAACTGAATACACATATGGAGGAAATAAAGAATGATGATTTCTACCTCACATGATGTGTGAAAATCAATAGACCACAATGTAAGATGCTTAACATATAATATAATATGATATAATATAGAAGAATATCTTCATGGGACATAGTTTAGGCAAAGTCCTAAAAAGTATGAAAAAGTACTAACCACAGAATTTCTTACATTAAGCTTAATAACTGAACTATACAAATTAAAAACTTTTGTTCATGAAAAGATAACATTGAGAATGGAATTTCAATCTGCAAGAATTTTTTTACTGCAGAAATATCTATCGAGCTAAGACAAATTTTTTAACAGAATAAACAAATGACATTAGGACAGAATTTTATGGGAGAAGTGGAATGTAGAAAATGTCCAAAAATAAGATGGAATGGTTTAAAATTTCAACTATTAGTTAAAGTTTGTTTAGGGACATTAAAATGGTTAATGATGAGTATTAAATCACTATAGCATTTAGAATCCATGGGATACTTTCAGAAGAGTAATGCTTTCATTTTTATTATTAAAAATTGTAGTGATTTTGTATGGTGTTAATTTATCTAAGCTGGAATTATGTGTCCTGGAATTTCCTTCTGTATATGGTTCTGAGTTAGGGTTGGCTATATAGACATTTGTGAGATTATGGAAGGCAAGTGAAACAGCAGTTCTGATGCTCAGGAAGTTGGTATGGAGTCCCAGGCTCTACTGCAATTCACATGTGGAGTGCTGACAGCTGAGAACAGGACATGCTTGACAACTGAGACCACAGTAGGGGTGGGTCACTTACACAGCTCAGTGGAGGCCAACAGGAAAGATGTGAAAGGAAGTGGATGTCTACTCCTACTCCTCACATCCCACACTGCCACATCAACCCTGACTTCAGAATCAGTTCCTGTGCTTGCACTTGATGTGGCTGTGAAATCACTGAGATGGCTGAGTTCTGAAAGCCACTACCATGAAGAAGAAGCATTAAGTCTGGTCTTTGGAAAATAGTGGTGGTTACGCTTTTGCTTTTTAAAAATCATACCCACAACATCTGTCATGTCATATTCTCTTACATTGTATCAAGTCAGACTTTAACAATGGTGTGTTCTTCTATTTAATAATTGTATTGGATAGCCATATAGAATTTTGCAGCTATTAAAATGAAACACAGTTTTTGTTTTTAAATTTTTTTGTTGTTAGATTTTTTTAGTATTTGAACTGGATTCTGAAATTCTGTTATTCTAATGATAAGCTTCACATATTGAATATTCTGTGCTGAGACAATTGATTTGAAAGATTATTGAATGTGTTCTGTTACATGTGCCTACTCATATCCACTTAAATTTTAGTGGGCTAATCCATTATTTTCACTATATTGTGCCAATACTTTATATTATCACTCAACATTTAAATATGAATATTCTGGTTTTAATCTAGTGAGTTACTAATGTCTCTCTTTCTATCTTTTTTGGTCTATTTATGAAGAACTTTATTGTTAACAAAATTCTGGAAAGAAAGGTACTACTGCATTTTGGAATGCATTTGGACTTTGGCACCTAAAATATCTGGATTAAATATTAGTTGCAGTTCTTACATGCTATGTGAGTTGGGAAAAAAAATCGTAGTTTGCTCATCTGTAAAATGAAGACAATGGCTGCCTCACAGGGTGTCATTACCTTATACAAGATAATGGCAATGGAGTGCCGGCACACAGAAAGCCTGCAGTAAACAGCAAGCTGTTGCTGACTTATTTAAACATTTATCTTATTTTGAGGATATACTCCCATCAACTGTTATTTCCAAAATTTCAAAGGCTCTGTCTAATGTAGGATTACATAATGATTTGTAAGAATTCCAACATTCTGTCCTTGCTATCCCCCGAACAGTGTTGTGTCCTTGTGGAACTTGCACGAACATGTGTTTGGTTGGATTTCCTCATATTTAAAATGAGCAGCTACTTTGGAAGGGAAAATTTATTAGTGTGCCACATTTTGAGGACTAATGGTTTTATCTTCTATGACTTTTTTATTATGGAAAGAAAGCTTGTCTGCATAAATATCTCTTAGGAAAGAAAAGAAAACTCCATGGAGGCAGAATTCGTGAATTTGAGTGTCATATGGAAGTGTCATCCTTCTCTCTCTTCAGGGCTGCTGCTGAATAGCTCATGGGCAGGTCAGTGCCTGGCGCTCAGGACAATGCTGCTCACCTTTCCTTTAGCTTTTGACTGACATTGCTTTCATTTTCTACTCCCTTTATTCCCCAGTAGCACAAACCAGGAGAGAAGATCTCTCTCCTGTCATTATCATTTCAAGTCACTCCAGAGAGTCTTTGAAAATAATATCTCCTTTGAGTAAGGTGCCCAAAGTGGCTTTTTCCAATTGTTTTCAGTGTTATTCCTTTAGATTCACTGATATGCTTATTCTGGTTATTCTGTGAGGAATCCCTGTACTGTGCTTGCTTTAGGGTTTTGTTTCTGATTCTTGAGTCAGGGAACCAGGCTGTAGAGTCCCTATAGGGGTGCATTTACTATTGCTGCAGCTTCTGTCATTGTTTTTTGTTGCAAGAGTTGTACTGTATTAATAAAGATGTCTATAACACACCACCTCTCACCATTCCAGCCCTCTCCTAACATACATACAATTTTTTTGTGTTGATTTTCTCACATTTGGAAAAAGTAAGTTATTTTTCTTACTTTAGTCTGCATTTTTTTTTTTCAAGAGACAGAGTCTTGCTTTGTTTTCCAGGCTGGAGTGCAGTGGCACCATCAGGGCTCACTGCAGCCTCAGTCTCCCGGGCTCAACAGATTCTCCCACCTCAGCCTCCCAAGCAGCATGCACCAGCACACCCTGCTACTTTTCTTTCTTTCCTTTTTTTTTAGAGAGAAGCTCTCACCATGTTGCCCAGGCTGATCTCAAGCTTCTGGCCTCAAGGGATCTTCCCACCTTGGCCACCCAAACAGCTGGGATTACAGGTGCATGTCACCACACAAGACTTTATCGGTATCTTTAATGGTACATTTTCTGTTATTTTAAGAGTTACTCAGCTCTTTTTAAAGACACACAAATTGTGCTCTCTTTCTCTATAGTAGCTATGCCCTTAATCCTTCCTTAATCTTTGTCAAGAGCTCAGTAATTAGATGGAGTGGCTGCTTTGGCCTCACTGAAGGCCCTCTCAAAGTTTTTGTAATTTTTAAATTACCATCTGTTCAGATTCACTGGTGGCTGGGGTCTTTGTGTCAGTGTTGCTGGGCTCATTTGGAGGAAGCTTTTATTCAGGAGAAAGCAAGAGTGGAAAAAATTCTTGAAAACACCTACCTTTTCTATTTTTGGAGCTATTCAACATTTTTGTTTGACTGTACTTCTGGCTTTTGTTCCCACTGTGAGTAGAGATCTTTAGAATTAGATGTTTCTCATACTCAGTGCTGACAATTTTTTCCCATTTTAAAATTTTCTAATAGTGTATAATATTTACATAATGGGATAATGAATTTCTAAACTCTTTGGAGTCAACGAAGCAGAATAGAATGGCTGAGAGGAAAAGTCATGGTCAAAAAGGTATGAGGCTTAAAACAGTACTGAGACTTTGCCTAAATAGTTTTAGACAAATTCTTTTCCTATGTAATAAATTTTTTCTTAGTTATCCAGTTTTTTCCCTTAATATATATATTTTTATCATTCTTATTTAAGTCTAGCCAATGTTTTACTTTGCTCTTTAAATCAAGTAACAAATGCTTGCTGGCATTGAAGTCTCTTTATAATTCCTTTTTACTGTCTGCTTTCACAACTTTGGACATTTCCCTTCTGAAGTACTTTCTTTTTATAGCTCCTATTAATACTTTTGTTTCTCTCTTTCCTAGGACAATCTCCATCGAAAATGCCATTTGCTCACTGAGATCTCTTTTATAAATCCTTTTTCCCTTTCTATGAATTACTGTTCAAAGAAAATTGAATTTGATCTTATCATTCCTAAGATTAAATCCATTCACTGCTCCACATCATGCAGCAGAGTATCTGAAGTGGTGTGACCTGAGTGGGTACAGATGTGACAAGGTATCAATTTCCTCATTCCCTGGTGTATGTGTGTGTGTGTGTGTGTGTGTGTGTTCATTGAGTGAGGCTTGAGGTAGCTAGCCTTCTAGGCCAGATATTTCTTGCTGGGAGATGGCTAGTTTATTTACAAGTGGATGCCTGTAAATGTTGGAATTCTCCAGCCAGGCCCCTGTAATCCCAGTGGGAAGCTGAGGTGGGAGAATCACTTGAGCTCAGAAGTTCGAGGATGCAGTGAGCTGTGATTGTGCCACAGCACTCCAGCATGGGGGACAGAGAGAGACACTGTCTCTAAAAAAATAAAATGAAAAAAGAGGCATTCTCCATGAGTGCCAAGTATGAAATAGGTTGAAAATCACTAGTGTAAAACGGAATCCAAGGTCCCTCAAGGACCGATCCACCATTCATTTCGTGAACTGAACATACCCAGTAACTTATGACTTCCTGATTGATCCAGATTTTCCATAGACAGTCCTAAATATTTTATGGTATCTCTAAGCTTTTGTGGCTTATTTTCCCTGGTATCTAAAATGTCTTTCCTTTGCTCTCTTCCTGATGATGTGTTATTTTTCACATGAGACCATACTATATGCTCTGAGCAGCCACATTTGATGCCTTGAGACACAGTTAGCCTCTGCTTATGTTTTCTATGCATCTGATTCACTTTACACAGACCATTATCTGCATTTCACTCTTCTGTAATTATTTGCCTACCTCACTTCCTTAATAGAATGTAAGATTTTCTGGCAGATCAAGTTTTATTCGTCGCTGCATCCTTGTGGCCTAACTCACAGCAGTCTCTCAATAATTGTTTTTTGAATGAGTGAATCAATTAATAAGTGAAAAATTAGCTATTTAAGTTTGTTTATTTATGTTTATTTTGTTTATTAGGACAATATTTGAAGGACTCAAAAATAATATTAATCATTACAGTGACTTCATGTTTGCAGGTTAAGTGTTTAAGGGACTTAAAAGTCTAAAATTAAACAATAATATGTTGCATCTGGACTATAAATGCTTTTGAATATCAACAGTTTAGTGAACTCAGAACAAGAAAAGATATGAGAGAAATACAGCCAATCAAACATTTCAATGTGCACAGGAGTTAGCAGCCTACCTGAAATATGGAAGGAATACAAGATTCCATCAGGCAATATGATTAAAAGAAGCAAATGAAATGTCAACAAAGTGTCTGTCAAGCCATATGAAAAGATGTTAAAATGTTTTAAAGGGCTAACAAGTATTAAGACAACCAAAATGAGACTCTTAGTAGGAGTAAAGTCTTCTGTGTATTCAAATCTAATGTCCTTTGAGTCCTGTAGTTGTGGGCTGCTAGATTATTTTATGGAATGAGATTTTCTTCTGTTCCAACAACTATTAAAGAAAAGCCCTTTAAATTCATTAGTGGTAAGCTATAGAATCTCCTTAGAATTTGGGTCCTGCTTCCCAGGCGAAAATTCCTGAACATATAGAAAACTTAAGTTGTCTGAGATGCTTATTTATTGGAGAAATGTATTTCTAACACGTGAAATTAACTATAGAGAAAACAAAGTAAGCTAATCTCATATAGTGTTAATACTATTTCAGAAAGTACAGGTTAGGATTTTATAATCATTGGGATAATCTGTGTCTGCATGGTGTATAAAATCTTTTTAGTTCTTAAGATAATCAGATGGATTATATTAGATTTGATAGATTCACCCACTGAAACCAATGCAAAATTTTAATTGAGTGATTGATTTTATACTTATAATTTTAGGTTGAAAGACATGACAATATTTCATTAAATTTGGGTAATGTTAAAAAAACTTGAGATTTAATTTATGAATGAGCTAATTTTATTAGATTTATTAGATTTGTTGTATTGGCTTAAAAACCAGCGAATGTTTTGTTTATTGGGACTAATACATGAAGGACTTCCAAAAATGATAATTACAATGAATTCATGATAAATGTTTAAGGGAATTTAAGTTATAAATGGAACAGATTATTTAAAGGAATGTAGACGATTGAATTTAAATAGATTGAATAGTAATTGAAGTTCCAATGCGTTGGCTTATGCCTGTAATCCCAGCACTTTGGGAGGCTGAGGTGGGCAGATCACGAGGTCAGGAGATGGAGATCATCCTGGCTAACATGGTGAAACCTTGTCTCTACTAAAAATACAAAAACAAAATTAGCCAGGTGTGGTGGCAGGCACCTGTAGTCCCAGCTACTCGGGAGCCTGAGGCAGGAGAATGGTGTGAACCCGGGAGGCGGAGCTTGCAGTGAGCGGAGATCGTGCCACTGCACTCCAGCCTGTGTGATAGAGCAAGACTCTGTCTCAAAAAAAAAAAAAGGATGAAATTCTGATATATGCTACAATATAGTTGAAACTTGAAAACCTTATGGGACGTTAAATAAACCATACACAAAAGAACAAGTATTGTGTAATTCCATTTACATGAGGTAATTAGAATAGACAAATTCACAGAGATAAAAAGTAGAATAGAGGGCAGGGCACAGTGACTCACTCCTGTAATCCCAGCACTTTGGGAGGTCAAGGCAGGCTGATACCTGAGGTCAGGAGTTTGAGACCAACCTGGCCAACATGGTGAAACCCCATCTCTACTAAAAATACAAAAATTAGCCAGGTGTGGTGGCAGGTGCCTGTAATTCCAGCTACGTGGGAGGCTGAGGCAGGAGAATCATTTGAACTGGAGAAGCGGAGGTTGCAGTGAACCAAGATTGTGCCATTGCACTCCAGCCTGGGGGACAAGAGAGAGAGACTTTGTCTCAAAAAAAAAAAAAAAAAAAAAAAGTAGAATAGAGGTTACTTGAGGCTGGAGGGAGGAGAGGATGACAAGTTGTTGAATGGGTACAGAGATTCTATTTAGGATGATGAAAAAGTTCTGGAAATGATAGTGTTGATGGTTGTACAACATTGTGCATGTACCTACTGCCACTGACTTGTACACTTAAAAATATTAAAATGGTTAATATTATGTTATGCATTTTACCACAATGAAAAGAAACTCTCCCCTAAAGTGATTATTAACACTTACGAGATTTATAAGCAGAATACTTAAAGTTCTATGTAGCATCTAGAGCAGGGGTGTCCAAGTTTTTGGCTTCCTTGGGCCACATTGAAAGAAAAATTATCTTAGGCCACACATAAAATACGCTAACACTAGTGATAGCTGATGAGCTGAAAGAAAAATCTCAAAACAATCTCATAAAGTTTTAAGAAAGTTTACAAATTTGTATTGGGTTGCATTTAAAGTCACCCTGGGCTGCATGTGTCCCGTGGGCCGCAGGTTGGACAAGCTTGATTTAGAGCTTAAAAAAACAAAAGAACACAGTTTTAAAAAAATTTGTTACTTTGAAAAAAATGCATAATGGGTTAAAACCCTGAGTAGATATTAATAGAATTTTCTGGGCAGAAAAGGCTCCCTCATAAAAATGTACAAAGTCCTAGAGAAACTTTGGTCTTCACCTGTTTCCCTGAAACTTTCTGGTCTCAGTTATGAGGAAAACACGGTATGACACCTTGGCTTTGACTTTAGGGCTAGTAACTAAGAATGTTTGTTTTCCTTAAGTAAAAAAGAAACAGATTTAATTTACTTTTCCAAATAAACATGTAGGTGAGTAAATAGCAAATGAGGCAAATATAGAGCAAAGGAAAAGAAAATAAAACTTAAGCCCAACCTGTGATTTTTTTCTCACAACATGCGAAAACGCAGTATGCTTTTTATTCTTTTCACGGAGACCTCCTGCTCAATACAGGATTTACAATGAAGTCTCTGGGACAATCTGCCATTTAATTCACTACTCTTTTGAGAGTCAGCATGTCAGGGAAGCCCAGATCATTTCTTCGACCATTTGGTATGAAGCTGCTTCTGAAGTCAAGCCCTTTGTTTTGACTGAAAACCTTTCCAGTAAGTGATTCCCTATATGCTTACTGCTCCTTCTGCCAGGAATGCTCTCCTGGCCTTTGCCTCCTAGCTCCTTTTCATCCTCAGGTCTCAGCCTACATGTCTTCTTCTCAAAGAGAGCTTCCCAGGCATGCTGGAGGCACTCCTGTTTGCTGAATGCCTGATACGCTGGACTCCTGACTCTCCCTTGAGTGACAGGGAAATCCTGCCTCTTTCCACTTGGGGTCTCCCTGTCTGGGAGGGAGCCTTTCTCTGACAGACTCTCTCAGGTGCTCCTCAGTGTCTTATCACCTCAAAGGCACTTATCACCTGCTTCTCAAGTTAATATGGTCAACTTTTCTCTAAGCAACACTCAACGACCCAGGCCCGTTTGATAATGTGGCTCCGGCATTTGAAACGTGCGGCTCCCAAAGCTTCAGTGCTGGTCTATGTCCAGCAGGAAGAGAGGATAAGAGCATGAAGAATCACATGTGGAAGTTATTTAGGGGCCCTCGTCTAGAATACAATCTCATGGAGCACCTAACTGCCTGGAGGCTGGGATAGATGGAAAGAGAAAGAACTGTTTCCTTCTATGAGGAAAAATGTGGATAAAATGAAAACACTAGTTTGTTATAACTTAGATATAATTTATAATTAACTTACTTTGTGTCTTATACAATTTAGAAGGAAAGGTAAATGCTTTTATCAAATGTTCCCTTTTTTTTTTTCATACTTGCTTTCAAGTCATATGAGTACTCCCTAATATCTCATTTAGGTGCCAGTTTCAAATATTGTTCCCAGCAAGAACACTGAATTATTATTATTTTCTTAGTAAAGTACATAGTGTAGAGAACAGGAAGATGAGTGTTCCATATATGCCCTTTATTGCTGGTTACTTGTATGATACTTCTTTTTAAGGAATTGTAAAATCAGATCTCCATTAAATCTTAAATAGTTGGTCCAAGACTATAGCTCTTAAAAATATTATATGCCATTTTGTTATTTGAAAGGATAAACATCTCTTTTATTGTCTGGCCTTACTTTAAAACATTTCTGTTTTATTGACTGACCTTACTTAAAATGCTTTAGTATAACAGTGTGAATGTTAATATAAGCTCTATAGTAGGAATGATTAGTTAATATTTTAAGGACATAATGACAGCTCATCACTTCAAAAGCCGCTTGAACAAGTTCTTCAGAATTTGTTACCTGTGTCTGCATCAGAAATCTGCTTAATCTGCATAAGAATATTAAAAGTACCTTTAAAAATAGAGGCATAATTGATGTACATAGTTTTGGGGCACATGTGATAATTTAATACATTCATATAATTTGCAAAGATCAAATCAGTGTACTTGGGATATCCATCACTTAAATATTTTTCTTTGCTTTATGATGGAAACGTTCAAAGTATTCTCATCTAGCTATTTTGCAAAGTGCAATAGATATTGTAAATTATAGTCACTCTCCTATTGAACACTAGATAGTAAAAAATAATTTTTAATTGGCAAAATATGTGCTGTTCAAGAGATGGGATTTTCTGGAAATCCAGGGGAGAAAGTGTTCAAGGAAGGAGAAGTCAACAGCAGCCAAAGCTGTCAACCAATGTTGATAAGATCCGAGAGAACTTGACAATTAGGAAGTCCCTGCTGGCCTCTGAGACAGCATGTTCAGTGATAACTCAGGAGGCATGAGAGTGAGTGGGAGTGGGGTGAGGAAAGGAGTGCTGTCAGTCTCGGCCACTTTGCAGAGAAGTTGGGATGTGGAGGGAAGGAGGAGTATGACAGACAGGAAAGTGCAATTCATGCCAGGTGGAGTCAAGGGTGATTTCTATTTTCTTTTTCTGGTTTATGTGACTTTCTTTATAAGCTGAAGGGAAAAGACCTAGTGGAGGAAGAAGCTGGGCAGAGGGAGTAAAGTTTGGGGAGGGGACAGAGAGAAAACCTAATTAAGGGAGCAAGGTGCTTAAACAGGTGGGTGGGATGGACCTAGCAGCCACAAAAGCCACAGGACTGAATGAAGTCTGCTTTTTCTGTAGGAAGATGATGATCATAGATGGATACAGACAGATCTGACAGAGAGAGAGCCTGGGAACTTGAGGAAATCATTCCCACTGCTTTTATTTTTTGTGTGACAGAGTCTCGGAGATGGAGTCTTAATGCTAAGGGTGCAGGGCAGAGGAGGAGAAAGCCGCCGGCGGTCACATTGCCTCTTTGGGCCTCAATTGTTTATCCCAAAAATGGGGGTACAAACTCTAAGTTCTCTAAAATGAGGCTAGGGTGCTCTGTGGCACTGGCATCTCTAATAATTCACTTTTAGGGGACTTGGAGAAAGCACTGATGAAGAATGAGTGGGAAGGCCCCGTGGCGGGTTGGGCGGCTCACATGTGAGGTTGTGAGGTTGCATCAGGACATGTGCTCCTCTCTGCATCACTAAGCAGCTTAGGGACAGACGTGCAGAAGTGGAGGATCAGTAAACCCACAGTGGGGCTGGCAGAGCCAGCTTAGTGAGACCATTGAGAAGGGGGGTTGTTGGGATTAGAATACTGAATTTAGATCTAAACTGGAAACACAGAGGCCCTGGCACAATGCTGTCAACTGCTCTTCTGCTGGGCTCCTAAATTTTACCGCTAATAACCAGGATCAAACTATTGCACAAGATCCTCATAAAATCCTTACAATCCATTTTTTTTTCCTTGCCATGCATCCAGGGTGTCATGAGGATGTGATTTTTAAATTTGGTACTCTGCTCCCTCATTATCACATCTGCATCCCAAATCCCTCATTTTCCACTCCACACCATCTGGATGGCAGATTCTTCATTCTTCCTTTTCAAGTAAAAGGATGCTGCACAGCCTGGCACTGTTGGTAATGGTGAGAACTGGAGAGCTCCGACCTGGCTAAAGCAGGGCGTAGGGAGGTATGATTCCTCCTTCTGAGCAGGCAGGCATTTGTGTCGAAGGCCTGTTTTAGGGATGAGGCTGATACATCAGACCTCGTTACTGTAACTCTGGAGCACAGAGGTCAGGGTGTTTTAAAACCACTCCTGATGTTGACCATTTGTAAATCAGTGAAGAAGGAAATGTGATGTGCCTGATCACACCTTGAAATCACCCCCACCCAAAAGCATCATCTATAGAACTGCAGTGTCAGGGCTGTAGGTGACTTGCGGATCCTCAAAGAGGTGATGTGATTCAGCAGTGGTTACACAGCTAGATATTGGCAGTTAGGACCACCATTACCGAAATCATTTCTAACATTTGGTTTCAAGTAGAAACGTAGAAAATTAGAACCCCTTCTGGGGTGCAGGAGTTGTCTGCTTGCTGGTCTCAAGTTTTTGGCAAAACAGGCTACACCTTCTCTCCAGAAAATTTCCAGATAATATAAGTGCATAATATAGGGCCATGCTTTTGCTCTGGAAAATTGTTAAAGATATAAGTGCACAAATACCTTATTATGAATTAATTGTTTTTTTTTTTTTTCTGTGGTACAGGGAATGGGAGGTTTAAATTTTCTTAGTGAGTGAGGAAAGAGATATGAGAGAATGTAAAGACAAGCATTCTCTACACTATGTATTTTGTACAACAAATATTCACTAATTTCCTATGATGTTCCATACACTGAAGCTGGTTCTGAGATCCTAGGGTAGGTAAGACATGATCTCCACCTTTTATGAGTGGGGGAGGCAATTAATTAAAAAGTAAGTTGAGCGCAGGTTCAGAGACACACTCAGGGTCTACTGAGGCATGGAGAAGAGGAAGAGGGTGTTTGTGAGAAGAATGTTAAAGAACATGTAGGAGTTTTTAGTTATTTGAAGGGAGATGCTATGGTCTGAATGTTTATTTCCCTCCTCCCCCACCAATTCATATGTTGAAACCTAATCCCCAATGTGATGGTGTTAGTAGGTGAGGCCTTTGGGAGGTGATTAGGTCACTCATGAATGGGTTAGTGCCCTTGTAAAAGAGACCTCAGAAAGCTGCCTTGCCCGCTTGCCCATGTGAGAACACAGGAAGAAGAGAGTCATTGATGAACAGAGCAGTGGACCCCCAGCAGACACCAAGTCTGCTGGTACCTTGATCTTAAACTTTTCACAACAGAGCTCTGTGAAATAACTTCCTGTTATTTATAAGCTACCCAGTCTATGGTATTCTGATATAGCAGCCCAGAAGAACTAAGACAGGAGGTGAAGATGTTTCATTTGATGATTGACTAGGTTGGGACAATCAGGGAAGAGTCAGGGAATACAAGGAATATGCCCAAGCTTTTCAGCTGATGTGAAGAACTGTCATTTATATAAATGGAGATAGAGAATAAAAAAGGAAGAACCTTCTTCCCGATCTCTGCCAATGGAAACCCTAATCATCTTACTGAGTCCATTTGTTCATACATTGACTCATTCACTTAATATTCATTCATTGAAAATTGTGTAGGGTTTCCATTATGTTAGGAAATGGGGTCAGCCCTGGTGAATAACATGACTTTAAAAAATTACAGTTGTGTTAAATGTTGCCAAGGAAAAAGCACAGTGTACAATGAAAACATCTCACAATATATCATCTGTATCTTAAACTGAAACGGAGAGGGTGGGAGGAAAGTGATTAAACTTCAGAAGAGACAGCTAAGCTGAAATCCGAAAGGTGTATATAAGTTAGTGGGGTCAACAGAGGGAGGAGGCCTCTCTCAAAGGCCTGGGTGTGAAAGCGCTTGGTGGATTCAGCAAAACACATATGACTGGAGGTGGGTAAGGGAGGAGAGTAGGATATGTGGCTGTAGATGATTCCTAGTCAGGCTGAATTATAATCAGGAGTCCTGACTTAAGGAAATAGGCAATCATCTAGGCTCTACTTCACTGTGAGTTTAGTGCTAACCTTGGATCTGGTTCTGGTAAAGGGGCTTCTCTATCTTTCCCCTGTGGGGAGTCTCCAGTTGGTTTGCTGGTTTGGGCATTGAACGCTTATGATATTCTTGAGAGTCTGTCTCAGTAACCTATTTAAGGGATAGAATCTTGTCACTCAACCAGAGCACTGTAGCTGGGATCCCATTCTGGGCTACCTGAACTTCCCGTGTGTGGGGTGGCTGAGGTTACAACCCTGCTGGTCCCCACTCTTTGACAGTAACTCTGTCCCCTTCACCACATGTTGCAGATGAGTTGACTCCTAAATGCCTGCCTTACCCTGTGAGTGCCTCCCTTTCAAGTAAGTCCCTGTTTTCTCAAGGGTGTTCTTGTCCAGAACAAAATCAAACTCTTGTTCTGATGTGGTACAGTGGAGGTTTATTTTATCTCCCTATATCTTAACTTTCAAAATTACTAAAAATATATCTAATTGTTTTAAAAATGCAGGACCTCCACTTGCCTCACATAAACATTTGCAAGTGCATTGGACATCTCACTATGTTTGAAACATAAAGCAGTATAATTTCATGAAACTTGAGAACATTGGGGTTTTAAAAATGACTTTGTAAAACTGAGTTGTTGGGCCCAGAAAATTTATTTAATACTATAAACTCAACAAATATTTCTTTTCCTCATTGTTTTTGAGACAGCGTCTCTGTCACCCAGGCTGGAGTGCAGTGGCAGGATCTCAGCTCACTGAAACCTGGAACCTCCATCCCACCAACCCCACTTCTGACCCCAAGCTCAAGTGATCCTCCCACCTCGGCCTCCTGAGTAGCTGTGACCACAGGTGCATACCACCACACCGACTATGTTTTTGTATTTTTGGTAGAGACGAGGTCTCACCGTGTTGCCCAGGCTGCCCTTGAATTCTGAGCTCAAGTGATTTGCCCGCTTCGGCCTTGCAAAGTGCTGGGATTATAGGGTTGAGCCACCACACCCAGCCAACAAATATTTCGTTATTGAATTCTACATGCAAGGCATTTTTTCTGAGTTATAGGGTTACAATGGGGAGCAAAACAAAGATTTCACCCTCACAGATCTATGTTAGTGGGAGAATTAGCTAGTCATTGTGTAGATATTTGGCAGAGCCATCTCAGCAAATTAGGAAAATGTTTCAGGATCTAAGTCTGAGCTCTAGTGAGGCTGATGGAGAGAGAAACAGCCTTTAGGACAGTTACATGCAACCAACTAGATAGTTATCAAAAAAGAAAATCACGCACTCTGAGAATCAGTAGATTCTTAATGGCTTATTAGGCAAACATGGTGACTCCTTTGAAATGTTCACTGTGACTTCAGGACCATCCTTACCTAGTCTTGCACAATTCTCCGTCTTTGACTCACAACATTCTCCTCTCCTCTCACCTTCAAATATCCATACATTGCTAGGAGTGCAAAACACTGGACTGGTTTTCTACTCTGAAGATCTTCCAGGCCTCTGCTTATTCCCTCCCCTGGTGTCTGGCCTTGTGGTCACTTTACTTCTCTGAGGCTTCCATACATTATAAGTTGGGGAAAGGAAATTCATAAATTAACATTCAAACTAGTCTTTTTTTTTTTTCCCTACCATTCGTTTCTTCCATAAATTCTTAGGCAGAGATGGGATTTTAAACAATTTTCAGCTCACACCATTGCTATGGAAATACCACCTCATTTTCTTAGAAGGAGTTCATGGGCAGACAGGTAAATACATGAACATTAGCCAGCAGGAAGCTTCAAGGACAGTAGAGCGATGAAATGTTTTTCTGATAGTTATGCTTCCTTCCAATGAAAAGTTCCTCAAAAGTATAATAGCGAGGGTCAAATGTTTATATAAAGAACTATTTAGAGCTTTGTAATGTAAAATATTGAACCCACATCTGAGGGGTCCATTTCCTTTCAAAAACTATTAGGGTTTTCAGTATACTTTTCTTTCTCATCATTCAACATATACAACCCAGACTAGCCTTTGTGAGCCCAAATAAATATGCCAGTTGCAATTTGCAGCCTAATATCACAAGGAGTAGTGCAAGCAACAGAAACTCTGAAAAAGTCTGGCAGTACTTATACAAGTAAAATGCTATTTTTCAGCATCTTTCGCCTTATCTTCACACTTCTCTGAATTATAAACATTATTTCTAGAAAGTCTAACAAGGTAATAACAAATCCACAAGTTCATTTTCAGCAAATGACTCCCAAACAAGGTGTTGACAGATTTTTATCATTTTGATTCCAGAGATTCTAGTCTCATGAAAGTGTTCATGGAGATTGATATATATTTATATATATTTAAAAGAAATGAAAAATGGAAGGAACAGTTATAACTAGGCTTTTTCATTAGAATGAATGATGAAAAGCGCTGACCCCACGTAGCACTCTGCCTTTTGAGAGCTTTTTATTTCATTGTCTTTGACCTGCAATCATAATCTTTATAAGAAATAGTTAATAAAAGAGGCTGAGAGGTAACCAAGAAGACGGGTGGCTAGAAATAAATGTTTCCTCAAGTATTTATTACCCTTCAGAAATATCTGTCTGAAATGTTAGTCCCATATATCCACTTTAACAGTGCGGAGGAGGGAAGTGGTAGCTGTTACTAATTTTTAAGGCTGGCTGGCAGCTTTCAGTCCAAGAACAAGGCTTAACTTTGCATTTTGAATAATGCAGAAATTTTCATTAGTTAGAATAGAATCAAAATTATGAATGATGTATTGCCTGCCAAAAAACTGACATTATAGTATATTTGCAGTTCTCTTTTAGAATAAGCTTTCCAGAAGTGTACTTAGACAAATTGGAAAGATACTAGTATTGTTTACTTATTTTATGTGTAAGTTTTGGAAAAATAATTCAAAAGACATGTCTTCCTGACAGAGGGTTGGTAATGTCATATCCAAGGGGCAGTTCATTATTGCACCTAAAAGCTAAGTGTTGGCACAAATAGTACTAGTGTATGAGATCGTTGCAATTGGTTTCAGACATTACATTTTGCTCACATCTGCCTTCTGAAGACCCTGGGACAACTTAATTACATCTGCACTTTTGTTTCCTACCTCTTTCAATAAAAAACATAAAATTACCCTCAGTTGAGAACTATCAGACTCAAATGTTTGTGACTGCTTTCCATGTCATCTCTCTTCCAGCAGATTATCATGTTAAGTTAGTCTTGGGCATATATACTTTGCTTTGAGCACCCAAGTTTCGTTTTGACTCTGAGTCAATTTGAATTGATGACAACACAAGTACTATATCCAGATGTCTCTCAGTAATGTAATGTATGGCCCTCATAACAAACACTAGAATTAAACCACTAATAGAATAGTCTCCAACAGCTGCTTCAATCCCAGTTTGAAGGGCATTGAAATAGCTGATTCAGAGATTTCTATAGAGAAACTTAAGCTAATTAAAGACGTCAAAGTCAATGGAACGACAATATCTGTCAGTGAACAATACAATTTATATACACTGAAAAGAAGGCTAATAGAAGGTTAACAAAAGTATCCATTTAGATGAGTCCTTTATTTTGCATACCATTTTGCATTTCCCAGCTTTACTCAAACCACAAGTCTCAAGGAAAAGACTTTTGTATATTTACTGCACTAGATGATAAGACTATTGATTAATTTGCCTTTTCTCCTACTGTTAAGTACAACTGAGCACTGGTGTCTTTTGAGAGTCTTCAAACAGTTCAGTGAGGAGGAAAAGAAAGAGGACTGTTTGTTTTGGTTGTTGTTGTTGTCTTATAACTACTCAAAAGTAGGTATCTACTTTAGAAGAGATTCAACTGGGACTTATCAATTTTTTGACTTATTCAGCTCAAATTCCAATAACTTTCAGGTTGAAATTCCAGTTACTGTCGCTCATGCTCAACCAACTGTTTTTGGCTGTGCAGCCTGTTGTAGCTGTGGGTTGGAAGCATGCTGCTAACCTTCTGTATATTAACTTCATCAAGTTGTAGAACTACTAATAAAACTAAAAATAGAGATTTTGAAGTTAATCTCAAAATGAAAAGTGTTGTCATTGAACTGCACTTTTCAAGTGACAGAAATTTTTTGTGTTGTCTAGCATTAAACAAACAAACAAACAAACAAACAAAAAACCCTGAGTAAGCATTAAATACATGATGCAATTTGTCTGCATGTTTTCACTGCCTGACACTTTTAATCTCAGGGTCTGAGGCTTGGTCAAATAAATTGAGACAAGACCCCATTAGATTCTGGATTCCAACTCATATATCATGCACCACCCATCTATTTGATGGGAAGCATTCATCAGACCCCTTTGAGGCCGTGTTCTGGAAGGAAGTTATAATGGCTAGCTACTTTGCTTCATTTTGTTACAAATTCAAACAATGACTGCAATGCAATCTCTGGTTTGGTTTGGTGTGATTTCTTTATCTAAAATAATTTATTTTTTGAAAGTTAAATTAAACTTTTGAAAGTAAATTAAAATTTTGAAAGTAGGCTGGGCACAGTGGCTCACGTCTGTAATCCCAGCACTTTGGGAGGCTGAGGCGGGTGGATCACGAGGTCAGGAAATCGAGACCATCCTGGCTAACACGGTGAAACCCCGTCTCTACTAAAAATATAAAAAAATTAGCCAGGTGTGGTGGCGGGCGCCTGTAGTCCCAGCTACTGGGGAGGCTGAAACGGGAGAATGGCGTGAACCTGAGAGGCGGAGCTTACAGTGAGCGCAGATCGCGCCCCTGAACTCCAGCCTCGGTGACAGAGGGAGACTCCGTCTCAAAAAAACCCTTTTTTTTTAAAAAGTAAATTAAAATATGAGTCCCTAACAGAGTTGTGCCAAGAAGTGTCTTATACATCAGCAGGTGCTCAATGAAGGCCGTTTGTTGACCTATGCTGCTAAAGCTCTATTATATAACTACAGGTCATATTAATAAATGTTTTTCCTTTGGGTGTTCCGCTAAAACGTGATTTAGCTTTTAAGTATCCCATTAACTTTTTTTTTAGCACCTCGTAATTTTTTTTTTTTTTTTTGCATCTCACCTGGAAGGTTGTAAATTTTAGTTGTTTTTCATTGCATTTTATATAGTTTATATACATATAGATCTTTCTGTAATGTATTATTGTATTGATATCATTACTGTTACTCAGACTTCAAAATTCTGCCACCAACATGCCTAAAATTGTTAATAGATAAGACAACCGTTGATTGTCTACTCAGCATAATGGTTAGATGTCTGATGAAAAGTTGCTAAGCTATATGACAGCAGTCCTTGGCCTTCTGAGTCTCTGCACGTGCTCTCACAAATTGAGAGTTTCAATATGTAGCGTCACCTTATTTGTGTGCAATTCAGTCTGTCAACTTTTGACTGTAACTTTAGTATGCTGAGTTCAATCATTTTAGACTCCAAATATAAAAGAGTTCATAACCCTGTAATGATTAGTTTTGGAAGCTGTATCTCATTCAAAAGGAACCCACAGGGAGAGAGAAAACAGTACTTACATGTGTCTTCTTCTTCCATGGAAATACTGATCACATAACAGGCATACACAAAACCCACCAACTGCAAAAGGGAAAACATGTGTACCTTAAGAATCTATGCCAAGTTTCCATACTTAAAGAGCCAATATAATCTAATAAAGATAAAAATTTATGAGCAACTTTTAAGAATTTGCAGTAGAAAACACTCTTTTAAAATGATAGCTGTGATTTTAAAAGAGCCTTTTCATTTCTATGTAGCCTCAATAGCTTTCTAAAAAGTACACAGAAATGGGGGGAAAAACCAATTTCTAGACATTTCACTTAGATTTTGATTTGGGACTTACAGTTCTTGTATTTTATAATCGGCAAAGATTATTAAGAAATCCATTTTAAACTTTTGATTTTTTTCTGATGATTGAGCATTTTGTACTAGCACTCATTAACTATAACTATTTTAATTTTTAAAAGCTACAGAAGGAATCAAAACATGTTGCTTATAAATTAAATACCAATCATCTACTTAATTATTTAAAATGCTCTGGGAATGTAAATCATATTTAGATACTAAATTGCTTTGTTAATCATACCACAAGAAAACACATTAACTTGCTGGTGATTCAGTAGTGATAAAATAAAATAGAAGAGATAATTTGTACTTTGGATACTAGTAGTTCAGAGAATAAATGCAGGTGTAGAATTTAACCTCTGCGTTTATGATGCTAAGAGGACGATTTTTATTCCATGGAGCCAAAGACACTGCAATTCCTAGAGGACAAAATTGTCAATGAATCTA
The DNA here is from genome assembly GCF_049350105.2 of Macaca mulatta. Classification (NCBI taxonomy): domain Eukaryota; kingdom Metazoa; phylum Chordata; class Mammalia; order Primates; family Cercopithecidae; genus Macaca; species Macaca mulatta. Next base: position 73,543,881 of record NC_133413.1, on the reverse strand, counting down.
GTTCAGTCTAAAAATACTTACTATAAGCACTTCAATAGGCATGAAAAATAGATACTTAATAGCTGCTGTAGTTTATCTTCTTGCCTTTGTTAACATTTGTTTCCACCCTTTACCCCCATTATAAAATAACACTGGGAAAAGAAACTTTTTCTGATAGTCCTGGTGTCAAAGGCTGAAGTTTCCAATGCAGAGAACAAGATTTCTGGGGCTTTTGACTACCCACGTGAATTAGGACCCTAAGCTTGTAATCCATCTCTGGACTGTCTAGACAAAGGTCAAGAAGCTCTGAGAGGATGAGAGGTTAGGGAAACGTTTAGGGTGAGGTCTTAGGAGAAGGACTTACAGAGAAATCTGCCAGGGTGCTGATGGCTCCTCCCACCCAGCGGGCACCTCCTCTCACCTCAAGCCAAGTGACGGGGTGCTTCAGAAAGCACTTGGGGAGCTTAATATTTCTTACACTTTGGGAAACATGGGGGCTTGGCAACCAACTCACACTTGGAAGAGTCAAAAGGCAAGAGGCTGTGTCTAGAGGAGTTTTTGGTAGCAGTGTGTGGAGACAGGACTGGGTGGAATCGTCAGGGTAGGATGTGTGTGTGTGCCCTTAGCCTGGGGGTAAGGCCTCTGGAGAGATCTTCCTGTGCTGTTCTGGAGTTGGAGCCATCCCAGAGGACTTCCTGGAAGGGCAGGTGACCTCAGAAAAAGGATGGTGGTACTTTGGCTATAGAAAGCAAGTAGGGGTGCAAAGTGGCAAACCAGGGAGGCTGATCATCCGAGAAACAGGTAGGGATCTTAAAGGAGGGATGGGGTGGGATTCCGAAGAACCCCTAAAAGCACCCCATGAGAAGAAGCATGAGCGTGTGGAAGCTGTCACACCCAGAGAGTATCCCTGCCAGATTACAATGGAACCCGTCATGCTAACACCTTATTCCCTCCTTTTCTCCCATCATTTCTCCTTCTACTTCATCCCCACAATAACGCAGAGGAACAGGGAGAGAAGTGGAGTGAGAAGAGGAGGAGGCAGTGCCGTGTTCCCTCCTCTCTGCAAATCTGCAAGCTGAAATCAGGCCCAAGCTGAGCAGGAGAGTTTTTAAGTGGATGAGAATTTGCAGTGACCTGGACTAGATATTTAATATCTCTGAGGAGCTAAAAGAGCTATAAATTCTGCTTGAAATATGATCCAAAGGGTGAGATGAAACAAAGCCGTAATATGTACTTGAAGGGGCAGTGAGAGAACAAACAAAATTGCCTTTTGACTGTATTCTACCAACCCATTCAGTAAACCAGTTACATACACAAGAAACGGCCCCTAATCCCATCACTAATAACTGTACAATAGATTTCTTTCCAATCTTTCTCTCTTGTAGTTGCTATATATCACTTATACTCGTATGACCCAAGTTTATACTCTCCATAAGCTTAATTATTAATGACTACGTAAATTTGTATTATTTAAATATACTGCTATGTATTAATGTTCTATTATTGAAAGTTGTTTTCAAATTATAAATAATATTGTGAAAAATATTAATGCTTTTCCTGAATTTTTGATGATCTGATTCCCAGAGGTAAAATTATTATTGCAGAAGTGCCATTGAATATTTTTATGACTATTTTTTATACATTATTGGTTTTCAGAAAGTTTGTATCATCTATCCTACCACAGCAGTGACTGACAATGCTTGCTTTTCCATACCATAGGATAGCTCCACTTAAAAATACATGCCAAGAAAATAAACAGAATGGCATCCCTTCATTTATTTATTTTTGCAATAGTTCTCTTTCATCTAACATATTTTCATATTTTATTAGTCATTTATGTTTTTTCTTTTGTGAATGACCTCAGAAGTTCTTTGCCCATTTATTAACTTGATCTTGTTCTCGTTAATTTATATGAGGTCTTATGGGGGAAAGCCTTTGCTGTATTTGTTGCAAATTTTGTTTCTTTATGTTAGCCTGTGATAGTGATGATGCCATAATGTGGGGACATTTTATTACTAAACTGTATATTAGAAGGCATTTGCCAGCAAACAACTTTCTAGTTCTTGGTGGGTTCTCCCTTGGGGGTATGTGTATATATGTGTATACCCGGAAGCATGCATATGTGTAAATCAGGAACTCTCTTGCATTAGTCTTCTGCTGTTGCTGTAAGAGATTGCTGCAAACTTAGTGGCTTAAAACAACACCAATCTTACAGTTCTGAAGGTCAGGTGTCTGAAATGGGCCTTATGAGGCTAAAATCAAGGTGTCAGCAGGACTGTACTCCTAGAAGATCTGGCAAACTCTGTTTCCTTGCCTTTTTCAGCCACAAGAGATGCCTGCATTCCTTAGCTGCAGCGGCTGATTCTGTCTCAGGCTGCCATCTCCCTGGTCCTTCCTTCCCCTCCTTCCTGTCTTGCTGTTAAGGATGTTGAACACACCTGGACAACTTAGGACAATCCCTCCATGTTAAGGTCACATGATTATCAATCAATTTTATCTGCAACCTTTATTCATTCTCCTTTGCCATGTGCAGTGATTTATTCACAGGTTCCAGAGATGAGGATGTGGAAATCTTTAGGGAACTATTATTCTGCCTATCACATCTGCCTATCACATGTGAACTCATATTTAGACTCACAGCAGGTTCTGCACAATTTAGGCCACAGTGGAGATGGAGAAATGACACTGAGAAAATTACTTAAATCTTACACAGGAACAGAAAACCAAACACCTCATGTTCTCACTCATTAGTGGGAGGTGAAGAATGGGAACACATGGACACATGGAGGGAAATATCACACACCAGGGCCTCTGGGAGGCAAGGAGAAGGGAGAGCATCAGGACAAATACCTAATACATGTGGGGCTTAAAACCTAAACGACAGGTTGATGGGCGCAGCAAGCCACCATGGCACGTGCATACCTATGTAACAAACCTGCATGTTCTGCACGTGTATCCCAGAACTTAAAGTGTAATAGCAAAACAAAACAAAACAAAAAGATTAAAGTAACCACTGAAAAAACTTAAAAAAAGAAAATTACTTAAGTTGTAATGTATGAAGTATGATTATGACATCCTAATTTTAAAAAATGATGAGAGGAAAATTTGACAAGTCACAATTCATAGCAATCCATTCTTGTCAGCAAATGCCATCTTTTAATATTGGGAAGAAAACTATGATCATCAATTTGGTGTTTTTACATCTAGTCTATGTTTTCTCATCCTACCTACAAATATAAATCCTAACAGCAGAACATAGTTATTTAATTAATTTATTTAACTTTTATTTTTGGTTTGGGGCTACGTGTGAAGGTTTGTTACATAGGCAAACACGTGGCAGGGGGTTTGTTGTACAGATTATTTCATCACACAGGTATTAAGTCCAGTACCCAATAGTTATCTTTTCTGCTCCTCTTCTTCCTCTCATCCTCCATCCTCAAGTAGACCCCAGTGTCTATTGTTTCCTTCTTTGTGTTCATAAGTTCTTATCATTTAGCTCTCATTTGTAAGTGAGAACATGTGGTATTTGGTTTTCTGTTCCTGCATTAGTTTGCTAAGGAAAATAGCCTCCAGCTCCGTCCATTTTCCCACAACATATATGATTTCATTATTTTTTATGGCTGCATAGTATTCCATGGTGTATATGTACCACAATTTCTTTATCCAGTCTATCATTGATGGACATTTGGGTGGATTCCATGTTTTTACTATTGAGAATAGTGCAGCAATAAACATAGGCATGCATGTCTCTTTATAATAGAGTGATTTATATTGCTTTGGGTATACACCCAGTAACAGGATTGCTGGATTGCATGGTAGTTCTGCTTTTTGCCCTTTGAGGAATTGCCACACTGATTTTCACAATGATTGACCTAATTTACACTTCCACCAAAAGTGTATAAGCAGATCATCATAATTATTTGAAACAGCACATTTCAAACAGTTTTCTTGACAATTTCAAATTCTGGGAGTATTATCTTTTCACTTTGATTAGATCATTGTTGTTTTTATTTTGCATTGTACCTGACAGCGAGCTTGTACTAGGAGGACACACGTCAACTCTGCTATTAAAAAAATTCATACATGTCCATAATTAGTTTTATCTTTAATGCATGGATTCTTCCAAGAAAACATCTATGCCACTTGAAATTTTGTGAACATTAGTTTTCTTAAAAACAGATAATACAATCTGTAAATCTACTAAACCTGCACAGAGATTGTAATTCATCTCAATATACCCAACACAATCGTCACTGCTAACTGCATTACACTATGGAGTTTTGCTCCCCCACAGGCTACTGCTCGCATAGTCATGCATCACATAACAACATTTCCATCAGTGATGAACCACATAAATAATGGTGGTTTCATGAAATTATAATGGGGCTGAAAAATTCCTATTGACATCGTAGCTATTGTGACATCATAGCACATGCAACACTCACATATTTGTGTTAATGCTGTTGTAAACAAATCTACTGCACTGCCAATCATATAAAAGTATAGCAAACACAAATACGTAGAGTATATAATACTTGATATTGATAGTGAGCAGTGATGCTACTGGTTTATGTTTTTATACTATACTTCTTACTGTAGAGTGTACTCCTTCTACCTGGAAAAAAAAAAAAAGTTCAATGCAAAACAGCCTCAGGCAGGTCCTTCAGAAGGTGTTTCAGAAGGCATTGTTATCATAGGAGATGACAGCTTCATGCCTGTTATTGCCAGTGAAAACCTTCCCATGAAAGAGGATATGGAGGGAGAAGACAGCGATATTGATGATACTGACCCCAGAGATACTGATGATTAGACTGAGGCTAATGTGTGTGTTTGGATCTCAGTTTTTTCTTTTCTTTACTTTTCTTTTTTTTTTTCTTTAAGACAGAGTTTCGCTCTTGTTGCCTAGGCTGGAGTGCAATGGCGCAATCTCAGCTCACCAGAACCCCTGCCTCCTAGGTTCAGAGGATTCTCCTGCCTCAGTCTCCTGAGTTGCTGGGAGTACAAGCATGCACCACCATGCCCGACTAATTGTGTATTTTTAGTAGAGACGGGATTTCTCCATGTTGGTCAGGCTGGTCTCGAACTGCCGACCTCATGTTATTCACCTGCCTCGGCCTCCCAAAGTGTTGGAATTAGAGGCGTGAGCCACCGTGCCCAGCTGGATCTTAGTTTTTAAAAAGAAGTTTAAAAAGTTAAAAAAAAAATTAATAGAAAAGGGTTTATAAATAGGATGTAAAGAAAAAATATTTTTGTACAACTGCACAAGGTCTATGTGTTTGTGTTATAAGCTAAGTGCTATTTTGAGAGTGAAAAAGTTCTTTAAAAAGTTTATAAACTAAAAAAGTTACAGTAAGCTAAGATGAATTTGTTATTGAAGAAAGTAAATTTAAAAAAATAAATGTAGTATAGCCTAAGTGTACAGTGATTATAGTCCACAGCAGTGTTGAGTAACATCCTAGGCCTTCACATTCACCAACCGCTCCCTCACCAACTCACCGAGAGCAACTTCCAGTCCTGCAAGCTCCAACTATGGTAAGTGCCATATACAGGCTTATCCACTTTTACGTGTTATACCATATTTTTACTGCACTTCTTCTATATTTAGATACGTAAATACTTACCATTGTGTTACAATTGCCTATAGTATTCAGTACAGTAACAGTGCTATAGAGGTTTGTAGCCTAGGTGTGTAGTAGGCTACACCACCTAGGTCTGTGTAAGTAAACTCTATGATGTTCCCACAATGATGAAATCGCCTAAGGCCGCATTTCTCAGAATTTATCCCGGTAGTTAAGTAACATGAGACCTTCTGGCATATAGGCCTAGTAAGGCTACCAGTGTTAAACTATAAGTCAGATATTGTTACTAGCTAATGTTCCTTAGGTTTTTAGATAAAAATAAATAGAAAAAGAAGCTGCAACTTCCTATGCTTCCACGGATTATCCTGTGCATCCCTTTCAATACATGCATTTTCTGTTGTTATTTTGTGTACCTCTTTGAATTCATTACTTTGGGGGGCTTACTTCGAAGATGATCCTTTAGCTTGAAAAATAGTTCAGTAAGTTTGGGCGACATGAGTTCTAGTGTCATAAATATTGATAAATCAGATTTCTTTTGAAATCTAAGGAGCTAGACCAAGCAGCAGCCAGGCAGATCAAGATTCTCTTCCTATCAACTGTGACTAAAATGACTGACACTCTGGATTTTCTTTCAGTGGCACTGCAAGGAAGGAGAAGGATAGTAGCAGAATGGAGGAATCAGGCTGCAATGGAAAATTTCTGTACAAGGAGTTCTGTTGTTTTGCATACAGACAGAAATTTAGATGAGGCATTGCGAATTCTATGTTGGAAGTTGCTTATTGGATAGTAAGCCCATAGTTGCTTGATAGTTTTTTTGTATTCCAATGATTATCCCTCCACAACAAACTCAGGTAAGTTAAATTTCACAAATCATTATTTTTTCATCTATATAGGTGAGAGGTAAGCAAAGATATATCAAAATGTTTTGATTGAGTACTATGGGATTTTTCCAGTGTAAAGCTAAAGTCTTCATGATAGCTCAATGCCACAATGAATATTATTTTCTAATGTTCTAATATATTGCCTCCCCTCTGTTTTTGGAAAAAATATAATACTTCTACCCACACCTTTATATTGAATTAAAGTAAATTATTATTTTGTCTTTTTTGATGTTTTTCAATATGAGAATGATGCCTAAAGTGTATATTAGCATATTGTTAGCCTCTTTGACAGGACATATGTATTTCGGTGTTTTCTAATATTGGCTCATTCAATTTGTCATGCTAGAGTCCATCAGCATTTACTGTTTGATCCATTGGCATTTACTGGAAGAAAGGCCAGAGGATTGATGAGAACGTCTCTTGAGAACAAACTCAGTCATGCTGATACATTGTTTTCACATATCAATATATAGAGTTGATTTGATGGAGTTGAGCCTGGAAATCCAACAGGAGACCAATTTCCCTTGAAAAAAAAAAATCCTATCCCGATGGAAGAATCTTAACCCGAAACTAAGTGTATACTACCCTCTACTAGTTTATCTTTCCACTGTTGTAAGAGGACTGGAAATTGTTAACTGTTAGTAGTTGAACTATATATTATTTTGTTATATATTCACACATTTAAGGAAAAAAATCTAGGTACCCTCTAAGAAATCTTTATAATAGAAAATAAAATTGTATTTGTTGCAGGAAATCTTTATGTGATTTTAATGCACACTTTCTTCTAGGCTAAAAAGAAAGATGTTGACCAGATGACTAACATTGAAAAATAAATGCAAACTTTGCAGTATTTATTTTATCCTTCAAGTAAGTACAGTTGAAATTCAAAGAGAGGTTTGGGAGGAGGATGAGGCATTAAGCAAGTTATGTACGAGAAGATGGTTATAGATGAACTTTTATGAAGGCAAAAGAGAGTAAGCTCTTTGGATATTTTTTTCAGAAATATGTGTTTACTTAAGTTCTATGCAACTTATACTTTTTTCTCATAGTTTTAAGACCATGGATTATTCTAAAAATATTGATTTAACTGCACTTTCTGAAAAGATTCATTGTCTATGTGCTAAAGAGAACTGGTCAATTTATTTATTTTTACTTTTCCAAATAACTAGTCTTTTGATGGACAGAAAGTAAGGTCAGTTTCTTAATATGGAAGCATATTATGCCTCCCTATCCAGTGAATATTTTCTTACTGATAAATGTGGGAATGTACAATTTTAAAAGAACAGAGCAATGTATAGCAAGAAAAAATTTGTTAGATCTAACTATTCACTAATGGACCTTAATATTGTCTTGATAGATGACATGAAAGAATTTTTGGCCAGGCAATTGAGACAGACAGTACCATTAGCTGAAAACAATAAGACGATGACATGCCATGCTAGAAATATTAAATCATTCTTCAAGTCCTCAAACAGAATTTGGAACCATAATCTCAATATTATTATAAATGAATTAATTAAAACTTTCCTTTTACTTTTGCCTTATTGATGGGCACACTCATGAAATATTTATTCCAAAAATTACTTTTGTTATTGTGATTAACCAAACTGCTGCTTAATTAATAATGTTACCCTCATGAGAAACTGTCTAGACATCATGTTAATAAGCAATTTGTAGATGACTGACTGTTGTGTAGTTCTTGATTTCCCAGAATTTGAATTTAAATAGTCCCTGTGGCTTTCTGCTTGTCTACAAGAAGTGGAAAATGTATTCTTGCCAATAACAAACACATACAAAGTAAATAACATCAGCATAACAATCTTGATTATCTCTGCTTTTAATAAAGTTTTAAAAAGAATCATTCATTTTAAGGACACCTTCTGTCTTCTCTCACTAAAGGTATCCATTTCTGTAGTTATATAATTTAAAATAACTTTCTTCTCTATATTGTAAATTCTGACAGCATACTTTCCATCTTCTTTGATATATTTACTTAATGCAAATGACATAAAACTACATTCTAACTCCACTTTTTGTTAAGAGATTGATTATTTTTTTGCAAACAGAATTTGTATGTGGGGTTGGTTTGTTTTGACCTGCAGGCCTTGTATAAGAATTGACTAGATTAGGTTTCACATCTATAGATACTAGGAGGATAATCACTGGCTGTGTGTCCTGCTAGTTGTGAATCTTACTAAGAATGAATTAAAAAATTGAGTCATCCCTGAAATCATGTGTCTTTAGTGGCCACTTTTATGTGAAATAGATGGATAAAAAAAGCTCATCCAGGGAACTCAGAGAAGAGAGGATTGCTGGACTTGAAGAAAGACAGAAGGAGCCCTGAACAACATAACTCCCCAATCACTCTCCTGTTTCCCCACATTCACACCAACATTGACATCTTAAAGCTTAAGAGAATCCTTAAGGAATGATAGAAGTTTCTCTATTTAATACATGGTGTATTAGTCTGTTCTCATGCTGTTAATAAAGACATACCTAAGACTGGGTAATTTACAAAGGAGAGAGGTTTAATGGACTCACAGCTTCATTGCTAAGGAGGCCTCACAATCATGGCAGAAGGCAAAGGTGGAGAAAAGTCATGTCTTACATGGCAGGAGGCAAGAGAGTGTGTGCAGGGGAACTCCGCTTTATAAAACCATCAGATATTATGAGACTTATTCACTATCATGAGAACAGCATGGGAAAGACCCACAGTCAAGATTCAACTATCTCCCACTGGGTCCCTGCCATGACATGTGGGAATTATGGGAGCTATAATTCAAGATGAGATTTGGATGGGGACACAGCCAAACCATAACATTCCACTCCTGGCCCAAATATCATGTCCTCACATTTCAAAATGAATCATGCCTTCTCAACTGTCCCCGAGAGTCTTAATGCATTTCAGCATTAACCCAAAAGTCCAGAGTCCAAAGTATCATCTGAGACAAAGCAAGTCCCTTCCACCTATGAGCCTGTAAAATCAAAAACAAGTTAGTTACTTCCAAGATACAATGGAGATACAGGCATTGGGTAAATACTCCTGTTCCAAATGGGAGAAATTGACCAAATAAAGGGGCTACAGGCCCCTTGGAAGTCCAAAATCCAGTGGGGCAGTAGGCTCCAAAATGATCTCCTTTGACTCCATGTCTCACATACAGGTCACACTGATGCAAGGGGTGGGTTCCCATGGTCTTGAGCAGCTCCACAGCTGTGGCTTTGCAGGGTATCACCCCCATCCTGGCTGCTTTCATAGACAGACGTTGAGTGTCTGTGGATTTTGTAGGTCTATGGTGCAAGCTGTCAGTGGATCTACCATTCTGGGGTCTGAAGGACAGTGGCCCTCTTCTCATAGCTCCACTAGGCAATGCCCCAGTGGGGACTCTGTGTGGGGATTCCCACTGCACATTTCCCTTCTGCACTGCACCAGCAGAGGTTCTCCACAAGGGCTCTGCTCCTGCAGCACACCTCTGCCTGGACATCCAGGTATTTCCATACATCCTCTGAAATCTAGGTGGAAGTTCTCAAACCTCAATTCTTAACTTCTGTGCCCCTGCAGGCCCAATACCATGTGTAAGTTGTCAAGGCTTGGGGCTTGCACCCTCTGAAGCAACAGTCTGAGCTGTACATTGGCCCCTTTTAGCCACAACTGGGATGAAGGGCACCAAGTCTCAAGACTGTACAAAGCAGCAAGGCCCTGGGCCCAGCCCATGAAACCATTTTTTCCTTTGAGGCCTACCAACTTGTTATGGGAGGGGCTGCTATGAAGACCTCTGAAATGCCCTGGAGACATTTTCCCCATTGTCCCAGCAATTAACATTTGACTTCTTATACAAATTTCTGCAGCCAGCTTGAATTTCTCCTCAGAAAATGGGTTTTGCTTTTGTATTGCATCATCAGCCTGCAAATTTTTTGAACTTTAATGCTCTGCTTCCCTTTTAAACACAAGTTCCAATTCCAAACTATATCTTTATTAATACATAAATACATTAATATGTAACAGCACCCAAATCACCTCTTAAATGCTTTGCTGCTTAGAAATTTCTTCTGTCTGATACCCTAAATTATAGCTCTCAAGTTCAAAGATCTACAGATCTCTAGGGAAGGGGCAAAATGCCACCAGTCTCTTTGCTAAAACATAGAAAGAGTCACCTTAATTTTACTTTCCAACAAGTTCCTCATCTCCATCTGAGACTACTCAACCAGGACTTCATTGTCCATATCACTATCAGCATTTTGAACAAAGCTATTCATAAGTCTCTGGGGAGTTCCAAACTTTTTCATACCTTCCTGTCTTCTGAGCCCTTCAAACTCTTCCAATCTCTTCCTGTTACCTAGTTTCAAAGTTGCTTCCACATCTTTTGGTACCTTTACAGAAGTATGCCACTCCTGGTACCAATTTACTGTATTAGTCTGTTCTCACATTGCTAATAAAGACCTATTACCCAATACTGGGTAATTTATAAAGGAAAGAGATTTAATTGACTCACAGTTGCACATGGCTGAGGAGGCCTCACAATCATGATGGAAGGCAAAGGATGAGCAAAGTCATGTCTTACATGGCGGCATGCAAGATATCGTGTGCAGGGAAACTCCCCTTTATAAAACCATCAGATCTCATGAGACTTATTTACTATCATGAGAACAGCATGGAAAAGTCCCACTCCCATGATTCAATTATCTCCCATTGGGTCCCTCCCACGACACGTGGGAATTATTGGAGCTACAATTCAAGATGAGATTTGGGTGGGGACACGGTCAAACCATATCGCACAGGTTCTACAATGCTGCTCGTTAGTTATTGTTTCCTCAAGTTCAAAATGACTCTATGAAATCCTTCACCAAGGCTGCGTATGGGAGGCAGACAGAGACTGACACACTGCTCTGTGCGGAGCTTTATTCCAATGAAAGTCATTAAGCTGAACATTTGTGAATAGAAAGCTTCCATATGTAACATATTTGGGTTAAGGTATTAAGTAACTTCTAAGAGAAAGCATAGCTACCTAATGTCAGAAACTTTGCAGGGATTTTACCCTACTTATAAATTAACAAATTAGTCTATTACTGTTCCATGGGTGCTGGGTCAGAAACAAAGGAGTTTTACTCACAATGCAGAGGGCAACACAAGTTTCATATATCTTTTCTCCATTTATCATGCTTCTTGGGCCTTGATGGATGCGTGTACACCTGTGGGTTGTGTTATTGGGAAGAAATTCTGTGCTGTTCTCACAGTAAGGCGAATCCAGCCTACTTTCTGTGGGGGTGTGATGGGGAAGAAGTTAATTCATCCCTGAAGGTAGCTTGATGAAAGCACAATGCTGAGAAATTCTCAGGTAAACAGCAATGACACATGTAGAGGTTAACAGAATATCTGTAGATGGTATTTAAAGCCATGTGACTGAATTAGATCACTAAGGAAGTGAGTGAAGTCAGAGAAGGGGTCCATGGATGAAGTTCTGGAGCATCATAACATTCAGCAATTGGAGAGAAGACTAGAAACCAGCAAAAGAGACGGAAAAGGACTGACAAGAGAAGTATGAGGGGTACAGAAATGGAGGCTATTGGACGTGTTAAAGGTCTCTGATAGGTTAAGAACAATGACTGAGCATTGAACAGTGTACTGGACAAGTGGAAGACATCAGTGGTCTTAATGATGGTCATTCTGGTGGAGAGAAGGACAAAAATTCGATCAGAGCAGGTTCAACAGAAAATAAAATGTTAACAGTTCTTTCAAGGAGTTTTACTGAAAGAGGAGGAGAAAAAGGAGAGTTGCTGGAGAAAAATATGAAGTCAGTGAGGTTTCTTTATTTTTTAAAAGGTGAGTTTTATAGCAATTATAGCATATTTGAATTTTGATGGTAATAAACACTTTCTTAAATCTTTATTCACAATTGGAGGTAGGTACTCAATAACAAAGATTATTTCACAGGTGCAAGTGCACATGCACTTGTTATACACTTCCAGCCCCTTTATGATCCAGCTTCAGCCTGGCTCCAAGGCTTAACTTCCACTCTCCTCTGCCATGCATCTGTACTCCAACTCCCTGAGTACACCCCATTATTTGCTTGCCCGTGACCCCTCACCCTGTTCTCATATCTCTGCATGCACAAACCCTCTCATTCTTTAAGCCCAGTTGTAAATGTCACTTTCTTTGATTTCTTTAGTTGATCCATCTCTAGTCTGAACAGTGTCTACACTTTGTTCTTATATCTGTAATGGCAGCTTCAAAGTACTGCTTAGTATCACAGCATTGTGTCCATTCATTATCTTCTAAGTAGGTCCTGGAAGGCAGGAACTACCCTCTGAGAGACCTGATGCAAAGGTTGTGTCCTCTGAGAGTCCTGCCCCACCTCCATCAGACCCAAGTCTCACCTTGAATTGTAATAATCCCCAAGCTTCTTCCTCTACTTTGACACATTATCATACTCCTCGAATAAAGCACATTTCGCATGGTGATTATACTTATTTACATGTTTGTCTCTACTATGAAGCTCTTCCAGGATGAGAGCTTTTTCTCAATTCAACTGTGCATTTCTAACACTTAGCACTGCCTGCTAAGAAGAATGTATTCATCAAATGTTTCTGAATGAATCAATGATGAGAAGAATTGCATTGCAAAGTGAGATAGGGGAGGAAAACCAGTATGTCTGAAATACAGTGGATGAATTTCAGAACTCCAGCATGGTAGCAATCCTGAAGTTCCCTCATGGGTCACCATGTTGCTCAGCCACTGTAAACTCCAGCTCTGCTTGTGTGCATCGGAGTTATTGCCATGATTCAATAAGTTCTCCAGATTTTTGCTGCTTTGCTTTGATATTGTTTGGATCATGCACTAAACATGAGAACAAGTCAATGATTATATAATACCATCTTTAACAGATGGATGAAGTATAAACATGTGGAAAGAAAAGGGATATTAGAGTCTTTTCGCTTATGGGTTAACATTGGTTGATTTTACATGAAACCAAACATTTGAAAGATATTAAAAATAACTATGGATATTTCAGAATGCATACTGCTTCTATCACTGGGGAGAGAGAAATAATATGACAGGATAAGACTTTTCCAGCCACTCTGTTGAACTGATACAGCAGTTGTCATCAGGCAGGCAGTGTTCCAACCCTCATAGCAAGCCTAAATTCAGCATACTCTCTTGTCCTAAGTCAGGATGATAAACGATGGAATGTCCAGATGCATAACATGTGGCTACTAATTTGGGAAACTTTCAAGTCCATCTTCTAAGGGGTTGAGGGCTCATCTTTGTCCAAGGTTTCACCTTCAGTTTTGGGTTGGACAGTGATATGGTTTGGCTCTGTGTCTAAATCTCACTTTGAGTTGTAATAATCCCCATGTGTCAAGGGTGGGACCAGGTGGAGATAATTGAATCATGGTGATGATTTCCCCCACGCTGTTTTCATGATAGTGAATGAGTCCCCATGAGATCTGGTGGTTTTATCAGGGGCTTCCCCCTTCTCTCGACACTCATTCTCTCTCCTGCCACGCTGTGAAAAGGTGCCTTCTGCCATGATTGTAAGTTTCCTGAGGCTTCCCTAGCCATGCTGAACTGTGAGTCAATTAAACCTCTTTCTTTTATAAATTACCCAGTCTTGGGTATTTCTTCATAGCAGTGTGAGAACAGATTAATACAGGCAGCATATTTATCCTTCCTTATTCTAGAGGGCTTATCAAAAACTCTGAGACTGAAGAAGAGGCAGCAGGTGGACAGTTTCATCTCCCCATGCTTTGTGGCCACATTTCTTTTTCTATGGCTCCCGAGACGGCCCTTTGGTGCGACAGTCACCCGGGCCCCTCTGTGCTCTCTTGTGTGGCCAGCGGAATGGAAGTCTAGGCTCTTAGGATCCTCAAGGGAAGAAGTCTTAGGAAAGACTGGCCTCTTATTTATTTGGATCACTCTGGGGAGAGTGTGACTCCCAGTAATACCTAATCTGTTTGTTTTTAATCAAGCTGTTCCTACTGTTCCTTCAGGAATCCAGAATTAGAGCTGCATCTTTTATGGAAGTGTCCTATGCCAAGTGAAACCTGAAATTATGTGAAGACATTTGGTTCATTCTTCTAAGAGTCCCACTGGCACCCTGGACTCCAAATGAATCAATGAATATGGAAATAAGTTGTTTTCTCCACGATGACCATAAAAATTCACAACAGCAGCAGCATCACATTTATTCAAGCTCTGGGGATTTACTGCCCTTATGTGTATGGGAAGCACTTGTGGAGACAGCTTCAAAATGAAAAACAAATGATTTGCTGGCCTCTACCAAGGAAGATAAGACTTTCAATGACATATCTTCTGTGATACAGACACTCAGCACACACTAGCTCAGCAATATCATGGAGGACATCAATGTTACCCTGACTCACAAAGAACCTTGTTCTAAGATAATGCATTTCTGGTGGCAAGTCATTAAGGAATAAGAATGTTGTCTAAGATTTTTTTATTTTTTGTAAAGGGGCCTATTTAAGTAGATCATTTCATATAGGACTTTTCTAAGTGTGCCTTGCCAAATTCAATAATTCTTCAATGGTGTTATGTGACTAGTTTGATAGGGTCATTATATCTGAGTGTTATGGGGTCATTTGAAGAAAAATACTTCCATCAAGGAAAAATTCCATCTAATCTTTACCCGTTTACAATCCAAAATGTAAACTAGAAGAGAATTCATAAATGTGTCACTTGACTACGGGTATATCTTGAGGATAGAGAGTTGTTTTTGTCGTGTCAGAATGTGACAGGTAAGGTCTTGGGTTGGGTTGAGTATACATGTCTTTGTGGCTATGGGGACTTATAAATTATCTAGGTTACACTGAGCTCTGCCTCCTCCATGCTTGATTGTTTAAATGCAGTCAGACCCAAGGAACTGGAGTAAAAGTTGGGCTTGGGCAGGAGCCCTTGGCCTGTGTCTATTCAGGCTGACCTCAGATTTGCTTATTCAACCTCTGTTCCATATTCCCATCTTGAGCTATTGACATCAGCTTCTAGCTACTCAAAACCCTTGTTCTTACCACTCATTTTGAATCTGGTTTCTGGCTTACTAGAGCATTTGGACTCTTTTTGTGCCCCTTCCACCTTGGGGCACCCTCGGTATTTCACGAAACGTATTTGTGCCAATGGATCGCCAGATACAGATTTCCACAGAACCACACAACCCAGCAGTAGGTGTTCATCTCCAGGTTGTATGCATTGAGAGCTGAGGTCCCCAGAGCGCCTACTGGGAGGCCGTGGATGGCAGAGCAGCTGTGCTCTGATCCCCATGCTTAGGCATTCAGGCACCACCCTGTGGACATATAGACTGGCATGTCCACCCCCTGCCTGTCTGTTTGTCACTGAGCAGCTGACTTAGCCAATAAGGAGCTATTGAGGGTATGTTTTTTGCAAATGGCAATGTCTGGAGCCCTTTCTGTTGCAGGTGCTGTTCCTGCTTGAGTCATGGTAAATTCAGTAGACTGTTCAGCCCCTCGATGCAGAAAAAGCCACATACAGAAACATGGAGTTTATAGATCTCAGGAGAATCTAACAGAAAGACAGGCATTCCTCTATCCATATGTGTTTGTGGAAGTTGAGAGATGTTTCGTAATAGGGAAACCTGCTTTTCTGTAATTGAATGGTGTTTCATGGCCTTCCTAACTTGTGGGAAGTATGTAAAAGTCCTACCTAGTGAAATGTGGCAGATGCTGTGATCTGCTGAATCAGCAGATGGAGTCCATGACATCTAATTCCACTGCCTTGCACAAGAGTCAAAATTAGACTGATGATGCTGTAGGCCCAGCTCTGAGAAGGCCCCAGGGTGTTATATGTGAGAAACTGGCCACAGTATCAGCTATCTCTCTCTCTCTCTCTCTCTCTCTCTCTCTCTTTTTTTTCTTAAGATAGAGCGTCTTGCTGTGTTTTCCAGGCTAACCTTGAACTCCTGGACTCAAGCAACCCTCCTGCCTCAGCTTCCCAAGTGGTAAGTAGCTCATACTGGAGGCCCATACCACCGCTCCCAGTTCAGTACCATCTTTCACAACTGATAGACCTTTGAGTGAAGCCCATTGTGTAGCCTACGACCTGCCCATCCTCTGTCATTGCTGCAACAGATCACAGACCATCCACTTCAGGATCAAGGGTGGGAGAGGATCTCATGTCATTGACTACTGGGCCTCCCCTATGGTCTTGGCAGAATGGACACTGAGTATCACCACTTTTCCTGTATTGTGCTCCTACATCCTCCTTGGATCTGAGACTTTGTATCTCTTCTCTCCCGACCACTGGATATAGTGCACCTCTATTCTCAGGACCATTACTGTTCTTGGGTGGCAGGGATTCAAGGGGTTCCATCTGACACTTGGGGGATCAACATGAGACAACTCTTGCCAACAGCATTGCTCTGGTGTACCCAGGTCTCAGGATGGGTTTCAGTCTTGTTCCAACACTCACCTCACAGTTGATGGTTATGGTGGTCGAGAGTCCATCTTTGTGGTCAGAAAGATCTCAGTTTAAATTTTGCCTTTGCCACTACTCTTAGAGTGAGCTTTGGGTACGGTATTTAACCTCGCTGAGCCTCAGTTTCTAATCTGTCAAATAGATGTAATCATACTACTTCATCAATTATTGTGAAGATTATCAAGGTAATGCATATCTAGTGCTTAGCATGGGGTTTAGTTGGACACTATTCTGAACACTATGTGTCCATTAATTCATTAAGTTCTTATATTTCCAAGTGCTAAGTTTTATTGCTGATTTCATTCTATGTGTGAGAAAATTGAGGCACAGAGGTTAATTAACTTCTCCCCAAACCACTTAGGTGGAGATGCTCTGGCTTTGGAACCCATGATGTTAATCCCTCTGCTTACTGTTGATCAATATGCAGTTCTTCCACAATCCAAAGCTGCATTTACTTAGCAAAGTAGTGGCGAGATCTTTTACATTGTAATCCCCAGAATGATGATGTAATTCTTCAGAGTAATCCTTACTTAGAATTAAGTGCTATCCACCTCCACATATTGCTCACTGTATGCTATGGATTTAAAAGCATTTTTTTCCAGCACAAGAAGCACAAGATTTGAGTCAAAAGCACAACATAGCTCCAGGATGCTTGTGTCTAATAATCTAGAGTTCTTAAACTTTACCTTTGGCCTTATTGTAACTTTTTCAATTCAATGAGCAACGGCCATAATTTTTTTCATAATAATATGTTGAAATCAATAGAAATGAGAACTTTTCCATGAATGGTACCCATTTTCTTTATAGCTTTTTTTTTTTTTTTTAATTTCAGTAGCTTTAGGGGTATAAGTAGTTTTAGTTACATGGATGAATCATAAAGTAGTGAAGTCTGAAATTTTAGTGTATCCATCACCTGAGTAGTGTACAGTGTACCCAATATGTATTTTTAAAAATTATTTTTTTGTGTGGGTACATTGAAGGTGTATATATTTGTGGGCTACATGAGATGTTTTGATGCAGGCATGCAATGCATAATAATTCCATCATGTGAAATGGGGTATCCATCCCTTCAAGCATTTATCCTTTATGTGCAAACAATCCAAATTATACTTTTTCAGTTATTTAAAAATGTACAATTAAGTTATTATAGACATTATAGACACTATAGTCACCGTGTTATGCTATTGAACACTAGGTCTTATTCATTCTTTCTAACTTCCTTTTTTATACCTGTTAACCATCCCCAGCTCCCCTAACCCCTCCCGCTACCCTTCTCAGCCTCTGGTAACCATCCTTCTACTCTCTGTCTCTGTGAGTTTGATTTTTAGATCCCACATATAGATGAGAACATGTGATGTTTGTCTTTCTGTGCCTGGCTTATTTCACTTAGCATAATGTCCTCCAGTTCCAGCCATGTTGTTGCAAATGACAAGATCTCAGGATCTCATTCTTTTTTTATGGCTGAACAGTACTCAGTTGTGTATATGTACCACATTTTCTTTATCCATTCATCTGTTGATGGTCACTTATGTTGCTTCCAAATTTTGGCTATTGTAAAAAGTGCTGAAACAAACATGGGAGTTCAGATATCTCCGTGATGTACCAATTTCCTTTCTTTTGGATATTTACCCAGCAGTGCGATTGTTGGATTGTATGGAAGCTTTTTTTTCATTTTCTTGAGGAAGCTCCATACTGTTCTCCATAGTTGCTGTACTAATTTACATTCCCACCAACTATACAAGGGTTCCCTTTTCTCCAAATCCTTGCCAACATTTGTTACTATCTTTTGGATAAAAGTCATTTTAACTGGGTTGAGATGATATTCCATTGTAGTTTTGATTTGCATTTCTCTGATAATCAATAATGTTGAGCACTTTTTCATCTGTCTGTTTGCCGTTTGTATGTTTTCTTTTAAGAAACGTGTATTCAAATCTTTTGCACATTTTCTCACTGGATTATTGGAGTTTTTCCTATAGAGTTGCTTGAGCTCCTTATATATTCTAGTTAGTAATCACTTGACAGCTGGGTAATTTGCAAATATTTTCTCCCATTCCGCGCATCATCTCTTCACCTTGTTGATTGTTTCATTTGCTATGGAGAAGTTTTTTAACTTTATGTGATCTGATTTGTCCATTTTTGCTTTGGCTGCCTGTGCTTGTGGGGTATTACTTAAGAAATTTTTGCCTAGACTGATGTCCTGGGGAGTTTTCCTAATGTTTTTTTGTAGTAGTTTCATAGTTTGAGACAATCTGTAGTTGTTTTTTTTTTTTTTAAATCCCCTCCTTGTCTGTCCACTCTCCCTCCTTCTGAGTCTCCAGTAGTCACTATACCACTCTGTATCCCTTTGTGTACCCATAGGTTAGCTCCCACTTATAAGTGAGAACACATGATATTTGGTTTATCACTCCTGAATTACTTTGAATAATGGTCTCAAGTTCTTTCCAAGTTGCTGCAGAAGACATTATTTCATTCTTTTTTATGGCTGGGTAGTATTCCCTGGTGTGAATATACCTGCTTTTCTTCATCCACTCTTCAGCTGATGGACACTTAGGTTGGTTTCATATCTTTGCAATTGTGAATTATGCTGTGATAGAAATGTGCATGCTTGTGTCTTTTTGATATAATGATTTCTTTTCCTTTGATTCCCATTTTCTTATTGCCCAAACTAAGAGTTCTGAGATGTCTTTGGAACAGTCCCAGAACTATATTAACATGATATTTCCGTTCAAATACTTGCATCTGGTTTTGGTCCAGGAGATTCCTTATTATTGGAGTGTAATTGATTGCTAAATGCTTTGATGAAAGTCAGGTGCACTTGAATTTGCACATTCAGGTGCATGTGTCTTAGCTTGTTTTGTGTTGCTATAACAGAATACCTGAGACTAGGTAGTTTATAAAGAAAAGATATTAATTTGGCTCACAATTCTGAAGGCTGGAATGTTCAAAGTTGGGCATCTGCGTCTTGTGGGGGTCTTAGGCTGTGTCAACTTGTGTCAGAAAGCAGAAGAGAATCTGGTGTGTGCAAAAAATCACATGGAGGGAGAGCAAGTAAGAGAATGAAACCAAGGAAACCAGACTCTAACAACCTGTTCTCTCAGAAACTAATCCATCACCATGAGAGTGAGAAGTCACTTACTCCCAAAGGAGAGCATTAGTCTATTCATGAGGGACCTGCCTCACTGACTCAAAACGTTCCACTAGGACTCACCTCCCACTATTGCCATATTGAGGAACAAATTTCAACATGAGTTTTGGCAGGGACAAAACAAACCATAGCACCTTGGATCATAGCAGACTTGAATCCCAGCATAGCCTAGTAACTATGTCCAAAAGTGAAGTGCGGTTAACTCATTAGGGCTTACTCTTGGAGTGTCTATGTTGACTTTTAGGGGTTCTAACACATTTGTTACTTAGATTACTTAAATAATATGTTTAATGATCTGTTCCATTTTGGGGTGGGGAAGGGATGTTGTGGAGTTTTCTACTCAATTATCTTTGGAATTCTCCTTTTAGGAAAAAATTAATAACTACCTTGGGAGCAATCTTGTTTCTCTGTCATTGATGAAAGTCAGTTGTGTGATTTGTGGAAGAGAGGGATGAGCTCTGCGTTGTACGAGCCACACTCAAGCTGTTATGATGTAAATATTTCAAGTAGGATGTGCTACCAGTGCTGGTGACTGAGGCTGGGCTGTGGGTGCTCACAGGAGCAGCTGTGTTTCCATGGTGACAGAGCTGGCTCTTAGCAGCCTTGTCTGCCCCAGAGCCAGTCCCTTTGGGGAGGACATCTCAAGCCCAACTGCCAACATCCATCAAGTGAAGCATGTTCATATTTAACCAAATTCCAGAAAGGTATTCTGGAAGGAATTTCGGAGGTTGGAATGTTATTATTCAAAAACGATATTTGGGTTGAAAGAAAGCAGGTTAAAAACCAGTGACATTTCTAGGTGTTTTAAATATCTAACTTATAGTTTTGTTAAAAAAAAAAATCCTTGCAGACATACCATGTTCCACAAAAATCCTAAAATAGAAAATAGATTTTTTGTAGCCATGAGTGAAAATAAATGGCCCATCTGCTTCTATTTCAGGTGTTTAAAAATGCAAATTATTGCCTCGTACAGTGGTTTGTACCTGTGATCCCAGCTACTCAGGAGGCTGAGGGGGGAGGATCGCTTGAGCCCAGGAGTTAGAGGCTGCAAGGAGCTGTGATTATGTCACTTATGCACTCCAGTCTGGGTGACAGAGCAAGAGCCCATCTCTTAAATAAATAAATAAATAAATACAAATTGCAAATAGTTTTCTGTTTCAGTTCTGCTTTATTACTTACCAGACTGAAACTGTTCTGCTGTGTGGACCAAGCTAGGAGAAAGACATTAGGGTTTGTTCAGTGATAATTAGAACTTGGCTTCCCTGCTGTGCTCTGAAAGGTGGAAACTGTGTAGGAAGAAGCTTTGGTGCCATTTAAACTCAGTGGAGATAATGGTGTTCAATGAACTTTAAAGACCTTAAAATGGCATTTGAGATAGCCCAAGGCCATCTCTCTCAGAATCACAGTCCCTACCAAGTTGAGTAGTTTTCTACTTTTCTGTATGTTGGGAGCTGACCAGAGAGAATGCTCTCACTCATTAACGAAAATTATAGAGAATACCTGAATAGGTATGTCTTATACTGCTGTCTCTCTTTAAATGATCTGATACTTTGAGACAGATTATATCTCTTTTTATATTACGATGCATATTTACATTTCATTAGAAAAAGGGAGTTACGTTACATTGGTAGCTATATTTTAAGGTATTTACCTGGTACTTAATTCTAAGTCTGTGGTAATTTAACTTTCACAACATCTTTGTGAGATGAGTAGAATTGGCCCTCTGTGTCCATGGGTTCCACATCCATGGATTCAACAACCAATGTAGGTAGGCCTATGATAGTTGTGTCTGTACTGATCATGTACAGACTTTTTTTTCCTTGTAATTATTCCCAAAACAATACAGTATAACAACCACTTACATAGCATTTACATTGTATTAGGTACTATTTGGGGTGATTTGAAGTATATGGGAGGATATGTGTAAGTTATATGGAAATACTCCCTCATTTTAAATAAGGGACTTGAGCATTCATGAATGTTGGTATCCTTGAGGAATCCTGGAACCAATCTTTCATGGATACTGAGGAACAACTGTATTATCATGTCTCTTGTGGATGAGTAACTCAAGGATCAGAATAACTTGTTTCAGATCCCATAGCTAGTCAGTAGTGAAATCAGGAATCAAACAGAAATCTTTAGTCTCCAAAGTCCTTTGCCTTTAACACAGTTAAAACTATTTCCACATTCACCAGGCAAGATCCAAGAAGATGAAGTTTGTTACCTTAGAGATTCCCCATGATGGAGGAACTTGGTGGGTGGCTTCATGCTGCCCTCTTGACAGCCCCCAGGGGCTCATTCATGCCTGCCCATTAATGACCACGCCAAGCCCCAACCGTGAATCAAGCCAACTTCTGCTGTCTTTGCCCAGCTCTTGCTTCACCAAGTAGAGCAGAGCCACAGTGCTCAGGCCCTCCAAATGAGAACCAACTAATGTTAACTTCTTCATCTTCAACTTTGGCCTTCATCTCTGTTCTCAAGGTCACCCTCAGCCTCAGGCTAAGAGTGCTCTCAGCCTTGTTTCCAGCACTTGGCAAATCCTGTCTTCATCTCTAGGCAAGGTCTCAGGGACTCTTCTAGATAGTGTCAAGTCCTGAAGGCCAGTAGATTACTTTAAACCCATCTTGGCAAATCGTTTATTTTATTCATTCATGGTTTCCTATCTCTTTAAATGAAAAAAAAAAATACACCAAATTTGTTCCCATAAGCTTTTCTTACAATACAAATCTTTGATTCTATGAAAGTCCTAAATGTAATACAAAACATTGTCTGTTCTATTACTTTGTTGAGTCTAAGACTATTTAGGTGAACCAATCTGCAGATACGCCTGATTGTATTTTGTGTCTACATGTATTCCTTCATTCTTTCTTACTGTATCTGGGAAGTTCCTCCTCTTTACACAACCCCTCTGCAGTGTTCCTTCATTATTTTTACTCTCAAAGATTTTTCTGTTGCTCTATTGTGTTTGTCTCCAATATGTCCTTTGCACAGACTCTTTTCCTTCTGCCTTCAAAAATGTGTAGTTCTCCCTTATCTTACAAAAATGTCATTTGATTCTATTACGTCTTATAGTTTCTTCCTTCTATCCACAGATGTCTGAAATGAATGTTATCAGCTGCCTCTTCTCCTCTGTTTTTCATTCCTTGCTTGATTCATTGCAATCTGCCTTCCGGCCCTACTTTTCTGCTGAGATTGCTCTCTTAAAGGTTAACAGCCTACATTTTGTCAAATCTAATGGCCTTTTTATCCATCCAAATTCACATAGTGTTGACATTAGGATCCAACTAGACTGCAATTATTAGGTTCTGCTAAGCTTGCCTATCTCCATCCCAGCTAGAGCCACTTAACCGATCTCTGCATTTCAGCCTGGCTCCAGCACCTCGAAGCAGTTCTTGCTGTGCTAACAGTGGACTTTAAAAAAGTGGTCAGACAAAGCAACAAGTTACATCTTGACATTAGCAGCATAGTCTTTTGGGCATTAGGCTGATTTTACCCTTGGGTAAAAGAGAACCATCAGGGACACTTGAGACTTGGCATAAACTTAGGGTGGAAAAAATCTGCCTGAGATTTGGGAGGCAGGACTGACTCTAAAAGAGACCTTTCAGCCCGTAGCCCAGCTACGGTTAATAGCCAAGTGTTATGGACTGAATGCTTGTGTCTCCTCAGAATGTACATGTTGAAACTCTAATCCTTAACATGCTGGTATTAGGAGGTGAGGCTTTTGGGAGGTAATTAGGTTGTGAGGGTGGAGCCCTCATGATGGGATTAGTGCCCCAATAAGAAGAGACAGGAGAGAGCCTGGTCTCTTTTTGTCTCTCTTTCCTACCACGTGAGGCTACAGACAGAAGGCATCCATCTGTGAACCAAAAGGAGGGCCCTCACCAGAACCTGACCATGCTGGCACCCTGATCTTGGACTTCCTGTCCTCCAGAACTGTGACAAATACATTTCTATTGTTTAAGCCACTCAGTCTATGGTGCTTTGTTGTAGCAGCTCAAATTGACTGAGACATCAACGTTGTCCTGACTCAATAAAGCAAAAAAAGAAAAAAAAAAAAAAAGCCAGGATCTAGGCTTCAGGATGGTGATAAATTCTCAGAGTTGTTGATTTTAATGATTAAAAACAAGTGAAGCTCATTTGAGAAGAGGCAAGGAAACTGGAAGAAAGGACAGCTCCATAAGAAAAGGGAAGATAAAACCAGAGAGTTAGCTGGAGTTGAATGCTACTTTCCTTTCAGTTTTGCAGAGAGGGAGTGGGGATAGGAGGAAGGACCCCAGTCCACAACCTTAGAGAAGAAGGACCAGAACTTCTGACTACTGGCACAATCAGAAATAGATTAGTACGTTTACAGCTTGATGCTCAAACTAGTGCTGATTTACTCTAGGGTTCTCACAGATACCCCGCCTAGCATATGGAATTACTTCCAGACTCCAACAACTGGTTGGGAGAAGACTCCTAATAGACTCTCAAGTTTGCTGTCACTAACCTGGGACCTTAGAAGGGCTGAGTGTACATACTGCTTCTCAAACTGAAATTCTCATCTACACTACCTGAGATCTTGTTAAACTGCAAATTCTGATTCAGTAGATTTGAAGAAGAGGCTGAGATTCTGCATTTCTAGTAGACTCTGGAAGCCTTTAGGTAACAGTGATGTTGCTGGTTTGTGACTGATCCTCTTTGCAGAGCAAGGAGTGCAGGAAGCAACCATTATTCTGAGCAGCTGAAGGAGGGCAGAGCCTATGTTTTAGAGGAATCAGCCCTGGGCTTGGGCCTTTGGTTTTGGTACCATTGAAATCTAATGAATGTGGAGGATAGAGTCAAAAGCAATGTGACTGTGTTAGTAAGCTACCATTTATTTAAAAATTGTGAAGGAAGAGAATACATATATGTATAGGCTTCTATATTGTGGGCTGCTAGTTGACTATTCAATATTCCTTCTTCCTTTATTCTTTGCCAACAGAACCCCTATATTGGGACTTGCAAAATATCCATCTTAAAACCTACTTAAAACCTTAAAACCTACTTTAGGCTTAAGCCTAAAAAGCTAAACAATTAGATGTGATGTGGGATTTTCAAGAAAGCTTTTTAAAGGAAGCTGACTGCTGGGAGTGATATCCTTTTGTTCTTCCTTCTTGCCTGGAATATTGATGTGATAGATCTCACTCTAGCAGTTGTTGTGCTTGTGAAGTGACTTTAAGGATAAAAACTACATTCTGAGAATAATGACAAAGAAAGATTAAAAGTGCCTGAGTCTCTGATATTTACCAGTTTGGTGTGCCTGCCTCCAGACGTCTTTTACTTGAGAGAAAAACACATCTATACCTTCTAAATGACTTCAATTTTCACTCTTTTATGTGCTTAACTCAGTGACTAAGTGATACTTATATGTATGTAATATTTCTGGAAGTTAATCCAAAGAACTGATAGCAGCTGTTGCCTCTGGAGAGAGGAACTATGTCCTGGTTTAAAGGCTGGGAGGAAAATTTAAATTCTGTAGCATTCCCTTCTTTCTAGTTGGGAATTTTCATTCCAAGAAGATAATATCCACAAACAAACACAAATAATAATACTAAATAAACAATAACAATGGAACACAAACAAAAGACCGAACAAGTGAAACCAAAACAATAGTAATGTGAAAATATTGAGTTCCTCTTAAGTGTTTGAGAAAATGATAATTATGAATTTTCCATTCCTATTTTCAAATCCTTTCAGTGATATTTTCTTTTCATTAAAGGTGAAAATGGACCCAGCTGCATTATATGAGTTTAATCAGATATTTGTACATGAATGGAAATTAGTATATATAATTGACATTCAGCTCAACTTTAATTTTCTGTCTTGCCTACTGGAGAAATTTACATCAGGATCACTATACAAATAATCAAAACTCCAGCATTTTTGCCACTGAAGTCAGCTAAGATTTCAAATTCATATTTATGATTGATAATAAATGAGGAGGAAGAAATATGTTTTGAAAGTGTCATTGTTTGCTGGGTCTTGATACAATTCATTTAATCTATTATATGGAGTCCTGGGTTTTCATTGGTAATATTATTTTATGGCAGGTATCCTGGGAGATACACATCTTTACATATGATCAACATGTAATTAATCAAGACTGTTTAAGAATTTTCTGCCAGCACAAACATCTCCACCCGCCCTTTAAGGCTCTGTTTTGCAACAAACTCAATCTTCTGTCTCCTCTAGCCAGGAAAACATTCTACTGTGATGCCCAAAATTCCATACTTTCCTATCATTCCAACCATTTGATCATGGATATTTCCAGGGTCTGAGTATTGGCCTCCATTTTTACCTTCCCAGTTACATATATCCTTGTTTGTACACAGTTTGTTATGTGCATATGTGCGTACACACACACACATACATTCAAAGAGTAGCTCAAACCCTGCAGTAAACATCACAGGCTTCCCCTCACTTCTCCAGTTCACACTGAATCACTGGAACAAATATAACACACTGGTGTCCTTAGTCTATGTCCAGCCCATAGCCCATAGCTTATAGATATATTTCATTTGGTTCACATGTTGTTTCCTTAAAATGTTAAGATGGTCGTCAAAAGGGAAATATTATTTTAGAAGGTCATTTTGGAAGATTTCACATAAAATCTCAAGTTTCTGGTTTCTTTTTAAAAAATTAGAGGAAAAATTGGACCTAAATTCTGTGTATTAACAGTCCACTCAAACTGAGTGGCTGCTACTCCTTGAAACAGAGCAGTCATATTTTTTGGAGTCCTCACACCCTATTTGCTGGCCACTGAGCCATTTGAGTGTTTCCCCTGAATGTATGGACATGAAGGAGCCTTGACCTGGAGAGAAGAGCATGGATGGGAGGTGAGGTAAGCCAGTTGCCCTGAGCCCAAGCTTCTATGCACACATTTGTAGGTCTCTGCACTTATCTGGAGAAGTTGATTCAGTGACATTTAGATCCATGCACTTCTTGGTACAGAGCTGTGCACTCTCAATAGCTATGTGAAAAAATTATACAATTTGTTTTCCTCTTATTAAACCACCTTTTTATACTAATATACACTTTTGAGATGGAATAAAGCCTATTGAGCTAAAGGATCCCTCCTTATCCCTTTATTTTTTAGGTCAGGAAATTGACACACAGAACTAGTTATCACCATCAACAAATCTCATCGCCATTTCTTACCTCTTTTATGGCGGTATGTCTGACCTTTCTAAATTAATGACAGATTCTCAGAGGAAGGGGTGTCATCTTCTTCTATTTGTTTGTGAGAAGCTAATAGAAGACTGTGTGAATAAACAATGACCTAAATAATTTGTTACCAAATTAAACAACTATTTTTTTTTACCAAATAAAACAACTGAGATTTTGACATGAGAGTACCTTTCTTTCTAATCTTTATATTTAAGAGTTCCTGTTCTTCATATTTGAATTTATTGTTGAACCAGAGTAACAAACCTGATTTTGTTTGTTTATTTTCTTCAGAAATATGTTTGTATTTTCAAACATGTGATTTGAGCATTTCACTAGGGGACTAATAATCACAGCCTGGAAAATATAAGGATATATCTAATTCATACTTCATGAGATTGAGAAACATTTTCTCACATCAGTTAATAAGATGACAATTATAAAAATGTATTCCTTTTTCTCCAAATGGTGCTAGCGTGAAGTGTTTAACACTATGACGGAAGCAGATTTAGAAAAAGATTTTGCAGATGTCATTTGAAATGTTAACCTATGCTAGACTCTGACTATGAAATAATATTGTCTAAAGGACAGTGCTTCTTGCTTTCCTTTTTATTTCTGTTTATTATTTTTTCTAATTGGGAAAGATTTTGCATTATATAATACACGCAGATAGCTCTACTCGGGGAAGTAATTAAACGGTTGTATACAAAAGAACTATTAAGTATGTTTAATTCTTGCTAAAATGAATGAAGGCAGCCTCAGGAATCTATTGTAACCTCTATGTCACCCATCTTCATCAGCCCTAGTGTTGTTGTTTGTGGTGTTGCTATCAATTCTAATCTTACAAATAGAAGGAATTTAAGCCTTATTCCACCACTGATGGATTCTCAAATAGTTTTCAGCAGGGACTTTCCTGACATCCCTCCTTTAGTCTTATCATTTAACTAGTTTTTATTGCGTGAAGATGGAAAAGAGAAAACAAGAGGGAAGGCAAGGGAGAAGAGAAAGAGGATGAAGAGTGGGATGAAGATAAAAGAAGGAGAAAGAGGGAAGAAGCCACATTCTTAAGGCTGAAACCATAGCTTGTGGCTTTGGAAGGATTTTATCTATATCTCAGAAATAGTAAAATTACCATGTGAATTGGTAAATAAGGAAGGAATTTTGTCTCTGTTCAAAAGGCTAACTAGAAGTAGCATTTTAATAGTTAATAGTGAAGTCAACCTGGCTAGATTGCACACCACACAGTGACATTTAGATGTCACGCAGTGACACTTGCTTTTAGTCAGGGTTCTCTAGAGAGACAGAACTAGCAGGATAGATGTATACATGAAGGGGAGTTTATTAAGGAGAATTGAGTCACACGATCACAATGCGAAGACCCACAATAGGCCATCTGCAAGCTGAGCAGCAAGGAAGCCAGTCCAAGTCCCAAAACCTCAAAATAGGGAAGCCAACAGTGCAGCCTTTAGTCTGTGGCTGACGGCCAGAGTCCCTGGCAAATCGCTAGTGTAAGTCCAAGAGTCCAAAAGCTGAAGAACTTGGAGTCCAATGTTAAAAGGCAGGAAACATCCAGCATGGGAGAAAGATGAAGGCTGAAAGACTCAGCAAGTAAGTTTCTCCCACCTTTTTCTGTCTGCTTTATTCCAGCCACGCTAGCAGTTGATTGGATGGTGCCCACCCACATTGAGGGTGGGTCTGCCTCTCCCAGTTCACTGACTCAAACCTTAATCTCCCTTGGCATCACCGTCACAGAAATACCCAGAAACAATACTTTGCATCCTTCAATCCAATCAAGTTGACACTTAACTATCACACTTGCCTCTTCCCACTGGCCTCCAGAAGGGTCCAGCATCATGGTACCCTCCTGCTTTGCTCCCTTTCAGATATTCTCAGATGCATCATTGGTATTAAAGAGCAAACTACAGACATCTGGTAGTCTTCAAAGGTTGAAAAATTAAAGGGACAAAGCCATTTAACAATCATAAAGGGATAAAATTTTGGAAATGTCACATTAGCAAATGGTGGGGAAGGACTTTGGTGATGAGGAGGTGGAATGAACAACAAATGCCACACACTCCCCTTTTGGGTACCACTTCCTTTTTGGGTAGACAAGCAAGCCTGCAGAGAGGGTACCTCAACACTGTCCCTCTCCTATTGGTGAGAGGCTGCTGGTGGGTGTGCAAGCAGGTTTATTCCAAGAGCATAGACATCTAATGGCGCTCCAGGTAGAACAGATGAAAACTCAAGTCTGGAATGCTAATTCTTTGTTTACATACATTTCATACCTGGATGCTCTTTCTACACTATTGTACAAGGAGCACAGAGGAAAATAAAGCACTTTCATTGTGGGCAGAGAAACTACCTTTCAATAAACTGGAAAATAACCTCAGGAAACATAAGTCAGTTGAAAGGAAGGACTGGCCTGAACAGCAAGTTGTGACCTGAATCCCGCACATAGGCAGTGGGCTTGAATAAGGAAAGTACCTGTATGACATATCCTTTTATTAACTAATAAAAGGACAATTACAAACAAAGACAGAGCTATCAATGCTTATTTGCTAAACATCTATTTGGTATTGAGTATACTTATTTGCAATCAGAGCATAAAAATGCTGCCATAATCCCCCTGGAAGGGCGATGTTTTTAAATGTTTAGTAAAGTTGGCTTACTATCCTTCCAAGGGAGCATATCAAAACATTTTAATGCTGCTTCAGATCAACTGATTCAATAAGAGTAACTGTGGATTCCAACAGCTGAAACTGTCACCTATTCAACTAAAGAATATGTTAAAAATAATTTATTTTTACAGCCTTTTCTACACACCACACTCTAATTGGGAAGGTGAATATAGAGCTTGTATTAATATATATTTTCTCTGTCTTGAAACCAACCAAAATCATATTGAGAAACTTTGGTTTCTATTATACCATTCCACTGTGGCCTCTCAACATGTAACTAGAAATATTAATAAGATATATTTTCTCTCTTTTCAAACCCAAACCTAATTAAAAGTTATGCCACGCTCACCCCAATGCCAAATATTTGCTCACCAAATTCTCCTCCCTGAATCCTGGGCATTGTTCAAGGTCTATCCTAGGTGCTCTGTCATGAAGGCTTCCTGAGCACACCTCAATCTCTGAAATTCTATGTTGAGTCTATTCTGCATTTCTAAATGAAACATTACCTAACTAGTTTTTCTCAGCTTTCGAGAACCAGAAAAATATTTCATCACTTCCTTAGGTACTTTTTAATCACTAAAAATATACTTACCCACCCAAAAGTGGCATATCAGGTGTTCAATAATGGTTAGATTTTGTCAGTGAGAAGTGATGGCTCCCTCCTTGGGAGAACCACAGGATTTACTATTTACTATTCTCATCCAAAGCTTATCAGCAATACTATATTACATTATTTTGGTGGTCTTCTGAGCGACCTCTTATGATGTAATAATACATATATATATATTTTGAGATGGAATTTTGCTCTTGTTGCCCAGACTGGGGTGCAATGGCATGATCTTGGCTCACTGTAACCTTCGCCTCCCAGGTTCAAGCAATTCTCCTGCCTCAGCCTCCTGAGTAGCTGAGATTACAGGCACCCACCATCATGCCCAGCTAATTCTTTTGCAGTTTTAGTAGAGACAGGGTTTCACCATGTTGGCCAGGATGGTCTCGAACTCCTGACCTCAGGTAATCCACCTGTATAAGCCTCCCAAAGTGCTGGGTTTACAGGCATGAGCCCCTGTGCCTGGATTATTCAATAAAAGTTTGAATTTTTATTGTACTGTCACTTTATTTTATTTCTCTTTGTAACTTTGCATCTAGTCCATTGCTGACACACAGTATTTGTCTAAGAAACTTATGCTAAAAACTGAAAATAATTTTTTGGAACCTCTCGAATGAGTTCGACGAAAGGTAAGAAGGGCTCATTAAAAACTTGTTTGCTGAATAAACAACACAGAGTAACACATAAATACATAACTCATTGCTCTAAAAGTAAGAAAGACTGATGTAAGCTAAGAAGCATGACCACTGAAAATTTTTCTAGTGGACTAATACAAAGCTTCAGATAAATTAGGAAGGGTTGAAGTTGATGGCAAAAAGCTAAATCACAAACGATATTCACTTTTAAAGATGCCTAGAGTTAGCAATTTTGTTTTAAAAGGTTACATTTCTGGTCTGGAAGGGAAAAAACTTAGAAGTCATCACTCCGTGCTCCAACAATAAAAAGCTAGAAAAACTGAAAAATCAACAACTTTTCTTAGATACTTCAGAAAAGTAAGGTTGCAGGGCAAACTACTGCTCCCAAAATTGGAGATATGCAGGTAGATACAGAGAATCCAACTTAATGGAACATAAACCCAAACTGTGTAGACAACTCTGGACCATAATTGATGAATTGTTGGAGGCTTACAGTGGACACTAAAAAATAGGGTGAAAGTTTAAAAATGGTGACCAGTCACTTGGAACCCCACACATTTTTGTGAGTTTTATTTACAGGAGCTCCACCAAGTTCTCACGGTGAATATTAGAGGAAAAATCCCCTTATGCCCTCAGCAGGGGTAGGGGAAAAGATATCATTCTGAAATATGTCAGAGCATTCTGTTCTTAAAAAGCTCTGCCCTCAAGAGAAAATTTATTTTAAACATGACCTAAACTATTGGGATTTTATAGAAATACCCAACTCCAGCCTTCTTTACTAATCCTTTCTCATCTAAGTGGGAAAGCAAAAATCTAAGACATATTTGTGAAGGTCACAATTCAGAGGCTCAAAAACAGACTGAATCGCAAGGCTGTAAAATGCATCACTTTCCCCTATATCTTACCACCACATTGTTAAAGGCACATTTATCATGTTTCCTTCTATTCTGCACTCATGTCCAGCTATCAGGAAATAATTACAAGTCATACTAAAAGTGAACTTCAAACTTTTTAGTTTGAAGAGACAAAGGAAGTATCAGAACCAGACTCAGAAATGGCATGAATGTTACAATTACTGGAATAAAAATTTAAAACAACAATTATTAATATGCTAAGGGGTTTAATGAAAAAAGTAGTCAGCATGCAAAAACACAAGTACAATATAAGCAGAGAAATGGAATTCTAAGAAAAAAGTAAAAAAGAAATGCTAGAGATAAAAACACTGTGTAAGAAATAAACAACGCCTTTGTTGGGCCCATTACTAGACTGAACACAGCTGAGGAAAATCTCTGAGCTTGAGCATATATCAACAGAAACCTTCAAAATGAAAAAGCAAATAGAAAAACTAAAAAACAATAACAGGTTATTTATAAAAATAAGAACAGATTATTTAAAAATAGTGGGACAACTATAAAAGGTATAAAATATGTGTAATAAGAAGAGTAGAAGGAGAAAAAAGAGAAGAAAGGATTGAAGTAATACTTGTAGTAATGATGACTGAGGATTTTCTTAAATTAATATCAGATATCAACCCACAGATCCAAGAAGCTCCAAGAACAGGATAAATGCCAAAAAAACTACATGTAGGTTTCTCATAGAAGAGAAGCAGGTAGATACAGAGATTCAGAACTTAAAATCAGAAAATCAAAGATAAGGAAAAAAATTCTGAAAAAAAAAACAGAGGGAGAAAAATCACTTTACTTACAGAGGAGAAAAGAATTACAACTGACTTATTCTTGGAAACCATGAAAGCAAGAAGAGAATGAAGTGAAATATTCAGTGCTCAGTACACACATATGTTTATTGCAGCACTCTTTATAGTAGCAAAGACTTGGAACCAACCCAAATGCCCATCAATGATAGACTGGATAAAGCAAATTTGGCACATATGCACCATGGAATACTATGCAGCCATAAAAAAGAATGAATTCATATCCTCTGTAGAGACATGGATGAAGCCGGAAGCCATCATCCTCAGCATACTAACATAGGAACAGAAAACCAAACACTGCATGTTCTCACTCCTAAGTGGGAGTTGAACAATGAGAACACATGGACCCAGGGAAGGGAACATCACACACTGGGGTCTGTTGGGGGTGGAGGCCAAGGGGAGGGAGAGCATTAGGACAAATACCTAATGCATGAAGGGCTTAAAACCTAGATGATAGGTTGATGGGTACAGCAAACCACCATTGGTATACCTGTGTAACAAACTTGCAAGTTCTGCACATGTATCCCAGAACTTAAAGTAAAATTTAAAAAAGAGAAGTATTTACTGTTAAGAAAAGACCCTCACCAACCTAAAATTCTGCACCCTGTGAAATTATCCCTTTAAACTGAAGGAGAAATAAAGATTTTATCATAAAATCAAAAATTGAGATAATTTGTTGACAGTAGACCTGTCTTACAAGAAATTCTTTAGAGAGATGTAAGGTAATATATGTTAGAGAAACTTGTATCTACAAAGAGAAAGAAAGAGCATCAGACAAGGAATAAGTGAAGATAAAATAAAAATTTTACTTTTTCTTATTCTTAATTGATCTAATACACAATAGCTTGTTCATAATAATAATGTATTTGATTATATATGTTTACAAATGCTTCTGTATGAGTATAATGAATAAGTAGTGATACAAGGGATGGGAAGATAAATTAAGACTATTTTATTGTTATGAGGCACTCACCCTACCTGGGAAGTGGTAAAGTGTTATTTGAAAGTGGATATGAAATTGTTGTGAATTCATATTACAAAGTCTAGGGCAACCACTAAAAAATGAAGTTATAAAAGTATAATTGATATGATAAGAAAGGAGAATAAACTTATATAAAATGCCCAATAAAAACCACAAAAGGCAGAAAAGGGTGGAAGACACTATTGTACTTGGAGACTTCAGTGTCCCTGTTCGGAAATGGACAGATCCAGCAGGCAGAAAATCAGTAAGAACGTAGTTGAACTCAACACAACCATCAACAGATGGATATAATTGACATGTATTGACTATTTCATCCAGCAACAGTAGAACATACATTCTTCTCAAGCTCACATGGAACATTCAGCAGGAAAGACCAAATTCTGGGCCATAAAACACACCTTAACACAATTTAAAGCATAAAAATCATACAATGTCTGCTCTCAGACCACAGTGGGATTAAACTAGAAATAAATCACAGAAAGATAGCTGGAAAATCTCCAAATACTTATAGATTAAGCAATATCCTTCTAAATAACATGAATCAAAGAAGAAGCCTCAAAGGAAATTTAAAAAATATTTTGAACTAAATGAAAATAAAAATAAAACAACAAAATTTGTGATATGCAGAGAAAGCACTGCTTAAAGAGAAATTTATAGCATTGAATACAAACATTACATAAAAGCAACATATAAAAGAAATAATCTAAGCTTCTACTTTAGGAAACTAGAAAAAGAAGAGCAATTTAAATCCAAAGTAAGTAGAAGAAAAGAAACAATAAAAATTAGGGCAAAAATCAATGAAATTGGAAACAAAATCAGTAGAGAAAATCAACAAATCATAAGTTTAAATAGAAAGCTGTTGAATAGAAATAAAAAAAAAATCAATAACATTGATACACCTGTAGCCAGGCTAAGAAAAAGAGGGAGAAGACACAAATTACTAATATCAAAACTGAAAGAGGGGATATCACTACACATCCATGGGCATCAAAAAGACAATAAAATAATATTGTAAACAAATTGGATAACCTAAATAAAACAGATCAATTCCTTGAAAGACATGTCTGCCAAAATTCACACAAGAAGAAATAGATAATTTAAACAGGGTTATATCTATTAAAGAAATGGAATCTATAATTAATCTTCCCAAACAGAAAGCAGCAAGCTCAAATGGGTTCACTGGTGAATTCTACTAAATATTTAAGGAAGAAATGATATAAATTCTTTAGTACTGATACAGGGGCTCATGCCTATAACCCCAGCACTTTGGGAGGCCAAGGTAGGCAGATCACTTGAGGTCGAGGGTTGAGACCAGCCTGACCAACATGGAGAAACCCCATCTCTACTAAAAATACAAAATTAGCTGGGCATGGTGGTGCATGTCTGTAATCCCAGCTACTCAGGAGGCTGAGGCAGGAGAATATTTTGAACCCGGGAGGCAGAAGTCGTGGTGAGCTGAGATTGCGCCATTGCACTCCATCCTGGGCAACAAGAGTGAAACTCCATCTCAAACTAAACTAAACTAAACTAAAATAAAAAAAAATTCTCTAAAATCTCTTCCAGAAAATAGAAGCAGAGGGTATGCTATTTAACTTGTTTTAGGAGGCCAGCATTATCCTAATACCAAAGCCAGACAAAGACATTACAAGAGAAGAAAACTGCAGGCCGTAGACACAAAAATCTTCAACAAAATATTAGTAAATTGAATTCAACAATGCATAAAAAGAGTTATGCATCATGACTAAGTGAGATTTATCCCAGTTATGCAAGGCTAGTTTACTATTCTAATATGAACTAATGTAATTCATCACATCAACACGCTAAAGAAGAAAAATCACAGGATCATAGGTACACAGAAAGCATTTGACAAAATCCAATACCCATTTATAATTACAAACTTTCAGCAAACTAGAAATGAGAAGAAACTAGAAATTGAGTACAAATATTAGAAAAAAGAAAGACCTAAAATTAATAATCTAAGTTCCAACTTTAGGAAACTAGATAAAGAAGGGGAATTTAAATCCAATGTAAGTAGAAGAAAAGAAATAATAAAAATTAGAGCAAAAATCAAAGAACTTGGAAACAAAATCAACTTGGTAAAAAACATCTACAGAAAACCTAGAGTTAACATCATATTTGATGACAGCCTAGAAGTTTTTCTGCTAAGATCAAGAACAAGGCAAGGATATTCCTCTTACCACTTCTATTCAACATTGTACTTAAATTCTTAGCTAATGTGATATGACAACAAAAGTAAATAAGAGGTATTAGGAACAGAGAAATAAAACTGTCTTTGTTCACAGATGACATGATCATCTATGTAGAAAATCTGAAAAAAAAAAAATAAACATAAAACTCCTGGAACTAATAAACAATGATTCCAAGGTTGCAGGATAAGAGGTTAACATACAAAAGTCTATCACTTTGCTATATACTAGAAAAGTATAACTGGCATTTGCAATTAAAAACACAATACCATTTACATTAGAACCCCATAAAATGAAATACTTAAGTATAAATCTAACAAAATATGCACAAGATATTTATGTGGAAAATTACAAAGCTCTGATGAAAGAACTCAAAAGACTAAATAATAGAAGACACACCTCCTGTTTATGAATAGAGAGACTCAATATCATCACCATGTCAGTCTTTCCCAACTTAATCTATAGATTCAACAAAATTCCAATCAAAGTCCCAGAAAGTTATCTTGTGGATGCCAACCAACCAAATCTAAAGTTTATGTGGAGAGGAAGAAGTCCTAGAATAGCCAACACTATATGAAGAAGAACAAAGTTGGCAGACTGTCACTACCAAACTTCAAGACTTAGTATAAAGCTTTAGTAATAAAGCAATACAGTAATAGAGAGAGTGGTATTGGCACAAAAATAGGCAAATAGTTCAATGGAACAGAATGGAGAGCCCAGAAACAGTCCCACACAAGTATAGTCAACAGATCTTTGACAAAGGAGCAAAGGTAACATAATGGAGCAAAGATAGTCTTTTAACAAATGATCGTGGAAAAATAGGACATCCATATGCAAAAAAATGAATACACTCCTTAAAATTAATTCAAAATGCATTATAGACTTAAATGTAAAACACAAAACTATAAAATTCCTTGAATATGTAAAAAAAAAAACCTAGGTGATCTTGGGTATGGCAATATCTTTTTAAATACAACACCAGGCTGGGCATGGTGGTTCACGCCTGTAATCCCAGCACTCTGGGAGACCGAGGTGGGCAGATCACTTAAGGCAAAGAACTGGAGACCAGCCTGGCCAATATGGTGAAACCCCATCTCTAATAAAAATACAAAAATTAGCCAGACATGGTGGTGGATGCCTGTAATCCTAGCTACTAGGGAGATTGAGGCAGGAGAATCACTGAACCCGGGAGGCGGAGGTTGCATTGAGCAGAGATCGCGTCATTGTCCTCCAGCCTGGGTGACAGAGCGAGCCTCCGTCTCAAAAAAACTAAAAAATTAAATAATAAATATATAAATACAACACCAAAAACATGTCCCATGAAAGAAATAATTTATAAACTGAACTTAATTAAAACTAAAATGTTCTGCTCTGAGACAGTTTCAAGAGAAGGAGAAGACAAGCCACACTTTGGGAGAAAACATTTGCAAAAGAAGTGTCTGATAAAGGACTGTTATCCTAAATATACAAACAATTCTTAAAACTCAGCTATAAGAAAAGGAATAACTCTATTAAAAATGGCTCAAAGGCCTGAATAGAAAGCTCACCAAACAAGATATACAGAGGTAAGTAGGCAAATATAAGATGCTCAACATCATATGTCACTAAGGAACTGGGTAAAGATGGGATACCACTACACACCTATTAGAATGGCTAAATTCCAAAAACACTGACAACAACAAATTCTGGTGAGGATGTATTGAGGATTCTGAGTTCAATAGAAACTTTAATTTATTCCTGGTGGGAATACAAAATGGTCCAGACGCTTCAGAAGACTGTTTGGCAGTTTCTTAGAAAACTAAACATATTCTTACCATATGATCCAGCAATCACGCCTTTTGGTATTCATGCAAAAGACTTTAAAACATATTTGTACAAAAATCTGAACAAGGATGTTTATAGCAACTTTATCTATAGTTGCTAAAATTTGGAAGCAACCAAGATGTCATTCATCAGGTGAATGGATAAACTGTGGTATATTCACAGTTATATTCACGAAATATTCAGTCTAAAAAGAAACTAGCTATCAAGACTATTCCTGGGTTCTCTATTCTATTCTATTGAGCTATTTGCTGTTTGTCTATTCTTTTTCCAATACCACACACCTTTTATCACTGTAGTTTTATGTCACATCTTGGAGTTGAGTAGTGAAAAGACATGGAGGAAACTTAAATGCACATTACTAAGTGAAAGGAGCCAGTCTAAAGAGGCTACATATTGATTTCAGCTACATAACATTCTGGAAAAGGCAAAAATATGAATATAGTAAAAGAATCGGTGATTGTCAGGGACTAGGGGGAGGAACAGATGAACAGGTGGAAGACAGGGGATTTTTAGGGCAATGAAACTATTCTGTATGATACTATAATGATGGATGGACATCATTATACGTTAGTCCAAATCCATAGAAGGTACATTGCCTAGAGTGAATCCTAATGTAAAATGCCAAAAGTGAACCCTGATGTAAAATGATGGGCTTTTAGTAAGGATGATGTTTGATGTATTACACTTGTAATAAATGTACCACTCTGATGCAGAATTTTTATTAATTAAAAATTTTATTTTTTTAGAGCAGTTTTAGGGTCACAGCGAAATTGAGAAGAAAGTACAGAAATTTCCATAAACCCCTTGGTATGGGATATTGATGGTGGGGAAAGCTGTGCGTATGTGGAGGGTGGGTATATGGCATGTAAAGTAAATATACAGAAATGATTTTCTATGTGCTTTTTAATCAAATTTAAAAATAACCATGTAGTTCCAGCACCTGTACCCTTGGCCATGCCCACCCTCCTCCAGTATTTAGTAGATTTTGGACTCTGCTAGTTGACAAGTAGGATAAAGTTATGTGGAGCAGGAATCTTCAATCTGGAGTCCCCATAGGGAAGATGCCTAAACCATCTATGTCCTGTGTTGTCTTTGTCATTAAACAGAGGAATCTGGAGGGGGAGGTAAGGGTGCACAAAGCCATAAGGAAATCTTTAAAAATTCCATTTTTTAAGGGAAATAGATCAATCTACTTAAAGTGTGCAGTTTTGAAGAAATCTTCTCAATTTAACTGTGGTCCTCTATCTCTTCTCATCCCACACTTTGTTGTAAAAAAATGTAAGCCCCTTCACTTCATGCTAAGTTTTGGGCCCAGACCTGGCAGGAGGATGGGATGCTAGGTTTTAAATAAATCTTTTTGCCGTGTAGGTAACTGTGGCACTTTCGAGAAAGGATCTGTCTTCTGTTAAGTCATCTGATTGGAGGCATTGGATGATATCAAACACCTGTGTGAATTCAGTGCCCTGGCTTCACTGAGAGATGGGTTTGGCATGGTGGTAAAGTGTCCAGACAGCCTGGAGTCCTATCCCAGTGTTACCGCTTATTACATGTGTTTCCTTGGCCAAGTTTTTCCCTCTCTCTGCCTGTTTGTTTCCACCTCTACAAAGTAAGATCAATAATAATTATAACACCTAACTCATGCATGAACTTTATGTTTAGATTAAATGAATTATAAATAAATTGGTTAATGTCTGGCATGGGGTATTACACACTCATCTTAATGTAGGGACTGGCAATCTCTGACTTGGAGGAGGCTGTAAAATTTAAGCAGCTTCTGCCACTTCTTCATTGCTTCCTAATAAGGTGATCTCAGAAGATGGACCCAAGGCTAAGGGCAGCCTAACATGGAGGACTTGGAATGGAGGCACTAAAGGTATGAATGCAGACACGCACAAGACTATGGCCAGTTGAGGGGATGGGAGTCAGGTTCTGAGTCCTTGGCTGCAACTCTCTTCAGACACTGCAATACATTCTCTGTGTATGAGATTGCAATCCTCTGGGGGATGGATTTGATCTGAAACCAAAATGTACTGCCATGAAAGGCTGCTGACCTTCCTGGGGAACAGTCCCTCTGTTAGGTGGGAGCATGGGCCAAAGCAGACAGGATGGGGCTATTCACAGGGGCAACCAAGCTCCCTCATTTGGACCCACCCATAGACAGCTGTGCTCCTTGATGCCTCCTATTCAACAAAAATACAACAGCATAATGCAACAACAAAAACACAGCAGTATAACATAGCAGCAACAAAAACACAACAGCAGAACACAACAGTGTATCTCTCTTAGGGAGTAGAGGTATTTACCGAGGGTCAGAGTTGTTGAGGTGCTTCAGTGATTAATGTGTTTGCCAGTGGCCACCAGCAGGACTCTTCTGTCATAGCAGCAAAATTACATACTTATGTTTTGCTTTCTCTGAGGGGACATAGTAATTGATAAGAAAAGGATTATTTGATTCAGTGGAGTATGGTCTTCATTGGGATTTTGTAAAAGGTTGAATTCTTCTTCAGAAAAAAAATTTAGAATTGTCAAAGCAATATACTCTATTCAAACATCTAATCTACATATTTCCCTACTAAAAAATCCTCTTAGTATTCTAAAACATCTGAAGAAAATGAGAAGATTGAAACAAAACAAAGTATTGCACATATTTGATTATTGGCTGAAATGCAAAGTCCCGTGTTTGAGCTCTTTGTGTGTTGTTTTTTTTTTTTTTTTTTTGAGATGGAGTTTCACTCTTGTTGCCCAGGCTGGAGTGCAATGGCACAATCTCTGCTCACCACAGCCTCTGCCTCTCGGGTTCAAGTGATTCTCCTGCCTCAGCCTCCTGAGTAGCTGGGATTACAGGCATGTGCCACCATGCCCGGCTAATTTTGTGTTTTTAGTAGAGACAAGGTTTCTTCATGTTGGTCAGGCTGGTCTCGAACTCCTAACTTCAGGTGATCCGCCCGCCTCGGCCTCCCAAAGCGCTGGGATCACAGGCATAAGCCACTGCGCCTGGCCTGATCTCTTTGTATCTTTCTCTTTGTTGATACTGTCATTTCATATGAAAATAAGTCATCCATTTATTCATTAGGAAAATGCAGGAAACTGTGTTGTGAATATAAAAATATCAGATTTGAGTAGGACTGCATAACTTACA
Organism: Macaca mulatta; assembly: GCF_049350105.2. Taxonomy (NCBI): domain Eukaryota; kingdom Metazoa; phylum Chordata; class Mammalia; order Primates; family Cercopithecidae; genus Macaca; species Macaca mulatta. Next base: position 73,502,891 of record NC_133413.1, on the reverse strand, counting down.
ATTTTAGCATTACAAATTTCAACCAGGAAATGAGGTGCCTGACTCCAGGTCAAGATCCTATGTGTGATCTTTCATGTCAAACCATAGGAGGTTTCAAAGTCGTTATCTGGCAGGCTCATGGGGGAAGCTGCCCTCCCCACATCAGCTAGTGCACTGCTGTCCCTGAAGGGAAGTGCAGTCAAGGACTCAGATCCTGACCCCCACTCCCCTCAACTCTACAGCTGACCCTGTTTTGTGTATCTGCATTTCTACCTTAAGTGCCTCCATTCCGAGGCCTCCTAATTGGGCTGCCCCTAGCTTTGGGTGCATCTGCTGAGACCACCTTATTGGAGGAGACTTGAAGACAATTTTCTTAACTTTGAATGGGTATTTTGTATTTTTTTCACTACTAGTCCTTTCCTCTTCCTCTCTGGGTCCATAAGATAGGAGGAGCCTTTGGTTCAGAGTTCCTTTGGCAGTGAGACCATCCTGGCCATGTGCAACACTGTGGGAGCTGGCACCTTCATCCTGGCCTGCACTACAACAAGGAATAAAGGATTGCTGGTTACTTTCAGTTTGGTGCTTCCTAATTGACCCCTTTGATGCAGGGGAGCTTGGCTTTCACTCTTTCTCTCTCCCTCGCCTTTTTTTTTTGAGAGTTAAAAACCCCAAACTTTTATTGAAGATTTTTTTCTTTATTTCTTCTAAACAAACAAACAAACAAACAAACAAACACGGGACACATGTGCAGAATGTGCAGGTTTGTTACATAGATACACGTGTGTCATGATGGTTTGCTGCACCTATTGACCCATCCTCTAAGTTCCCTCCCCTCAACCCCCACCCCCAAAAAGCCCCTGTTGTGTTGTTACCCTCTCTGTGTCCATGAGTTCTCAATGTTCAACTCACACTTATGAGTGAGAACATGGGGTGTTCGGTTTTCTGTTCCTGAGTTAGTTTGCTGAGGCTGATGAGTTCCAGCTCAGTCCTGCAAAGGACATGCAAAGGACATGATCTCATTCCTTTTTATGGCTGCATAGCATCCTATGGTATATATTTACCACGTTTTCTTTATCCAGTCTATCATCAATGGGCATTTGGTTTGTTTCCATGTCTTTGCTATTGTAAATAGTGCTGCAATAAACATACATGTGCATGTGTCTTTATAGTAGAATGACTTATATTATTTTGGGTATATACCCAGTAATGGGATTGCTGGGTCAAATGGTATTTCTGATTCTAGAGCATTGAGGAATCACCACATTGTCTTCTACAATGGTTGAACTAATTTACATTCCCACCAAGAGGGTAAAAACGTTCCTACTCCTCCACACCCTCACCGGCATCTATTGTTTCCTGACTTTTTGAAAATAACCATTCTGACTGGTGTGAGATGGTGTCTCACTGTGGTTTTGATTTGCATTTTTCTGATGATCAATGATGTTGAGGTTGTATTTATGTGGTTTTTGGCTGCATAAATGTCTTCTTTTTAGAAGTGTCTGTTCATATCTTTTGCCCATTTTTTGATGGGGTTGTTTATTTTTTTTCTTGTAAATATGTTTAAGTTCCTTGTAAATTCTGGATATTAGACCCTTGTCAGATGGGTAGGTTGCAAAAATTTTCTCCCATTCTGTGGCTTGCCTGTTCACTCTAATGCTAGTTTCTTTTGCTGTACATTAGCTCTTTAGTTTAATTAGATCCCATTTGTCAATTTTGGCTTTTGTTGCAATTGCTTTTGGTGTTTTCGTCATGAAATCTTTTCCCATTCCTATGTCCTGAATGGTATTGCCTAGACTTTCTTCCAGGGTTTTTATGGTTTTGAGCTTTACATTTAAGTCTTTAAACCATCTTGAGATAATTTTTGCATAAGATGTAAGGGAGGGGTCCAGTTTCAGTTTTCTACATATGGCTAGTCTGTTTTCCAAGCAGCATTTACTGAATAGGAGGAGATCCTTTCCCCATTGCTTGTTTTTGTCAAGTCTGTCAAAGATCAGATGGTTGTAGATTTGCGTTGTTATTTCTGAGGTCTCTGTTCTGCTCCGTTGGCCTATATGTCTGTTTTGGTACCAGTACTATGATGCTTCGGTTTCTGCAGCCTTGTACTATAGTTCAAAGTCAGGTAGAATGATGCTTCCAGCTTTGTTCTTTTTGCTGAGGATTGTCTTGACTATACGAGGTGTTTGATTCCATATTAAATTTAAAATAGGTTTGTTTTTTTTTTTCTAATTCTGTGAAGAATGTCAATGGTTGTTTGATGGGAATAGCGTTGAATCTATAGATTACTTTGGGTAATATGGCCATTTTCAAGATATTGATTTCTCCTATCCATGAGGATGGAATGTTTTTTCATTTGTTTGTTTCCTCTCTTATTTCCTCGAGCCGTGGTTTGTAGTTCTCCTTGAGGAGGTCCTTCACATGCCTTGTCAGCTGTAGTCCTAGGTATTTTATTCTCTTTGTAGCCATTGTGAATGGGAGTTCACTCATGATTTGGCTCTCTGCTTGCCTATTATTCATGTATAGGAATGCTTGTGATTTTTGCACATTGGTTTTGTATCCTGAGACTTTGTTGAAGTTGCTTATCAGTTCAAGGAGTTTTTAGGCTGAGATGATGGGGTTTTCTAAATATAAAATCATGTTGTCTGCAAACAGAGACAACCTGACTTCCTTTCTTCCTATTAGATTATGCTTTATTTCTTTCTCTTGCCTGATTGCCCTGGCCAGAACTTCCAATACTATGTTGAATAGGAGTGATGAGAGAGGGCATCCTTGTCTTGTGCTGGTTTTCAAAGGGAATGCTTCCAGCTTTTGTCCATTCAATATGATATTGTCTGTGCGTTTGTTATAAATAGCTCTAATTATTTTGAGATATATTCTATCAGTACCTAGTTTATTGAGAGTTTTTACCATGAAGTGATGTTGAATTTTATCAAAGGACTTTTCTGCATCTATTGAGATAATCATGTGTTTTTTGCCTTTGGTTCTGTTTATGTGATGGATTACGTTTATTGATTTGCATATGTTCAACCAACCTTGCATCCCAGGGATGAAGCCAACTTCATGGTGTTGGATACGTTTTTTAATGTGCTGCTGGATTCAGTTTGCCAGTATTTTATTGAGGATTTTTGCATTGACGTTCATCAGGGATATTTGCCTGAAGTTTTCCTTTTTTGATGTGTCTCTTCCCTGTTTTGGTATCAGGATGATGCTGGCTTCATAAAATGATTTAGGGAGGAGTCCCTCCTTTTCAATTGTTTAGAATAGTTTCAGAAGGAACAGTACCAGCTCCCTTTTATATTTCTGGTAGAATTCAGCTGTGAATCCTTCTGGTCCTGGGATTTTTTTGGTTGGTAGGCTATTAATTACTGCTTCAATTTCAGAGCTTGTTATTGGTCTATTCAGGGATTCAACTTTTTCCTGGTTTAGTCTTGGTAGGGTGTATGCGTCCAGGAATCTATCATTTCTTCTAGATTGTCTAGTTTGTTTGCATAGACGTGTTTATAATATTATCTGATGGTAGTTTATATTTCTTTGGGGTCAGTGGTGAAATCCTCTTTATCATTTTTTATTGTGTCTATTTGATTCTTCTCTTTCTTCTTTATTAGTCTAGCTAGTGGCTTATCTATTTTGTTAGATTTTTCAAAAAAACACCTCCTGGGTTCGTTGATTTTTTTGGAGGGTTTTTCGTGTCTCTATCTCCTTCAATTCTTCTCTGATCTTAGTTATTTATTGTCTTCTGCTAGCTTTTGGTTTTGTTTGCTCTTGCCTCACTAGCTCTTTTAGTTGTGATGTCTGGGTGTCAATCTGAGATATTTCTACCTTTCTGATGTGGGCATTTAGTGCTATAAATTTCCCTGTTAACACTGCTTTAGCTGTAACCCAGAGCTTCTGGTATATTGTCTTTTTGTTCTCGTTCATGTCAAAGAACTTCTTGATGTCTGCCTTAATTTCATTATTTACCCAGGAGTCATTCAGGAGCAGGTTGTTCAGTTTCCATGTAATTGTGTGGTTTTGAGTAAGTTTCTTATTCCTGAGTTCTAATTTGATTACACTGTGGTCTGAGATCCTGTTATGATTTCGGTTTCTTTACATTTCGTGAGGAGTGTTTTACTTCCAATTATATGGTCAATTTTAGAATAAGTGCCATGTGGCACTGAGAAGAATGTATATTCTGTTGTTTTGGGGTACAGCGTTCTGAGATATCTACTAGATCCACTTGATCCAGAGCTGAGTTCAAGTCCCGAATGTCTTTGTTAATTTTCTGTCTCTTTGATCTAATACTGACAGTGGGGTGTCAAAATCTCCCAATATTATAGTGTGGGAGTCTAAGTCTCTTTGTAGGTCCCTAAGAACTTGTTTTGTGAATCTGGGTGCTTCTTTATTGGGTGCGTGTATATTTAGAATAGTTAGCTCTTCTTGTTGAATTGTTCCCTTTACCATTATGTAATGCCCTTCCTTGTCTTTTTTGGTCTTTGTTGCTTTAAAGTCTGTTTTGTCAGAGACTATGATTGCAATTTCTGCTTTTTTGCTTTCCATTTGCTTAGCAACTTTTCCTCCATCTCTTTATTTTGAGCCTATGTGTGTCAGCACACAGGATGGGTCTTCTGAATACAACACACCAATTGATCTTAACTCCTTATCCAATTTGCCAGTCTGCGTCTTTTACATTTAAGGTTAGTATTGTTATGTGTGAATTTGATCCTGTCATCATGATGCTATTTAGTTATTTTGTACATGAGTTGATGCAGTTTCTTCAAAGTGTCATTGATCTTCATATTTTGGTATGTTTTTGCAGTGGCTGGTACCAGTTTTTCCTTTCCCTATTTAGTGCTTTCAGGAGCTCTTGCAGAGCAGGCCTGGTGGTAATGAAATCTCTCAGCATTTGCTTGTCTGTAAAGGATTTTATTTCTCCTTTGCTTATGAAACTTAATTTGGCTGGATATGAAATTCTGAGTTGAAAATTCTTTTCACTTTCTCTTGACTGAGGGCATATGTGGACTTACTCCTTACCCTCTGAGAAATAGCCCTTCTGTTCACAATGCCATTTGGCAGAGTTGTGTCTTTCTTATTCATTTAAAAAAACAAAATTACACAGTGGTAACACAATGCTTAAAAACTGCAGTGAGGTCTAGTAATGCTTGGGCAGGAGGGGACCTGAACAGTGAGTCCAGTTGGATGCCCCTGCATTTGCACTTTCAGCCGTACTGCTGTGAGGAGACCTCAGCTGTTGTGCATGAGCTTTACATACCCTAGATGTCACTGGGATCTCCTTATCTCTCAGAAGTTTAGAATACTTGGCTCAAAATGAATACTAGTCCTAAGTACTCCCCAAGACTTCAGCAAATTCCTTGCACTAATGTCACCACAGAGTTCTTTGTCCTGAGTTTGCAGATACAAATATGCTCTAGTCATTCATTGCTAAACAATAGGCATACCTTCTGACAATGGCATCATCAGGTGATTTTCGCTGTGTAGGCAACATGAAGTGTACTTACACAAAACTAGATGGTGTCACCAACTATACACCTAGGCTATATGGCATAAGCTATTTCTTCTAGGCTACAAGCGTGTACAGCAAGTTACTGTACTGAATACTGTAGGCAGATGGAGCACAATGGTAAGTATTTGTGTATCAAAACTTATCTAAACATAGAAAAGTGAAATACAGCAGTATAATATCATGGAACCACCATTGCATATGTGGTTTGTCATTAACCAAAATGTCCTTATGCAATGCATGACTATGTTTTAAATTCCTATGTGGATTCCACTTATATTTTTTGAAAGTTAAGTATTATTAATTTCCCTTCTAAATTAATTTGCCTCCCTAAATAAAGCATAGCTGAGGTATTCTAGATTGGTTAGATCTCTGATTCCTCATCATTTCCCACAAGTAAACTGGTGAAAATGGCAATTTTACTGAAGATATGAAAAGTTAAGGGAGGGATTCTATAGGCACGTTCTCCCACCTTCAACTGTTTCATGGTCTGCTTCCTTCCCAAAGCCCAAAGTCCTCTCCTGCCACATTATCCCTTGGACTTGGCCCCTAGAAGGGCATCCCATGCCCTGACTTCAGCTGTTTGCAGCCCCCCTGCAGTTATAAAATGAATAAGCTCTGGAGACCTAATGTATAGCATGTTGACTACAGTTAATATTGTCCATTTGAAATTTGCCAAGAGAGTAGATCTTAAGTGTTCTCATCACACACACACACACTAATGGTAACTATGTGAGGGAATGGATTTTTTTTTTTTTTTTTTTTTTTTTTTGACAGAGTCTTGCTCTGTTACCCAGGCTGGAGTGCAGTGGCATGATCTTGGCCCACTGCAACCTCTACCTCCTGGGTTCAAACAATTCTCCTGCCTCAGCCTCCTGAATAGCTGGGGTTACAGGTGCACACCACCATGTCTGGCTAAAATTTTGTATTTTTAGTAGAGTTGGGATTTCACCATGTTGGCCAGGCTGGTCTCAAACTCTTGACCTCAGGTGATCCACCTGCTTTGGCCTCCCAAAGTGCTGGAGTTACAGTTCTGAGCCACTGCACCTGGCCTAGATGTGTTAATAGCTTAAGTGTGCCAGTCATTTCATAGTGTGTACATATATCAAAACATCACATTGTAACCTTGAATATATACAATTTTTGTTTGTCAATGTTATCTCAATAAGGTTGAAAAAGTCAGTCTGAGTCCGGTTTTCCTAATATGATCTTTGTTGTGCTAAAGAAGAGAAATCTAAAACTTTTTCCTTGAACTACTTTTCCAAAGCTAAACAGTAAGAGTAAATGGCTTCATTTAGTGATTTCCATTCTTTCTCATCTCTAATGCACATCTATTTCTTTAAAAGTCCTTGTATTACCCAGAGTTCTCCAGAGGGACGGACCCAATAGGATAAATGTATATACAAAAGAGAGTTTATTAGGGAGACTTGGCTCACACGATTATAAGGCAAAGTCCCACAATAGGTCATCTGCAAGCTGGTGAAGAAGAGAAGCCTGGAGTGGCTCAGTCCACATCCAAAAGCCTCAAAGAAAGGGGGCTGGGGCCGGGGTGGTGGCTCACACCTGTAATCCCAGCACTTTGGGAGGCTGAGGCGGGTAGATCACGAGGTCAGGAAATCGAGACCATCCTGGCTAAGACAGTGAAACCCCGTCTCTACTAAAAATACAAAAAAATTAGCTGGGCATGGTGGCAGGTGCCTGCAATCCCAGCCACTTGGGAGGCTGAGGCAGGAGAATGGCAGAATGGCATGAACCCGGGAGGCGAGCTTGCAGTGACCGAGATCGTGCCACTGCACTCCAGCCTGGGTGACAGAGAGAAACGCTGTCTCCAAAAAAAAAGAGGGCTGACAGTGCCGAGGCAAGTCCTGGGAGCCCCATCTACCCCAGCAAGGGGCCGCTGGTACAAGTAGACCCAGACCCAAGAAGCTGCTTCTCTGCCTTTTTCTGCCTGCTTTGCTTTAGCTGCACTGAGAGCCGATTTGATGCAGTCCACTGAGTTGATTTCTCTGATTAGATGTCATTAATTTTCCTTCTAAACTAATTTGCCTATTGGAGAAACATCTCCATAAAATAATTTTCTTTTCTCTTAATATTTCATCTTTCAAATATTTTAAAAGAAAACTAACACAGGAACAGAAAACCAAACACTGCATGTTCTCACTCATAAGTGGGAGTTGAACAATGAGAACACATGGACACAGGGAGGGAAACATGACACACCTGCGCATGTCAGGGAGGGGGGTGAGGGGTAAGGGGAGGGAGAGCATTAGGACAAATACCTAATGCATGCGGGGCTTAAAACCTAGATGAGGGGGTTGATAGGTGCAGGAAACCACCATGGCACATGCATACCTGTATAACAAACCTGCACGTTCAGCACATCTATTCCAGAAGTTAAAGTAAAATCTATTTTAAAAAGTTACAAATGCCTTTTCTTTAGAATCACCATTTCTTTTCCACAGCATTCTTTGCTGAGGTCATTTCAGACAACATGCCAACAAAGGCACACCCCACTCTCTTATTCTGCGTATCAGGTCCATTCCCATCAATAGAGGTCTACTGTCGGAAGAAAACTACAGGGGCAAGGAGAAAAGATCTAATCCTTCTTTTTTTTTCCTTTTCTCCTGTCTCCACTGTGAGCGGAGAGAAAGGCCTGAATGCTAATTCAGAAGTCTTCATCCTGCTGTAGATCCATCACTTGCTGTCTATCGGCAGGTTGTCGAAATACTAGGCATGATGTTCTCATAAGGCAGGGCCTCCGATGACAGCCCTTCCAGTCCACACTCATGCCAGTATTTAGAAACTGAGCTTATCAGCGTTTATAAATGTTGAATGCATGCAGTTTTCCCTCACTAAGTTTTTCAGGATATGAGAATTGAGTAATGGTGTTCAAAAGTAAGCATTCACATGCATGATAATGCTGGCATTATCACAACAGGGTCCCAAAGCAACGGGCAAACTGTTCAGTACACTGGATGAATCAAAGTTACAGCACCACGGGTATCATCATTATTTTATGTCTGAAGTTGAACCAGGTCGAGGGTTAATCCAAGCAAAAATTCTCCTTTGTCTAAAACTTCTTGCTACTTCAAGTATAAATTGTTTCTGCCTGAATTATTCAGATAAATGCCTCCTTGGTCCATTTCCTTTTGCTAGCACAGTCCTAATTTATAACAGAAGCAAATACCAGGTCACAAGGAATAAAAAAATGGAAAAGAACTAAGAATAAAGAAGAAAACATGAAAAGAAAAAGAAATACTCTATATCATCAGTATGATGAAATGATTTTTGCTTTCATTAAAGTTTAAAGTTCTTATGCCTCACCACAGAGGCTTATTTAAAGCTGTTGTAAAGCTCAAGTGTTCATAATTTGATTTTTTATTCTGGTGAGAACATCTGCTTCCTTTTCTAACAATCATACTTCTCTTTCTTTTCCTTTAAAGATGTTTTTCAAACTCCAAACACCCTGGTCTCTTAATGCATTCTAGTCAGATCCAGTACATTCTTTGCAGAATGACATGGGAATCTTGAACAAGGTTTCCTGTCAGTTTAATGATTCAGTTGTTGATTTGCTGATATGTTTTAAAGCCATTTATTCTTACACAGCTACATGTACTACGTTGCTCTGTGCATGTATTTGTGAATATATGTATAGATTTTCAGGGTAAATATACTCATACACATAAAACCAAGGGATTTATTTCATTTTGGAACATGGTTTGATCAAAGAGAAGCTTTTTATTCTTTGTTTTTAGACTGCTAGTGAAGGGTAGTTATGAAAATGTCATGTGCTGCTTTAAATATCTCGGTTAAATGCTAGGCTATTGTATTCATCATTATCAGCTAATGTTTCTGCTACCGGGCAGTGCGTTTTAGTATGAAATTTATTGTGGAACCTCACTATTCCCATCCTCTGAGTTGACTGTGTAGTCACAGTCTTGCTGAGAAGAGAGCAGACATGGATTAGTGGAGGCTTTTGGTTCCTCTTGCATAAGTCTTTTGAACTATGACAGATATTGGTCAATCAATTCTCAATTCTCTCCTCCTGTCTTCCATTTTTTTTTTTTTTTTTGCTGGACTTGCTGGTGTGTCTTTTTTTTGGTTTCATTCCTGGTACATGTATCAGTAAAAATAATTACAGTGAATATCATGTATTGATTATACACTGTGCTAAGGCACTATGTTGAGGGCTTTATACATGATTTCATTCAATCCTTAAAACAGTCTTATGAAGAAGTTACTACTATTTTCAATTTATAAAGAAGAAATTGAGACATGGGAAGATTAATGAAATTGCCTGATATGATGTCAAAGTGAAATGTCAGAATTGTAACCCAGGTGCGTATGACTCTAAAGTCATGTTTTAATCATTCGGGTGTTCTGCCTGCTTGAAAACAAAAAAAATAGAGAGCCTATGGTTACTCTCTCTTTACTCTTTTCTTTTCTTTTTTTTTTTTTTTTTTTTTTTTTTCCTGGAAACAAAACAAAACAAAACTATTTATTTATTTATTTATTTATTTATTTATTTATTTATTTATTTTTAAGACGGAGTCTCTCTGTGTCGCCCAGGCTGGAGCGCAGTGGCGCGATCTCGGCTCACTGCAGGCTCCACTTCCCGGGTTCACGCCATTCTCCTGCCTCAGCCTCACCAAGTAGCTGGGACTACAGGTGCCCACCACCACGCCTGGCTAAGTTTTTGTATTTATAGTAGAGATGGGGTTTCACCATGTTAGTCAGGATGGTCTCGCTCTCCTAGTCTCATGATACACCGCCTCGGCCTTCCAAAATACTGGGATTACAGGTATGAGCCACCACACCCGGCCAACACTTTAATTTTTAAGACAACTGCAAGCACCTCAAAAATGGATTATTGTTACAACACTTGTTAGCTTTTCACAATCTAGTTATTGCAAAGGCACATGAATAAATGTTAATGGACAAAGTAAAAAAATGAGGCACCTTAATGTATGTAAAATTTAAAATAAAAAGACATTCAATCCACTGACTTCTAAAAGAGGCTAAATATACCTCTATGTATTACATTCTAAAAATGCATTGCCTACTGTGGTTTGTGTCTTGGATTCTACAATTAATTTTAAGGAAATGCATAAACAAAACTGTGCAACCTGCAAAGGGAAAATAATTTTCTCAACGTCATTTCATGGAAAGACAATAAAAAAGCTACTAAAATTTGTTGTAGCCACACATAAAGCTACCTATGGAATGAATGTGATCACTGTTACCTTTGAGCTGTGAGGAGTATTCTGCCCATTGCACTGCAAATTGTATATATCATACCTTGTGTTCTAGACAAGCATGATCATGTTTTTCCAAAAATATATGTATTTTTTAATTCCACACAATGAACACGCTTCTCTTTTCATATTTAATCTATGTAGAGCTTAACTTACAGTGCCCAGAGGAGGCAATATGATATGGTACTAAGTCTTTACATTTTACATTTTTCTTTAAAAATACTTTTAAAAATATGCAAAAATACAAATGGGACTGCTAAATTATAATGCATATTTTAGAATGAGAAGCATATCTTTTCTTCCTTTAAAGTGCCATATAGAGAATGGTATCTTACAACCTGGAGTCACCAGTGAAATAAAAGAGGACACAAACAAATGGAAGAACATACCATGCTCATGGATAGGAAGAATCAATATCGTGAAAATGGCCATACTGCCCAAGGTTATTTATAGATTCAATGCCATCCCCATCAAGCTACCAACGAGTTTCTTCACAGAATTGGAAAAAACTGCTTTAAAGTTCATATGGAACCAAAAAAGAGCCCGCATCTCCAAGACAATCCTAAGTCAAAAGAACAAAGCTGGAGGCATCACGCTACCTGACTTCAAACTATACTACAAGGCTACAGTAACCAAAACAGCATGGTACTGGTACCAAAACAGAGATATAGACCAATGGAACAGAACAGAGTCCTCAGAAATAATACCACACATCTACAGCCATCTGATCTTTGACAAACCTGAGAGAAACAAGAAATGGGGAAAGGATTCCCTATTTAATAAACGGTGCTGGGAAAATTGGCTAGCCATAAGTAGAAAGCTGAAACTGGATCCTTTCCTTACTCCTTATACAAAAATTAATTCCAGATGGATTAGAGACTTAAATGTTAGACCTAATACCATAAAAAACCCTAGAGGAAAACCTAGGTAGTACCATTCAGGACATAGGCATGGGCAAAGACTTCATGTCTAAAACACCAAAAGCAACGGCAGCAAAAGCCAAAATTGACAAATGGGATCTCATTAAACTAAAGAGCTTCTGCACAGCAAAAGAAACTACCATCAGAGTGAACAGGCAACCTACAGAATGGGAGAAAATTTTTACAATCTACTCATCTGACCAAGGGCTAATATCCAGAACCTACAAAGAACTCAAACAAATTTACAAGAAAAAAACAAACAACCCCATCAAAAAGTGGGCAAAGGATATGAACAGACATTTCTCAAAAGAAGACATTCATACAGCCAACAGACACATGAAAAAATGCTCATCATCACTGGTCATCAGAGAAATGCAAATCAAAACCACAATGAGATACCATCTCACACCAGTTAGAATGGCAATCATTAAAAAGTCAGGAAACAACAGGTGATGGAGAGGATGTGGAGAAATAGGAACACTTTTACACTGTTGGTGGGATTGTAAACTAGTTCAACCATTATGGAAAACAGTGTGGCAATTCCTCAAGGATCTAGAACTAGATGTACCATATGACCCAGCCATCCCATTACTGGGTATATACCCAAAGGATTATAAATCATGCTGCTATAAAGACACATGCACATGTATGTTTATTGCGGCACTATTCACAATAGCAAAGACTTGGAATCAACCCAAATGTCCATCAGTGACAGACTGGATTAAGAAAATGTGGCACATATACACCATGGAATACTATGCAGCCATAAAAAAGGATGAGTTTGTGTCCTTTGTAGGGACATGGATGCAGCTGGAAACCATCATTCTTAGCAAACTATCACAAGAACAGAAAACCAAACACCGCATGTTCTCACTCATAGGTGGGAACTGAACAATGAGATTGCTTGGACTTGGGAAGGGGAACATCACACACCGGGGCCTATCATGGGGAGGGGAGAGGGGGGAGGGGGGAGGGATTGCATTGGGAGTTATACCTGATGTAAATGACCAGTTGATGGGTGCTGACGAGTTGATGGATGCAGCACAGCAACATGGCACAAGTATACATATATAACAAACCTGCATGTTATGCACATGTACCCTAGAACTTAAAGTATAATAATAATAAAAAATAAAAAAAAAACAACAACAAAAAACAGAAAAGAAAAAAAAAACCCCGGAGTCACTTTGTTTAAAATCAAATACGAAAGGACTGTTATGGAATGAAAAGTTTGCACAACTCCTTGGAGCAGTTAAAGTCGGCTATGTGACGTAGGCTACATAGCACTCAAGATTTGGTAGCTTTTTTGAAATTTGAGCCCCCCTCCCATGTTTAATGGAAAGTAACATTTACAGGGTGTGATTACACTTATACTATAATACAGGAATGATGTCCCTTTGCCAGAAGATAACATTGCACATTTCCTTGCCATTTCTTGGTTCCAACTTGATAATTTTTTAAGATTGTAAATTATATAGTATTCAGCTAAATTTTTTTTTTCATGGTTACAAACCATGCCAAAACACAAAGGGGAAAGTATTTCTCATTAAAACACACACACACACACACACACACACACACACACATTTGAATGCCACACAACACAAGAAACAATGCTTACAGACATGTTATTGTTTCCAGAAGAAAATGGTCAGTAAACTACTAAGGTGAAGACAAAAGACTACCCTTCCCCAGGATCACAGTGCACAAAAAGCAAAATGTCAAACAACAGTACTTCAAAGCAAAACAAAGGTCTGAGGGTGAAGCCAGTTCACTTGCAATCCTGTTAAAGAATGAGAGTCACCGTTTAGGTCCAATGCGCTGGGAACATTTGCTAGCTCAGAATGCAATATTGGTAGAATGTGCTAAGAATTCAACCAAGGATGCCGAAGGCATTAGCCAGCTGAGGCTCGTTTTTTCGGGAACCATCTCTAACATCGGGATCAGGAAATCTGTAAACTGTGCAGTATCTTCATGGGGCCAGCCATACTTCTCCACAAGTACATCAAAAGGGCATCAGGGCTTCGGCATGGTCATGTCGCAGTTCTCCTTTTCTGGTGAAAAACTCCTTGAAACATTTCCCCAACATAGCGTATTTTCGAGGGACTTTCCCCCGCAGTTCAATGATCAATGCTATGTGATCTTCGTCTCTGGAATAGTCTTCCCCAGAATGTGGTTCAAACAAATAATCGCCCATTGCCAGCTCAAATGCCATACATGCCGTGCTCCAGATGTCCGCAGGGGTGCTGTATCCCGTTCCTATTAAAACCTCTACGGAACGGTGCTGACGCATCTGGATGTTTTCCGTGAAGTGTTTATGCACCCAACAAGCATTTCCCAGGTCAGCAATTTCTACTCTAATTTTATCAGCATTTCGTGGATCCAGGGGGTTCACCAACAAGTCAGCCTCCTGGGTTTTGGCTTTTGGCAAATCCCCAGTACTGCAGGCTGAAACCGTCCTGCTTTTGTCATGGGACGGACTGCTTTCCCTTTGCTCAGTAAGTGGTGATCCCTCAGAAAGCACAGAGCCGCAGGCCACAGGTTCTAAGGATCCAGAGAACAACTGGGTGGAAAACTCTGGAAACTGTGACTCGGGAATTTTATGCCGTCCATTTGGCAATTCACTGTTGAATTGTTCATAGGAGCTGCTTTATGTGTAATCACTTTCTGCATTTGGCTCATCAAGATTATATTCCTAAGGATTTGGGCAGTCTTCTTCATTATCCTCTTCATCGTCCAGTTGCTGCTCCAGTGAGAATGGGCCATTTTCAAGATGGCCATTGGTTTTAGGTGATTCTATCCACCTCGGGTCTATGTTCGCAAGTTGCTGATCTACATCATCTTCTTTTTCAATGTTTTCTTTCTCAGGGTCTTCTTTCTCTTCCTGGTCCTCAGCTTCACCATTTCCCTTTGCGGTCTCTGCCTCGGCCGCTGCCTCTAATCCTGTTGTTTTTAGTTTCACCTCTGGGCCGTATTCACGGTCTGCCAGAGCGGCGGCGGCGGCGGCGGCGGCGGCGCAGGCGCAGTTCTTACCTCCTCCCGGCCGTTTGAGCCAGTGGAAGCCACAGCCCGGCGGGTCTCCTCACCCTCACGCTTAGCCGCCGCCTTCGCGAAGCCCCTAGGCCCGCTTCCGCCGCGTTGGAATGAGCTCCAGGATAGTGCTTCCCATTTAGGCCCAAAAGCGGAGGCCGAAAAGAGAGAAACACCCAAAAAATCCGGAGCCTCAACAGAAAGCTCCATTAGTTCCTCCTCCTTCCCCGCCACCAGCAGCACAGCCACCGCCAATTTTGGCAGATCCCACACCACCAGAGCCAAAGGAGGAGATCCTGGATCAGATGATGAGGAGCAAGAGGACCCTGCGGACTACTGCAAAGGTGGCTATCATCCAGTGAAAATTGCAGGCCTCGTCAATGGCTGGTATCATGTTATTAGAAAGCTTGGTCGGGGGCACTTCTCTACTGTCTGGCTGTGTTGGGATATGTAGGGAAAAAGATTTGTTGCAATGAAAGTTGTCAAAAGTGCTCGGCATTATACAGACACAGCCTAGGATGAAATAAAATTGCTCAAATGTGTTCAGGAAAGTGATCCCAGTGACCCAAAGAAAGACATGGTGATCCAGCTCATTGACGGCTTCAAGATTTCAGGCGTGAATGGGATACACGTGTGCATGGTCTTTGAAGTGCTTGGCCACCATCTCCTCAAGTGGATCATCAAGTCCAACTATCAAGGTCTCCCAGTACGTTGTGTGAAGAGAATCATTCGATGGTTCCTTCAAGGGTTAGATTTACACAGTAAGACCAAGATTATTCATCCTGACATAAAGCCGCAAAACATCTTGATGTGTATGGATGATGCATATGTGAGAAGAACGGCAGCTGAGACCACTGAGTGGCAGAAAGCAGGTATTCCGCCTCCTTCAGGGTCTGCACTGAGTACGGCTCCGCAGAAGAAACCTATGGGCAAAATATCTAAAAAACAAAAAGAAAAAACTGAAAAATAAACAGAAGAGGCAGGCTGAGTTATTGGAAAAACGCCTGCAGGAGATAGAAGAATTGGAGCAAGAAGCTGAAAGGAAAATAATAGAAGAAAACATCACCTCAGCTGCACCTTCCAATGAGCAGGATGGCGAATACCCTTTTCTTAACTTGAGAAATATATGATACAGAGGATCAAAGCATTTAGAGTCACCATAGTGTTTATACACATAAATATGCACATGCATACCCAGGCATATCCTTGCATGAACACGTGTGGTTACATACCAAAATATATATGCATACACATGCACACACATATATGCATACACACACACACAGACACTTAAAACACTTACAACTGTGTCTTATCACTCCTGCATTGTGGAAAAATAAACCATTTTAAGCTCCTTTTAGAGTTTTTGTAAAAAACAAACTCTAATGCCATTTGGCCTAATCGGAGTCCCCAAAACTACACTTATATTTTCTAACTTCTCTGTGGAATATTCTTATCTTTTTCATTCTCTGTGTTATTTCCTGAGTCTTCATTCTTTCCATTTCTTCAAGTCATTGACTTGTATCCTATCTCTCCTAAAAGCTATAAATCATTAAATGTTATTTTCTCCAATTCCAAAGCAATTTTCAGTGAACTTTAAAAACTCTTGAATCTATTTTATTTAGAACTAAAATTTTTAAAAATGATTTTCAGCACTCTTTTCATGAAGGAAGGAAAACTCAAGTATTATAATAAATGTTAAATATTTCCTTTTTTTGTCCCTGAAAATGTTTTGAATTATTTTTAATTGCACTCTTTATTTTAGTTTTTAAATATATGATGCTCTTTCCAAGAAGCCAGTTTCTTTAATCTTTTTAATTTTAAATATAAGTGCATTTTAATTTTCACTTTGTTTTACTTACAAAGAATCATAATTTTCTATGTGATACTGTAAATGTCATTGTTATGATTCCATTCATTGATTCCATATTGTATTTTCTTTTTAAAAAAATTATGTTCTTTCTAGAAGTGACTGCTTTGCACACTGCTATCTATGTGAAATATTTCTTCTTCTGTTAAACTATGTTAACATGATGAATCAGATCTGCCATGTAAATGAGAAGCCAAATAATGTTTTTACTGCTTTAAAATACAGAGGGGCAGCTGTCTAGTTTTATTAATATTGTTTTTATAATTGAATTTCTGGTGGCAAATTCACTTTTTGGCAATCAGTCTCAATAGCCAAACTGAACCTCAGCTCAAACAGATTGTTGTCAATAAAATATGGAGAAAGTAGAAATTTAGTTAGGACAAGTACAGATTTATAATGCAAGAAAACAATTGGAGCCCTAAATGCACCATATGGATATCAAGAGAGTCAATTTGTTTCACATGTGACACTAAAGAAGAAACAAAGAAAGTGCCTATGTCAGCTCCTTCATACACATCAAGATGAATCTGCCTTCTTTATGCACTCATTCATTTAAAGTTATTTTAGAATGTGAAGATTAGGCTGCTGATTCAAACCTGTTCATGGTTTAATTCTAAAATTATTCGTACTACCAAACATTAATTAAAGCCAAACTACTAATAAAAATAACACTTTAGTTTATTTGCAACAAATATGCTAATATCTTAATATAATCAGAAATTACAAAATAGCATCACAGTTATATTATTTGGAAAGAATGAATATGCCATTTCTTTTACAAGGCAGTTACTAAATTGACTCCATTCAAATAATGCAGTGAGTTCCCACAATATTCTGAAAATGATGCAGGCTGAAAAATTGAACCTCTTGCGGAATCATGACCAAAAAGAAATGTCCCGTTCAGTAATCTTACTGTTGGTTCACCGAGGCAGATGCACTTTTGGGTGGAGTAGACGAGCAAATAATTTGAGTTAATTGTGAGGCAAGAAGGACTGGCATTCTAGCAGATGCCTTGTGAAAATGGAACTTTGACAAAGTCAACAAGATATGCTGGGGTGTGGCCTGGCATGGCTCCCAGCAAGGCTACGGAGAGAGGTACATTCTACATTGTCAGGAGCAGAGTGCAAAGGATGAGCAAGGAAGAGACAGGGATATTAGCCTTGTTCCAGAAAAGGAGGGAAGATCAAGATGCAAGTGAGCAGAAACCCAAGGTACATACTCCAGAGAGCTTTGAGGAGAGTAGCTCAGAACAACATCTCAAGCATGTTTCTTTTCTTCGGAGGCAGCCCAGAAATGAACCTAACAATTTTTGAAACCCCTGCAAAAGTTTGATGAAGTTGTTCTGCTACCAACTTTGTAGCCAGCTAGTCAAATGTATGTACAAAGTGGAGAACCAAATCCAGTTTCCACTCCGAGGACTTTTCTACAGTTTACTGTTAGTTACTTTGCATCTCTCAGATGGTTTGCTTCCTGGCCTTAGAATGATTTGGGGGAGCAGAGGGCAGCAGGTGCTGAAAATAAGGCTGGAAATGAAGATTAATATGGAAAGGGATATCTGAAGGTAGAGGCTGGGAGTGCTTGAAGAAGCTGGTCTGATTTTTTTCTCTGATGATGGTGTAAATTAAAGATATGGCTTCAAGTACCATCAGTTCTGCTAGCATGCTTGCTTTGAAACGTGAATTTGTCCCAATATGATTGATATATTAGGAAACAACCTGAACATAACAATTTGGGAATATTAGGGAACAATTTTCCGTCAAATTTCAGACAACTTTTCTTCTACTTCACAGTAACTCATAGTCTGCAATCCTTCTGTTGCGAATTTCCACAAGTAAACTGCAGATACTTTTCAAAGTAAAATGCCCCATTTATTGTAGTATATATGTACTTCTTAACCATCTAATATGTATAAATATATTACATCATTTTAATAGATCTCTATTTTTAAATATTGCTGTTGAAGCATTTGAGTGTTGTTCCCCTGACCCATTTTTTCCCTAAGTCTTGTGGCTTTTACTGCATTATTTCTTAGGAACACGTATGCCTCATTAAAGCAGAATTTATGGGACAATCAGTTTATCTGCTAATATGATTGGGATGGATTGCAAAGCATTTGGAAAGGTATTTGTGATTGTGTTCTGGGATTCTGGTAGAAGAACCCTTCTGGTCTATCCTTGTCAATGGCATTAATACAGATTTCTCAATAGTCAAAAAATAAGGATACTTCCCCAGTGCTTTCATGAAGAAATTAATAGAAACCAATGTGCCTGAAGAGCAATGCAGACACAGGATGTGACTGTGAAGGAGAGGGACATTGGGAGTGTGGGAGCCTCCTTGATAATGGGTGCTCTTCTGGAGCTAACAGGTTTTCCCTACCTGATTTTTGCTGCTCCAAGGTGAACAATATACTTTTCAGTCTTGCCAGTTTTCAAAATCGACAAATTCTGTGTATGTAGCAGGTAACTGAATAGCTGAGTTTTTCAGGAATTAAAATGCAGGGAGTTTGGAATTGACTTTCTGGTTTTGTAATTGGGAAGGTACTGGATCTGGCAGCATGAGGAAAGAAGAGGACCAGTAAATAAATCTGTTCTTGGCTCACCCGTGCATCTCATTGAGGTTCTGATGGTCTGTGTTAATGGCCCACAGGAGGTTTGGCTTCCCCAAGGAAGTGACACCAACACTTTATGAGTTGTCAGTGAGGGTTTGATGGATAAAACCTTGTTCTCTCCAGTGATACAGTCAGATTCAACAGAGACAATCCTCAGAGAGAGTTCCCTTACAAACCCCACCCCCCACCCTGCCCCACCTGAGGCCCTCACAGCCTTCCTGTGCTCTTTTAAAGGAGTTGCCCTCTGCAGTGCAATAAGTCACAAGACTGGTTCCTTAAGACTGGAGTTAATATTAAATTGGTAAATGCAAGACTTAACTCATACTAGACCTCTGACAACTGCTAAAATATTTTATTGTTGCATATCATTTTTATTGGAGAGCTGATTTTAAAAACTATGTTTTAAGTAGCCCAGAGCATTTTAGAGAAATGTCAAGAGAGAAAAAGGGGGACGAATGAAAGAGAGAGAAAGGGCTTTAGTTTCCCATCCCATTTTAAGGGAAACAGCTTCACTTTTATGTTTTATAATAGAGATTTGTTACGGGTTGAAGTGTGTTCCCCTCGAAATATGGAAGTCCGAACCTCTGGTGCTTATGAAAGAGGGTCTTTGTAGAACATCGAATGAAAGTGAGGTCATTAGGAAGGATCCCAATCCAATATGTCTAGACTCCTTAGAAAAAGGAGCAATTTGAGCACAGAGACAGACACACACACAGACACACAGAGTACACCATAGAAACTACAAGACAGAGATAGGGTGATGATTTCACAAACCAAGAAAAGCCAAAGATTGCTGGCAAACCACAGAAACTAGGAGAAAGCCATGGAACAAATTCTCCCTCACAGCCCTCCACAGGAATCAGTCCTCCAACACCTTGATCTCAGACTGCTGTCCTCCAGAACTGTGAGACAATACATTTCTGTTGTTTAGGCCACCTAATTTGTAGTACTTTGTTATGGCAGTACTGGAAAACAAAAACAACGACAAACGGATTCTTGGTAAAATTTCACTTGAAAGACAAAGCAAAAAGAGTTACCAGATTAAAAACATGTGAAAAGTATAGAATTAGAGACAGTGGGCGAGATGGAGAACTGGGGTTGTTTCCAATCCAGAACTCCACTTGTTCAAAGGACACAGACAGACCTCTGTGTCCCAAGATTCTGCCAAGGTAAAGTGAAACACATACTTTCTGACATGGGTATCAGGTTGATGTCTTCATGGTGGGGCTGGCACTGTATAGTTTTTGATGAGTCAGGAGAGCAAGAATAGCAATATCACCCAACATTCAGATTATGTAATAGCCTAATGGAATCATGATCAGAAACGTCTGAGCAGTCTAATATGTACTCAATGTGGCCATAATAAAAAGATCTTTTATCACTCTTCATGATTCTGGCTAGTTATGTTTTTCAGGAATCCTTGTTTGGTATAAATTATAGTTCACTTGTGCTAATACTGCAATCCTGGAGTCCATGGGAAGGTATTGGTTTTAGATAATGATTTTATTTAACACCTGGTGCTCGCTGCACAGATGTGCATCCTTGCTTCTCCTCTGGACAAGGAGGAAAGACAATAGATGGGTAGATGGAGCCCTTCTGTAGATTTCTTTCATTAAATTCTCCATGGGATGACATCTTTGACTGATCATGAATACATGTACCTGGCAGAAGATCAATAGCTCAGGCAGCAGGCTAGAAGACAGGTGGTCTTTGGGCTTAAAAAATCTAAATATTTCAAAGTCCTGGGATTTCTGTCAGGAACAGTACATTTTGTTTTCTTTTGTACTCCAGTGTGTTCCTACCTGAGGGAGGCTGCTGGAAGTGATGATAAAAGCACCAGGGTTAGCCTTGGCTTTCAGTGATTTCAAGTGATGCTAGGAAAGTCCCTGAGTTCCCAGAATCACCAGGTTGTGAGGGAGTAGATAGTATGCAGAACACATATCCCTAGTGACATTCAAAATTATTAGTGGGTCTGGAAGCTTTTGAGGCACTGATAAAAAATTGAGGTTGTTTTTGTATATTGTGTTCATGGTGTTGTCACCCAGCTCAAGGAGTTACTCAGTCATGACACTATAGTTTGTGTGTGTGGCTAAGACCGATTCTTGAATAACAGCCAGTGTCCTTATTGAACTAAAGTGGAACTTTGAGGATCCCCAGATAATGAGGTTTCCAATTCTGTCATGTGTGCCTTGACAACCCTCCACAGTACGTACGGGAGACATCATCACTGATCGAGGCACACAATTTATGCTGAGCCTAGAAGAGGACTGGGAATTCTACAGCCATCTAGCGAGGCAGTCACCACCAGTAGATTAGTTGTCAAGCACGTTAAGTCTATTTGCCTTGGCTGTCTTAGGTGTTGAGTAAGCACTCAGCATGAGGCCTTTTGCCTTTCCTGAAATGAGGCCAGATGGGTGGCTCAGTCCCAGAAAAGCTCCAGTGTCCCCTTAGAGAAAAATTAGTCTGAGTAGAAATACCTAGATTTATTTCTGGGATATACAGTCTGGAGGCTGTTTTACCCTTGGTTGTGAGCCATGTGCAAAAACACAAGTTGTCACGAACAACTGCTCCTAGTCACCACTTGCAACCTGAGGTCAAGAAGCTGGCCTTGGACCAATCTGCATCAGATAGAAAAATTCATCTGACAGCACTGCATAAGGATAAGTACCACTGACTGTCTCCAATGTCTATTCAAACCTCTCCAGGAATTTGTTTAGCAGGAATAAGTGGGAGCAAGTCCGCTGAAGTGAATTACACTCTCTCTTCAAGGTCTGTGAGGTGGGCTAGTCTCTTGGAAGGAGCCTTAGGTCTAGTCCTTGATCACCTGTTAGTGTAAATTATCTGCAATGTTAAAACAGAAGCAAGGGAGAAAAAGCAAACTGGCATCTATGGTGGCTGGAATTTTGTATACACAATCTCATTAATCTTCTCAACAGCCCCTTGAGTGGGTGGTATGATTTCATTTTACATGCAAGAAAGGTGATGGCTCAGAGGGATTGTGGACCCTGCCCAATGTCACAAGTAGGAAATGACAGAAGTGAGGTTACATTTAGCTCTGCTCAGACGCTGCCCTTATTCCTTAGGCATCTGCTGCTACCATACCACATGGCCTGTACTTGAAAATAAGCCACATCTATCCTATCACGTATTTTGCCTCTTCCGAATTTTAAATAGCTTCCCATTATTGTTTCAGGTCCCTTCTCTACAGTCAGCATTTAAGCAGATTGATCGAGCACTGTTGCCCACCTATCCAAGCTTAAAGGCTGCCATTAGTAATAATTCTGACATTTCTGAGGTCATTCCTTCTCCTCCCCTCAACACAGAGACACAGTCTGGCTCCACAATTCAAAATGAAAAAGCAAAATGGCAACGAATGTCAACTGCAACAGTGATTCTTACAGACAAAGCACTAAGAGAGCAAAGCTATTAAAAATTTTATTCTCCTTTGCCCTTCCATTTACTGGGCTATATCTTCTTTATCCTACTGAAATCAGCAACATTGGAAGCAATATCTATGACCACTACCTAGGACACATACACTATCCTCTACATGAAAATCTAGTAGCGTGAGACCCACAAATAGCTTGTTTAGTACTGGGGGTTGGTATCAAAAAGTGAGCAAATCTTGTAGGATTTACTATAAAGAATATAGGGAACTATAGCAACATAAGAGCTCATTATCTTTGAAGCAATTTAAGCATACACACACATATATGTATATATTTATTTGGTTTTGGTTAAAATGCTTTTTATTTAATTTGGTTAAATGTAACTAGGTTACTTCTATGAAGGTTTTTTTTTGTTGTTGTTCACTTGAAGTAAGAGTATAGAAAAAGTTAACTGGGTTACTAAGAATAGATAGGATGGCTGGTGCAGCAGCCCAGACAAGAAGATGACAGCTTGGCCTAAGGTTGTGGTGGTCAAAGTAGAATAAAGTAGATACATCTGGGTTACTTAGGAGATTAACAAGTGATAAGACTTGGTTATGAACTGGGGTGAGTGGATACAGCACCTTCAACTGAATTATCGAGCTATCCACATTGGGATTGATCGGGGAAACAACCCGAATCATGGAGAAGGAAGAAAAGCAGGGTAGGGTGATGGCCCACCTGGGTGTGACACAGAGCCAAGGGAATCCCTACCCCCAGCCAAAGGAAGCAGTGAGTGATTGTGCAACCCTGGGAAACCAGGCTTCTCCCACAGATCTTTGCAACCTGCGAATCAGGAGATCCCCTCATGAGCCCACACCACCAGGGCCTTGGGTCCAACACAAAGAGCTGTGTGGAGTCTTGGCAGAGAAGCTGCTCAGGCATGCACCAAGATCCAGGAACTTTACATACTCCAGTCCTGGGATCCCCAACAAAGGTGTCTGCAGCCCGGGCAATGCATGGTGTCCGTACATACTCCTAGGAAGGGGGCTGAATCCAAGAAGCGAAGCAGCATTGGTCTGTGGGTCCCACTTCCATGGCACCTCAGAAGACAAGACCCACTGGCTTGGAATTTCAGCCAGCCTGCAGTAACAGGGTGCCTGCCTGAGAAGAAATGGGGCCCTGAGGGGAGGGGCAGGCTGCCATCTCTGCTGTTTGGTTGACTCAGCTGTTTCAGCCTGTGGACTTTGGAGCGTCCAAATGGTCTGGATGAGGAATAGTTTCCCCAGTGCAGCATAGCTGCTTTGCCAGAATGTGGCCAGATTGCTTCTGTAAGCGGGACCTCAATCCATTCCCCCTCACTGGGTGAGACCTTCCAGCTGGGCCTCCAGCTACCTCAACCTGCACATATGGTATGGACAGAGCTCTGATCTCTCCTTGGGATGCAGTGCCCTGGGGGTGGGGCATGCCACTACCTTGGCTGTTCAAGCATCTTAGCCAGTCCAGCCTGTGGGCCTTGGGGTTCCCAGTCTGATTGGAGGATGAAGAGATCCCCAACACAGCACGCTCCTCTATCGAAAAGCAGCCAGACTGCTTCTTTAAGCGGGTACTAGATCACATTTCTCCTGACTGGGTGAGACCTCCCAAACAACGTCTTCAGGCACCTCTTACAAGTGTGTTTGGCCTGGCAACAGGTCAGTAACCCCCTGGGATGGAGCTTCCAGAGGAAGGGGCAGGCTGCCATCTTTGCTGTTTCACAGACTTCACTGGTGATACCTCCAGGTACAGGAAAAACCGAGATAACTAAGGTCTGGAGCAGACCCCCAGCAAACCATAGCAGCCCTATGGAACAGCGGTCAGACTGTTAAAAGAAAAACAAAACAAAACAAAACAGAAAACAACAACAAGAAAAAATCCCTATGAGAATCCCATCCAGTTGTTAGCAACCTCAAAGATCAAAGGTAGATAAGCCCACAAAGATGAGAAAGAATCAACTAAAAAATGTCAAAAACTCAAAAAACCAGAGTGCCCGCTTTCTTCTAAATGACTACAGTGCTTCTGCAGCAAGGGCTTAACACAGGGCTAAGGCTGACATACTGAAATGAGAGAAGTAGGCTTCAGAATGTGGATAAAAATGAACATCGCTGAGCTAAAGGAGCATGTTGTAACCCAACACAAAGAATCTAAAAGTCATAATAAGACAATGCAGAAGCTGACAGTCAAAAAAACCAGTTTAGAGAGGAACATGATAGAACTGAAAAACACAATACAAGAACTTCACAGTGCAATCACAAGTATTAATAGCAGAATAGACCAAGTGGAGGAAAGAATTTCAGAGCTTGAAGACTGTCTTTCTGAAATAAGACTGGCAGAAAAGAATAGATAAAAAAGACTGTAAAGGAATGAACAAAACCTCCAAGAACTATGGGATTATGTAAAGAGACCAAATCTATGACTGATTGGGGTATGTGAAAGAGACGGGGAGAATGGAAGCAATTTGGAAAACATACTTCAGGATATCATCCAGGAGAACTTCCTCAACCTGGCAACACAGGTCAACATTCAAATTCAAGAAATGCAGAGAACTCCAGTAAGATACTCCATGAAAAGGTTATTCCCAAGATACATAATCATCAGATTCTCTAAGGTCGAAATGAAACAAAAAATGTTAAGGGCAGCCAAAGAGAAAGGCAAGGTCACCTAAAAAGGGAGGCCCATGAGAATAACAGTGAACCTCTCAGAAGACACTCTACAGCCAGAAGAGATTGGGGGTCAATATTCAACATTCTTAAAGAAAAGAATTTCTGGCCCAAGTTGGTCGCTTCCTGCACCAAAGTGAGAAGCAGCCAACATGTAAAGGTGGGAGTCACATTACAAAACTGAGGGCGATGAAGAAGCAAAGAAGAACAAGAAGAGAACCTTGAAGCAAGTGGAGACTATAAGTATTCAGGACGAGATAGTTTGGTTTTTGTGGTTGATGCTTCCAGGGCTATGTTTGAATCTCAGAGTGAAGATGAGTTGACTCCCTTTGACATGAGCATCCAGTGTATGCAAAGTGTGTACACCAGTAAGATCATAAACAGTGATTGAGATCTCTTGGCAGTGGAGTTCTATGATACAGAGAAAGACGAAGATTCAGTAAAATATTTATGTCTTACAGGAGTTGGAGAATCCAGATGCAAAATGAATTCTAGAGTTTGACCAGTTTAAGGGGCAGCAGGAACAAACATGTTTCCAAGACCTGAGGGACTACAGATCTGATGACTCATTCAGTGAAGTGCTGTGGGTCTGTGCCAACCTCTTTAGTGATGTCCAGTTCATGATGAGTCATAAGAAGATCATGCTGTTCACCAGTGAAGACAACCCCCATGGCAATGACAGTGCCAAAGCCAGCTGGGCCAGGACCAAAGCCAGCTGGGCCAGGACCAAAGCCAGTGATCTCCGAGATACAGGCATCTTCCTTCTCTTGATACACCTGAAGAAACCTGGGTGCTTTGACATATCCTTGATCTATAGAGATATCACCAGCATAGCAGAGGATGAGGACCTCAGGGTTCACTTTGAGGAATCCAGCAAGCTAGAAGATCTGGTACAGAAGGTTTGCACCAAGGAGACCAGGAAGCAAGCACTCAGCAGGTTAAAGGTGAAGCTCATCAAAGATATAGTGATCTCTGGGCATTTATAATCTGGTCCAGAAGGCTCTCAAGCCTTCTCCAATAAAGCTCTATTGGGAAAAAAATGAACCAGTGAAAATCAAGAAAATCAAAATTTAACACAAATACAGGCAGTTTGCTTCTGCCTAGCGATACCAAGAGATCTCAGATCTATGGGAGTCTCAGATTATAATGCAGAAAGAGGAGACAGAAGAGCTAAAACAGTTTGATGATTCATGTTTGATGCTCATGGGTTTCAAACCCTTGGTAATGCTGAAGAAGCACAATCACCTGAGGCCATCCCTGTTCATGTGCCCCGAGGAGTTGCTGGTGATTGGGAGCTCAACCGTGTTTAGTGCTCTGCACATAAAGTGTCTGGAGAAGGAGGTTGTAGCATTGCGCAGATACGTACCCCACAGGAACATGTCTCCTTATTTTGTGGCTTTGGTGCCACAGGAAGAGGATGGAGGACCAGAAAATTCAGGTAACTCCTCCAGGATTCCAGCTTGTCTTTTTATCCTTTGCTGATGATAAAAGGAAGATGTCCTTTACTGAAAAAGGCATAGCAACTCCAGAGCAGGTGGACGAGATGAAGGCTATCATTCAGAAGCTCCGCTTCACATACAGAAGTGACAACTTTGAGAACCCCGGGCTGCAGCAGCACTTCAGGAACCTGGAGGCCTTGGCCTTGGATTTGATGGAGGCTGAATAAGCGTGGACCTGACATTGCTCTAAGTTGAAGCAATGATTAAAAGACTGGGCTCCCTGGTGGCTGAGTTTAAGGAGCTTGTTTACCCACCAGATTACAATCCTGAAGGGAAATTTACCAAGAGAAAACACAATAATGAAGATTTTTGGAAGCAAAAGGCACAAGGCGAAGTATTCAGAAGAGGAGCTGAAGGCTGATATCTGCAAGGGCACGCTGGGCAAGTTCACTGTGCCCATGCTGAAAGAGGCATACGGGCTGAAGAATGGGCTGAAGAAGCAGGAGCTGCTGGAAATTCTCACTGAGCACTTCCAGGCCTGACCAGAGGCTGCATGTCCAGCCACTCCTTCACACAGTGGCCAGGCTGCCTGGCCTTGTTCTCAGCCAGTTAAAATGTGTTTCTTCTGAGCTAGGAAGAGTCTGCCCAACAGAAGTTGGATTTTACATTTTTGAGACTTTCTGTTGCCATGGTGATGGTGTAGCCCTCCCACTTTACTCTATCTTACTTTATTGCCTGAATAAAGAGCCCTAAGTTTGTACTGAAAACAAAACAAAACAAACAAAAAAAAAAAAAAAAGAAAAAAAAAAGAAAAGAATCTTCAACCCAGAATTTCATATCCAGCCAAACTAAGCTTTATAAGTGAAGGAGAAATAAGATACTTTTCAGACGGGCAAATGCTGAGGCAGGCAAATGCTGTCTCAATGATCTGCCTAATGTTGTCAGTGGGATGTTAAATCTCTGCCTTATAAGAGCTTCTGAAGGAAGCACTAAATATGGAAAGAAAAACCATCACCAGCCATTACGAAAACACACTGAAGTACACAGACTAGTGACACTATGGAGTAACCACATAAACTAGTCTGCAAAATAATCAGCTAGCATCATGATGACAGGATCAAATTCACACAAAACAATACTAACATTAAATGTAAATGAGCTACATGCCCCAGTTAAAAGACACAGAATGGCAAGCTGGATAAAGAATCAAGATACATCTATATGGATCTTAAGCCTCACAGAGGATCAAAATAAAAGGATAGAAGAAAATTTATCAAGCAAATGGAGAACAGAAGAAAGCAGGAATTGCAATCCAAGTTTATGATAAGACAGACTTTAACAAAGATCAAAAGGACTAAAAGGCATTACATAATGGTAAAGGTTTGAATTCAACAAGAAGTGCTATCTTAAATATATACACACCCAGTACAGGAGCACCCAGATTCATAAAGCAAGTTCTTAGAGATTTTAAAAGAAACTTAGACTCCCACACAATAATAGTGAGAGACTTTAACACCTCACTGACAATATTAGGCAGATAATTGAGACAGAACATTGACAAAGATATTCAGGGCCTGAACTCAGGTCTGGATCAAGTTGACCTGATAGATAACTATGAAACTCTCCACCCCAAAACAACAGAATATATATTCTTCTCATCACCACATGGCACTTACTCTAAAATTGATCACATAATCAGAAGTAAAACACTCCTCAGCAAATGCAAAAGAGCTGAAATCCTAACAGTCTCTTGGACCACAGCACAATCAAATTAGAACTTAAAATTAAGAAATTCACAGAAAACCATACAACTACACTGAAATTGAACAACCTGCCCCTGGATGACTTTTGGGTAAATAATGAAATCATTGCAGAAATCAAGAAGTTCTTTGAAACTAATGAGAGCAAAGATACAATGTACCAGCATGTGTGGGATGCAGCTAAAGCAGAGTTAAGAGAGAAATTTACTCACTAAATACCCATACCAAAAAGCTAGAAAGATCTCAAGTTAACAACCTAACATCACAGTTAAAAGAACTAGAGAACCAAGAGCACACAAACCCGAAAGCTAGCAGAAATAACCAACATCAGAGCTCAATTGAAGGAGAGACACGAAAAGCCCTTCAAAAATCAACGAATCCAGGAGCTGCTTTTGCTGGAGAAAAGTAATAAAATAGATAGACTGATAGCTAGACTAATAAAGAAAACATAGAGAAGATTCAAATAGACACAATTAGAAATGATAAGGGGGATATTACCACTGACCCTACAGACATACAAACAACCATCAGAGAAAACTATAAACACCTCTATGCACATAAACTAGAAAATCTAGAAGAAATGGATACTTTCCCGGCACATACGCCCTCCAAAGACTGAATCGGGAAGAAATTGAATCCCTGAATAGGCCAATAGAGAGTTCTGAAATTGAGACAATAATAAATAGCCTACCAATTAAAAAAAAAAAAAAAAAGGCCCAGGACCCCAGGACCAGTTGAATTCACATCTGAATTCTACCAGAGGTACCAAGAATAGCTGGTACCACTCCGACTGAAACTATTCCAAAAAATTGAAAAGAGGGACTGCTCCCTAACTTATTCTATGAGGCCAGCATTATTCTGATACCAAAACCTGGCAGAGATATGGCAAAAAAGGAAACTTTAGGCCATTATCCTGGATAAACATCAATGCAAAAATCCTCAACAAAATACTGGCAAACTGAATCCGGTAGCACATCAAAAACTTTATCCACCATGACCAAGTTGGCTTCATCTCTGAGATGCAAGCTAGTTCAACATACACAAAACAATAAACGTAATTCATCACATAAACAGAACTAAAGACAAAAACCACATGATTATCTCAATAGATGCAGAAAAGGCCTTTGATAAAAATTAACTTCCCTTCATATTAAAAACTCTAAACAAACTAGATCTTGAGGGTACATACCTCAAAATAATAAGAGCCATATATGACAAACCCACCGTCCATAGTAAATGGGCAAAACCTTTCAAGGGGAAGCATTCCCTTTGAAAACTGGCACAAGTCAAGTTTGCCCTCTCTCACCACTACTATTCAAGATAGTATTGGAAGTTCTGGACCAGGCAATCAGGCAAGAGAAAGAAATAAAGTGTATTCACATAGGAAGAGAGGAAGTCAAACTATCCCTGTTTGCAGATGACATGATCCTATGCCTAGAATATCCCATTGTCTCAGATCAAAAGCTTCTTAAGCTGATAAGCAACTTCAGCAAAGTCTGAGGATACAAAATCAATGAGCAAAAATTGCTACCATTCCTATACACAAACAACAGGCAAGCTGAGAGCCAGATCACAAATGAACTCCCATTCACAATTGCCAGAAAAAGAATAAAATACCTAGGAAAACAACTAACAAGAGAAATGAAGGACCTTTTTAAGAAGAACTACAAACCATTGTTCAAATAAATCCGAGATGACACAAACAAATGGAAAAACATTCTATGCTCATGGATAGAATCAATATCGTGAAAATGGCCACACTGCCCAAAGCAATTTATAGATTCAATGCTACTCCCATTAAACTACCATTGACATGCTTCACAGAATTAGAAAAACTATTTTAAAATTCATAGGACCAGAAAAGAGCCAAAATAATCAAGGCAATCTTAAGCAAAAAGAAAAAAGCTGGAGGCATCACGTTACCAAACTTCAAACTATACTACAAGGCTACAGTAACCAAAACAGCATTGTACAAGTACAAGAGCAGACACATAGACCAATGGAATACAATAGAGAACCCACAAATAAGGCCACATGCTTACAACTATCTGATCTTTGACAAACCTGACAAAAGCAATGGAGAAAAGATTCCCTATTTGATAAATTATACTGGGAGAACTGGTTAGCCATATGCAGAAAATTAAAACTGGATCCTTTCCTTACACCATATACAAAAGTCAACTCAAGATGCATTAAAGACTTAAATTAAACCCCAAAACTATAAAAACCATAGAAGAAAACCTAGACTATGCCATTCAGGACATAGCACGGGCAAAGTTTCATGATCAAGATACTAGAAACAATTGCAACAAAAGCAAAAATTGACCAATGGGGTCTAATTAAATTAAAAAGCTTCTGCACAGGAAAACAAACTATCAACAGAGCAGATACAACCTACAGAGTGGGAGAAAGTTTTTTTGCACTTTATCCATCTGACAAAGGTCTAATATCCAGCATCTATAAAGAACTTAAATTTATAAGAGAAAACTAAACAACCCCATTAAAAAGTGGGCAAAGAACATGAACAGAGACTTCTCAAAGGAAGACACACATGTGGTCAACAATCATGTGAAAAACAGCTCAACATCACTGATCATTAAAGAAATGCAAATCAAAACTGCAATGAGATACCATCTAATGTCAGTCATAATGGCTATTACTAAAAAGTCAAAAAACAAATGCTGGTGAGGTTGTGGAGAAAAAGGAACACTTTTACACTGTTAGTGAGAGTGTAAATTAGTTCAACCATTGTGGAAGACAGTGTGGTGATTTCCCAAAGACCTAGCAGCAGAAATACCATTTGGCCCAGCAATCCCATTACTGGATATATACCCAAAGGAATATAAATCATTCAATTATAAAGATACATGCATGTGCATGTTCATTGCAGCACTAGCCACAATGACAAAGACGTGGAATCAACCTAAATGCCTGAGATGGTTTGGTTGTGTCCCTACGCAAATCTCACCTTGAATTGTAATAATCCCCACATGTCAAGGGCAGGGACAGATGGATATAATTGAATTATGGGGGCATTTACTGCCATACTGTTCTCATGGTAGTGAATAAGTCTCACAAGATCTCATGGTTTTATAAATGGGAGTTACCCTGCACAAGCTCTCTTGCCTGACACCATGTAAGACATGACTTTGCTCCTCATTCACCTTCCACCATGACTGTGAGCCCTCCCCAGCCATGTGGACCTATGAGTCAATTAAACCTCTTTCTTCATAAATTACCCAGCCTTGGGTCTTTATTCACAGCATGAGAACAGATTAATACAATGCCTATCAATGATAGACTGAATAAAGAAGATGTGGTAAATGTATATCACAGAATAATATACAGGCTTAAAAACGAATGAGATCATGTTCTTTGCATGAACATGGATGAAGCTAGAGGTTATTATCCTTAGCAAACTAATGCAGGAACCAAAAACCAAATACCACATGTGCTGACTTATAAGTGGGACCTGAATGATGAGAACACATGGTCATGAGGGGGAGAATAACACACATGGGGCCTGTTGGAGGGTGGGGGATGAGCGGAAGGAGAACATCAGGAAGAACAGCTAATGGATGCTGTGCCTAATACCTGGGTGATGGAATAATCTGTACAGTAAACCATCATGGCACATGTTTATCTATGTAACAAACCTGCACATCCTGCACATGTACCTCTGAACTTAAAAGTTGGAAGTAAAAAAAAATCAACTGGAAAAAGAAGATTCTATTATTTAAAAGGGAATTAAACTTTCTTTTAACTTTGAAAAAGGAAAATTCTTTTGTCAAAGCTCTTTTAGTTCATGCCTCTCTGTTGCACATTCATCACTTATTGGACTGAAAACAGATGGGCTTTCTTTCCTGCCCTCTACATATTACTTTAGCGTTTTTTATGTTTATTCCTCTCTGATAGCTGTGTGATCATGATGAATTTTTAAAAAATCAAGTACAAATTGAGATTTTTCTATCTTGTGGATAGCAATCAAATTTTAGAAATTTGACATTCTGAATTCACGCTATATCTTCTAAAAAGACTGGGACCTCTGGTTAGTTCTGTGTAGCTAAGAATCACAAAGCAGGTTTGTTTTTATTAAGTAAATCAATAGAATACAGAAAGCAGGGTGAATGTTGTATTTAGTAAAATTATGTTGAAACTACTAGCAGGTTGGGTGTGTGGTGAACAAAAAGGATTTGTCAGAACAAAGCCTCTCTTCCCTAGGCCACTCATTTTTTTTTTTTCTTTACTGAGTACACTGTTCAGTCCTTGCTTAAATAATGCCAGTTTCCTCTTGCTCCCAGTCCTGCCTGCCAGAATTTTGTGCCTGGTCAGCAGTCTGCATGTCTGTATGAACTATTACGTGAATATCTGTTTAAAATTCTCTTTTCTCTGATTTTATTTCACATCTTCTGGGATAACTGTGATAAGCCAAAGTAATAAATGTATAAGCTACATCAGTTATTTAGAGTTTTCAATCCTGACCCAATCCTCTTTCGTCATTCACTGCGGGTACTATATTTGCTCTCTTCCAGTTCACCACTGCTCCTGGACAGGACTCATATTCAGGTCCTGTGGGATGGTAGGGACAAGCGAGCTAAAGAAGCCCCTAGTTTCTTTTTGTTAAACTTCTTGTTTAGGAAAGGACTGATGAGAGGAGGAGGAAGAATGTTTGATAAATATAGGCAAGAAGCCAACTCTGTTAGGTACAGTATATACATATTAAATATATGTAATAGATTATATATACACACACACATATATACATACATACACACACATATATACATACACACACACATATATACACACACACACACACACATATATATATAAATCTATTATCATGCAGGTCAATGAATCTATATTATGAAAAAGAAGATTTATAAAAAAACACAGAGCCAATGTAGGAGCAAGAGAAGTGGAAATAGGAAAGCATTGAAAGAATCCCTAACTTTGGACATCTGCCTTCATATTAACCCTAAAAAAAATCCAACACATGATCGAATATTTCTTTTTTTATTTCTAGTGATGTCCACATATGTTCTAGGTCTGGACAGTGGTCTTTGATGATTTACGGTTGCGTACAATGTACTTGGTAGGAAAAACAGGCATATTTCATCTAAACTTCCTTTCAGATGTGGAGCAGGAAGGTAAGTGAACGGGAGGGCGCAGAGCACCAGGGGCCCTTCTTAGAAAGTGTTTCCTTGTTGGGTAATGGGAGTATGATTCATGGAGTGTTGGGGATGCTGTGGTTAATTGACTGCCCAAGCTCAATGTTTCTGCCCCCGATAGACCTGGCAGTACATTTATGGGAGCCCAAATGGGGACAGCCAGCAAAATGAAACAAGCTCCTTTGACCAGGAATTCTTTCTCATTCTTGTCTTTTGCCTTAATCCTTTTTCATCTAGACTTCAGGTAGATCACATTAAATTCTAATGTATAGCATTTCGTATCAAAGCAACTAATCTAGAACAACAAAATGAAGTGTTCCCACTAAGGCTCAGCTATCAATATCTGATAACGTTGAAGTCAAAGAAAATTAAACTTTTATCTCGTGAGGCAATAAAGTGAGGACCTACTCCATTCTTGGGTAAAAAATAACATTTTTCTTTTACCCTGATTTCACATTTTTTTTGTAAGTGATAACCTACAGCTTAATTAAGACTCCTAAATATAAACAGTTAATCTGAAATTTTCTGAAGGAATCTGAAATTCCTACCATATGTGGAAATAAATTGTCCTTTTTGGTTGGACATGTGTACACAAGATATCTAGAAAGTTATTTTATTCTGTAGATACTTTCACTTTTTATCTTGTTTAACTTTTAGTAACTCTGGAGAGTTCCCCCATTATGCTTTCTGTAAATAATGGAATCCTAAAATATTTAAAAAACTTGAGGCAAAAATGCAAATATGTTAATTTGCCAAAAAATACTTAAGGCCAAAGTTGCCCTGTCCCATCAACCAGGCCAATGATCTGCATGTTTGTGGCATTTAAGTTCTTGCTTTAGCTTTAGCATTGGCAGCTACTGTTACTACAGTATTAATTTGTCATGCAAATAACCTTTTATAATGAAGTTGCTAGTGCCTCAAGTCACTTCTTAGTTATTGGACTTAGGATTCTTGGTATAAAGTTTTGGACTCCTACTGACAAATGGGCTAGTTCTCAAACATTTTTATTTCTTGCATGGCATTTCATTTGTGCAGAAAGGTTATACTTTGGTACATACACCAGCAAAGGAGAGGAGTGAGGTTGCAGTGAAAAGCACTCCCTCTTACAGCAGAAGTTCCCTTCAGAAGGAGACACAGAGAGCTCTCTTATTATAGATGAGAAAAAAGGCACAAAAAAGCACTCTGTTAGTTCCCTATTGTTGATTTGGCAAATTCTCACAAACTTAGTCATTTAAAAAGCACAAATTTATTACCTTACAGTTCTAGAAGTCAAAAGTCTAACATGAATCTCCCTGGGGTAAAATCAAGATGTCAGGAGGGCCCGGGCATGGTGACTAATGCCTATAATTCCAGCACTTTGGGAGGCCAAGGTGGGCTGATCACTTGAGGTCAGGAGTTCAAGACCAGCTGGCCAACATCGTGAAACCCTGTCTTTATTAAAAATATAAAAATTAGCCAGATGTGGTGGCATGCACCTGTAGTCCCAGCTGCTCGGGAAGCTGAGGCAGGAGAATCACTTGAACCCGTGAGGTGGAGGTTGCAGTGAGTCGACATAGTGCCACTGCATTCTAGCCTAGGTGACCAAACAAGACTGTCTCTAAATAAATAAAATAAATAAAATAAAATAAAATAAAATAAAAAGAACAAAGATGTTAGCATGGTACTGTTTTTCTGGAGTCTCTAGGGGAGAACCCATTTCCTTGCTTTTTCTAGCTTCATCTGAATTCCTTGCATCTGGGCCCCATTTAAACTCCAAAGCCAACAACAACCAACAGCTGGCTGAATTCTGTCTCCTCTGCATGACTTCCTCACTCTCCTGCCTCCCTCTTCCACTTGTAAAGACCCATGGTTTGCAAATATTTTTCTCATTGCATGGGTTGTCCCTTTGTTCATCATTTCTTCTGCTGTGCAGAGCTTCTTGATTTCGTGCAATCCCATTTGTCTATTTGTTCTTTTGTTACTTGAGATTTTGGGGTTACATCCAAAAATCCTCGTCCAAACAAATGTCCTGGAGCTTTTCCCATATGTTTTCTTCTAGTAGTTTTACAGCTTTAAGTCTTTAATCATTTTGAGTTTATTTTGGGGCATAGTGTAAGGTAGGGGTCTAATTTCATTTTTTCCTGAATGTGGATAACTAGTTTTCCTAGAACCATTTCTTGAATAGAATGTTTTTTCTCCATTATGGATTCTTGGCACTTTTGTAAAAAATCAATTGACCATGAAGGCATGAGTTTATTACTGAGCTTTCTGTCCTGTCCCATAGGTTGATGTGTCTGTTTTTATGCCAGTACTATGCTGTTTTAATTATAATCACTTTTATAATACATTTTGAAGTCAGGTAGTATGATGCCTCCAGCTTTGTTCTTTTTGCTCAAGATTGCTTTGGTTATCTGGGGCATATTGTGGTTCTATAAAATTTTAGGATTGATTTTTACATTTTTGAAAAATGACCTTGAAATTTTTATAGGGATTGCATTGAATCTGTACATTATTTTTGGTAGTGTGGATATTTTAACAATATTAATTATTTCAGTCCATTGAGATGGGATATTTTTCAATTTATTTGTGTTTTCTTCAATTTCATTCATCAGTGTTTTATAGTCTTCAGTATATAAGTCTTTTACCTTCTGATTTAAATTTACAGCTAAGTTTTTATTTTTTTTCGGTTGCTATTGTAAATGGGATTATTTTCTTAACTTTCTTTTTGGATAGCTCATATATCTAGTAAGGGGTTAATATACAAAATATACAAGGAACTGAAATAACTCAATAGTAAGAAAACAAATAACCCAATTTAAAAGTGGTCAAAGGACCTGAACAAACACTTCTCAAAACAACTCATCTAAATGGCCAACAGGTTCATTTAAAAAATGAACTAATCATTAGGAAAACGCAATTTAAAACCATGACAAGATATCTGTTTATATCCGTTAGAATAGCTTTTATCAAAAAGATGAAAGATAACAACCACTGGGGAGGATGTAGAGAAAATGGAACACTTGTACACTGTTGGTGGTAATGTAAATGGTTCAGCCATTATCGAAACCAGTACGGAATTTCCTCAAAAAACTAAAAATAGAACTACCATATGATCTAGCAATCCCACTACTGGGTATTACAAGGGAAATTATTAAGTATGCCAAAGAGATATCTGCACTCCCATGTTCATTGCAGTGTTATTCGCAGTAGTCAAGATAGGGAATCAACTTGACTATCAATAGTTGGATAGAGAAAATACAGTACACAAAATGAATTATTACTTATCCTTTAAAAAGATGAAATTCTGTCATTTGGGACAAGATGGATGAATCTAGCAGAGGTTATGCTAAGTGAAATAAGTCATGCACAGAAAGGTAAATACTACATGATCTCATTTGTATGGGGAATCTAAAAAAGATTCATCCATATAAGTGGAGAATAGAATGGCGGTTATCAGAGCCAGGGATGGGGGGCTTGGGTGGGGAGGAGTAAGAGAATGTGGAGTTACTGTTTAAAGGATACCCAGTTTCAGCTAGACAGGAGGTTTAGAGATCTGTTGCACAGCAGGATGACCATAGCCAATAATAATGTACTGTGTATTTCAAAATAAAAGAGTAAATTTCAAAGATGTCATCACAAAAAATGTCAAGTAAGTGAAGGGATATATATGTTAATTAATTTGATTTAATAATGCCGTATTACACACATATATGAAAACATCACACTGTACTCTATAAATGTAATGCAATTACAATTATTATAATTTATCAGTTTAAAAATATTATATTGAGCTCCTTGGAATAATCTAGGAAAATTTCCCCATTCTAGGGTCCTTAATTATCATCACAGCTGCAAAATACCCTGTTCTATGTAAGATAACATATTGACAGGTCTGGGGATTAAGACAGGCCCATCTTTGGAGGTCCATTATGCTACCTACCACAAAGACCTGACTGCAGTAGATGTGTGAACCCTCTAGCTGAGTTCTTCAATTTGAAAGTCCCTGGGGAAAATGCAAAAGTGTGCAAAAAGCAAGCATACGCATAGCTGTTCCAGAGGTGCCATGATGGTGCAATGTTGTTCATACCTGTGCATGAACAACACAGGCATGGTTTGATGACTCTTTCTCAGATGTTCTGAGTAGGCCATGTATTCAATAGAGACATTTTCCCCTTCCTTTGCCATAGTTATATTTTTTCTTTGTGTGGGCCGAGTTGCCAACTTTTAAATATAGAAACTGGGAACTGAAGAGGTATGTAATACTGTTAAAATGATTGGAGAAATCAATCTGGTAATATTTGCTTTGCTTGCAATTATAATATTTATTTGTAAAGCCCCTTTTATCCTGGATGGTCAATCAGCCTTAAGACAGCATAGATATTATCAATCTGAGCCTCTCAAGCAATCTGGACTTCTGGAAGTTTCTTCATAAAAAGAAATTTTAGCACTAAAAATGTAGAGAGCAGTGTAAAAGGACAGTAACCAAAAGAAAGGAACACTTAATTTCTCTTTGATTGTATTTTTTTCGTGATCCTCCAGGTGTAAATAAATCAAGCTCTAGAGGAAAGGTAATATTATGTTTTACTGTTAAAAATTAATTTTTTAGAAAGCTTGATGGATATGTCTATAGTGGAACTGAGCAGACTATGTTGAACAATGGTGTATGCATTGTAAACACTAAGTACATGACCAGGTCACAGAATAAGTCAATATCCTTTTGAGATGTCTATTTTTCATGTGGAACTAGCAGTAGGAGGATAATGTAGGTTAAGGAAGATGCATGCCAGAAATATATTTTTTTCTCCTAGTGATAACAGTAAGGCTGAGCTCATATTTACAAAAGCCATTTATTCATTCAAAAATATTTATTGAATGCCTACTAAGAGCAATGCTTTGGAGGGGATGTATGTGGATGTGAATACATAAGCATGAAAAGACAATTTACTTCTATCCTCAATCTTGTTTACAATCTAGAGAGAAAATACTGGAACTAATGTGTGATTCTTGAATGTGGGGAAGGCATTTTATAAATGTCTTAGGCAGGCTGGGTGCGGTGGTTCATGCCTGCAATTTCAGCAATTTGGGAGGCCAAGGAGGGAAGATTGCTTGAGGCCAGAGTTTGAGACCAGCCAGGGCAACATAGTGAGACCCTAACAAAAGTTATATAAAAAATTTGCCTGGAATGGTGGCACACACCTGTAGTACCAGCTACTCAGAAGGCTGAGGCAGGATTGCTTGAGCCCAGGAGTTCACAGTTGCACTGAACTGTGATCACACTACTGCACTCCAGCCTGCGTGACAGAGGGAGACCATTTCTAAAAATAAATAAATTAATTAAAAGAAAAAAAGTTATTTGATCTTCTAGTTTGAAACCAACTTCTGATTTCACTTATTTGATACATACCAAATCATGAGGTCTCTACAACAGATTTACCTCCTTTTATTCAGAATTTTAAAAAGCTAAAATAATGTCACTTCAAATATGGGTATCTTTTGTTTTTTCTACCAATTTTTAAGTGACTTTTTAGGAAATCCAAATTTATTTGATAGAGACAAAGGTGATTTCTATCTATTTTATTCTGTGGTGGTGTGAAAGTAGTTTTTTTTAAATGTAGGCAAATCCTCTAAAATCTTTAAATAGGATAGTCTGTCAGGCTTAGCAGATTTTAAGTTCATCAAAAAAAGAAAATTGAGCGTGCATAAATAAAGAAGAAAAAGTTGATAATAGACAAGGAATTCTTGTTGTTATGTCTTTAGAAGGAGGAAAGTAATAGAGTCAAAAACAATGTAACAGAGAAACTGCATCACTGTCAGATTTCTGCCTATTAGAGAGATGGCTGTGTGAGATAGGGTTGGGTGTGTGTAGGAAGGGAGGTAAAATTATGTCCGAAATGTCTACACCCTGGAGGGCTGTGGAGTGGAGTCAAATCCTTACAATCTTTGTACTCAGGAGCAAGATGGGAGATGACGCTGGTGTGTGTTACAATTTCTACCCGAGTTATCCAAAGCTAAAAGTTAATAAAAATCACTCTTTTATTTTCCATTAGAAGAGTGCAAGTTTTTGTGGCGATCCCCCGGAAACAAAAATATTGTCTGGCACGTTTACATTTTACTGGGACAATTGGAAATCAGCTTCTGAAATGCTAAGGAGTTTATTCTTTTGGATGTATATATATATTTTTTTTTGCTCTGATGCCTAATAATTGTGTCTCGCAAACACAAAAGGCTTCCATACATGGAGTCAATAACTCCCTCGTCAACCAATACCCCATATGCTTGATCTGCAAGTTGAATTTTCTCTGGCAGAAACTTATGTAGACATATGTGGGAGCAGAATAACATTTACACATCAATTAAGACAATTATAAGATAATTTGAGAGTTATTCTAGCTACACAATTTTACCTGTTTGCATCTTCCATTTTTAATTAAAGTTTCACCAAATGCACAAATCTCTTTTCTAAATGTCTCACCTAATTCCTCTGGTGTTCAGAGAAGCAGTTTGAACAGTATATATATATGTGTGTGTGTGTGTGGGTGTGTATGTATATATATATATTATATATTTATAAAATTCACTTTGTCTCTGATGATGAAAATAATTAGAATTTGCAAACATGATTTCTCTTAATTAAACATGAGTTAATATATCTCCCCACCAAAAGGAATCCTATCATAGGAAGCTGCAATATGCTTGAGTATGTTTCATGATATGCTCAAT
The DNA here is from genome assembly GCF_049350105.2 of Macaca mulatta. Lineage (NCBI taxonomy): Eukaryota > Metazoa > Chordata > Mammalia > Primates > Cercopithecidae > Macaca > Macaca mulatta. Next base: position 73,462,599 of record NC_133413.1, on the reverse strand, counting down.
ATATACACAACCACACACACACACACACAGAAGTATTGTTCAAAGTGAGATACACACACACACAGCTTGGCACACTTCTATGTCCTAGGACTTAAGTACTTCCTCTCTATACATTTTGTTTTCTTAAGTTTTTAAGCATTAAGAGAGTTTATCCTTACTTTTATCGTTCTTATCAGCATTAGGATGTACCTTGCACGTAATAAACCCAGACTATACAACGAAATCAATTTCAACTAAATTTGAAGTCTCTCTGGATATCAATCCCCCAAGCCTATTGCAGTTTCTTATGATAGGATTCCTTTTGGTGGGGAGATATATTAACTAATGTTTAATTAAGATAAATCACCTTTGCAAATTCTAGTTGTTTTTGTCATTAGAGACAAAGTGAATTAATTCAGAATCTTTTGTTCCTCAGTAACCCTAAAGCATGTTGCATTTAGAAAAAAAGTGTGAAAATTATTTGACAGTGCATCTCGTTTTGTCAAATCTGCTAGCTATCCAACAATTATTCTGTTACAATCGGTAGACAGATGGGAAATGGGAAATACTGAGCTACAGAGTTGAAACAGAAACATCATGCTGTGGTCACTAGAACTGACGCGATGTGTGGGCACTCTAGTGAATTGCCTTACACATTGTTTTCATGTAAAGAATAAAAAGTTTTCACAGAACAATTAAACATTACTTTAAGATAACTCTAAAATCTTACTGGAATTGTCAGATGAAGGAAAATAATTCTTCGTGTTTCCTGATATCAACTGTGAGGGTGTTTCCTCTGCCTCTATGTTACTGAATTTCCAATCTATGGTTCAGCAGTTGTGATCATTATTAAATCATTCATCACTGATTTAAAAGAATCATGAAGGAATGCTTCAACCTGAAATGGAGACAGTGTTACCTTCCCTATCTATGAAGATACATAGAATCAATCAACTTCAAACATCTTAAATAAATTGCAAGTTTGTGAAGGCAGAAAGAGGATAACGTTCATTAAAAATAAATGCTAGTTCATTATACACAATGTCATTTACAAGGCTCTGACACTGGAAAAGCTGGCTACTCCTTGGTAATGTTTTCTTAGAAAACAAATAATGGAGTCTTGCGAGAATATCAAACAGAGGCAGGATGCTGAGTCTAGTCTCCTCTGTGAGTGAACTTCACAGAAACTGCATTTACTCCCTTTAATAATAAATAGACCTATCACACTTCAGTTTTTCAGGAAAACTCATTTTTTTTTTTTTGTTTATTGAAAGGTTTAGGTTTTACTCTGCTCAACTCTTCATACAGACATTTGCATCTTTAACTCTTTACTAGGCCTGATGCTGCTTAAGTTCTTATACTGGACCCTAAGTCCTATTTCTTAATCATCTCTGGACACTTGTTCTTGCCAAAGTCATCTCCAGCATAGACTTCATGAAGATATTGAGGCCTTTGGAGCCAAAGCATAACAGGACCACGCAGTGAGAAGCCCTCCACTCAGCTCCATCAGTGAGCCAGGCTGACTCATGCAGGCAACTTTGTTATCTACTGTCCTTGCTCTCAAAAAAACCATGTAATTCTACCTACTTGACAAGAGGAGCTACTGCTTTGTCTTCTGGTTTTGCTAAATGGGAATCTTGAAGACAACCAGAAAATGTCAAATTGACATTATGAAATTTTAAAAGTTCTGAAATTTGCAGATGAAAGATACTATTATATTTAGTACATTTATGAAATCTTCCCTATACATTTTATTGTCACAGGACACCACACATAATGTAAAATAAAAGGGTATTTTATACTAAAACATTTAGCTTAGATGTGGGGTTTGAGTGGAAATCTTTTAAAAACTAATTTCAACTTTTATTTAGATTCAGGAGGTATATGTGCAGGTTTGTTGAATGAGTATATTTCATAATACTGAGGTTTGGGGTATGAATGATCCCATCACCTAGGCAGTGAGGATCACAACAAATAGGTAGATTTTCAGCTCTTGCTCACCTCTCTGGCATTCCGTTAGTGTTTATTGTTTCCATATTTATGTCCGTGTGTACGCAATGTTTAGCTTCCACTTGTGAGAACATGCAATATTTGGTTTTCTATTCCAGTCTTAATTCACTTAGGATAATGGCCTCCAGCTGCATCTGTGTTGCTCCAAAGAACATGATTGTGCTCTTTTTAATCCCTGCATAGTATTCCATGGTGTATATGTACCACATTTTCTTTATCCAATACATCATTCATAGGTGCCAAGGTTGATTGCACGTCTTTGCTATTGTGAATAGCACTGCAATGAACATAAAAGTGCATGTGTCTTTTCAGTACAATGATTTATTTTCCTTTGGGTGTACACCTAGTAATGGGATTGCTGGGTCAAATGGTAGTTCTAAGTTCTGTGAGAAATTTCCAAACTGCTTTCCACAGAAGGTGATCTATTCTCACCAGCAGGGTATAAGTGTTCCTTTTTCTTCACAGCCTCACCAGCATCTGTTGTTTTTTGACTTCTTACTAATAGCCATTGTGACTGGGGTAAGATGTTTCTCATTGTGGTTTTGGTTTGCATTTCTCTGATGAATAATAATATTGAGCATTTTTTCATATGTTTGTTGGTGGCTTGTAAGTCTTTTTTTGGAAAAGTGTTCAAATCCTTTGCCCACTTTTTAATGGGGTTATTGGATTTTTGCTTGTTGAATTGTTTTTTGCTTGTTGAGTTGAATAAGTTCCCTATAGATTCTGGATATTAGATCTTTGTTGAATGCATAGTTTGCTAATATTTTCTCCCACTCTGTAGGTTGTCTGTTTACTCTGTTGATAGTATCTTCTGTTGTGCAGAAGCTCTTTAGTTTAATTAGGTACAATTTGTCAAGTTTTGTTTTTGTTGCAATTGCTTTTGCGGACTCAGTCACAAATTATTTGCTAAAGCCAACGTCCAGAATAGTATTTCCTAGATTTTCTTCTAAGATTTTTATAGGTTAAGGTCTAACATACAAGATATTTAATCCATTTTCAGTTAATTTTTGTATGTGTGAAAGGTAGGGGTCCAAATTCATTCTTCTGAATGTGGCTAGCCAGTGATCCCATCAGCATGTATTGAATAGGGAGTTCTTTTCCCATTGCTTATTTTTGTCAGCTTTGTTAAAGTCAGATGGTTGTAGTGGTGTGGTTTCATTTTTGGGTTCTTTATTCAGTTCCATTGGTCTGTGTGTCTGTTTTGGTACCAGTACCATGCTGTTTTGATTACTGCTGCCTTATTGTATACTTTAAAGTCAGGTAATGTGAAGCTTCAGGCTTTGTTCTTTTTGCTTACAATTGCCTTGGCTATTAAAGCTCTTTCATGGTTCCACATGAATTTTAGAATAGTTATTTCTGGTTCTGTGAAAAATGATATTGGTAGTTGGGTAGGAATAACATTAAATAAATTGATTGCTTTGGGCAGTATGGTCTTTTTAATTATGTTGACTCTTCCAATCTGTGAACATGGAATGATTTTCCATTTGTCTGTGTCACCTATGTTTTCTTTCAGCAGTGTTTTGTAGTTCTCACTGTAGAAATCTTTTCACTTCCTTGGTTAGATGTATTCCTAGGTATTTGTGTGGTATGTATGTGTGTTGTGTGTGTGTGTGTAGTTATTATAAATGGAATTGCATTATTGTTTTGGCTTTCAGTTTGAATTGGTGTATAGAAATGCTACTGGTTTTCGTTCATTGATTTTGTATCCTAAAACTTTACCAAACTCATTTATCAGTTCTAGGAATCTTTTGGTGGAATCTTTAAAGTTTTCTAGGTATAGAATCATATTGTCAGCAAAGAGAAGTAGTTTGAATTCTTGTTTTCCTATTTGGATACATTTTATTTCTTTCTCTTGACTGATTACACTGGCTAGCACTTCCAGTGCCATGCAGAATGGGAATAGTGAGAGTGGGCATTTTTGTTTTCTTCCTGTTCTTAAGGGGCATGCTTCCAACTTCTGCCCATTCAGTATGATGTTGGCTGTGGGTTTCTCTTAGATAGTTCTTACTATTTTGAGATATGTTCTTTCTAAGCCTAATTTGTTGAGTGTTTTTATCATAAAGACATTTTGGATTTTATCAAAAGCCTGTTCTACATCTATTGAGATGATCATTTGATTTTTGTTTTTCATTCTGTTATGTGGTAAATCACATTTACTGACTTGCATATGTTGAAACAACCTTGCCTCTCAGGAATAAAGCCCACTTGATTATGGTGAATTAACTTTTTGATGTGATTCTGGTTTTAGTTTGCTAGTATTTTGTTGAGTGTTTTTGTATCTATGTTCTTCAGTAATATTGACCTGTAGTTTTCTTTTTTCACTGTGTCTTTGCCATATTTTGGTATCAGGGTAATGCTGGCTTTATAGAATGAGTTAGAGAGGAGTTCCTCCCCCTCAATTTTTTTTGAACAGTTTCATTAAAAGTAGTATCAGCTCTTCTGTGTACATCTTGTAGGACTTGGCTGTGAATCCATTTGGGGCTTTTTTTTGGTTGGTAGGTTTTCTACTACTGATTCAATTTTGGAATTGGATATTGGTCTGTTCAGCATTACAATTTGTTCCTGATATAATCTTGGTTGGTTATGTGTTTCCAGGAGTTGATCCATTCCCTCTGGATTTTCTGGTTTGTGTGCATAAAGGTGTTCATAACAGTCTTTGATCATCTTTTGTATATTTCTGTCGGATTGGTTGTAATGTTACTTTTGTCATTTCTGATTTTGCCTATTAGGACCTTCTTTCTTTTTGTCTTTGTTAACCTAGCTAGTGGTCTATCAGTCTTGTTTATTGTTTAAAAGAGCCAACTTTTGGTTTTGTTGATCTGTTGTATAGATTTGTGCATCTTAATTTTGTTCAGTTCTGCTCTGATTTTAGTTATTTATTTTCATCTTCTAGCTTTGCGGTTATTTTGTTCTTGTATTTGTGTGATGTTAGTTTATTAATTTGAGATCTTTCTAACTTCTTGATGTAGGTTTTTCGCACTATAAACTTTCCTCTTAACATTGCTTTTGCTGCATCTCAAAGATTTTGTATGTTGTATCTCTGTTTTCATTTATTTCAAATAATTTTTCATTTCTGCCTTAATTTTACTGTTTAACCAAAAGTCATTCAGGAGCAAGATGTTTATTTCCAAGTAATTGTGTAGTTTTGAGAGATTTTCTTGGTATTGATTGCTATATTTATTCGACTGTGGTCCAAAACAATGGCTCATATGTTAAGTTTTTTTTAGTTTATTGAGACTTGCTTTATGGTTAAGCATATGGTCTATTATGGAGTGTGCTTTGTGTGTAGATGAGAAGAATGTATATTCTGTGGTTGATGGGTGAAATATTCTGTAGATCTCTCTTAAGTCCAATTGGTCAAATGTCAAGTTTAAGTCTAGAATTTTTTTGCCAATTTTCTCCCTCAGTGATCTGTCTAATGCTGATGGTGGGGTGTTGAAGTCCCTCACTATGATTGTTTAGCTGTCTAAGTCTTTTCATAGGTCTAGAAGTACTTGTTTTATGTATCTGGGTGCTCCAATATTGGGTGCATATATATTTAGGATAGTTAAGTCATCTTGTTGAATTTAATTCTTTATAATTATGTAATAATGTTTTATTTGATATAAGAATAGCAACCCCTGCTCTTTCTGGTTTTCCTTTTGCACTATAGATCTTTCTCCAACCCTTTACTTCGAGCCTATGAGTGTTGTTACATGTGAGTTGGGTCTCTTGAGTATAGCAGACAGATTGGTTTTCTTTTTTTATCCACCTGGCCACTCTGTGCCTTTTAAGTGGAGTGTTTAGCCAGTTTACATTCAGGGTTAATATTGATATGTGAGGTTTTGATCCTATTGTGAAGTTGTTCACTGTTTGTAGTTTCTGTATATTAGTAACTGTATAGAGTCTGTGGGATATGTACTTATGTGTATTTTTTTTTTGTCATACCAGGTATTGTTCTGTTCTTTCTGTTTAGAACTTCCTTAGGGATTTCCTATAATGCTGGTAAGGTGATAATGAATTTCCTTAGTGATGGCTTTTATGGAAAAGATTTTATTTCTCTCTCACTTACGGAGCTTAATTTGGTGAGACATAAAATTCTTGGTTGGAATTTCTGTAAGAATGCTGAAAATAGGCCTCTAATCTCTTCTGGTTTGGACATTTTTTACTGAGAAGTCTGCTGTTAGCCTGATGGGCTTCTCTTTGTACATGGTCTGATCTTTCTTTCTTTAAGCTGCCTTTAAGATTTTTCTTTATTATTGACCTTGGACAGTCTGCGGACTATATGCCTTGACGATACTTGCTTTGTATAACATCTCACAGATGTTCTCTGGATTTCTTATATCTGGATGTCTGCCCATCTAGCAAAGTTAAGGAAATTTTATTGAATTATTCCCTCAAATGTGTTTTCAAGGTTATTCTCCTCTTTCAGGAATTCCAATAATTCATAGGTTTGGTCAATTCACGTAATCCCATATTTCTTGAAGTTCTTGTTCATTAAATTTTTTTTTTTTTAATTTTTGTCTAACTGGGTTAGTTCAAAATATCAGTCTTCAAGCTCTGAAATTCTTTCTTCTGCCTGGTCTAGTGTACTGATAAAACTTTCATTTGTATTTTTAAATTTCTTAAGTAAGTTTTTCAATTCCAAAAGCTCTGATGATTTCTTTTAAAGATGTGTATCTATTCCTTATTTTCTGGATTGCTTTACAATTTTCTTTGTCTTGATTTCAAACTTTTTGTTTGATTTCAAACTTGTCTTGGATCTCATTTGAGGGTCCTTACAATCCATGCTTTGAATTATTTATGTAATTTTTGAATTTCCATTTTGGTTAGGGAGGATTTCTGGAGAGCTAGTGTGATTCTTTGGTGTCACCACATTCAGATTTTTCATGGTGCCATAATTCTTGTGCTGGTTCCGTCTCATCTGGGCATGCTTCTTAATTTTGTAATTTTTTATTCTTCTATAACTACTAAATTTTGTAATTTTTTCCATTATTCCCTTATTTATTTGTTTATTTGTTTTCCTTTCCCCACTTTCCTAGGAGGTGTGAGTGTAGAGAATGCTGAGGGAGGGTCTCTGACTTTTCTTCTACACTCTTTTGTCAGCAGGTCTTATATTGGGCAGTGTAATTCAAACTACAGGCCAACAGATAGTGCATATGGGTAAGAGTTAACTACAGATGGGTCTGATACTTGATTATTATTTATTGAGAGAAGTTCTCTATGCTGTCTCAAGCAATGAACTGATCCGTGGAGTGTATAGGGTAGTCTGAGCTTCTTGCTCATCCCTGTGGAGAGGGTCCAAGATAGGTGGGACTGGACCAGGCAGGCCTGCTTGCAGGTCCACCAGTGGCAGGCACAAGCATCAGTGCTGAAGGGATGTCCAGTGGGAAGGCAGTAAGCACTGAGAGGTGCATCTAGGTATGGAGCTGAGAATTCTCTTCTTCTGGAAGCTCTCTGCATGGGAGTTAGGGAGGTAAATTAGTAATCCTGGGCGTAGAGCATAGAGGACCCTGTTGCACCACAGTGTCTGCATAGGAAGGGTTGGGCAGCTCAGGCTCCTGATCGAGCTGTCCAAGTGCCTGGGCTTGGAGTGGAGAGGGCCCTGCTGCTCAGTGGAAGTTTTATGCTTAATTTCTGACAGGTTTTCAGAAATATAACTACTTTTATAAAGTATATGCATGCACTTTCATAGTTGCAGCACGCTATTAGAATAAATATATATTCAAAAATCAGAAAAATGATAATAGAGATAATATAAAGCAAAAGAAATTAATTTAACTTTAGAAAAATTTAAGGCAATTTATGTTAATTGGTCCCTTATAATGTGCAGGAGTCTATATTAAGTATGTTCACGTGTATTATCTTATTATTCAGTCCCTTGGTTAATGCTATTTACCTTTTATATCAACTCTTGAGTTTACTATTACAACTCAGATTTAATCCTAGTACACTTCTGCATATTGAGTATAAAGGGAAAAGTCTGAATTTTTGTTTCTTAGTGAGAGAAAACAGTCATAATTAAATATGAATCATAGATACTGTATAAGTGGCTACCAAAAAGTCTATAGAGAATGTTGTGCCGATGACTTTTTGCCCTGGTAAAAAATGAAAACAAACCCAGAAAATACTGGTTCCTGAAAATGTACCTAGAAACTTTCTGTGTTCTGTCATGACTCTTAGATCCCTTTCATTTCTGCCTCTCAGAGACTACTTTGAGCTCCTTGAGCTTGAAATATATATATCTACAATAGGATTCTGGCTTCTCCTTTGATGCATGCTTTTGCTTTTTTAGTAACTAGAACACAGTGGTTATTTCTTCAATTTGTTCATTTCCCACTTTATTTCAAAGTTAATTTGAAACAGATGTGGCAATTATTTTTTTCCTTCTCTCTCTTTCTCTCTTTGATTCTGGGATGAAAGTGAAAAGAATAACTTACAGCAGTCTAGTTTAGGCACTAATATCTCTAATGAATTATAAAGTTTGTATTCACGTAGAGAAAGAGAGGTGGTTATAGTTTTTAAATGGATTTCCTTTGAAATAGATCTGTCTATCTATCTATCTATCTATCTATCTATCTATCTATCTATCTATCTATCATCTATCTATCTACTTAACAAAAAACAAGGCTGGGCGCGGTGGCTCAAGCCTGTAATCCCAGCACTTTGGGAGGCCGAGACGGGCGGATCACGAGGTCAGGAGATCGAGACCATCCTGGCTAACACACTGAAACCCCGTCTCCACTAAAAATACAAAAAAAATTAGCCGGGCGTGGTGGCGGCGCCTGTAGTCCCAGCTACTCGGGAGGCTGAGGCAGGAGAATGGCGGGAACCCGGGAGGAGGAGCTTGCAGTGAGCTGAGATCGCGCCACTGCACTCCAGCCTGGGCGACAGAGGGAGACTCCGCCTCAAAACAAACAAACAAACAAACAAAAAACAAAAACAAACAAACAACAAAAAAAATTTAGCCTTCCTAATCTTGCCTTCATGCTATCATTCTTATTTAATTTGTCAAAAATCATAAAATCACAGGACTTAAATATCCTATTAATATGATGTGTCTGTTTATGTCATACCTATTTTTGGCAATATACCTGATCTTATTATCTCTTATTTTTCATGCACATTTAGAATTTATCCTTTGCTGGGCTCTATTTTGTCTCATAGAACAAGCCCACTTCAGGGGCCTGTCTACCTGGTTTGCTTATGGTAATTTTTTCTTCACTAGTTTCTTTACCTTTTGTGGTATTGACATGTGACATCATCCTGGGGTCCAGATGCTTCCAGTTACTCTTTTCAGTGTGACTGAAATGCAGATGGTCAAACATTATGATGCAGAAGAACCATGTGGAAAGCTTGTTAAAACTCTGAGTTTCTGGATCCCCAATGCAAGAGATTCTGATGCATTCAGTTTGGCATTTTTCACAACACTTCAGATCACTCCGATTCAGGTTGCTGAGGTTGACACACTAAAAAACCTCTGCATTAAGGCAATAACTCATGACTCTGAAGCCTACTTTTTCTTGAAGAACTTTAAGTTCTGTATTATCTATTACTATAAAACAAACATATATATTATTATATTATCTATCAACCAAATTGACTATTTCTATATAATAAACCTCCAAACCCAGTGATTTATTTTGATCGTGAATCTGAAATTTAGAAAGTGCTTGATGGGATGTCTCATCTCCATCCTTGCAGTGTCAGCAGGGGTGGTTTGACTGGAGCTAGATAGTTACTTCCAACAGGCTCACTCACTCACATCTCTGGCAAGTTGGTACTGGCTGCTGGCTGGGAGGTCAGCCAGGAGTCTTAGTTTCTTTCTCATGAGATTATCTATGGAGCTGCTTGGTTGGCCTTTCCCACAGCATGGTGGCTGAGTTCCAAGAGTAAGTGGGCCATGTGAAAGTAGAAGCTTCTAGAATCTTAAGATCTGGCTCCCCAAATGGACATAGTAACATTTCTTCTGTCAAAGCATTTGTCAAAGCAATCAAGAGCCCTAACAGATTGAAAGAGTGGGTGTAGACTCCTCCTGTTTCAATGGGAGAAGCGTCAAAAAATTTTTAGCTAGTTTATTATAGTAACCTCATTATTTCAGATTATGATCGTCTCTAAAAGGGAACTTAGA